>NW_026991304.1:0-682506 GCF_036370855.1 Dromaius novaehollandiae | reverse complement strand
GATTACTGGCAACTCGCGTGCACACATTCTGGCCACAGATCATAGTTACCACATCATCACTTTCTGCCTTAGAGATCCTCTGCTGTCTTACACAGCGTCATCCTATTTTGGTCCCCAACACTTGAGTCTTGTCTGGCCATCGCTGGACTGTGCCTGACCCCTGTTACCATCCCCAAATCTGCTCTGCTCCTCTTGTCCGGGCACTGTGGGACGGCACCTCTCATCGGTGGGTCCCTGCCCTGCCTGCCTTGCTGGCACCCTCAGCTCCCAACTCCACTTCCCGCACGGAGCAGCCCCGCTCTTGCTGCTCCCGACAACATACTCTCTGTCGCAGGAACCCTGTCAGAAATGGTGCATAAAGGGTCAAGCTGTGACACAGAAAGACCTGTTGTCATAACTGGGCATCACAAAATCTGACCCCAAGTGACTGTTTTCACTTCTTCTTGCAGCTAAGACTCTGCATGCAATGTTACCTGGGTAGAGGGTCAAAATCTGAAGCTCTCCTCACACCTTTATAGTGGCTGTCAGGTAAGAGTTGCTGCTACGGACATAGAGTCACCTTTTGTATTTACAGCCTTCCTTGGGATCTCCTTGGATCCCACCTTCCCTTGCCAAGGCTTTCTTGGCTGTAGTCAGAGGCAGGTCCCAGGTAGAGATGAGGAGTCAGGTCAGCAGGACGGGGACAGGGTCAGGTCATCAGCACTGTCACCCGTGAGACAGCCCTGGGAAGGTAATTCAGACACCATTCTCCATCTCCACTGGCACTGGTCACTGAGAGATGAGCCCTGAATCCAGCCCTCAGTCCCTAACAGATTACTGGGGACTCTGAGCTCATCCCCTGGCTCCCATGGAGTTCACAAGCAGAACACTGGACCCCTTGGTGGTGCATTGCCTTGAGCATATTTTTGATTCCATCTTCTGAAGAAAGGCGGGACTCCAGGCAGGTGACAGAGAAGAACCTCTTTTATTATGGAAATGTTATTTTCATGTTTTCATATAACATAAAATGTTATTTTTCATATTTTCAATCCAGATCTGGCATAAGGGTGCCCAGGCTCTGGTGCTGCCTGAGCTCACAGAAATGCATATGGAAGCAGCACATTACAAGAGCGCTAAGGCCATATACACACATGTGAGAGCACAGCAGGACAGTGTGGAAATGAGGAGAAAAGCCCTGAAAAGAGAAAGTCCTGCTGCTGTTGCTGGATGTGTCTCCCAGAAAGCTGTAGCCCTCATGCAAAGGCTGCAGCAAGGAAATGCCTGCTGTGGCAGTGGGGGAACGGTCCTGAGGAGCAGGGCATCTGTTCCCACAGGCTGCATCCAGACTCTCCTCCCCTCCGCTCCTGCTCCACTTTGAGTGCTGGAGCACAGAAGAGGGAAGGGACCAGCCCATAGTGACACCTGTCTGCCACTCTCGAAGTAGAGGGGTGAGATCACACCCTGACTGTGGCCAGGGGAACTGAGCTCTCCAAATGGGCACGGGACCCATGGTCTCACCCTACCTGTACTCATCTGAGCCTGTGCTCCTGAGCTCCGTTGGTGTCAGTGCTGAAAGAGACACTGCACAGGGAAACTCTCCTGATTGCCCTGGGGGCATCTGAGGGAGCTTAGGCTAGCAGGCTCTGAGGTCCCCCCCATCTCTGCTGATGAAGGGAGGGGAAGCCTGGCTTCCTGCTTCAACACAGCCTCTGTGTCAAATATAAGAGAGGGATTACTGAGAAGTAAGAGGAACCTAAACATTGCTTTCTCACATGAATATAACCGAGAAAGGTAAGAAAGAAATAAATGAACAATATATATCCTTGAGGCCGAATACCCTGGGAAAGATGAGCAGATGCACATGGGACAGTTATTGGCACTGACATCATACCCATTGAATCAGTTTCCTCAAGGCATCCTTGAGCTCCTTGTTCCTCACACTGTATATGAGAGGGTTCACTGTTGGAGGCACCACTGAGTACAGAACAGCCACCACCAGATCCAGAGATGGGGAGGAGAGAGAGGGGGGCTTCAGGCAGGCAAATGTGCCAGTGCTGATAAACAGGGAGACCACGGCCAGGTGCGGGAGGCACATGGAAAAGGCTTTGTGCCGGCCCTGCTCAGAGGGGATCCTCAGCACAGCAGTGAAGATCTGCACGTAGGACAGCACAATGAAAATGAAACACCCCAAAGCTAAACAGGCACTAACAACACTAACCCCAGCTTCCCAGGAGTAGGCGTCTGAGCAGGAGAGCTTCAGGAACTGGGGCACTTCACAGAAGAACTGGTCCACTGTGTTGCCTTGGCAGAGTGGTATTGAAAATGTGTTAGCAGTGTGCAGGAGAGCATTGAGAAAACCACTGGCCCAGGCAGCTGCTGCCATTTTGACACAAGCTCTGCTGCTCATGAGCGTGCTGTAGTGCAGGGGTCTGCAGATGGCCATATAGCAGTCATAGGCCATGACTGTGAGGAGAGAATACTCTGCTGCGAGGAAGAAGAGAACCAGAAAGATTTGGACAGCACATCCCAGGTAGGAAATGGCCCTGGTGTCCCACAGGGAATTGGCCATGGATTTGGGGACAGTGGTGGAGATGGAGCCAAGGTCGAGAAGAGAGAGGTTGAGGAGGAAGAAGTACATGGGGGTGTGGAGGTGGTGGTCGCAGGCCATGGCTGCGATGATGAGGCCGTTGCTGAGGAGGGCAGCCAGGTAGATGCCCAGGAAGAGGGAGAAGTGCAAGAGCTGCATCTCCCGTGTGTCTGCAAATGGCAGGATGAGGAACTCATTGAAGGAGCTGCCGTTGGACATCTGTTCCCTTGGGGCACAGGAGGCCTGTCCAAGGAAGAAAAGAAAGTAAAAAGTTAGAGCAAGCTACTCTGAACCAAACCCATTCTGTTTCGCATAGAAACCCCCACATTTCCTATGTCCTTTACCTTCTTTCAGCTCCCTTTCTGGGGCTCTGGTTTGCGCTGGCTGAGTGTGTCATGTGCAGTAGGGGCTTCTGCCCGTAGCTCCAGAGGACTCTGTTCTGCTTTGCTGCAGGTTTAAGTGGACGTGTCAAACAGTCCCAGGTATTTGGGGGGATACCTGGGAACGGGCGGCATCAGCTGGGTGGAGGGGGCTTGGTCCTGTGACCCAGGGGGAATATTCTCTATTTACCACAATGAGAGCTGACTACAGCACTCATGCCAGCTGTGTCTGAAAGAGAAGACCCTTGTGAGGGATTTGTCCCCCCCCCAGTCTTGCCCCCTTGGACAGAGGTGTCTGTATCTGGATCAGTCACATCAGCTCCCACCCTAGCATGGGAGAGGAACAGCCAAGTGAGGGCAGGGGCTGACCTGACTTTTTCTAGATGTCCCCCTTCCAGTGAGATAAACCATTTCCTCATGCCAATTTACCATCTGTGCTCTTTGTCCAGTAGTGGGAATGTGTAGTGTAGTGGGAATGGCAAGGGACTGGTTCTGATGTGCACATCCCGCAGCATACTATGTCCACCCCTTAGGTGGCAGGACTGCTCAATATTTTGATACTTATTATCTCCAGAAAATAACCTGCAGCAGAGGAGTCTGATTATATATTGATTTAGATTTTAGATGCCTCCATTACACTGTGGGAGCATTCTTGGATGGGCTAGAAATCTTTGTTATTTCAGCATGAGCACTTGTGCACCCGAGCAGGAAAAAAGGGCTCCCTGTGACTTTGTACAGAGTCCTGGGATCTGGTCTGCCAGTGTGTCTTGCCCCTCACTGCCCTGCACTTGCATCTCACTCAGATAAAGGAAAACCACACTCACAAGTTCCTCTAAGAAAGAAACTGGACTGAGCTGGGAGCAGAGGAGTTCAGTTTCACAGTGAAGACTTCCAAATTCTTCTCTCTCAGCCCAGAGATGGAGGGAGTGATGAGGAGTGTGACAAGGTTTCTGACTCACAGGAGCAGACCAAGGACTCTCAGATATCACAGAAATGCTGGAGGGAAGCTGTGCTCTTCTGCAGGGCAGCTTGCAGCTTGGCAGGACACCCCAGGGAAACAGGCAAGGGTCCTAAAGATGGGCTCTCCTTCAGAGGAAGGCAGCTCAGTAAGAGTCAGCTCTCTCTCTTAAGAGAGAGACAGAGCAAAAAGTCTGAGAAACCTCAGCAAGTCCCTCCATCCCCACATCAGCCTGCAGACAGCACCAGCATCACCTCCATGGCATCATCAGGGTTTCTCTGACCTGCTCCTCAGGACCTGCAAGCACAGAGATGGCCCTGGCCAGGGCCCTGACCTGGGAGGCTTCTGTCCATCACAGAACACAGAGTGGGGGATGGGGTCTGTGAACACCGACTGGGAAAAGACTTTGGGGCAGAGAAAAAGCTCTTGGCAGAAACAGCTCCAGGCAGCAGGGATGGGCAGGGAATGATAGAGAACTGCTAACAGAGACATCATGGGATGAGCGAGATGAGCAAGTCATGGTCAGTCATGTGATGCCAAAGCCTTCCCCAGGGTGCTCTAGTCTGTCTGTTGATGACGGTGTTCCCTCCTTGGAGCATCCTGGTGCCAGCCAGGGATGCTCGCAGTTTGGTGGTTTCTGTCAGCTGAGGTTCAGACTTGCAGTTTCTGAAGGTCTTGATGCTTCTGACAGTCTTTGGGATTTCACTGACTCCCCTGGAGAAAGTTCTCTTCTCACTCCTTGAAGGCTTTCTGTTGAAGCTGGACCCTCATGGCATCTTCCCATCTCAAACCCTAATCCATTCCGATCCATTCGAGAGATGGTAGTTAATTGAAACAGTCAGAGCCATTTCTCCACGTTGTGCCTTCCCAGACCCTTGCAGACAGGGCAGATGCCACCTCACCAGAAGTCAGGCCTCTCAGGGCGATGGGTGGCTCTGAGCCTGTGGTCCCTTTGGGATAGAGTCTCAGAATACCAGACTCCTTGAGCCTGCAGTGGGGGAGACACCTGGAGGTAGGGATCCAACGCCCTGCTCAAGGCAGGTCCCAGTAGAAAGGTATTTTGGGGCCTTTTCCAGTGAAGTTTTGATTGTCTCTGAGGATGGAGATCTGAGAACCTCTCTGGATGCTTGTGCCACTGTTTGGCCATCCTCATGGAGAAAAATCTAAGAAGACACAGAAGAGACATCTAAGAAGAATTTCCCATTGTCCAATTTGTGCTATTAGTGTGCACTTCCAAGAAAATCCAGCTCTGTCTTCTCTGTGCCCTCAATAAGGTAGCTGTGCACAGCATGAAGATCCCCCTTGGCCTTCTCTTGCTTAGGCTGGACAAACCCAGCTCTCCCAGCCTCTCCTTATATGCCTCATGCTCCAGGCCGGACCATCTTGGTGTCCCTGTGCTGGATTCCCTCCTGTGTGCTAGTGCCTTTGCAGAACTGCAGAGCCCAAATAGGAGCCAGTATACAGACATGGTCTGCCCTGTGCCAGAAGGAGCAATAGAACATCTCGGTGGCCCTGCTGGCTGTGCTCTCACAAATACAGCCCAGCACAGAGGGGAGACATTCGCCCCTGACTGTTGTGACTCTGCAAGGCCAGCAGAACTGACAGTAACAGTCTGATTCTTTCTTTCTTTCTAGGTTGCTCCACTCATGTAGGTTGCCGGTGCAGTGCTAGAGCCACTGAGGATGGAGGCTGCATGCCAGGGTGTGTCCCTGTACCTGTCAACATCTCTGGCAACATGGTGAGCCCTCTGTGAAAACAGCTGCAAATGAATGAGATGAGGCTATGTATGGATGCGAAGGCTTCCATAAATGTGCCGGGCTTCCATGGGTGACTCGGGGTGTGGGTTCCCCTCCCAGTACCTCTGCTGTGCTGCTAATTCCACATCCCACAAATGCTGTTACTGCCGGCCTGTTCAGCAAATGCTGTTGTGCCCCTTCCTATTCCTAGAAGGTTGTGAAGCCATACAGGATGAGTCCAAGACCCTTATAATTAAATGCCGGCATCTCTTCAGTGCCTTTGTCTGAGTGCCCCAAAGCCTCTGTAGCTTGAACTGAGGTAATCTCACAGCTCCTGGCTCTGCGAGGGGTGAAGATGTGCCCAGGGCCACGTTGCCCGTGGCACCCAGCCCTCAGTGCTCTGTGAACCCAGCTGTGGAGCCCAGACTGCTGCTGCAGAGCCTGCACAGCCAGGACAGCTGGCATTTCAGCAGAGCTCCAGTCTGGGGCTGTCTTCTTGCTTGGGCCTCATGTCAAAGCTTCTGCAGCCTTTTTCCCCTTCACAGAGGCTCCTTGTCCAAGGAACTGAAGGAAAGGAATGGAGGTTACTTTGGCCTCAGGAGGCCTTCAGCACTCTCAAATGTTTCTACAGAGTATCTGAAACTTTTATATTACTGAACAAAATCCCCATCCCCCCATCCCTAGCTGGAGGTTCCTGAGGGGATGGGGGTGGAAAGCAGCAGCCTGCTCTGCCCAAAGAAAGCAGGCTGCTTCCCTCTGAAAAGAGCAGCATCACCCAAGGAGCCAGCTCTGTCCCTGAGCTTGTGCTGATCATTTGCACCTGCCTTGTGAGCCTGGAGTGCCTTGGCCACCTCCTGGTGTCACCACAAGAGCTTCCCTGTGTGTCTGAGCTGAGGAGCCAGGGGAAGGCAGAGAGCAGAGCAGTGCCTGGGGAGTGTGCAAGTGGTGAGAGTCCTGCCTCCATCTGTTCTTGCTGGCACTTGGTTGTATCTAGCAGAAGAGCCAGCTGTGTGGGGCAGAGACAGTGTGTTTGCAGACTAGCTGGCACAGCCGAGGTCTGGCATCAGGTTAATGCCTGCTGCAGTGCTGAGTTGACGTGACAGTGTCTGAAACCCTTTCCAGTGCAGCTGCTCCCACAGCTGATCTCTGTACCTTGGCACTAGAAATGGCAGCGGCCTCCTGCTGTCATTGTGTAGGTGCTCCAGTGCAAAGGGTCACAGCTAGGACTCGATGGTAAAGGAAATGCAAGTGCAATTGTTCCCTTTTGTGATTTGGTGCCAGGGTGACAGAGTGGAGATGTGCCATGACCTGGAGAGAATCCTGCCAGGAGATGAAAGCCATTTGCAGAAGACTTTTCTGTACGGAGTGATCACAGCGTACTCAAGGGCCATGTGAGTGGCCCAGGTGAGCTTCTCCTCTGTGAAGGTTTGCACTTTTCCGGTCACTTGTGACTCGGTACCAGCTAGGCCAGCAGCAGGCACGTCGATGCCGTTTGTGCTTGTGAGGTCAGTTGTGCCTCTGAGCCTGGTAGGCCAACAGCACGCACATAGCGTTGGTGATGCTGGTGAGGTCCCTCGTGTCTCAGTGCTGCCCGAGAGGCAGGCCGCAGGGACACTGCGGTGTTGTGCTTCTGAGCTCCCTTCTGCCTCAGGACGTAACAGGCCAACAGCAGGACCATGGCTTTGGGGCAGACTGTGAGGTCACTTCTTCCTGAGGACCTCAGAGGCCAGCAGCAGGGACACAGCTGCGCTCTGTGCTTGTGAGGTCACATTTTCCTGAGTGTGTTACAGGCGAGCAGCTAGGCGACGGCTTCAAGGCTGATAGTGAGGTCACTTGTGCCTCATTACCGGATAACCAAGCAGATGGCATATTGCTACCATTTGTGCTTGTGAGGTCATTTGTGACTCAGACACTTTGAGGGCAGCTTCAGGCATATGGCTTTGAACTGGACTGTGAGGTAACCGTTGCACCAATACGCGATAGGCTAGGTGTAGGTGCTGATTTTTTGGTGTAGTACCTGGTAGCTGAGGGGTGTTTGGCTGCCCTGTGAGCATGGTGAGGGGATGATGTGAATCTGTGATGTCACGATGTGACTCAGGGAGGCCATTCCAGAGCTGGCTTAGTCTTGGGGAGGGCAGGGGGAGCTGCAGGGGCAATAGCTGCATGCCTGGGGTGTGGGTAGTGAGGTCATGGCTGTCTGCAAGAGCTATGCCACAAGATCACCACTGTCAAATCAGCTCTTGGTCAGTAGCTGCCAGGCCAGTAGGAGCCACATGGCTCAGCTACTGATGATGAGGTCACTTCTGCTGGAGTAGCTGATAGGCCAGCTGCAGGATCAAGACTTGGCTGTTGATTGTGAGGTCACTTGTGACTGATGAGCTGCTTGGATGGCAGCAGACCTGTGGCTGGAAAGGTGCCTGTGAGGTCACTTCTGCCTGAGCAGTTGATGGAACAGCAGCAGGTCCATGGCTGGGATCTGTGCTTTTGAGATCACACTGCCTGAGCAGGTGGTAGGTCAGTATTTGTCCAACGGCTGGAGAAGTTCTCGTGAGGTAGCTGCTGTCTCAGAGGCTTGTAGTCCAGTGACAGGCACATGGCTGTGCAGGGGACTGTGAGGTCATCTCCTTCTGAGTCCCTGATAGGCCAGCAGCAGGCCCCTGCCTGGGAAGTCCCTTGTGAGGTCACTGCAGACAGAGCAGCTGGCAGGCCAGCAGCTGGCCCCTGGCTGGGAACTGACTCGGAGGTCCCTCCTGTCCCAGCAGCCTCCGGGGCTGCAGCAGGCGCCTGGCTGTAAAGGTGCCTGTGAGGTGCCTTCTGGGTGAGAAGCTGATAGGCCAGCAGCAGGCTGTGAAGTGGGGAATGTGCTGGTGAGGTCAGCTGTGTGTCCGTCTGTGATAGGCCAGCAATAGGCACATGGCAGGAAAAAATGTGTGTGAGCTCACCCCTCTCAGTGCCTGACAGACTTTGTTTTTTTTAACTGTAGACTGTGTGGAGGCACATTGCTGGGAAAGTCGCTGTGAGGCCACTTCTCTCTTCAAGGTTCACACTTGGCTAACGGCTTGGGAATTTGCTTGTGAGGTCACTTGTGCCTGCGTCCCTGATAGGCCAGCAGCAGGCAGATGGGTGTGGAAGTTGATTGCGATATCTCCTTGGCAGAGGACCTGGTAGAGCAGCAGCATGTTGGTGGCTGGGGAAGGTATTTTGAGGAAATTTCTGTCTCTAAAGCCACAGGCCATCAGCAGGCACCTGGTGGGTTCATGCACTTGTGAGGTCACTTCTACCTGAGCAACTGCCAGGCCCGCAGCTGCTGGTGGTGAGGTGACTTCAGGGTGTGGTGCGTGTGCCCAGAGGAGGGATTGACACCTGCAGCTCTCTACAGCAATATAGAAATGCAAGTATGTGCAAAGCTGATAGGCCAGCACTTGATTCCTCTGTGGGGTAAGTGGTTGTGAGGTCCTGTCTGCCTGAGTACCTGATAGGCCACCAACAGGCACAGGGCTAGGATGTAGGTTTTGTGGTCACTCCTGTCTCTGCAGCTGATTGGCCAGCAGCAGGCACACGACTTGAATATTGATTGTGAGGTCCCTTCTGCCCAAGTACCTGACTGGACAGCAGCAGGCACAGAGCTGGGTCACATCCATCAGGAAGCTGAAAGGCTGGCAGCTGGTGCGTGGGCTTGGATGTTGTTTGTGAGGTTCTTTGTAGCTGATCAGCTGATGGGCCACTAAGAGGCTGATGGGTGGCAAAGTTATGATGAGGTGAATTATGTCTTGGAAGTTCCTAAGCTACTAGGAGGACCCTGGCTGTGAAGATGACAGTGATGTCACTTCTGTCTCTGAAGATGATGGTCCAGCAGCAGGCACCGGGATGTGGAAGTGCCTGTGAGGTCACTTATCCTGGAGAAGGCGTTAGGCAGCAGGCTCACAGCATGGGAATGTGCTTCTGAGGTCACTTGTGCCTGAGGACCTGATTAGACAGCAGGCACAGAGCCTGCTGACACAGAGCCTGCAGGCACAGAGCCCTCGCCCTGCTGGCAACACTCTTCCCAGTGCAGCCCAGGAAACCATTGGCTTTCTTTGCCACGAGGACATGTTGCTGCCTCATGCTGCTTCCTGTTGTCTACCAGCACCCCCAGCTCCTTCTCTGCAAAGCTGCTGTCCAGCCAGTCAGCGCTCAGTGTGTCCTGGTGCATAGGGTTACTCTTTCTCATGGGCATTTCCCTTTGTGGAGCTTCATGAGGTTCCTCTGTGCCCATTTCCCCATCCTGCCGAGGTCCCTCTGCATGGCAGTGCAGACAGCTGTTGTATCATGGCTGTATTGTAGGAGAAGATTGTGTCTCAGGAGCTTGTAGGCCTGTAGGTCTACATGCACATAACCCTGCACAGGGGAACTGTGAGGTGACTTGTGTGTCTGCAGGTGATGGGCCAGGAGCAAGCAGAGGAGTTGGAAACTGTCTGTGAGGTCACTTGTGCCTGAGTGCCTGATAGGCCAGCAGCAGGCACATGGCTTGCATTGTGATTGTGAGGTCACTTCTGCATGAGTACCTGACTGGATAGCAGCTGGCACATAGCTGGGTCATGTCCCTCTGAGAAGCTGACCTGCCAGCAGCAGGCAATTAGGGTTGGAAGGTGATGATGAGAGTACTGGTTTCTGATGGGCTGATAGGCCCCAAAGCTCAAAGGCCAGTCTGAGGCATATGACCACAAAGGTGATGGTGAGGTCACTTCTGTCTCTGCAAGTGATAGGCAAGGAGCAGCAGTCTGTGAGGTGACTTGTGTCTCAGTACCTGAGGTGTGATTTTTCTACCAGAGTGGTTTGCACCTCTAAGTAGGTGGTTCCATCCTCTCCAGTCTTTCTTTCCTGAAGCTCAGGCATGCACGTTTTGCCATCAGGGGAGCTGAATCCCACCCATGGCTGTTAAGCCCATGCCCTGTGTTCATCCAGAGGACAGCAGGGAGGGTTTTCTCCTGCTGGCTTGCTCCCATGCCACATGGGCTCTTCAGCTGGGATTTGTCTCCCCTTGTTTTGGACAACTACCACTGGGAGGTCCATCCACTCTTGATCGTACAGGCTTCTCTTACAGCCGGGAATGAATAACTGTAGGAGTATATATATATGTGTATATAATAAATATATACAATAAAAAAAGAAAAAATCCATTCCAACTGATAAAAAAATTGTTGTGGAGATGGGGATTTTTTTCAGCTCTTGCATAGAGTTATTTTTGAATAGGTTTTACCTTATGATTAAAAGTCAGTGTTCAGGCCTTTATTCATTTGCCCATAGATAGAGGCTATTGTTGCCTGAGATGCCCTGGGGTGGCTGTGTGCCCATGTGGGGCTGGGAAATGTGACCCAGGACCTACAAGAACCTTTCTGGAGCATTAGCTGGTCACCAGCAGAAGTCTCTCAAGACCTCTCAGTGAGACAACTTATTTCTCTTCCTTGACTAGAAAAGGAAGTCCAGACACTTGTGTTAGACATAGACATGTGCACTAATGTTATGGAAATTAGGCTTGTCGGCCACCATAACAGGGCTCGACCCTAGGTTCCCGCAAGTAAAGTTCAGAGCCAAATCCAAACAAATTAAATTTTAATCACATGCGTGCAGTAATTACAGCTCGAGCTGGGTGCCTCCTAAGAGGGCCCCTGACGTAAACAAATCCTGGGCAATTATAGTTTTTTCAACTTACATTTCCCACCCCTCACGCGGTAGGTAGACCAATAGTAATTTTTTTGGTCTGGGGTCTCCTGCTCCTCATTGGGTCTCAGCGTCATTCTGAGGTAAGCTGTTTTTCTCCTTATTTTTGTTTTTTGCAGTCTCTGATGATGGTTGTACCTCTGTTTTTGTTGGGTCTGGTGGTTGACTCCCAAGGTCTTATTTTTCAACTGTTTTGATGTCTTCCCTTTCGGAGTGGGTAACACAGGAGCGCAGACCATGTGTGGCTTCCTTATCTTCCCAGCCTGAATGAGCTCTGAGGCACTATTTTTTACTAAACTCGGTAAAGGTTTATTACTTTTCCCAAGTGCAGCCTAAGGCTTCAGCAAATTTAGCTACTCATGCTAAGCAAGTTTTATAGAAGTTGTGCTAAGCAGCCATTTCTAGACAGTTTCAATTCACTATTCTTTAATGCCTACATCCGCTTGATTTATTAGTTGCATCTCTGTATTGCTGTAGAGCTCTGCAGGCGTCAATCCCTCCTCCCGGCACACTCACCAAACCCAGGAATCATATCACCACCAACATCCAAGCCATATGTCTTCTCCTGGCCAATCAGCTGCTCTGTTAGAGTGAGCTCACAAGTCCCTACCCCCACCAGGTGCCTGCTGATGGTCTAAGGGCTTCAGAGACACAAGTTGCCTCAAAATACCTTCCCCAGCCATGAACATGCTGCTGCCTGCTACGTACTCTGGCCCAGGAGACCTCACAATCTGCTTCCACACCCATCTGCCTGCTGCTGGCCTATCAGGGACTCAGGCACAAGTGACCTCACAGGCAAATACCCAAGCCATTAGCCAAGTGCTAGCCTTGCAGAGACAAGTGACCTCACAGCAACTCTCCCAGCAATGTGCCTCCACACAGTCTACCAGGCACTGAGTCGGACGTGAGCTCACAAACATCTCTTCACCACTTGCCTGCTGCTGGCCTCCCTGCTGCTCTGGAGGAAATGACCTCAAAGTCACTTCCCAGCAAGGGGCCTGCTGCTGGCCTATCACGTACCGAGACACAACTGTCCTCACCAGCACATTCCCCACTTCACAGCCTGCTGCTGGCCTATCGGCTTCTCACCCAGAAGGCACCTCACAGGCACCTTTACAGTCATGTACCTGTCACTGGCCTATGAGCTTCTGAGACTGCAGTTACCTCACTATAACTTGTCCTGAACAGTGCGTGTTCATGCGCACTCAAAGCGAGCCTGGGGCAGGGCCTGGGCGAGGCCACTGGCAGCCTGCTGCACTACCATTGGCTGACAGAGCCATCAGTCCAACCCAGGCCGCCCTCCTCCCCTTGCTGGCCAATAGGAGGGCAGCACTGCCGGTGATGCCATGGCAACACTGCAGTCCTGTGTGACCCGGCCGGCAGCTCTTCCCCTCCCCTGTTTCCCCCCACCTGTTTCCAAGCTGCTCCCCCAAACAGGCTGTCTTTTGTGTGCAGAGGTTTGACCCCAGTTTGCAGGAGGACAGGGGCTGTGGCCATCAGAGGACAACATCTCTGAGCCCAAAACATGATCTGCCAAGTTGGAAGCATAAAAGGATGCAGGGGGGAGGAAGAGAGGTTCTCCCAAACAAGTAGATGCCCTGGGGTTCTTACAAGGTTCTTACATCTATATCCAACATGGCATTTCCAGCAGGCTCCTGAGAGCCCGATAGGAGCTGCAGGACACCCCAGCCTCCAGGACACAGGACCCCTTTCCTGGCAGAGCCAGATCCCAAAGGGGGACCAACTCCCAGGGAATCCTGGATATTCATTGCCTCCTGCCATGAGGGGATGGAGCTGGCCCCACAGGAGCCTTGGGGCTCAGGGCAGCCCTATCCCCAGGGTCCAGGAGTCCTGGCTGCCACATTGTCTCCTGAGCCAGGCAGGACCCTCAGGCAGGGTTCTCGTGGCAGCCCCCAGCCCTGTCCAGCCACCCTCACAGCCCGGGACCCACAGCCGTTTTTGAGTTAACAGCCTCTGTGTGAAACCTCAGCAAGGAGCTCCCAAAGCCCTTATCCTCAGTGGAGAGCTGCAGAAGTGCTGGGAACAAGGAAGTGTGGTCTGAGCTGATGGTCTGGGTCCAGCAGCCCTCCATCTCACTTGTCGCCTTCTCATCAGTGTGCCTCTCCAGATGGGGAGGAAGGGTGCCCTTCCCATCTTGTCCCCAAAACTCCTCTCCAGCATGTCCCTGTTCCTCTGCCTGTCAGCAAGCAGCTCCAGCATAGCCCAACTGCCTCCTGTCCTTCCTCCTTTTCATGGAGCGACTCCAAGGGAGAGCAGTGGGGAGCACGTGAGCAGTGCCCAGCAGTGTCCAGGTCTCACAGGCAAAAGAGGGCACTGCCATGGCAGCACCAGGGAGACCTCTGTGTGAGGTGGCACATCCCACTGTGACCTCAGCTCGTGTCACCTGGGGGCTCAGTATGTCACTGCCATGGAGATGGCACAGCCAGGGAGAGAGCAGAGAGATTTCCTCTAACATCCTGGAAAGCAGTCCCCTCCCTTCACTCTAGTCATTTTCCAAAAATTTCTGATAAATCCTGGAACATCTCCAGATGGTGCCAAAGGCTGTGAAATATCTCAAATGGGGCACTGCAGAGGTCACTTCTGCGTGCCCACACTGGCAGGTCTCTGCCTTGGGCAGACCTGTATAGCAACCTGGGGCTAGAGAGTTGTTTTGGGGTTTGGCAAGACAGGAGAAAAGTCATGTGGGATGAAACAGCACAAAGCAAGGCCACAAGCAGAGATGCTTCAGTGAGCCTCAAAACTGATAACTACTGTGGGTTGCTCTTTTTGTAGAAGTAGGATGTAGGACAGTATGGGACACGATGTAGCCTTCCTCCCTGAGGCCCCAAAGCAGGCTTTGTTTTTAGAAGTCCTCAGCAAGGTTTCTTGGTCTGCGGTGCTTAAGATAGAGATGATACACCAGAAAAGAGCAAACATGCCCTTAGCATTCATCATCCAGGCAGTTTTATCCAGGACCCTCATCCCTGCCAGGCTCCAAAGCCAATGGGGCAGGCCAAGTAGTTAATCTGGATAAGTTTTCTCATTTCCCATGAATTTTGCCCAGCTTTCCTTCTGGCTGAGCCTGGGGAAAGCCATTTCTCATCTCTGGGGCTCAGCTGATCCATGGGCTTCTCAGCATGACCTTGAGGCAGCGCTTCTCCCCTGGGTACAGTCCCTGACCCCTGGCCCCTGCCTGGGACCCTAGCTCTCTTCTGGGCTGTACATCCCTGTCTCCCTGGATCTCCCACAGTTTTGATCCCGCGCTTCTCAGGACATGGCCACACACTGCAGGGCTGGTGACCAGGCTCTGGTGCAGAGCTTGTAAGGTAGTGCAGTGCCTTGGGACCTGCATTTGGGCTCATTCAGAAATTTTTGAGGTGACCAGCTGCCAGCGCTGCAGCTGCTGAAGCTTGAGAAGGTCCCTACAACCAGCCTTCCTGCTCTTCCTCATCTCTGCCCTGGAGTGACTCATGCAGAAGGGAGACTCCATCCCCTTTGAATACTGTCAGAGATGGGGCTTTTGAAGTCACTGCAAAAGGAAGGACTCACCTACTTGTGTGGGTTGCTCCTTCAGCCTGTGGCACCCGCTCTGTGATGCTATGAGCCCCAGCTCTGCACCCTGAGGTCTCTGCCCTTCGTCCAGAGGCACAGCTTCAAATGACGGAAGTGTTGCTTTAGAGAGCTCACTTCAAGCTGAGACACACTGTGGAGCTGAAGGCCTGATGGAGGCTAGTCCGGGATGCGGCAGTCTCCTCCACCCCCTGCTGCTCTGGGCCCAAGCACGCAGGAAGGTCCCAGGAAGTGTTTGGTGTGGGGGGGATGGGTTTCCCTCCACATGTCCCAAGTCCTGTGTGGGTGTCTCTGAGCACCCAGGAAAATCCCTCTTCGCTAGGGCCTCGCATCAAGCCTTTTCCAGACTTTTGTACAGAAGCACTGCCCAGTCCGAGATCCCCAAGAGCAGCACCACCCCCGGCATGGCCTGGGACCCCCAGGAGCTGTGTGGCTCCCTCTTCTGTTTCCACGTGCCCTGATTAAATGGACAATTTCTACCATCACCTTTCCAGCACCCTAGCTGGACATCGTAACTTCCCATGTTTTCCAGTTTTCCTCCTTCCCTTACTCTTGGTTCATTCAGATACCTAGTTGCTGAGTTGCACTTCAGGACATTTAAAGCTTGATCTGTCTTTCAGCAGTCTGTCCTGTTAGCCAAGGCATTAATTGTGTTTACGTCTACTGTTTCCTATCTATCCAAAAGGTTTCTAGTCAGGCTATCCCTTGTGGAAAGTGCACCTCATTGGAGGCAGCTTGGAATGAGCATACTGGCGAGTGTAATTTTTTATGGAACTATATCATGCTTTATTCTTTGTTTGTTTTCTACTAAAAGAAAAAACTTCTTTGTCTATTTGCAGCCAGTTTTCTAGGTAAGGTAGGTGGGAATTGGGGCCTATGAGCTGTAACATTCAGTTGCAGACTTCAGAGGAGTAAGGTTAGCTTTTAACAAGAGTGATGGAAGTCCCAGTTGGCTGATGAGAGCAATGGGAGGATTGGGGAGATGGGGAGGAAGATTGTCCATACAGGGTCTGACCTCCAGGACACTGCTTTTCCTACATGTCCTGACTTCATGAGGAGACTCTCTGGATCAGTCTCAGCTGGAGAATGTTGCTGCCACTTATTCTGAAAGCTGGAAAATAGTACTCCTAAAAAAAACCCTTTCAAAGCAGAAATACTTGTATACTATTGGAGTCTCCATCTTTCAGCTACACTCCCGACACCTCTCCAATTGGCCATACAAGACTTGAAGAAAATTACAGGAAGAGAGGCGGTTCATCAGGGCTTTTTGCATTTTTATGATCCCCATGGTGTATTTGGTGCTGAATCCATGAACCACAGCTACTGACAGCCTTCTTTTTGGTGCCATCCACCAGGAGGGATGATGGCATGATGGCGCTATGAGCTGGGAGGGTGGGGAACATTATTCCTTCTTCAGGCACTGCCCAGGCCATGTGGAGGCCAGGACAGCAAGGACTTCTGGCTCTGCACCAAGGGCTCCCTGTAGTGTACCCACACTCTGAATGTTGTCTTGGATTAAAAGTTGGCATTTTTCTCTCCAAGACACTTTCAAGCCCAGTTCCACTTCCTTCTCATCTCTCCCAATCCCTCCTCTGATCTCGCTGGCCATTCCTACACCCCTCCCCTCTACTCCCTGCAGGACCCCGAGCTGACGGTGCTGCTCTGCAAAGCAAGCGGGCTGTGAGGCCCCGGGGCTACAAGGGGACTCTGCACTGGCCGTGCTGGTCAGGGTGGGAATCAGACCCAACCAAATGGGGATCAAAGCCTCTAGTCCCTCCATGGGGATGCAGATGTGGCAGGTCTTGGAGGGACTATGGAGCATTTCCAAGGGTGCTAGTTGTGTCCAGGGGTGCCTCTAGATCCTGGCCCTGGTATTTCACAGAGGGTGACATGAATCGCTCTCCAGGCTCCCTTCCCTGTGCCAGCTGGGTCCTCACAGCCTCTCCTGAGATTGTGGAGTCCTCCTTTGCTCCCAGATACCTGGGTTTAGCACTTCACCTTTAGGTGACTTGACCTTGGAGGATCTCTCCCTTTGTGAGGCTTCCCTCACTACCCACCCCAGGCACACGCTGTCCCAGAAGATCCCCTGTGCTCTCCTGGCAGCTCCAGCTTCCCCTCCAGAAGGACAGGTATCTGACGCTGGGCCTTAACATGTGGGACTGCTTTAGGTATGCACATCCAGAGGTGTCCCACTCCACCGGCCTCCCCTCCACTGCCACTGGACACTGATGGGGGAGTCCTAAATCCAGTCCTTGGTCTCTAAGAGATTATTACATGACTTTTGCTCCTGAACCCACGGAGAACCCCATCAGCAGCAGCCGCTTTGGTCATAATTTCCTTGGGCCTACTCTTGACACCAGCTTTGGAAGAAGAGCCAGCCTTCAAGCACTGCACTGAGGAGAACTTACTTTATTACAGAGATACTGTGAGGGAGTCAGCTCCGATCCAGTGTTGCATACAATTTTATATGGGCACCAGCTGAGACAGAGCAGTCTCAGGAAAGGTGAAATGAACCCAAGCATTTGTGCAGCAACATGATAACAAATACTACTAATAATAGTAACAATAGCCATAATAAAACTAAAGTGAATAAACAATATTCAGTACTGGTATGGGATACTGTGGGAGTCATTTGTGGAGAGCAATGGCAATGTTACCACTGCTGAAAACTGGCGATGAAATCACTTTCCTCAGGGCATCCTGGAGCTCCTTGTTCCTCATGCTGTAGATGAGGGGGTTCAGAGTTGGAGGCACCACCGAGTACAGAACAGCCACCATCAGATCCAGAGCTGGGGAGGAGATGGAGGGGGGCTTCAGGTAGGCAAACATGACAGTGCTGAGAAACAAGGAGACCACGGCCAGGTGAGGGAGGCACATGGAAAAGGCTTTGTGCCGGCCCTGCTCAGAGGGGATCCTCAGCACAGCAGTGAAGATCTGCACATAGGACACCACAATGAAAACAAAACACACAAAGACTAAAAAAACACTAACCACAAGAAGCCCCACTTCCCTGAGGTAGGAGTCTGAGCAGGAGAGCTTGAGGATCTGGGGGATTTCACAGAAGAACTGGCCCACTGTGTTGTCTTGGCAGAGTGGTATTGAAAATGTGTTCGCAGTGTGCAGGAGAGCATTGAGAAAGCCACTGGCCCAGGCAGCTGCTGCCATTTTGACACAAGCTCTGCTGCCCATGATGGTCCCGTAGTGCAGGGGTCTGCAGATGGCAACGTAGCGGTCATAGGCCATGACAGTGAGGAGAGAATACTCTCCTCCAAACAAGCACACAACCAGGAAGACCTGAGCAGCACATCCCAAGTAGGAAATGGCCCTGGTGTCCCACAAGGAATTGGCCATGGATTTGGGGACAGTGGTGGAGATGGAGGCAAGGTCGAGGAGGGAGAGGTTGAGGAGGAAGAAGTACATGGGGGTGTGGAGGCGGTGGTCGCAGGCTACGGCTGTGATGATGAGGCCGTTGCCCAGGAGGGCAGCCAGGTAGATGCCCAGGAAGAGCGAGAAGTGCAAGAGCTGCAGCTCCCGTCTGTCCGCAAATGCCAGGAGGAGGAACTCATTGAGGGAGCTGCTGTTGGACATTTTGCTATCACCAGGCATGGGGGACTGTCCAAAGAAGAAAAGATATTGAGAATTTAGGAGAGAATTTTCAAAGAAAAAAAAGAAAAAAGATTGCAGTTGTCATACAACCCCCCACTTTGCCTCTCTCTCTACTGAGAGGATCTCTGTGCAGCTCCCTTGCTTGAGCTCCACTTTGAACTGGCTGACTGTGCTGCTGTGAGGAGCAGGGACCTCTGCCCATGGGCTCCAGAGGAGTCCCTCTTGCTGTCCATCAGTGGGAACAGAAGACAATTTCTGTCAGGTGAAATCCACTCTGTATGTAGAAGGGCTTTTCAGTGTCTGCACTCCCAATTGTAAAGAATGAGGTTTGAGGGGAAAAAATAAGTTTTAGGGATTTTTAAATGGTGTTTATTCTCTTTTGCTTATCCTTATCACCCCTGGGAAGCGTTCCTTGAAGGTAGGAATCCTCAGCATTTCTACTGAGTCCTGAGAAAAACGGATTCACTGTTCCTTGTTGCAGAGTGAGGACAACTAGTCTGTCTATTAGTCCTGTTCCCAGCTGTCCTGTGCTCGCATCTCTTTGAGCTGGAGCATGAGCCACACTCCTATGTAGCCCTAGAAAGAAACCAGCCCCTGCTGAGAGCAGACAAATCCAGTTTCAAAATGCAGATCTCCAACCTTCTCTGCTTTTCTCAGAGCACCAGAGGGAGGTCTCCACACTCCTCTTCTAGCCAAAGACACACAGGGCTCTTTTCAGATGCCCATATACAGCCTCCCACCATCATTTCCATATTCTCAGCATCTCTGCACCTTCTTCTTTTCTCTCTCAGATATCACAGAGATGCTATGAGACAGCTGTGCCTTTCTAGAGGGCAGCTTGCAGCCCAGCAGGACCCAACAGGGAAACGGTCAAAGGACCATTAGGACTGAAGATGGTCTCTCCTTAAGGGAGGATCAGCTCATTTCCCAACTCCAGAGCTCCACAGGTCAGAAGGGGGCTGGGGAAACCTCATTTCCATGCAGATCCCTCTGTTGCACAACTTGCAGCACTCATGTCTGAACCCCACCCCTGAGACCTGAGCGCAAGAACAGGAGCAGTGTGGACAGGAGGAGAAAGAAGGAGCAACCCCATGATCCTGCTACTGAAGGAGACAAGGAAAAAGAGAGACAGACGGGAACTCAGGAAAGTCTTACCCAGGTGGGCATGCCACCTTGCAGGTGGCAGCATTGCAGGGCAGTCACTCTCAGCTGCTTTGTCAGGCAGCATGAAATGGGCCCATGGAAAGAGAGGGACCCTTCTCCTCTGCCAGAGGTCTGGCTGCAGAGGAGATGGCTCATGCCCTCGACGCCATATCTTTCAGGGCAGAGGCTAGGCTGGGTGGGAGAGGAGACATGGGGGGGTTGCTCTGAGGAAGATGCCAGCATCAAAAGTACTGACCATGGCTTGCCTAAATCCATTCACAAATGATGTTTCTGTTAGCAGTTGCCTCTCATTCCCTGCCCATCTCTGCTGCCTGGAGCTGTTCTTGCTGGAGGCTCTTTCTTTGTCCCAACATCTTTTCCTGGTCAGTGTTCCCAGACCCCTTCCCACCCTCTGTGTGCTCAGTTCTACCCTACAGAATCCTCCTGGGACAGGGCACTTGCCAGGGGCATCTCTGTGCAGGCAGGTCCTAAGGAGCAGGTCAGATAAACTCCCATGAGGCCACAAAGGTGATGCTAATGCTGTCTGTAGACTACAGTTAGGATAAAGCAGCTCGATGAGACCCTTGCAGGTGGCAGAATCACTGCTCTGAACTTGTCTGATTTACAGCCCTGCACAGACCTGAGGGCACACCCAGGCTTCACCCCCCTGCAGCTGCCCCTGGCAGGAGGGAGCAGCATGCCCTGTTCCTCTGACTGTGTGGCAGGGAAGCCCTGCTCTAAAGCATCTCCTACTCTTATGGACTAAAAGAACAGGGAGAACAATTCTTAAAAAGCCTATCAGTCATGGGATGGGCTGGTTTAGAAGACCCCTCCAGGAACCTCAGTAATATTGCTGTACAGCCAGAGACTTACCGTGTCAAGGGCTGTGAAGATTTCTCCCACAAGCAGCTCTCCTCTGTCCTCCCACTCCACACTGCCTTCCACTTCTCTCTGCCTTCTCTCATCTCATGTCAGCAGCAGCAGGCAGTGCCCGCAGCCCTGCTGCTCTTTGCAGAGGAGCTGCTCCTGCACACAGCTGTCTCCGGGCAGTGCTGCCAGGTTGCCATGAGCTCCCTCCATCCCAGGAGCCTGGCCACACTCAAGAGCAGAGGCCCAGCTGAAGGCCTGAATTTCTCTGTCCCTTGTGCTCCCTCCTCCTGGGAAATGTTCCCTGAAGTAAACTAAAATAATCACCTATTGTCCTTTGCTAAAGAGTGCAGAGAAACTGATTCCAACATTGCAACTTATTTCATCAGAGGCTGTCTATCTATGATCAGTGGAAATGTCCCACTCTGGAAGCCCCTATTCCTATCCCTTCACTGGGCAGGACACCTAGACAGGGACAAGAAGGGAGCTCATTGACACATGGTTTGCGTGTTGATTCAGATGAGTCAATCTGGACATCACACGCTGGTTTAGAAGCCCCTGGGTTGGGGTGGGATTCAGATCCCTCCTGTGAACTCCACAAACACACAGGAGGTGGGATTGCCCTTGCCAAAACTGAAGGGAGCACAACATAGAGGTCTGCATGGGAGCTCCTTGTCTAAGCTCCCGTTATAATCACTGGAGAGGGAGAATGAGTCAGTTGCCCACACACAAACACCTGGTAACAGCTGACGAGACAGACGTGGTCCCAGGCATGTGCCAGTGTCTGCTTGTTCTGGCTGAGTGACTATGAGACCCCCATCCTTCTGGAGCATCAGGTGGGGGGCAGGTGGGGAGTTTCCTTGGCCTTCTGGAATGACACTGGATGCCTACTGCTACTACTAGAACTCCACTCACTGTGAAGCAGAGACACAGGCAGACCTCTGCAGTCCCAAAAGCTAACAGAATTCAGTGCAGACATGTGATTTAATGACATAAGATAGGCCATAGGTAGGGATCATATCTGATGCCTGGGGTGTCCAGCACAACCACATGTCTCTAGCACATACAGCATGGCACCTACAGGAAAACTTCGCCCCTTTGGAGTGGTGCTGGGCAAGTGCCCCAGGGCCCCTCAGGTTTCCTACCTGTGCCCAAACAACTGGATCCCACCACTGCCTTTAGGCCAAGTCCATCCCAGCTACATTCAAGTGTGCTGCATAAACAGGAGGCCCATCATACCAAGGTCTTTGCTCTAGTCTCTGCACTCTCAAACCCTCTTGCTCTCCTCTCCCTGAACCTCTTCTCACCCCTGGATGTTATGAACAGGGACTGGGCTAATGATGACCTCAGGGTGGCTGGATCACAGGCTGCCCAGGCCCAGGGACTTCTTCAGTGACACCTTGTCCTGCCTGGAGATTGGTTCACCTCTGCCACAGGCCCCAAGGTGCTGTGAATCAGCTCAGGCAGCAAACCCCTCTCCTGCCATTCCTGCACAGCCCAGCTCTGCTTCTCCCTGGCCTTGGGCACTGCAGGGTTTGCTCTCTTAGTGGGAACCTCCTTTCACCATTACGTTGCCACCTGCTATCTGTGCCAGCATGTCTCTGCTCTGAAGTGGGGCCATTGTACACACAGTGTCCTTGGCTCTTGCTAATATGTCTCACCATGACCAATCTGTTCTCTGTGCCACAGCTGAGGCTCTGTAGCCCAAAGAGATGCAAATGCCTGCAGCCTGGGGCACAGCCAGGAGCACAAGCTGTCACAGGACTGCAACATCATTGGAAGAACTGAGATGTGGTGGGATCACCCACATGACTGGAGGGCTCTCCTTGTAGAGTAGGAGCTTTTCAGGAGAGACTGTTGGGGACAATGAGGAGGGGGGTGCCCTTTGTGTGAAGGGGCAGCTCAGATGTGTGGAGCTCTTCCATGGAAGAAGCAAGGGTCTCGGTGAATGCTTGGATGCAGTCTAAGCAATGTGAACAAGTCTGTGGATCACAGGCCCTGGTTCTTGTGGTGGTGGTGGTGGTGATTTTCATGTCCCAGACATTAACTGGAAGGGCAAGCAGCAGAGTGCAAGCAGGTCAGGAGGTTTCTGGAGGGCATCGGGGACAACTTCTTAGCACATGTGTATGATGGGATGATACTCATCATACTTTCTTGTATCTGGAAATAAGGCAGCATGCAGGAAGCAGGAGGGAAAGGCTGCAATGAAGCAACTCAGAAATCCTGTCCAGCAAAGCAGGGATAGTGTTAGGGAAGCCAAAGCTCCCCTAGGATTGACAATTGCAGGAAACATCAAAGCATGAAGAGCTGCTACGGGTTCAGTTACAGTAGAAGAATATAAAGGAAAATGTTGGCTCACTGCTGGACTGGGCAGGGAATCTAGTAACAGAAGACGCAGGTAGGCCTGAGGAGCTCAGTGCCTTTCTTGGCTTCAGGCTTCACCAACAAGGTCTCCTAGGCTGTTGTGCCCACGGTCAGGACTCCAGAGGAAAAAAAAAATCAACCAAAGGTGGATGAGGGTTCAGTGAGAGATGACTTGCAAGAACTCAACCCACACAAGTCTATGGGACCAGATGGGCTGCATCTGAGGACTTTGAGAGGGCTGGCTGCTATTGCCACAAGGCCAGTCTCTATCATCTTTGAAAGGTTGTGGAGATCAAGGGAGGTCCCAACGAGCAGAAAATGGAATATTTTTGCCTATCTTCAGAAAGGCCACAAGGACACTCCAAGAAGCTGCAGGTCATTCAGCCTCACTTGAATGAGGAGTGTTTCATGGAGTGAATCTTCCCGCATCACATTTCTGGGTACAGGAGGGAGGAGAAGGTGCCTGGGAACAGTCAGCACGGATTTGCTGAAGACAGATCATTCCTCAGCAACCTGATTGCCTGCTGTGATAGAAGACCTGCACTTGTGGAGGAGAGGAGAGTAGTGGCTGTCATTTGCCATGACTTTAGCAAGGTGTTTGACACTGTCTCACACTATATTCTTGGATACAAATAAGGCATTATGATAGGCTGGGTAGACAAGCAGATGAGTGAAAAGTTGGTTGGATGATTGAGCTCAGAGGGTTTTTATAAATGGGTCAGGCTTTATCGGGAAGCCAGTGACAAGTGGAGGATGGAGGGCTCTATACTGGGACCTGTCCTGTCTAACAGGTTCATCAGTGACCTGGAGGACACAGCTCTCATCACATTTGCAGGTGGCACCTCATCAGGAAAACAGTCGTAAGCCCAAGGGCTGCCATTCAGAGGGACCGCAGCAGGCAGGAGGAATGCGCTGTCAAGAACTTTGTGAAATTCAAAAGCAAAACCAATGCCAGGCCCTGCACCTGGGACACACCAACACCCTGCAGTGATATGGGCTGGGCAGTGCCCAGCTGGGCAGCAGCTGTGCAGAAAAGGACGTGGGAGTCTTTGTGGGCAGCAAACTAAGCATGAGCCAGCAGCATGCCCTGGCAGCAATGGAGGCCACAGCATCCTGGGCTGCCTGAAGGAGAGCACAGCCAGGAGATCGAAAGAAGTGATTATTGCCCTCTACTCAACACTCGTTAGAGCACTTACAGATACTGCATCCATTGGGGGCCCTCTGTAGAAGAACACTGCTGATCACTTGGAGTGAGCTCAGTGGCAGGCCTCCAAGGTGGTTGGCATTGGAGCACTTGCCCTGTGAGGAGACGCTGAGGGAACAGGCCTTGTTCAGCCTGGAGAGGGAGAGGCTTTAGAGTGAACTCATAGTAGCTTTCCAATTCAAGGTTATCATCAATAAAGAACCAGGCTTTTGCAGAGTTGGCAGCACAATGAGAGGCAACAAGTATAAGCTGACACAAGTGCAGTCAAAATTGGCTATAAGGAAGAAAATTCAACGAGGATAACGAAGCATTTGAAGAAGGGTCCAGAGAGGTTATGGACTCTCTGTTTTCAGAGGCTTTCAGGACTCTGTTGAACTAAGTCCCGAGAAACTTGTTTTGAATTCAGTGTTGATCACCATGTGAGCAGGAGGTCGGACAAGAAACCTCCCAAGGTCCCTGTGTCATGGACCAAGTCTTCTCTGATCCCATTTCTAGGTAAACAAAGGAGAAGAAGGTGACAGGGAACAGTCAGCATAGATTTACTGAGGGGAAATGATGCCTCACCAACCTGATGGTCTTCTGTGCTAAAAGCACTGTATACCTTGACTTTAGGAAGGCTTTTGACACTTTCTCCCACAATATACTTGCATACAAGTTAGTAGGCAAGTTAGTCAGACAGCAGTGTGCCCAGGCAGCAAGGAAGGCCAACTGCCTGAAACAGGCTGGAAGCCTCCGACAGACCTGATGTCTTTGTCCCCTATAGCTGTTGTCTCTGCCACTGAGGCCTATGAGTAGACACCAGGGCCTCACTGTCCCCTTGTCCCCTGGGGAGCCCAGCAGGTCTCATGTCATTGTCCTGCATCAACACTGCACACCCCCACCCACACACTGCCCCCAGGAAGAGCCATGGAAAACAGGTGGGGGAAAGGATCTCCCTTCCCAGGGTCTCAGTGTCCATGCTTGGATGTTTTGCTTGTAAAACACACCAAGGGTCAACATGGTAGCAGAGCCACCTGCACATTTCCTTTGCCTACCTGCAATCAGTGGTTACAATTTTCTGCTCTAATCAGTCCGCAGTGAGTCTTTGCTGGTAATGGCCCTCAGTGGGATCTATTAATGCTCTGCAAAAGTTTGGGATTTGCTTCTGACTTTGACTTGAACATTTTGCTCAATCTCCTCGCAATAGCTGAGGTTCATGGACTCAGCACCAAATACACCACGGGGCTCATTACAATGCAAAAAGGCCTGATGAACCACGTCTCTCCCTATAATTTTCTTCAAGTCTTGCATGGCTAATTGGAGAAGTTTCAGGAGTGTAGCTGAAAGATGGGGACTTCAAAATATAGAAGTATTTCTGCTTTTAAAGTTATTGCTATTATTATTATTATTACTATTATTATTATTATTATTATCACTATTATTATTATTATCATTATTATCCAGCTTTCAGAATAAGTGACAGCAACATTCTCCAGTTGCTATCAAAGGGTGTCTCTTTATGAAGCCTGGACATGCAGGAAAAGCAGTGTCCCTCATGTCAGACACTGTATGGACAACCTTCCTCCCCATCTCCTTAAACCTGCCATTTCTCTCATCAGCCAGCTGGGAGTTGTACCACTCTGGTTAAAAGCTAACCTTATTCCAGGGAAGCCTGTAGCTTAATGTTGCATCTCATATGTTCCAATTCCCACCTGCTTGCCTTACAGAACTAGCTGCAAATAGACACACAAGGATTTTTTTTAATTGCAAGAGAAAAAATAAAGCTTGATATATAAAAGATAAAGATAATTACACTCCTTAAAGATAATTACACTCCTCAACTGTATGCTAAGTCCAAGCTGCCTCCAATGAGGTTCAGTTTCCACAACAGACAGCCTGACTAGAAATCTTTTGGATAGATAGGAAATGCAAGATAGAAACAGAATTTATTACTTGCCTAGAGGAACAAACTACTGACAGAGCAAGCTTTAAACTCATGGAAATGAAAATCAGCAGCTCGGTATGGAAATGAGCAGAGTGATGGAAGGAGTTGCAATGTTACAGTGCCCAGATAGCGTGCTGTAAAGGGGATGTTGCGAATTGTCAATTTAACCAGGACATGTGGACAGACGAGAGAGAGCCACATGGCTTCTGGGGGTTGTGGGCTGTGCCAGGGGCTGTGCTGCTCTTGGGGATCCCAGACCAGGCTGTGTTTCTGTACAAAGGTCTGGAAAACACTGTGCAAGCCTCTAGAGAAGAGGGATTTTCCTGAGTGTGAAGAGCAACCCAGGCAGGACTCAGGCATGTCAAGGGAAACCCATCCCACCCACACCAAACCCACTGCTCTCCCCAGAGACCTTCCTGGAGCTTTGGGCCAGGAGCAGGAGGGGATGTGGGGACATGGTCATGTCCCAAACTAGCCGCTGTCAGATCTTCAGCTCCACAGTGTGTCACAGCTTCAAGTGAGCTCTCTCAAGCAACACTTCCCATGGCCCTGGTGCATAGAGACAACTTTGGGCAGACACCCAGGAGACAGGGCAGAGAAAGGGCAGAGACCTCAGGGTGCACAGCTGGGCTCACAGCATCACAGAGGGGGTGCCACAGGCTGGAGAAGCAACCCAAAGAAGTAAACGAGTCCTTCCTTTGGCAGTGACTTGGAAAGCCCCATCTCCGACAGTATTCAAGGAGGATGGAGTCTTCCTTCTGCAAGATTTGCAGAGGTGGGAGCTGGTCACCTCACAGACTTCTGAATGAGCCAAAATGCAGGTCCTGAGGCACTGCACCACCTTCCAGGCTCTGCACTGGAGCCTGGACAGCAGCCCTGCAGTGTGTGGGCATGTCCTGAGATGTCCAGGGTCAAAAATGTAGGAGATCCAGGGTGCCGGGGCTGTACAGCCCCCAAGTGAGACAGTGTCCTGGAGCGGATCCAGGGTGCCAGGGAATGTACCCAAGGGAGAAGCACTACCTTGAGGTGACACAGAAAAGCCCATGGACCAACTCACGTCAAAGATGAGAAACAGCTTTCCCCAGGCTCAGCCAAAAGGAAAGCAGTGCAAAAGTCATGGGAAATGGGAAAACCCCCAAATTTGCTACCTGGGTTGGCCCATGGCTTTGGAGCCTGGCAGGGACCAGGGTCCTGGAGAAAGCCCCCTGGATGAGGTGTCTTAAGGGAACGTTTGCTCTTCTCTGGCATATTCTCTCTATCTTAAGCACTGCAGATGGAGGAACCTTGCTGAGGACTTTTAAAAACTTTGGTGCCTAAAGGAGGAAGGCTCTGTCCTGTCCCATATGGTCCTACATACTACTTCTACAAAAAGAGCAAACCACAGCAGAAAGCAGTTTTGAGGCTCACCAAAGCATCTGAGCCAATGGCCACACTTTGTGCTGTTTCATTCCACAAGACTTTGATCCTGGCTTTGAAAAATGACAAACCTTAAACCAGCCCTGAAGCTCCGGCTTCCTGCACAGGTCTGCCCAGGGCAGAGACCTGTCAGTGCAGGGTTGTGGAAGTGACTTCTGCAGTTCCCCATTCTAGATATTTCACAGCCTTTGACACCATCTGGAGACATTCCTGAAGGATTTATCAGCAAGTTCTGGAAAATGACTGGGGTGAAAGGAAGTGACTGCTTCCCAGGACATGAGGGGAAATCTCTCTGCTCTCGCCCTGGCTGTGCATCTCCATGGCAGTGACCTACTGAGCCCCCAGATGACATGAACTGAGGTCATAGTGGGATGTGCCACCTCACACAGAGGTCTCCCTGGTGCCACAGGGGTAACCTCACGTCCCTGCGAGGCCTGGTTGCTGCTGGGCACTGCTCATGTGCTGCCTGCCACTGCCCTTTGGAGCCACTCCGGGGCAAGGAGAGGGGATGGGAGCTGCACTGGGGCCCCTCACCAACAGGCAGAGGAGCAGGGGCACATCAGAGAGTTTTGTGTAATGAGACAGGAAGAGCATCCTTCCTCCTCGTCTGGAGAGGCGAGCCAAGGGCAAGAGGACAACCAAGATGGAGGACTGCTGGACCACTACCATCAGCCCAGACCACAGTTCCTTGTTCCCAGTGCTCCTGAAGCTCTCCACTGAGGGTAAGGGCTTTGGGAGCTCCTTCCTGAGGAGCTGCACAGAGACTGTTAACTGCAAAAAGGACAGTGGAACCTGGGCTGTGGGGGTGGCTGCACACCGCTTCAGGTTGCCACGAGAGCCTGGTTGTAGAGTCCTGACTGGCTGGGGGGACAATGTGGCAGCCAGGACTCCTGCGTCCTGGGGCTTGGCCCTAAGCCCAAAGGATCCTGTGGGGGTGGGGGCAATCCAGGTCCAGGTTTCCCTGGGACTGGGTCCCCGTTTGGGATCTGGCTCTGAGAGGAAAGGGGTGCTGCTTCCCAGAGGCTGGGGTGGTCTGCAGTTTCACGGGGCTCCCAAGAGCCTTCTGGAAATGCCCTTGCTGGCAACCCTAAGGTGTCTATTTCTTTGGGAGAACCTCTGTTCCTTCCCCATGGATCCTCTTCTGCCTTCAGCTTGGCGGAGCATGTTTTCAGCTCGGAGATGCCATCTTCAGATGGCCACAGCCCCTGTCCTCCTGCAAACTGGGAGTCAAACCTCTGCACCCAAAAGACAGCCTGTTTGGGGGAGCAGCTTGGGAACAGGTGGGGGTGCCATCGCCACCCCACCAGGCCCTGCTGACCCCAAGCCTGTTTCTCTGAGCCGTGGGGGGGCAGTGCTGGGGGCAGCCCAGCAGGGACATCTCCCCCGTCCCCTCCCGGCCCCACACCTCTGCTGCCCAGCACCGGCAGGCCCAGAGCTGCTCTGGCCCTGGCTGCCCCGGGGCTCCTCAGCCCTGCGGAGCGACACGCCAGGGCCCAGCGTGGCCCCACAGAGAGCAGCCCCTGCCGGGCCGCGGCCCAGCCCCGCCGGGTGCAGCGTGAGGGCTGCCGAGCCCCGGGGCTGCTGCCCACAACATGGCACCACACTGTTGTTGGGGGTGGGAGGGCATTGAGCCCCAGGACACACAGGTCTGCAGTGTTGCCATGGCATCGCCCCCAGTGCTGCCCTCCAATTGGTCAGCAAGGGGAGGAGGGCAGGCTGGGCTGGACTGATGGCTGCATCAGCCAATGGGAGTGCAGCAGGCTGCTGGGGCCCCGCCAGGGCCCTGCCCCAGGCTCCCTTTTGTCCTGAACAGGGCGTTTCCAGGGCTCGCAGAGAGGCTGTCCCCACGGGTCCCACCGGGCCCCAGCCGCTGTGGCTGCTCCGGGCCTCTTGCTGGGCCGCAGCCCTGCAGCCCTGGCAGCAGCCGGGAGGGTGTTTGCAGAGCAGCTCTGTGCTGGGAGCTGCTGGGCTCCTGCAGGGCCTTGGCAGCTGCTGGGTGGCCAGTGCTGCCCTGGCCGGTGCCATTAGCCCTGCTCCCAGGCCGGGCTGCACAGCTGCTGAATCCTGGCTCTGCTGGTTTCCCCCGCTGAGATGCCCTGGCCGCAGTCCTTCCCCGTGTCTCAGAGTGTCAGGGCCCCAAGCAGGAGAGTGCTTGTTGTCCTGGGGGTGTGGAGGATTTGCTGGGTGTGTTCAGCACTGGGGCAGGAACCAGACTTGGGAGTTGCAGGAAGGCTTCTCCCTCTGCCTGGGACATGAGGCCCTGCTGTCTGCAGCTCCATGATCGCTGCTCCCATGCAATCCTCCTGTTAGGAGATGTTGCCCAGAATTATTGCAGGCCTTTCTCCAATTGCTGAGTTTCACGGGCCAGGTGTAGGTGCTACCTAGGCAGGAGCTGATGTTCTCTTGGGGCAGTAACTGGTCCATAGCAGGTGTTTTGCTGCACTGTGAGCATTGCGAGGCCCTGGGGTGAGTCTGGGTGGCCGCTCAGGAGCTGGCTGAGCCTTGGGGGAGGCAGGGGCAGCTGCAGGTGGCAATAGCCGCGTGGCCGGGCTGCGGGCAGGGAGGTCACGGCTGTCTGCGAGAGCTGGGCCAGGAGATCCCCCGTGTCAAATCAGCTCTTGGTCAGTAGCTGCCAGGCCAGCAGGAGCCACGTGGCTCGGCTGTTGATGATGAGGTCACTTCTGCCGGAGTCCCTGATAGGCCAGCAGCAGGCAGATGGGTGTGGAAGCAGATCATGAGGTCTCCTGGGTCAGAGTACCTGGTAGGGCAGCAGCATGTGCATGGTTGGGGAAGTTATTTTGAGGCAGCTTGTGTCTCTGAATCCCATAGGCCATCAGCAGGCACCTGGTGGGGGTATGGACTTGTGAGATCACTTCTCTCCGAGCAGCTGCTAGGCCAGGAGAAGGCCCATGGCTTGGATGGTGGTGGTGAGGTCACTCCTGGGTTTGGTGAGTGTGCCGGGAGGAGGGATTGACACCTGCAGAGCTCTACAGCAGTATAGAGACGCAACTAGTAAATCAAGCAGAAGCAGATAATATTCCACACCATCTGTCACAAATGTTATTCTACTGCCCCATCATGAATTAGTACTGCTACGTTTAAAATGTGGATGATGTTCACTGGTAAGTGTAGACGTGGACTTTAACCATGCACTTCCTCCTAAATACAGGCTTACAGCCTGCTGCCGGTGGGTGAGGGAGTCCAGCTAGAATTTTTACGCTGCTAAATGAGTGAAGTGCTGGTGTGAGCAGTGACATTGGCAATCTCTGATTTTATGTGTTGGTGTGCTGCGGAATATTCTTCCACATCAAAATACCAGGGGGCTGCTGAGATTTTTCTCCCAGATCAGAAGGATATCTCTGTCCTTTGATTGCTGGAGGTGGGAAGTGAGCAGGGCAGGGCTGTTAGGGACTGTTCAGAGGAAGTCCCCGTTGGAAGGTCTGGGAGGACTGGAAGGGAATGGAAGGGCTGGAGAGTTGGTCTGTGTGTGTTTAGGGGCCCTGGGGGAGCCCTGGCTGCTGCCACGTGTGGTGCTGTGCCCTGTGTGTCCCTGCTGCAGAGGCACGTGTTGGCTCTGGGAGGCGAGGGGTCGGAGGTTTGGTGTGTCACAGTGGTGGGGTGCCCTGTGCTTGCGATGGGTGGTGGCTCCAGTGTCTTTGTACTTATCATGAGAGGAAGTGTCTGGAGAGAGCAGTGCTGTGTGTGGGGAGTGCTGCCAGGCTGGGGAGCTGGGGAGCCCTTGGAGGGGAGGAGGTGACTTGGCTCGCAGGGCCCGGGCTGCCCTGGTGGCCAGAGCCAGGGATGCTGGCAGCCTGCTGCCTTCTGTGCACTGAGGTTCAGGCCTGGATTTTCCTCTGCTCTTGCCAGGATCTCCAGATAGATATTCCGCATAGACTGTGAAATACATAGAAATAAGGAGCTTAGAGTATTTGGAGTATAAGAGGTCATCTTTCTGAAAGGGTTCCTTGTTGGAGATTCTTGAAGTTAACACTTCTGGGATCTGTCCAACCATTTCTTTTTTAGGCTAGAGGCATAGCAGTTGCCTCCCTCTCCTATTAGCAAAGGCTACGGGGGGATACTGCCTGTATGCCTAATTGTTGCAGACACTCTTTTCTTCTCATGTGGCAGGATACTAGAAACTCTTTGCTAATAATGCAGTAGTATCCCCCAATTGCCCTTTACTTAACCACCCAATTACTCCCCCCCTTCAATCCAGTGAATTATAGCTGGGGGGAGAGGGTCTTGAGCTCTTCCTGCTGAAGGCCTCCCTGCTTCGGGGCTCTCTGCTCTGCTCTGCACACTGTGCACTGCCCTGAGCTCTGAAAAAAAACATCCAGGGGCTGACATCCAGCAGGAAACCTCAGAGAGCAGCTTAGATCACATGGGACTTAACAAGGAAGAGGTCTTGGCACAGTGCAGCTCTCAGAGGCACCCTTTCAAGCAACATTGCCACAGTCATTAGCTTTTAAAGTGGGCAAATAAGGGAAACCTCCAAAGATAAAGGATTTCCTCAGAAAATAATTGGCTTTAAAAACACTTCTCCCAGGTGGGCATACCAGAGTGAGTAGTGATGCTCAAGCACTTCCCTGCAAGTCAGCAGGAAATACTTCAGGGGTCATAGCTGAGAACCAGCTTGCAAAGGTGAAGTTGTTTCATGCAAATAACTCAAAAGCACCCTCAGAATTATGTTCCTCTCCTTTCCACATGCTCCTCAGCTGAGCATGTTCTGCAATGTGTCACTGAGCTGGTTGAGGCCTGCAGGTTCTGGAGCTTTTGCCAGGATCTCCAGCTGGGATGCTGACTAGATCCCAGTGTGTCTGCTTTCTCCTAGAGAGAGAAAAAACAAACCCACATAGCTGGGTCATCATGTCCATCAGGAGGCTGAATGGCCAGCAGCTGGCAGTGAGCTTGGAAGGTGACTGTGAGGTTTTTTGTACCTCATCATCTGCTGGGCCAGTATCTGATGAGTATCTGATTAGAGAGCAGGCCCATCTCCTGCTGACACAGAGCCTGCAGGCACAGAGCCCTTGCCCTGCTGCCAGCACTACCCTAATGCAGCCCAGGAAGTCATGGGCTGCCTTTGCCATGTGGACGTGTTGCTGGCTTATGCTGCTGTGTGCTGCCTCCCAGGGCCCCCAAGTAGGTCCTTCTCTGCTGAGCTGCTTTCCAGCCAGTCAGCACGTGGTGTGTCCTGGTGCAAGACATTGCATTTCCCGTTGTGAAACTTCATGAGGTTTCTCTGTACCCATTTCTCCAGCCTGCTGAGGTCCCTCTGAATGGCAGGACAAACATCTCTTGTATCATGCCTGTACTGCAGGAGAGGATTGTGTCTCAGAAGCTTGTACGCTCTTAGGAGACACAGGACCATGCAGGTGACTGTGAGGTCACTTTTGTGTCCGCAGGTGATGGGCCAGGAGCAAGCACATGGGTGGGAAACTGTCTGGGAGGTCACTTCTGCCAGAGTGCCTGATAGGCCAGCAGCAGGTCCATGGCTAGGATGCTGATTTTGAGGTCATTTCTGCCTCAGTACTGGATAAGCCAGGAGCAGGCACATAGCTTAGATGATGTTTATGAAGACACTTCTGCCTGAATACCTGATTGGATGGCAGCAGGCACAGGGCTGGATCATGTCCACCTGAGAAGCTGACATGTCAGCAGCAGGCACCTGGGCTTGGACGATACAATGAGGGACCTGGTATCTGACAGGCTGATAGGCTCTAAAGTTCAAAGGCCAGTTTGAGGCACATCATTGCCATGCAGGTGAGTGTGAGGTCACTTCTGTGTCTGCAGGTGATGGGGCAGGAGCAAGCACATGGGTGGGAAACTGTCTGTGAGGTCCCTTGTGTCTCAGTACCTGATAGGCCAACATCAGGCACATGGCTTGGATGTTGATTGTGAGGTCACTTCTGTCTCAGCATGTGATAGGGCAGCCCCTGGCTCATCAGCAGAGAAGGTGTTTGTGCAGTCACTTCTGCCTGAGTGCCTGATAGGCCACTTGCAGGCACATGGCTTGGGTGTTGTGATGTCACTTCTGCCTGAGTACCTGTTTGGATAGCAGCAGGCATATGGCAAGTCCAGTCCTTCTGAGAAGCTGAAAGGCCTGCTGCAGGCAGGTGGGCTTGGAAGAGGGCTGTGAGGTTACTTGTCAAGGATTAGCTGGTAGGCCAAAAGAAGGCTGACTGGTGGGGACACTATGATGAGAGCAGTTATTTCTCAGAAGCACCTCGGATGGTAGGAGGCACATGACCATAAAGGTGAAAGTGATGTCACTTCTGTCTGTGCAGGTGATGGGCCAGCAGCAGGCACATTGCTGGGAAAGTGGTGGTGAGGTCACTTCTGTCTCAGGCTGTGATAGACCAGCAGCAGACTCATGGCTGGGGCATGTGCATGTGAGGCCCCTTCTGCCCAAGCAGCTGGTAGACCAGTAGTAGGCACGTGGATTGGATGCTGATTGTCAGGTGAATTGTTTGTGAATGCCTGATAGGCCAGGAGCTGGCCTCTGGCTTGGTAATGACTTTGCCATGTCCCTTCTTCTTGATGACCTGATTGGATAGCAGCAGCTCATTTGCTTGGATGCTCCTTGTGAGGTCACTGCTGCTGGAGTACCTACTAGGCTACGCACAGGCACAGGGCTAGGATGTTGACTTTGTGGTCTCTCCTGTCCCTGTTGGTGCTAGGCCAGCAGCAAGCGCATGGCTTGGATGGTGACTGTGAGGTCACTTCTGCTGGAGTACCTGATTGGGTAGCAGCAGGCACATAGCTGGGTCTTCATGTCCATCAGGGAAGCTGAAAGGCCGGCAGCTGGCCCTGGGCTTGGAATATGATTGTGAGGTTCTTTGTATGTGATCAGCTAATGGGCTACTGAGAGGCTGTTGGGCAGCAATTTTGTTCTTGGGTGAACTGTGTCTCAGAAGCTCCTAAGCTAAGAGGAGGACCATGGCTGTGAAGGTGACAGTGATGTCCCTTCTGTCCCTAAAGATGATGGACCAGCAGCAGCAGATGGGTGGGGAAGTGCCTGTGAGGTCGTCTCTGTCTGTGCAGCTGATAGGCCAGCTGCAAGTAGACAGCTCAGATGCTTATTGTGCAGTCATCTATGATGGAGCAGCTGATTGATAGGCCAGTAACAAGCACCTGGCAGTGAAGGTGACTGTGAGGTGACTGCAGTCTCAGCTATTGATAGGCCATCGAGAGGCACATGGCTCGGATGTTGATTGGGAAGTCACCTCTGCCGTAATACCTGATTGGATAGCAGCAAGCAAATAGCTGGGTCATGTCCATGAGAGAAGCAGAAGGGTCAGCAGCAGGCCCCCTGGCTTGATAGATGATTGTGAGGTGACTTCTGTCTGAGCAGCTGATAGGTCAGCCTGTGGCTCAGGCCTCAGGCAGGTTTTTGTGAGGTCACTTCTGCCTGGGGATCTGATTAGACAGCAGGCACACAGCCTGCTGGCATGGAGCCTTCAGGCAGAGAGCCCTGGCCCTCCTGGAACACCCTTCCTAATGCAGCCCGGGAGCAGCTTTTGTCACGAGGACACTTCACTGGTGCATGCTGCTTCATGTTGTCTTCCAGGACCCCCAGGCCCTTCTCTACCAAGGTGCTTTCCAGCCAGTCAGCACCCAGCATGCCCTGGTGCTTGGTGTTATTCTTCCTCAGGTGCAAGACACTGCATTTCCCCTGTGAGGTGACTTCTGATCTCACTTAGTACCTGACTGGATGGCAGCACACGCATAGATGGATCATGTCCACCCAGGAAGCTGACATGGCAGCAGCAGCCACTTGGGTTTGGAACATGATGGTGAGGGTGCTGGTTTCTGACAGGCTGATATTCTCACAATCTCAAGGGCCAGTTTGAGGCACATGGCTGTGAAGGTGACTGTGAGGTCACTCCTGTCTCTGCAAGTGATGGGCAAGGAGCAGTCTCATAGGTAGGACCTCACAATCAACACGGCAGCTGTGTCCCCTTTTTCTGCCTCTCCCCATCCTTCCACCCATATCTCCTCTTGGCTGGGATAAGTGGTGGTGTGATGTGCTTTTTGTCCTCAGAATGGCTCCAGGGCTTCTCCAAGTGCCACTGGATGCTTGTGGTTGGACACCTGAGCTCTGCCTGGAAAGGGGAAGAACTGTCTTCACCATTTCAAAAATATGAGCCCACTTTCATCAGCTCAAATGATTGGCTAATTTTAATGTCAATATTTTCCTGTGATGAAACAGTGGAAACCTTCAGTAGGCTGTGGATAAAATCTCAGTGATCTCTCACATATGTCCACATGTCCTGATCAAATTGGTCATTTCTAAAGGCATCTTTACAGCAGACTGTCTGGACATACGCACTTTCCCTAGTTTCCCAGTTTTCCTCCTCCCCTTGCTTTTTATCATTCAGATACCTCTCAGCTCTCCTGTTGATGCTCTGAGCTTCTGGGAGTCTGAAGCTTGCCTCATTCTTCAACAGTCTCATCATCTCTTTAGTCAGCTGCTTTGTTCTGCTTCTTGTCTATCCTCCCCTATCTATCTGTTGAGAACATTTCAAGGAAAGTTATATCTTGTGGGCAGTGGACCTCACTGGAGGCAGCTTGGACTTGACATAGAGTTGAGGAGTGTCTTTTATCTTTTCTTCAACTGTTTCGAATTTTATTTTGTTTTCTTCACAATTAAGACAAATCCTTCTGTGCCTGTTTGCAGCTAGTTCTCTAAGGAAAGCCAGTGGGAATTGTTGCACATGAGCTGTAACCTTCAGCTACAGACTTGAGTGGGAAAAGGTTAGATTTTGACCAGAGTGATCTAAGTCCCCAGTGGCTGATGAGGGAACTGGCAGGGCTGTGGAGCTGGGGAGGAAGGTTGTCCATACACGTCTCCTATCAAAAACACTGCTTGTCCTACATGTCCAGACTTCATTAGGAGACCCAGTGGGTCAGTATGAATTGGAGAATGTGGGTATCGCTTATTCCAAAAAGTCAAGAATAAAGAAAGCTTCAGAAGCAGACATCTCTCTTTTTCAGGTGCTCATTGAAATCTGCCTAATCTGAGTACACTCCTGGAAACTTTCTAATTAGCCACACAAGACTTGAAGAACTGAGGAAAATAATGGAAGGAGGCATGGCTCCTTTGGGGTTTTTGCATCTTAATGACCCCTCAGCTGTATTTGGTGCTGAGCCCATGAAACACAGTTGCTGAGAAGAGACTGAAGAAACCTCTCAAGAAGTTAAAGTCAGAAGCAAATCCCAAGTTTCTTGGAGTGTTAACAGGTCCCACTGAGGCCAATTACCACCAAAGTCTCCCCAGGGGCTGATTAGAGCAGAAAGCTGGAGGCCTGATTGCAGGTAGGCAAAGGCAATGTGCAGGTGGCTCTGATGCCAAGTCAACCTGGATGTGTGTTATCAAGCAGAGCAGCCAGGCACTGACAGCCAGCCCCTGGGCAGGGTGATCCTTTCCATCATGCATTGCTCAGGGCACTTCCTGGGGACAGTGTGTGGGTGGGGGTGCGCAATGAGAAATGCAAGACCATGATACGGCACCTCCTGGGCTCCCGGGGGACAAGGAGGCAGCAAGGCCACAGTGCTTTGAGGAATGGTGCCTTCTCATGGGCCTCGGTGGCAGAGACACCAGCCATCACCAAGAGGACAAAGACCTCGCTGTGCTGGGAAGTGTCAGCCTTGGTAGTGCCCCAGGCCATCTCCATCACAGGCTGTCCTATGCCTTCCCACGCCTGTGCCTGTTTCCTTGCGTACTGTACACACCCAACCTGCTTCCCCACCTTGCTCTCACCCCAGGATCTCCTGATCTCTCCTGATGTCTCCCGGTCCTCACTCGCTTCTCCTTGAAACACAAAGCCAGGGGCTGACCACAGACTCCCTCTGGGTGACCTGTAGCACCACAGCACTACCCTACGAGTGACATTTCCCTTGACCTCCTGGCTGTGCTCCTGCTCAGACAGCCCACAATGCTTCTGACCTTCTTTGCTGTCAGGCAACGCTGCTAGCTCATGTTTTGCCTCTGTCCACAGGGTTCCTCAAGTCCTTTTCCATAGACCTACTCCCCAGGCACTCAGGCCCCAGGGTGTAACACTGTGGGGTGTTGGTTTCTCCCAGGTGCAAGACCTGGCATTTGTCCTTGTTGAATTCCATGAGGTTACTGACAGCCCATTCCTCCTGCCTGTCCAGCTCCCTCTGAATGGCAGCCCTCAAGCATATGACTGGGCCCCCCGCCTCCAGTTTGGGGTCATCCACAAGTATGATGAGTGTTACCTCCTGCATATAACTAGTACAGATGATAAACAGGACAAGTTTCTGAGGAGATCAGTGATGCTCCACTTCTCCCTGGCCTCCAGGAAGAGTGCTACCCATTCACCGCTGCCCTCTGAGCCTGACCATCCAAGCAGCTTCTACGCATCCGGTTGTCTACTCTTCTAGCCTATAACATTCTAACGTGCATGCAAGAATATTGAGGGAGACAGTGTCAAACACCTTGCTGAAGTCTAGCAAAAAGACATTTACTCTTCTCCATCCCCAAATACCATTATTTTTTCATAGCGGGCAATCAGGTTGGTGTGGCACAATCTTCCCTGGGTAAATCCATGCTAAGTGTTCCCAGGCACCTTCTTCTCCTTCATGTGCCCAGAAATGTGACCTGGGAGGATTCTTTCCATGACTCACTCCTCACCAAAGTGAGGCTGAACTGCCTGCACCTCCCCAGGTTGCCCTTGTGGCCTTTTTTGAAGATGGATGCAACATTTGCCTTTCTGCAGTCATTGGGACTTTGCCCCATCTCCACAACCTTGCAAAGATGGTAGCGAGTGGCCTTGCAGTGACAACAGTCAGCTCTCACAGCATCCTCACATGCAGCCCATCCAACCCCACTGACTTGTGTAGTTTGAGTTCTCACAAGGAATCCCTCAATAACCTCATCCACCACTGGCTGTTTTTTGCCTCTGGAGTCCTGACTAAAGGCACAACAGCCCAGGAGACTTTGCTTGTGGAAAGGGAAGCTAACCATGGGTTGAGTTCCTCAGACCTATCTGCATCTGCTGCTACAAGATTCCCTGTCCTATTTAGCAGTGAGGACACATTTTCCTTTTCTATTCCTTGATTCTTAGTGAAGCAGTAGCAGCTCATCTCCATGCCCTTGACATCCCCTGGAAGTGTCAATCCTAAGTGAGCTTTTTCTTCCCTAACACCATGCCTATGATGCTGGACAATATTTCTAAATTCCTCCTTGGCCTCTCCCTTCTTCCCCCTGCTGTATGCTGCCCTATTACCCTGACTGGTCATGGTGACACTTGTTACCAAGAGCCAAAGACACCGTGTGTGCCATGGCCCCACTTCAGAGCAGAGCCATGCTGGCATAGATAGCAGGTGGCAATGTAATGGTGAAAGGAGGTTCCCACTAAGAGAGCAAACCCTGCAGTGCCCAAGGCCAAGGAGAAACAGAGCTGGGCTGTGCTGAAATGGCAGGAAGGGGTTTGCTGCCTGAGCTGATTCACAGCACCATGGGGCCTGTGACAGAAGTGAATCCATCTCCAAGCAGGACAAGGTGCCTCTGAAGAAGTCTCTGGGCCTGGGCAGCCTGAGATCCAGGCACTCTGTGGACATCATTAGCCCATTCCCTCTTCATATCATCTGGGGGTGAGAAGATGTTCATGGGGCAGAGAGCAGGAAGGGTTTGCGAGTGCAGAGACTAGAGTGGAGACCTTGGTGTGATGTGCCTTTCCCATTTATGCAGCACACTTGGATGCAGATGGGAGGGACTTGGCCTAAAGGCAGTGGTGGGATTCATTTGTCTGGGCACAGGTAGAAAAACCTGAGATAACCTGGGACATTTACCCAGCAACCCCTCCAAAAGGGCATTGTTTTCCCATAGGTCCCACCCATGCAGTTGTGCTAGAAACCCCAGACATCCGACATGGACCTGCCTGTTTATTTTGATGTCATTATACCAAGTGTCTGCACTGAATTACATCAGCAGTTTGCACTGTAGGCATCTCTGTGTGTCTCGGCTTCATAGTGAGTGGTGCTCTAACAGTACTGGGCATCTAGTGTCCTTTGAGATGGGCAAGGAAGTTCCCCATCTCATCCCCACCTGATGCTGCAGGAGGATGGGAGTCACACAGTCACTCCAACAGAGCAGGCAGATACTGGCACATGCCTTGGACCATCTCTGTCTCTTCACATGTCAGCAAGTGTTTGTGTGTGGGCAACTGACTCCCACCCTCCATCTCCAGTGACTCCAAAGGGAGCTTAGACAAGGAGCTCATGGGCAGATCTCTCTGTTGTGCACGCTTCAGTTTGGGCAAGGGGAATCTCAGCTCCTGTGTGTTTGTGGATATAATGGGAGGGACCTGAATCCCACTGCAGCCCAGGGCCTTCTAAACCATCATGAGATGCCCAGATTGTCTCATCTGAATCAATACCTGAACCATGTGTAAGTGAACTCCCTTTTTGTCCCCATCTAGGTGTCCTGCTTATTGAAGAGATGGGAAGAGGGGCTTCCAGAATGGGATGTTTCCACCTCTTGCAAATAACCATCCTCTGATGAGACAAATTGCAATGCTGGAATCAGTCTGCCTTCAGTGTTTAGAGAGGAACCATCGGTGATTATTTTAGTTTATTGCAGTGAACATTTCCCAGGAGGAGGGAGCACGAGGGACAGAGAAATTTGTGTCGTCAGCTGGGCCTCTGCTCCTGAGTGGGGCCAGGCTCCTGGGATGGAGGGAGCTCATGGCAACCTGGCAGCACTGCCCAGACACAGCTGTGTGCAGGAGCAGCTCCTCTGCCAAGAGCAGCAGGGCTGCGGGCACTGCCTGCTGCTGCTGACATGAGATGAGAGAAGGCAGACAGAAGTGCAAGGCAGTGTGGAGTGGGAGGACAGAGGAGAGCTCCTTGTGGGAGGAATCTTCACAGCTCTTTGCACGGTAAGTCTCTGGCTGCAGGGTGATACTACTGAGGTTCCTGGAGGGGTCTTCTGAACGCAGCCCGTAACATGGGGTGATAGGCATTTTAATGCTCTCTCTCCTGGATTATCCAGGGCATAGCAGGAGGAGGAGATGCTTCAGAGCAGGATTCCCTGCCTCAGTATCACAGGGACAGGGCATCCTGCTACCTTCTTCCGGAGATACTGCAGTGGTGTGCTGCTGGGGTGGGCACCCAGGTCTGCACAGGGCAGTGATTCAGAGCAGCATCCCTGTGCCCCAGTTTGCTGTGTGCCCAAGGCAGTGACTCTGCAGCCTGCAAGGGTCAGCACTCAGCCTGCCTGGGGAGCTCCCCACGGTGCTGCAGGGAGAAGCTCTGGGTGGGAGGATCGACCCCTGGCCAGGCAGGTTCGTTCTCCCATCAAGAGGGTGCTGCATGGGCCAAGGCTGCTCACAGCTCTAGCTCATGCACAGCACATGTCCAAGGGGTGTTTGCAAGAGGAAGATCAAGAGGAGGGCTACTTGAAAGGGAAGGAGCTTTCCTTCTGGTGTCTCTGCTTTCCATTTTCTCCCTAATTTTGGCAGGGAGAAAAAAAGAAGAGTGTTCTGTTTTGGCAAGGAACTGGGACTCACAAACCTTCCCTCTCAGAGATCAGGAGGTCTGTGAGAAAGCTCAGCAAACCCCTTCAACCCCACCTCCACCTACAGACAGCATCAGCACCAGCATCAGCTGTGTGGTCTCCCTGGGGTTTATGTTACCTGCTCCTTAGGAACTGCAGGCACAGAGATGCCTCTGGACAGTGCACTGTCCCGGGAGGTTTCTGTAGGGCAGATCTGAGCACACAAAAGGTGTGATGTGGTCTGTGAGCAGTGCCTGGGAAAAGATGTTGGGAGAGAGAAAGGTCCCAGCAGGGACTGCTCCAGGCAACAGAGCTGAGCAGGGAAGGAGAGGGAACTGCTAAGAGAATCATCGTGGGAGGATGGATTTGGGCAAGTCATGGTCAGTCCCTCCAGTGCAAACACATTGCACAGAGCAAGCCCCCCATGTCTCTGCTCCCACCCAGCAGAGCCTCTGCCCTGAGAACTGTGAAATCCAGGCTATGAGCTGCCTCCTCTGCAACCAGACCTCCAGCAGAGGAGAGGGGCATCTCTCCTGCCAGGGGCCTGTTTAGTGCTGCCTGACAAAGGGGCTGAGAGTGACTGCCCTGCAACATCACCATCTGCCAGGTGGCATGCCCAGCAGGATAAGGTGAAGGCTTTCCCGGGTGAAGTCTTTCCCAAGTGCCCCTCTGTCTCTCTCCTTGCCTCCCTTGGCAGCAGGATCATGGTGTTGCTCCTTGGTTCTTCTGTCCATGCTGCCCCTGTTCCTCTCTCGGGCTGTCTGGGGTGGATGGGTTTTCAGCTGCAGTTCAGACACCACCACTGCAAGTTGGGCAACAGAGGGGTCTGCATGGAAGTGAGGGGTCCGCAGCCCCCTTCTAAGCTGTGCAGCCCCAGGAAATGCAGTCTTTTGGGTTCGGAAATGAGCTGATCCTCCCTTAAGGAGAGCCCCTCTGCAGTCCTCCTGGTCCTTTGACCGTTTCCCCAGGGTGTCCTGCCAGGCTGAGAGCTCCAGAAAGGCACTGCTGTCTCATAACATATCTGTAATAGCTGAGAGACCCATGAAGAAAGTGCAGAGATGCTGAGAGTATGGAGATGGTTGTGGGAGGCAGTATATGGGCATCTGAAAAGAGCCCTGTGTCTGCTTGGCTAGAAGGGGAGTGTGGAGACCTCCCTGTGGTGCCTGGAGAGAGGGAGGAAGGTTGAAGATCTGCACTTTGAAACTGGACTCCTCTGCTCTCAGCAGGGGCTGGTTTCCTTTCAGGGCAACAAATGAGTGCGATCGTCCACCAGCTCAATGAGGTGGGAGCACAGGACAGCTGGGAACAAGACTAATAGACAGACCAGCTGTCCTCACGCTGCAACAAGGGACAGTGAATCTGGTTTTCTCAGGACTCACAGTAGAAATGCCAAGGATTTCTCCTTTTGAGGAACACTCCCCAGGGGTGACAAGACCATCTAAAATAAATTAAAAAATCCCAGAAACTCTGTTCCTCAAACATCATTCTTTAGAATGGGGAGTGAAGACGGTGAAAAGCCCTTGTACACAATGAGTGGATTTCACCCGACAGAAACTGTGAGTGTCAGAGCTCATCACCCCCATTCCCCTGTGCCCACTGCTGCACAGCAGGACTGACTCCTCTGGAGCCCATGGTCAGAGGCCACTCAGCCAGTGCAAAGTGGAGCTCAAGCAAGGGAGCTGCACAGAGATGCTCTTAGTAAAGAGAGAGGAAATGTGGGGGATTGTAGGGGAATTGCAACAAATGGGGGCTGTTTTGCTTGAAGACTCTCTCCTAACTGCTCAATGTCTTTTCTCCTTTGGACAGTCCCCCATGCCTGGAGAGAGCAAAATCTCCAACAACAGCTCCCTCAATGAGTTCCTTCTCCTGCCGTTCTCTGACACACTGGAGCTGCAGCTCTTGCACTTCTCACTCTTCCTGGGCATCTACCTGGCTGCCCTCCTGGGCAACGGCCTCATCATCACAGCTGTAGCCTGCGACCACCATCTCCACACCCCCATGTACTTCTTCCTCCTCAACCTCTCCCTCCTCGACCTTGGCTCCATCTCCACCACTGTCCCCAAATCCATGGCCAATTCCCTGTGGGACACCAGGGCCATTTCCTACTCGGGATGTGTTGCCCAGGTCTTCCTCGTTTTCTTCTTCTTTGGAGGAGAGTATTCTCTCCTCACTGTCATGGCCTATGACCGCTTTGTTGCCATCTGCAGACCCCTGCACTATGGGACTATCATGGACAGCAGAGCTTGTGTCCAAATGGCAGCAGCTGCCTGGGCCAGTGGTTTTCTCTATTCTGTGCTGCACACTGCTAACACATTTTCAATACCACTCTGCCAAGGCAACACAGTGGACCAGTTCTTCTGTGAAATCCCCCAGATCCTCAAGCTCTCCTGCGCAGACTCCTACCTCAGGGAAGTGGGGCTTCTTGTGGTTAGTGGCTGTTTAAGCTTTGTGTGTTTCATTTTCATTGTGCTGTCCTACGTGCAGATCTTCACTGCTGTGCTGAGGATCCCCTCTGAGCAGGGCCGGCACAAAGCCTTTTCCATGTGCCTCCCACACCTGGCTGTGGTCTGCCTGTTTGTCAGCACTGGCATGTTTGCCTACCTGAAGCCCCCCTCCCTCTCCTCCCCAGCTCTGGATCTGGTGGTGGCTGCTCTGTACTCGGTGGTGCCTCCAGCAGTGAACCCCCTCATCTACAGCATGAGGAACAAGGAGCTCAAGGAGGCACTGAGGAAACTGTTCCAGTGGGTCCAAGATCAGCACCAATAACTGTCCCATGTGCATCCACTTATCATTCCCAGGATATTTGGCCTCAAGACTGTATTGTTCAGAAAGTTCAAGAATGTGTTGTTCATTTCTCTTTTTTCTTACTTTTCTTTGCTACGCTCTTGCAAAAAAAAAAAAAAAAATAGGTTCATGCCACTCATCCTCAGGAATCTCTTATTTCAATCTCACCCAGAGACTGTGTTGAAGCAGGAAGCCAGGCTTCCTCCTTCACCAGCAGAAATGGGGAAACCTCAGAGCCCCTGGTTTGAGTTGCCTTGGATGCCCTCAGGGCAATAAGGAGAGTTTTCCTTTGCAGTGTCTCTTTCAGCACTGACACCAAGAAACCTCAGGGGCACAGAGTCAGGCTCAGACAAGTATAGTCAGGGTGAGACCACGGGTCCGGTGTCCATTAGGAGAGCTCAGCTCCCCTGGCCACAGTCAGGGTGTGATCTCACACCCCGTTTCTGCGAGGGTGGCAGCCAGCTGTCACCGTGGGCTGGTCCCTTCCCTCTCCTGCGCCCCAACACTACAAGTGGAGGGGGAGGGGAGGGGAGTCAGGCAGCAGCTTGTGGGGACAGACTCCGTGCTTGACAGTATCATCCCCCCCACTGCCACAGCAGGCATTTCCTCTCTGCAGCCTTCCCATGGAGGCTGCAGCTTTCCTGGAGACACATCCACCCACAGCAGCAGGGCTTCCTCTTTTCAGAGTTGTTTTCTTCATTTCCATGATGGCCTTCTGTGCTCTGTGGATATGGCCCAGGAGTTCTCATAACCTGGTGGTGGTAGGCTTGTGTTTCCATGTGCATGTGTCCTGGAAGTACAGGCAGGAGCAGGCAATGGGCACCCTTATGTCAGTCCTGGCCTCCAGAATAACATTTCCACAATAAAAGGGGATCTCCCCTGTGACGTGCCTGAAATCTGGCCTTTCTTCAGGAGATGGAGTCAAAAATATGCTTGAGGGGGTTGGATCACTAAGAGGTCTGGTGTTCTAATTCCGTACTCCATGGGCTCAAGAGGATGAGCTCAGAGTCCCTGGGTGATCTGTTAGGGACCGAGGGCTGCACTCAGAGCTCATTTCTCAGTGACCAGTGCCAGTGGGGATGGGGAATGGTGTCTGAAATGTCTGCCTGGGGCTGTCCCGCAGGTGACAGTGCTGATGACAGATGCCCAACCTTCTGGAGGGGAAATGGAGCCCCACAAGAGCCCAGGGGATGTCCAGGGACAGTGTGTGCCTGGGGGTGGGCAGTTAGTGGAGCCTCACAAAGTGAGGGATGGTTCATGGTGCAGTAACTAGAAGGTAGAGCACTAAATCCAGGTATGCATGGGGAAACGAGGACTCTGCAATCCCCAGAGAGGCAGTGGGGACCCAGAAGTCCCAGGGAAGGGGCCCTGGAGAGTGATTCCTGCACCCTCAGTGAAACACCACAGGCTGGAGCTAGTGTCCCCCCAAACACATCTCCTGCCATTGCCAACATCTTGGGGTCCCTTTGAGCACTGTCCATGGGCACAGACAGGTGCCAGCAGTATCAGTGGTGGTGACCCCTGTCCAGCTGGGTCTGCTTCCCACCCCAACCAGCACGGTCCATGGCCCCACAGCAGGGCTGCTCCATGTGGGAAGCGGAGCCAGGAGCCGAGGGTGCCAGCAAGGCAGGTGGGGCAGGGACCCACTGATGAGAGGTGCCGTTCTGCAGAGCCTGGACAAGAGGAGCAGAGCAGGCTTGGGGATCCTAACCAGGGTCAGGCACAGTCCAGTGATGGCCAGATGGGACTGCAGGGCTCCTACAGCCCTGCTTTGTGTGGGAGGTTGGACTGGAGACCTCCAGAGATCCCTTCCCACCAAAACTCCTCTGTGAATCCATGAATTCTCAGCCTCTACTCTGGCACCACTGGCACGGGGACAAGAGCACCTGGGGCAGAGCAGAATGAGCTCGGCTGGGAGAGCATCAGGGGGAAGATCCCAATGCCCCTCCCTGGCTCAGCCTTGGTGTTTGGAAAACTCCCTCATGAACCCTGAGAGGCTCCATCTGCCTCTTCCAACCTCCCTGTGCTCCTCTCCCATCAGCCAAAGTGGAGTCCAGCATTGCCTGGGGACTCTCTTCCCCATAGGGAGCAGAGGGAGGATCTTCACCAGCCCCACGCTGACTTTTCCACCCCCAGCTTTCACAGTTGCCTGCGCCTGGGTCTGCCCACTTGCCTTCACAATGGTCACAGCTGCACTGAAGCCCATGAAAATCTTGGTGCTCCTACCTTCGAGCTGGCATCCACCCTGAGCCTGGAGCCTGATCAGCCACAAAGGCATCACCCATCCAGTGCCCTGGCCCTGAAGCCGAGAGCAGAGGTCTTTGCCCCAATTTCCCTGCTCCTCCCCTGCTCCCAGCACTGCTACTGCCGTGCCCATGTCAAACCCTCCTGTCACCAGACTGCTCCAGGCCTGAGGCAGCTCCAGCTCCCTCCAGGGCTGCACTGGAGCCTTTCAGGAGCAGGCTGAGGTGGGGCTGGCACTGCCAGGGTGGGTTGGGAGAGGGCAGCTCCCCTCTGACATGCTGAGGCTGGGGCTGGGGCTGGGGCTGGGGCTGGGGCTGGGCACAGCGTTTCCCTGGGGAGCTCCCTGAGGAGCCGCTCCGGGGGATCCTCCACCTCTGCCCTGGCAGCAGCACCAGTGCTCAGGGTGCTGGGGTGGAAGTGCACAGAGGGTGGAAGGGGCACGGGCTGCCCAGGGGGAACATTGAGAACTTGTCCCTGCACACAGGGATGGAGTGAGGAAAGCCAGAGCTCGGCTGGAGCTGGAACCAAAGACCTCAGACATGGAAAGGGCTGGGGTATTCTTAAATGACTCTTAAATGATCCCCTGGAGTCTGAGGGGTCAAAGCACCCAGCCCCTACCCAGCCCAGGCTGTGCCCAATGTGGAGGTCAGCAGACACTGTGCTCCAGGATCTGCTGGGTTCTGGTGCAGAAGAGAGGCCATGCAAGGCTGGTCTTTTCCCCTCTATCAGGATACAGGGACCTGCAGCAGGATGGAGCTGGCCTTATACCACCCCACAGCTGGGTGAGCAGCCAGTGCTGGAAAGGGCTGATGTGAGGGGCTGCTCTGGGACGATGGCCCTGGGGCAGCTTCCCCACTGTGTCCATGCAACACAGGGAACTACCTGGGCTCTCCTCTCCTGCACCCGCCATGTCCTGCTGCCTTTCCCAGCAGACCTACATTTGCCTGCAAGCACATGGCTGTGTGCTCCCACAGTGCCCTTCACACGCAGGAGCTGCCTGCTGGCATTTGTCCTCTCCCAGGCCCTTTCCAGACCAGCCCAGACCCTCCCCAGCTCTCCCCACCTCCCCTGCCCTCTCCCCAGCCCACCCAGCACAGCAGCCCAGGCTGGGGTGGCCCCACAGCAGTGCCTGTGGCAGGGGGCTGCAGAGCTCTGGGCACTCACCCCACAGCCCCAGCCCCTCTGCAGGGCACAGCAGCTGCTGGGGGGCAGAGAGGGGTGTCAGCCTCCCCAAAAACCCCCGGGCTGGGGACCAGCAATGGCACAAGGAAATGGAGGCCAGGCACTCCATGTCTCCACTGCTCTCATGAGCAGAGATCCTTGACCCTGGCTGCCTGCAGCCCCTCTGGGCAGCCCCTCTCCCCAGCACAGCACTCACTGCCCACTCCAGGCACATGCTGGCCCTGGAGGCCCCCCTGTGATCCCTGGGTGCCTCCATTCTCCCTTCCAGCAGGATGGGCATCTCTCACCAGCCCTGTAACATGTGAGACAGTCTCCAGCAGAGACCTCTTGACCACTCACCCTCTCCAGGGGCACTGGGCACCTACAGGTGACAGCTGAATCCAGCCCTCATTCCCTGACATATCACTCTACAGGCTGATGCACCTTAGCCCATGCAAAACCCAGGCACAGCAACAGGGCTTTCTGGGTGCAATTCTCTAAGTGCATTCCTGGCTCCAGCTTGGGAAGAAGAGCCCAAACTTCAGGCACAGTACTGAGAAAATCCCCTTTTATTACAGAGATGCTACTCGGGAGGCCAGCTCTGACACAGTGGTTGGCAGATTTACAAAAGGTCTCTCAGTCAAACAGACTGGCTTTGTGCTGCTGGAGAAGTGGTTTGAATTCAAACGTTTCTGTACAAACATGGATATCACAGGGAGAATGGCCAAAGCACAAGAGTTGTCTGAGAAAATTAGAAATCAGCTGTGAATGGGCAGCTTATTGCAACTATAGCTTATTCCTAGCACCAGTTGAATCAGTTTCCTCAGTGCATCCTTGAGCTCCTTGTTCCTCATGCTGTAGATGAGGGGGTTCACTGCTGGAGGCACCACCGAGTACAGAACAGCCACCACCAGATCCAGAGCTGGGGAGGAGAGGGAGGGGGGCTTCAGGTAGGCAAACATGCCAGTGCTGACAAACAGGGAGACCACGGCCAGGTGCGGGAGGCACATGGAAAAGGCTTTGTGCCGGCCCTGCTCAGAGGGGATCCTCAGCACAACTGTGAAGATCTGCACGTAGGACACCACAATGAAAACAAAACACACAAAGCCTAAACAAAGACTAACCACAATAAGTCCAAGTTCCCTGAGGTAGGAGTCTGAGCAGGAGAGCTTGAGGATCTGGGGAATTTCACAGAAGAACTGTTCCACTGTGTTGCCTTTGCAGAGTGGTATCGAAAATGTGTTCCCAGTGTGCAGCACAGCATTGAGAAAACCACTGCCCCAGGCAGCTGCTGCCATTTGGACACAAGCTCTGCTGCCCATGATGGTCCCATAGTGCAAGGGTTTGCAGATGGCAACATAGCGGTCATAGGCCATGACTGTGAGGAGAGAATACTCTGCTGAAAATAAGAAAAAGAAGAAAAAGACCTGGGCAGCACATCCTGAGTATGAAATGGCCCTTGTGTCCCACAGGGAATTGGCCATGGATTTGGGGACAGTGGTGGAGATGGAGCCAAGGTCGAGGAGGGAGAGGTTGAGGAGGAAGAAGTACATGGGGGTGTGGAGGCGGTGGTCGCAGGCTATGGCTGTGATGATGAGGCCGTTGCCCAGGAGGGCAGCCAGGTAGATGCCCAGGAAGAGAGCGAAGTGCAAGAGCTGCAGCTGCCGCGTGTCCGCAAATGCCAGGAGGAGGAACTCATTGAGGGAGCTGCTGTTGGCCATGTGGTCCCACTGGGCTTTGGGGATTGTCTAAGGAGGAAAAGACATTGGCAAGTTAGGGGAGACCTTCCAAGGAAAAAAAAAAAAAATCTAATTGAAAATACTACTTTGCCTCTCTCTTTCTTGGGAGGATCTCTGGGCAGGTACTTTGCTTGAGATCTGATTTGTGCTGGGTGATTGTGCTGTAAGGAGCAGAAGCCTCTGTCTGTGGGCTGCAGAGGAGTCAGTCCTGATGTACAGTAGTGGGAACATGGGAATGCAGGTAAACAGCTCTGACTCTCATAATTTCGGTCAAAAAAAAATCTATTTGTCATGTGGAGTAGCTTTTCAGTGTCTTCACTACCTTCTCTAAAGAATGAGGATTGAGAAACAGAGTTTTAGGGATTTTTTAAATGGGGTTTATTTTCTTTTAGATGCCCCTGTTACCCCTGAGGAGTGTTCCTCAAAGGTAGAAATTCTCAGCATTTCTACTATGAGTCTTTAAAAACAAAAAGATTCACTGCCACTTGGTGCAGAGTGAGGACAGCTGGTCTGTCTATTAGTCTTGTTCCCAGCTGTCCTGTGCTCCCACCTCTTTGAGCTGGGGGATGATCACACTCATATGTTGCTCTAAAAAGAAACTAGCCACATCTGAGAGCAGATGAGTCCAGTTTCAAAGAGCAGATCTCCAACCTTCTCTGCTTTTCTCAGAGCACCAGAGGGAGGTCTCTACACTCCCCTTCTAGCCAAGGACACACAGGGCTCTTTTCAGATGCCCATATACAGCCTCCCACCACAACCTCCATATACTCAGCATCTCTGCACCCTCTTCTTTTCTCTCTCAGACATCACAGAGATGCTGTGAGACAGCTGTGCCTTTCTAGAGGGCAGCTCACAGCCTGGCAGGACCCAACAGGGAAACAGTCAAAGGACCATTAGGAGTGACGATGGGCTCTCCTTAAGGGAGAGTCAGCTCAATGCCCAACCCCACAGACTGCATTTCCTGGAGCTGCACAGGCTAGAAAGGGGCTGCGGACACTCTGCTCCAGTGCAGACCCCTCTCTTGCACAACTCGCAGGGCGGGTGTCTCAACTGCAGCTGAAAAACCCCAACCCCAGGGAGCCCAAGAGAAGAACAGGAGCAGCATGGAGAGGAGGGGAAACAAGGAACAACACCATGATCCTGCTGCCAAGGGAGACAAGGAGAGAGACAGACAGGCACTCGGGAAAGCCTTCACCTCACCCATCCGGGCATGCTGCCTCCCAGACGGTGACATCGCAGGGCAGTCACTCTCAGCCCCTTTGTTGGGCAGCAGTAAACTTGCACGTGGCAGGAGGGAAGCCCCTCTCCTCTGCCAGAGGTCTGGCTGCAGAGGAGGCGGCTCATGCCCTGCACCCCATGGCTGTCAAGGCAGAGGCTCTGCTGGGTGGGAGAGGAGACATGAGAGGCTTGCTCAGAAGTAGTCGTCTGCATTGCAGGGACTGACCAAGACTTGCCCAAATCCATCCTGCCATAATGATTGTTAGCAGTTCCCTCTCCTTCCCTGCCCATCTCTGCTGCCTGGCACTGTCCTTGCCGGCAGCTCTTTCTCTGTCCCAACATCTTTTCCCTGCCAGTGCTCCCAGACCCCATCCCACCCTCTGTGTGCTCAGTTCTGCCCTACAGAAACTGCCCAGGACAGGGCACTGGGCACAGGTATCTCTGTTCTCACAGGTCCTAAGGAGCAGGTCAGAAAACCTCTTAAAAGGCAATAAAGGTGCTGCCAGTGCTGTCTGTCGGCTGAGGTGGGATTGAAGGGGTTTGGTGGAGTTTCTCACAGACCTAGTGATCTCTGAGAGTGAAGGTTTGGGAGTCCATGTTCCTTGCCAAACCAGAAGGCTCTTTCCTTTTTTCTCCCTGCCAAAATTAGGATGTATTTTTTCTAGTTTTAGTAGTACTAACGAGCTTTTACTAAAAGGAAAGCTCCTTCCCTTTCCATCAGCCTTTTTTTGACCTTCCTCTGAAAAGACCCTTTGGACATAACCTGTGCATGAGCTCACACTGCTGGCACCTCTGATCCATGCAGCACCTTCTCAACAGGAGAATGAACCTGTCCTGCCACAGGTCACTGAATTCATGCATGAATCTGTCAGTTATAGGATGGACTGGTGTCCCGATCCAATATCGGGAGGGTTTCGTTACGATCCCAAGGACGAGATTAAGACGCTAAAACCGGTCAAATATCGTACAACCTTTTACCTTTATTTTCCACGAATTGGGGAGAAAAGGCGTGTGTGGGGGGGGGAAGGCGAAGGGGAGGCGAAGGGAAAAAGGGAACAAGGGTAAGGGGAAAAGATAGAGAAAAGTTGGAAAAGGAGAGAGGAAGCTAGCTACCACCACTCCAAGGCCGATGATGTTCCGCTGACGCCGCTCGAATCACAGCTCAAGCTGGGTGCCTCCGACGAGGGACGAGGAGCGAGGGCCGAGAGAGGGAGTGAGAAGGAGATGGGGGGGGGGGCCGAACAAAGAAATCCCTCGGTAATTATAGCTTTTTCAAATTAAGTTTTCCCACCCCTCACGTGGTAGTTCAGACCAATAGTAATATTTGGGTCTGGGGTCTCCTGCTCCTTATTGGGTCTCATCACTGTCCCTAGGTAGGCCGTTTACTGTTGCCGTTTCTGCTGACAGGTGTGTCTCCATTCTTAGGTCCAGCCATTAGCTCTCAAGGTCCTGACAAAGAAGGTGATAACTTCAGCAATTAGCACTGTTTCAGCAGTGCACAGGAATGCAAATTGCTGGTAACGCCCTTATCATTCCCGCCTGCAGCAGCTCTGGGCCCTTTCTCACTGTACTAGGGAGTGCGGCCTAAGGCTTCAGCAAATTTAGCCACTCATGCCAAGCAGGTTTTATAGAAGTTGTTCTAAAAACGGACAATAATTTACAGTCCAGATCCCAAAGTCTCTGCCCGATTGCGGTCTCGTTCAGTGCAGGCTCGGTGTGTCCCGGGTGGTCGCAGGGAGACCTTTTCAGGGGTCGCAGCAGCTCAGTCGTTGTGGCCTGCCTGCACCCCATGCACCAAGAAATGTTTAAGGCAAAAAATTCATTCATCAGTCCGCCACACACCCCAAAACCTGGGCAAGGGGAATCCCACCTCCTGTGAGTCTGTGGAGTGCACAAGAGGGAACTGAATCCTACTACATCCCAGGAGCTTCCAGATCAGTATTTAATGCCTAGCTTGACACCTCGAAACCAATTGCTAAGGCATGAATAAATGAACTCCCTTCTTGTTCCTGCCTAGGTGTCCTGTCTTCTTATGGGATGGGAGCAGGCCCTTCCAGAGTGGGACATTTCCACCTCTCCCAGATAACCATCTTCTGATGAGACAAACTGAAACACTGAACTCAGTCTCTCTCCCCTGTTTAGGGAGGGACAATCGGTGATTATTTTAGGCTACTTCAACGGGCATTTTCCAGGGGTGACCACATGGTCTTTGAGGAGATGTCAGCCCTGGAGCCCCGGGAACTTCCTGAAGGTGCACAGGGCACAGAGAAAGTCATGTCTTTGCTGGGCCTGGCTCCTGGGACTGCAGGAGCCCATGGCAACCTGGCAGGCACTGCAGAGAGACAGCTCTGTCCTGGTGCAGCTCCTCTTAAAGGAGCAGCAAGACTGAGGGCACTGCCTGCAGGCACCAGGATGAGAGGAGCGGCTCAGAAGCTAAAGACAGTCAGGAATGGGAGGACGACTGAGAGCTCACTGTGAGGAGAAATCTTCACCACCCTTGACACAGTAAGTCTCTGGCTGCAGGGCAATGCTGCTGTGGTTCCCGGAGGGTTCTTCTGCAGCTGGCACCTTCCACAGCTGATATGTTCTGTCAGGGTGGCTCTGCCACCTTCTCCTGTTTGGAGCAGGTGGAGCTTTTGAGCAGGGATTCCCAGCCACACCATCACAGGGACAGGGCATCACTGCTACCTTCTCCCAGGGACAGTGCAGGGGTGTGAAGCCAGAGAGTGCACCCATGTCTGCCCAGGGCTGCAATTCAGAGCAGTATCCCTGAGCTCCAGGGTGCTGTGTGCCCGGGGCAGGGACTCTGCCGCCTGTGAGGGTCAGCACTCAGCCTGCCCGAGGAACTCCCCACAGCACTGTGGGGAGAAGCTGTGGGTGGAAGGAGTGACCCCTGGCAGGGCAGGTTCATTCTCCTATTGAGAGAGTGCTGTGTGGATCGGGGCTGCACTCAGGTTCAGCTCACCCCCAGGATTTTTCCAAGGGACCTTTTCAAGAGGAATGTCAAGGCGAGGGTTACCTTAAAGATAAGGAGCTTTCCTAAGTCTCTGCTTTCACCTTCCTACTGTTTGCAGGTGGGGGGGGGCGGGATGTGTGTGGAAAAGGAGCTGTCAGGTTTGGACAAGAGACTGACACTCCTAGACCTTTACTGTGAGAGATCAAGAGGTCTGCGATGAACCTCAGTAAGCTCTTTCCCCACTCTGGGTGGGATCTGTGAGCACTGACAGGGAATAGACATGGGATAGAGAAACAGCTCCCAGGAGGAAAAGGCAGTGAAGATACAACCAGTGAATGAGAAGAAACTAGAAACAGAAATGCTGTGCAGGGGGTAATTTGGAGAACTCCCTCAATGCAGACAGCTTCCTCTAAGCAATCCCCGCATGTCTCCTCTCCCACCCAGCAGAGCCTTTGCCCTCAAGGCCATGGGGTGCAGGCCATGAGCCCCCTCCTCGGCAGCCTGAGCTCCAGCTCCAAAGGAGCATCCCTCCTGCAACATGCTCATTTCCCACTGCACAGCAAAGGTGCTGAGAGTGACTGTCCTGAGATGTTGCTGTCTGGGAGGTGGTGTGCACAGCTGGGTGCAGTGAAGGCTTTCCTGTGTGCCCGCCTGCCTCTCCCTCCTTGCTTTCCCTTTAGGAGGAGAGTCACAGTATTCCTCTTTGTTTCCTCACCTCACCTCTCTGTGCTGGTCTGGTTCTTGCTCTTGTAGTCTTTGTGGTTAAGGCAGTAGCTTCCCACTCCCACTACATGGCCTGAAGAAACAGTGAAGATGGTAAACTTAATGTGAGGGCAGGGTTCATCTCACTGGGACAGAGACATCTAGAAGGTCAGGTCACCCCCTGTCTTCACTGTTTCTTTCCTTTGCTGGAGTGGGAGCTAATGTGACTGATTCCGATACAGACACTTCCATTCAAGAGGGCAAAGTTGGGGGAGATGGCTCTCTAACACGGATCTTCTCTTTCAGTGACAGCTGGCATAAGTGTTATATTCATCTCTCACAATGATAAAAAGAGAATATTCCACTGCATCACTGGACCAGATGCCCTAACTCAGCTCATGGCATCCATCTGCAGGTATCCTTACCAAATACACAGGATGGTCTACCACCTCCATTTACACACTCCGGCAGAGCAGCACTGACTACTCCGAAGCCCATGCTCTGCACAGCACACTCAGACAGCACAAAACAGAGGTCAGCTGAAAGGAGGTAAAGCAGAAAGGCAGTGTTGGGGGGAGACTTGGGGGAGTGGAATGGGATTTGCTTAGAGAAGCCTGTCTTAACTTGACCATGCCTTTTCCTCATGGGACAGTTCCCCAAACTGAGATGGAGCACATGTCCAACAGCAGCTCCTTCAATGAGTTCCTCCTCCTGGCATTCGCCGACACATGGGAGCTGCAGCTCTTGCACTTCTCCCTCTTCTTGGGCATCTACCTGGCTGCCCTCCTGGGCAACGGCCTCATCATCACAGCCGTAGCCTGTGACCACCACCTCCACACCCCCATGTACTTCTTCCTCCTCAACCTCTCCCTCCTCGACCTCGGCTCCATCTCCACCACTGTCCCCAAGTCCATGGCCAATTCCCTGTGGGACATCAGGGCCATTTCCTACTCAGGATGTGCTGCCCAGGTCTTTTTCCTTGTCTTTTTCATGTTGGCTGAGTATTGTCTTCTCACTGTCATGGCCTATGACCGCTTTGTTGCCATCTGCAGACCCCTGCACTATGGGACCCTCATGGGCAGCAGAGCTTGTGTCAAAATGGCAGCAGCTGCCTGGGGCAGTGGTTTTCTCTATGCTCTCCTGCACACTGCTAACACATTTTCAATACCACTCTGCCAAGGCAATGCTCTGGGCCAGCTCTTCTGCGAAATTCCCCAGATCCTCAAGCTCTCCTGCTCTGATTCCTACCTCGGGGAAGTTGGAGTTCTTGTGCTTGGTACTTTTTTAGGTTTGGGGTGTTTTGTTTTCATTGTGGTGTCCTACGTGCAGATCTTCACCGTTGTGCTGAGGATCCCCTCTGAGCAGGGCCGGCACAAAGCCTTTTCCATGTGCCTCCCACACCTGGCCGTGGTCTCCCTGTTTGTCAGCACTGGCATCTTTGCCTACCTGAAGCCCCCCTCCCTCTCCTCCCCAGCTCTGGATCTGGTGGTGGCTGTTCTGTACCCGGTGGTGCCTCCAGCAGTGAACCCCCTCATCTACAGCATGAGGAACAAGGAGCTCAAGGAGGCACTGAGGAAACTGATTCAACTGGTACCAGTTCAGCAGCAATAAGCTGCCAATCCCTCTTCACAAGTGCTTTCTAATTCATCTCAGACAACTCATGTGCTTTGGGCATTGTATCTGTGATAATCACGCTTGTACAGAAGTGTTTGAATACATCTCATTTCTCCAAAGGCGCAAACCCAGTCTGTCTGACCCAGAGGCCTTCTATAAATGTGTCTATCACTGTGTCAGAGCTGGCCTGTCTTTAATAAAAGGGGATTTCCTCAGTGCTGTGCTTGAAGGTTGGGCTCTTCTTCCAAAGCTGGAGCCAAGAATTCTCTTAAGGAATTTCCCCCTGGAAGGGCCTGTTACTTTTCCAGGGCTCTCCATGGACTCAAGGCAATGAGCTCATGGGGTGCTGTGTTAGGGAAGGAGGGCTGCATTCAGCTCTCACTTGTGCGTGCCCAGTGCTCCTGGAGGTGCTGAATGGTCAAGCAGTGTCTGCCTGGGACTGTCTGCCCTGTGACAATGCTGGTGACAGATGCCCACAGTGGGGACCCTGCAGGCAGAGGGAAGGGAGCCTGGAGAGTGGTTCATGTCACCTTCAGTGAGACACTGTGGGCTGGATCTCAGGACACACCTGAACACAGCGTGAGCCATTTGAAATGCCCTGTGATTGCTCAGAGCATCATCCACGGCCACAGACCCCTTGGTAGGGGGTTGTCAGGTGCAATGATCCCCGTCCAGCTGGGTCTGCTTCTCACCCCAACCACCACGGCCAGTGCAGAGTCACCCCATGGCCCTGGGGCACCACAGCCCGCTCGCTCTGCAGAGCAGCATCGCCAGCTCGGGGCCCTGCGGGGAGCACAGGGGAGGCTCCAGGAGTGGCCAGGCAGGCCAGCACTGATGCACTCCCTGGGGTGAGGACACACACCGGTGGGTTTGTGGGGCAGAGCCAGGTCTCGTGGAGGGGAAGCAAGACATGCCGGGTGCAGGAGAGTGGAGGCCATTTGCAGCCCTGGCTGCACAGCCCAGCTGTATGGGCGAGTCTTGCTGTGCGGCCAGCTCGTTCCTGCTGGGCTCAGTGCCGGTATGGAGGGGAAGAGCCAGGCCTAGGCAGCCTCTCTGCTGGCCCAGACCCCAGCAGGCCCTGGGCACGGCTGTGTGCTAACCCCTGCGTGGGACATGGCCAGGGCTGGGCAAGGTGCAGGAACTGTGCACTGAAGGCTGTCGCAGGGACTGTGCCAGGGGATGTTGGCCTGGCCCACGAGCTCTTGTTCTTGCTCCAGCTGTGCTGGAGCAGAGGCCGAGGACCACGAGGTCCCTCAGGCAAAGCTGTGCTCCTTGGGGAGCTGCCCTGAGCACCACAACAGGCAGAGCTGTCAAGATTTGTCACAGGAAAACATGTTACCAAAGACCTCATGTATACAAAGACTTTGATTGGAAGTGGTGACATGCTGGCATAGATAGCAGGTGGCAATATAATGGTGAAAGGAGGTTGCCACAAAGAAAGCAAACCCTGCAGTGCCCAAGGCCAGGGAGAAACAGAGCTGGGCTGTGCAGGAATGGCAGGAGAGGGGTTTGCTGCCTGAGCTGCCTCTGCAGCACCTTAGGGCCTGTGGCAGACTTGAACCAATCTGCAGGTAGAACAGGGTGTGACTGAAGAAGCCCCTGGGCCTGGGCAGCTTGTGATCCAGCCACCCTAATGACACCGTGAGCCCAGTCCCTGTTCTTATCATATTGAGGAGTGAGAAGACATTCAGGGGGAGGAGAGCTAGAAGGGTTGGAGAGGGTAGAGACTAGAGCAGAGACCTTGCTGTGATGTGCCTCTCCCATTTATGAAGTGCACTTGGATGCAGACAGTGCAGATTTTGCCTAAAGACAGTGATGGGATTCATTTGTTTGGGCACAGGCAGGAAACCTGAGATGCCCTGGGACACTGGCCCGGCAACCACTCTGAAGGGGCTTGCTTTTCCTGTAGGTCCCATGCTGTATCTGCTAGGGACACGTGGTTGTCCTGGACATCCCAGGCATCTGAAATGGCCCCACGGGCCTATTTCTGTGTCATTAAATCAAATGTCTGCCCTGAACCACAATAGCTGTTTTTAACATTGGGATCTTCAGATGTCTCAGCTTCCTAGTGAGATGAGCCGTGGTTGTAGTAGGCATCCAGGGTCATTTGAGATGACCAAGAAGATTCCTCATCTGGCCCCCACCTGATGCTCCAGAAGGATGTGGGTCTCCTAGTTGCTCCATCAGAGCAAGCAGACATTGGCACATGCCTGGGACCACCTCTGCCTCTTCAGCTGTCCCCAGGTGTTTGTGTGTGAGCAACTGACTCCCACCCTCCATCTCCAGTGATTCCAATGGGAGCATAGACAAGGAGCTCCCATGCAGACACCTCTGTTGTGCTCACTTTGGCTTGGTAAGGGGAATCTCACCTCCAGTATGTTTGTGGGGTTCACAGGAGGGATCTGAATCCCACTGCATCCCAGAGGCTTCTAAACTGGCATGAGATACCCAGAGAGACTCATCTGCAACAACACCTGAACCATGTGTCCATGAGCTCCCTTCTTGTCCCTTTTCTAGGTGTCCTGCCTAGTTAAGAGACAGGAATAGGGTCTTGCAGAGTGGGACATTTCCACCTATCATAGATAGTCATCCTCTGATGAAATAAACTGCAGTGTTGGAATCTGTTTTTCTCCACTCTTTACCAAAGGAGAATAAGTGATTATTTTAGTCTACCTGAGTGAACATTTCCCAGGAGGAGGGAGCACAAGGGACAGAGAAATTGAGGACATCAGCTGGGCCTCTGCTTTTGAGCGAAGCCAGGCTCCTGGGATGGAGGGAGCTCATGGCAACCTGGCAGCACTGCCCAGACACAGCTGTGTGCAGGAGCAGCTCCTCTGCAAAGAGCAGCAGGGCTGCGGGCACTGCCTGCTGCTGCTGACATGAGATGAGAGAAGGCAGCGAGAAGTGGAAGGCAGTGTGGAGTGGGAGGACAGAGGAGAGCTCCTTGTGGGAGAAATCTTCACAGCCCCTGACACGGTAGGCGTCTGGCTTCAGGGCAATGCTACTGAGGTTCCTGGAGGGATTTTCTGAACCCAGTTGTGGCGGACTGATGAATGAATTTTTTGCCTTAAACATTTCTTGGTGCATGGGGTGCAGGCAGGCCACAACGACTGAGCTGCTGCGACCCCTGAAAAGGTCTCCCTGCGACCACCCGGGACACACCAAGCCTGCACTGAACGAGACCGCAATTGGGCAGAGACTTTGGGATCTGGACTGTAAATTATTGTCCGTTTTTAGAACAACTTCTATAAAACCTGCTTGGCATGAGTGGCTAAATTTGCTGAAGCCTTAGGCCGCACTCCCTAGTACAGTGAGAAAGGGCCCAGAGCTGCTGCAGGCGGGAATGATAAGGGAGTTACTAGCAATTTGCATTCCTGTGCACTGCTGAAACAGTGCTAATTGCTGAAGTTATCATCTTCTTTGTCAGGACCTTGAGAGCTAATGGCTGGACCTAAGAATGGAGACACACCTGTCAGCAGAAACGGCAACAGTAAACGGCCTACCTAGGGACAGTGATGAGACCCAATAAGGAGCAGGAGACCCCAGACCCAAATATTACTATTGGTCTGAACTACCACGTGAGGGGTGGGAAAACTTAATTTGAAAAAGCTATAATTGCCGAGGGATTTCTTTGTTCCCCGCCCCCCCCCCCATCTCCTTCTCACTCCCTCTCTCGGCCCTCGCTCCTCGTCCCTCGTCGGAGGCACCCAGCTTGAGCTGTGATTCGAGCGGCGTCAGCGGAACATCATCGGCCTTGGAGTGGTGGTAGCTAGCTTCCTCTCTCCTTTTCCAACTTTTCTTTATCTTTTCCCCTTACCCTTGTTCCCTTTTTTCCCTTCGCCTCCCCTTCGCCTTCCCCCCCCCCCCCACACACACACGCCTTTTCTCCCCAATTCGTGGAAAATAAAGGTAAAAGGTTGTACGATATTTGACCGGTTTTAGCGTCTTAATCTCGTCCTTGGGATCGTAACGAAACCCTCCCGATATTGGATCGGGACAGGGTGCATGGTGTGACTGTCTGCTTCTTTTCTAAGCTCCCATTGTAATCAGTGGAGATGGAGTGTGGGAGTCAGTTGTTCATATGCAAACAGCTTCTGACATTTGAAATGCCAGAGGTGGTCCAAGACATGTACCAGTGTCTCCTTGCTCTGATGTAACAGCTCTGAAACCCACATCTTTCTGGGGCATCAGCTGCCAGGTGGAGAATCTCCTTGGCCATTTGAAATGACACCAGCTACCTACTACTGCAAGAGCTCCGCTCACCCTGAAGCTGAGACCTGTGCAGATCCTGATGTTGCAAACAGCTGATGTAATTCAGTGCAGACACTTGGTTTAATGCAATGACAACAGGCCTGCAGGGCCATGTCACCTGCACGGGGTGCCCAGCACAACCACCATGTTTCTAGCAGATACAGCTCAGGACCTACAGGAAAATCATGCCACTCTGGAGTGGTAGCTGGACAAACACCCCAGGGCATCTCGAGTCTCCTACCTCTTCCCAAGCAAGGGATTCCCACCACTGCCTTTAGGCAAAGTCTATCGCATCTACATCCAAGCGTGCTGCACATTGCACCACGGTCTCCACACATACTTCTACACTCTCAAATCCATCTAGTTCTCCTCTCCCTAAAGCTTTTCTCACCCCCCAGTTATGTGAACCGGGACCATACTAATGACGCAGCTACAGTGTGGCTAGATTGCAGGCTGTTCAGGCCCAAGGACCTTCTCAGAGGCACCTTGTCCTTCCTGGACATCTGGTAACTTCTATTATAGGCCCCAAGGTGCTGCAGAGTCGTCTTGGGCACAAAACACTTTTGCTGCCACAGCTGCATGGCCCAGCTCTGTTTCTCCCTGGCCTTGGCTACTGCAGGGTTTGCTCTCTTAGTGGGTGCCTCATATCATCATTATATCACCATATATCGCCTACATCAGCAGGTCTCTGTTCTGAAGTGGGGCCATTGCATACATGGCGTCCTTGTCTCTGGGGAACAGGTTTTACAGCAACAACTCTGCACTCAGCCCTGCTGCCACAGCTGAGATTCTGCAGCCCAAATATACACAAAGGCACAAAGCCTGGGCCACAAAACAAGAGGAAGGGGAGATGCACAAGCTGTTGCAGAACTACAAAAGCAATCTTAAGCAACCTGAAGAAGTCTGTGGATCACAGACCCTGGTTCCTATGGGGAGACTTTAATCTCCCTGGCATTCCCTGGGAGGGCAATGCAGCAAGGTGCAGAGTCCAGGAGGATTCTGGAGGGTGTGGAGGACAACTTCCAAGCACAGTTAAGCCAGGCAGCTCAACAAGGGTGACACTCTCCTGGACCTGGAACCTGCAAAGAAGGCAGAACTGACCAGGGATGTGATGATAATCAGTGTCAGCCTTGCCTGCAGTGGCCACGAGGTAGTGGAGCTCCTGCTCCTGAGGGGAGCGGGGAAGAAGAGGAGCAGAGTCCAGACTGTGGATGTCAGAAGTGCAGACTTGGGCCTACTGGGGAGACTGGTGGAGGAATCCCTTGGGAGGCAGCTCTGAAGGGCAAAGGAGCTCAGAAAACTGGCCGGTCTTTAAGGCAGCATCCTCCAAGCTCGAGAATGGCCCTTACTGATACCCAGGAGCACAAGTAGACATCTCAGGAGACAGGCTGGCTAAATGCACAACTGAACAACAGTACAAAAAGGCAACACACAGGAATGGGAAGCAGGGAGAGGCTGCAAAGCAGCAATTCAGAAATATTGTCCAAGGAAGTAGGGAAGTAGTTAGGAAAGCCAAAGCTCCTCTAGGATCGACGGTTGCAAGGGATGCCACAGGCATGAAGATCATCTGCTATTGCTTCACTGAAAGTAAAAGCTTAAAAAAAAAGTGGGTGCATGGCTGAATGCAGCAAGGGATCTGGTAACAGCAGATGCAGATAGGTGTGGGGAATTCAGTCCCTTGGCTTCAGTCTCTCTCCACCAGGAAGGTCTCGCAGACCTTTGTGCCTACAGTAAGGACTCCCAAGGAGAAAAACAACCTGCAATGAAGGAGGGTTGAGTCAGGAATTATTTGTAAGAGCATGAAACTATGGGCTTCGATGGGCTGCAGCCAAGGATGCTGAGAGCTGGTCTCTATCTAGCAAGGCCTCTCTCTATCATCTTGGAAAGCTGTGGAGGCTCAGAAAGGTCCCAATGCCTGCAGAAAGGCAAATATTGTATCCATCTTCAAAAAAAGGCCGAAAGGACAATGCGGGGAGCTACCGGCTGTACAGCTTCACTTTGATCACAAAAATGCCATGGAGCAAGTCATCTCTGGCCCCATTTCTGGGTAAATGAAAGAGAAGGAGGTGACAGGAAGCAGTCAGCATAGATTTACTGAGGGTAAATCATGCCTCACCAACCTGATGGTCCTGTTACAATGAGGCCTGCACCATTAAAACAGATATTTTTGTGCCTCGCACAGAGTCCAGTGGGCCAACACCACCCCCTGCCCAGGGCTGTTCCAGGCCACTCCTCACTCTTTGCACAGAGCGAGTCACATTCTGAGGTGTCAGGCTCTCTCAACTGACAGATGCAAGCAGGGTGACCAGCTTCAATGAAATGCTGCATCTTTGGATGGCCAAATCTGCACAAACTTCAACACAGCTATGTTAGAGTGATGTCTGAAAGGAGTCCCTAGTCATCTAGCCACACTCCCGTTTCCTTCCCTGCACAGTAAATGAAGTGCTACTCCATTTGAGGTGACAACAGGGATGAGACTGATCTCACCCAATGCCAGGCCATGTTAGTGCATGTCTATGTCTAAAGCAAGTGTCTGGACTTTCTTTTCTAGTCAAAGGAGAGAAATAAGGTGTGCCCTGGAGAGGTCTTGAGAGATTTCTGATCACCACCTAATGCTCCAGAAAGGTTTCTGTAGGTCCTGGGTCACATTTCCCACCTCCACATGGCCACACAGCCACCCCAGGGCATCTCAGGCAGCAATAGCCTCTATATGTGGGAAAATGAATAAAGGCCTGAACATCGACTTCTAGTCATAAGGTAAAACCCACTCAAAAAATAAATCTATGCAAGAGCTGAAAAAAATCCTCATTTCCACAACTTCAATTTTTTTTATCAATTGGAGTGGATCTTTTATTTCTTTTTTTACTGTATATACTTATTATATACATATATATATATTTACAGTGATTCATTCCTGATACATTTCCTACCAGAACTCTGCATGGAGAAACTTTGTTCTGAGGAACTACGGTATTCAAATAGACGTGCTGCCTATCTCTTCCTCTGCCTCTCTGTCCTTTCTTCTGCATCTGCAGAGGATGGGGAGAGGCAGGCAAAGGGGACATGGCTGCAGTGTTGACTGTGAGGTCACTTCCACTGCAGCTGCCTGATTGGCCCTCAGCAGATGTGCTAGCCAGCAGGCATTGTGATGTCATCCAGTGCATCAGAGAGCCCACCCAGCAGCAATGACAGCCCTGGGGAGGGGAGGGGGTGACACAGGTGACAGGGTCCTGTCTGGGTGCTGATTGTGAGGGCACATCTGCTGCAGCCACCCCACCAGCCCGTGGCCGGCAGGCAGGCAGGCATGGCTCATGGCCACCCTGCTCAGGACTTGCCCCTCTGCAGCCGACCTGCCACCGAGCAGCGCACAGCTCCTCGCCTAGATCTCCTCCGAGCCCAGGGTGCTGCCCCTGCAGCCCAGGGACAGCACAGGCAGGATCTGGAAGTTTCCCTTGGCAGCTCAGTGTTCCCAAAATTTTGCATGATATATTATTACCAGCCATGGGGGGGTTTTATATAGTGTGCTACCAAGAAGGAGTCACACTGCGTGCTCTAATGTACAGTTTGATGATGGGTGGGTGAGTTCAACTGTGCAAGGCCTCCTGGGTCAGCCCAGGACAACTCTACAAGGAACTGAGCCTCACTTGGTTTTTTCCACACCTCACTGCCAAGAGGGCACCTTTGTCCAAAGTAGCTTCAGAACCACACTTGGGATTTCATCTCAGACGGGGTTCACCTCTAAACAGGACTCCAGGAGTGAGCTAATAGCCAGGCTGTGCCTGTGCTGATCAGGTTCCCAGAGGCCGAGAGGATGAAGGAGCCAGGTGAGTTCATGGTGCTGCAAGGATGAATCACCCCAGATGAGGGTTGAGACCCTTTGTCAGCTGTAAGAGAAGCCTGTACGAGCAAGAGTGGACGGACCTCCCAGTGGTGGTTGTTCAAAACAAGGGGAGACAAATCCCAGCTGAAGAGCCCCTGTGGCATGGGAGCAAGCCAGCAGGAGAAAACCCTCCCTGCTGTCCTCTGGATGAACACAGGGCATGGGTTTAATGGTCATGGGCGGGATTCAGCTCCCCTGAGGGCAAAACGTCCATGTCTGAGCTCCAGGAAAGAAAAACTGGAGAAGATGGCACCATCTACTTCGAGGTGCAAACCACACAGGTAGAAAACACACACCCCAGGTACTGAGTCACCTCACAGGCTCTTGCTCCTTGCCCATCACTTGCAGAGACAGAAGTGACCTCACCATCACCTTTGTGGCCATGTGCCTCAGATTGGCCTTTGAGCCTTGGAGCCTATCAGCCCCTCAGAAACCAGTACTCTCATCATCATCTTCCAACCCCATATGCCTGCTGCTGGCAGGTCAGCTTCTCAGAGGGACATGACCCAGCTATGTGCCAGCTGCTATCCAGTCAGGTACTCAGGCAGAAGTGACCTCACAATCACAATGCAAGCCATGTGCCTGCTGCTGGCCTATCAGGCACTCAGACACAAGTCACCTCACAGACAGTTTCCAACTCCTCTGCTTGCTCCTGGCCCATCACCTGCAGACACAGAAGTCACCTCACAGTTCCCCTGCAGGGTCATGTGCATGTAGACCTAAAGGCCTACAAGCTTCTGAGACACAATCTTCTCCTAAAACACAGCCATGATACAACAGCTGTCTGCACTGCCATGCAGAGGGACCTCGGCAGGATGGGGAAATGGGCACAGAGGAACCTCATGAAGCTCCACCAAGGGAAATGCCCATGAGAAAAAGTAACCCTATGCACCAGGACACACTGAGCGCTGACTGGCTGGACAGCAGCTTTGCAGAGAAGGAGCTGGGGGTGCTGGTAGACAACAGGAAGCAGCATGAGGCAGCAACATGTCCTCGTGGCAAAGAAAGCCCATGGCTTCCTGGGCTGCACTGGGAAGAGTGTTGCCAGCAGGGCGAGGGCTCTGTGCCTGCAGGCTCTGTGTCAGCAGGCTCTGTGCCTGCTGTCTAATCAGGTCCTCAGGCACAAGTGACCTCAGAAGCACATTCCCAAGCTGTGAGCCTGCTGCCTAACGCCTTCTCCAGGATAAGTGACCTCACAGGCACTTCCACATCCACGTGCTGCTGCTGGACCATCATCTTCAGAGACAGAAGTGACATCACTGTCATCTTCACAGCCAGGGTCCTCCTAGTAGCTTAGGAACTTCCAAGACATAATTCACCTCATCATAACTTTGCCACCCATCAGCCTCTTAGTGGCCCATCAGCTGATCAGCTACAAAGAACCTCACAAACAACATCCAAGCCCACACACCAGCCGATGGCCTTTCAGCTTCCTGATGGATGTGACCCAGCTCTGTGCCTGCTGCTGTCCAGTCAGGTACTTGGGCAGAAGGGACCTCACAATCAACATCCAAGTCATGTGCCTGCTGCTGGCCAATCACCTGCAGAGACAGGAGTGACCCCAAAACCTACATCCTAGCCCTGTGCCTGTTGGTGGCCTATCAGGTACTCAGGCAGACAGGACCTCACAACCACTGACCCCACACAGGAGTCAAGTGCTGGCCTATCAGCTTCGCACATACTTGCATTTCTGTATTGCTGTAGAGATCTGCAGGTGTCAATCCCTCCTCTGGGCACACTCACCACACCCAGAACCTCACCACCAGCAGCTGCTGGCCTGGCAGTTGCTCAGGTAGAAGTGACCTCACAAGTGCATGAACCCACCAGGTGCCTGCTGATGGCCTGTGGCTTTAGAGACAGAAATTTCCTCAAAATACCTTCCCCAGCCACCAACATGCTGCTGCTCTACCAGGTCCTCTGCCAAGGAGATATCGCAATCAACTTCCACACCCATCTGCCTGCTGCTGGCCTATCAGGGACTCAGGCACAAGTGACCTCACAAGCAAATACCCAAGCCGTTAGCCAAGTGTGAACCTTGAAGAGAGAAGTGACCTCACAGCGACTTTCCCAGCAATGTGCCTCCACACAGTCTACAGTTAAAAAAAACAAAGTCTGTCAGGCACTGAGAGGGGTGAGCTCACAGACATTTTTTCCTGCCATGTGCCTATTGCTGGCCTATCACAGACGGACACACAACTGACCTCATCAGCACCTTCCCCACTTCACAGCCTGCTGCTGGCCTATCAGCTTCTCACCCAGAAGGCACCTCACAGGCACCTTTACAGCCAGGCGCCTGCTGCAGCCCCAGAGGCTGCTGGGACAGGAGGGACCTCCGAGTCAGTTCCCAGCCAGGGGCCAGCTGCTGGCCTGCCAGCTGCTCTGTCTGCAGTGACCTCACAGGGAACTTCCCAGGCAGGGGCCTGCTGCTGGCCTATCAGGGACTCAGAAGGAGATGACCTCACAGTCCCCTTCACAGCCATGTGCTTGTCACTGGCGTATAAGCCTCTGAGACAGCAGCTACATCACGAGAACTTCTCCAGCCGTTGGACAAATGCTGACCTACCACCTGCTCAGGCAGAAGTGATCTCAAAAGCACAGATCCCCGCCGTGGACCTGCTGCTGTTCCATCAACTGCTCAGGCAGAAGTGACCTCACAGGCACCTTTCCAGCCACAGGTCTGCTGCCATCCAAGCAGCTCATCAGTCACAAGTGACCTCACAATCAACAGCCAAGTCTTGATCCTGCAGCTGGCCTATCAGCTACTCCAGCAGAAGTGACCTCATCACCAGTAGCTGAGCCATGTGGCTCCTACTGGCCTGGCAGCTACTGACCAAGAGCTGATTTGACAATGGTGATCTTGTGGCACAGCTCTTGCAGACAGCCGTGACCTCCCTGCCCACACCCCAGGCATGCAGCTATTGCCCCTGCAGCTCCCCCTGCCCTCCCCAAGACTAAGCCAGCTCCAGAATGGCCTCCCTGAGTCACATCGTGACATCACAGATTCACATCATCCCCTCACCATGCTCACAGGGCAGCCAAACACCCCTCAGCTACCAGGTACTACACCCAAAAATCAGCACCTACACCTAGCCTATCGCGTATTGGTGCAATGGTTACCTCACAGTCCAGTTCAAAGCCATATGCCTGAAGCTGTCCTAAAAGTGTCTGAGTCACAAATGACCTCACAAGCACAAATGGTAGCAATATGCCATCTGCTTGGTTGTCCGGTAATGAGGCACAAGTGACCTCACTATCAGCCTTGAAGCCGTCGCCTAGCTGCTCGCCTGAAACACACTCAGGAAAATGTGACCTCACAAGCACAGAGAGCAGCTGTGTCCCTGCTGCTGGCCTCTGAGGTCCTCAGGAAGAAGTGACCTCACAGTCTGCCCCAAAGCCATGGTCCTGCTGTTGGCCTGTTACGTCCTGAGGCAGAAGGGAGCTCAGAAGCACAACACCGCAGTGTTCCTGCAGCCTGCCTCTCGGGCAGCACTGAGACACGAGGGACCTCACCAGCATCACCAAAGCTGTGTGCGTGCTGTTGGCCTACCAGGCTCAGAGGCACAACTGACCTCACAAGCACAAACGGCATCGACGTGCCTGCTGCTGGCCTAGCTGGTACCGAGTCACAAGTGACTGGAAAAGTGCAAACCTTCACAGAGGAGAAGCTCACCTGGACCACTTGCATGGCCCTTGAGTACGCTGTTATCACTCCGTACAGAACAGTCTTCTGCAGATGGCTTTCATCTCCTGGCAGGATTCTCTCCAGGTCATGGCACATCTCCACTCTGTCACCCTGGCACCAAATCACAAAAGGGAACAATTGCACTTGCATTTCCTTTACCATCGAGTCCTAGCTGTGACCCTTTGCACTGGAGCACCTACACAATGACAGCAGGAGGCCACTGCCATTTCCAGTGCCGAGGTACAGAGATCAGCTGTGGGAGCAGCTGCACTGGAAAGGGTTTCAGACACTGTCACGTCAACTCAGCACTGCAGCAGGCATTAACCTGATGCCAGACCTCGGCTGTGCCAGCTGGTCTGCAAACACACTGTCTCTGCACGACAGAGCTGGCTCTTCTGCTAGATACAACCAAGTGCCAGCAAGAACAGATGGAGGCAGGACACTCGCCACTTGCACACTCCCCAGGCACTGCTCTGCTCTCTGCCTTCCCCTGGCTCCTCAGCTCAGACACACAAGGAAGCTCTTGTGGTGACACCAGGAGGTGGCCAAGGCACTCCAGGCTCACAAGGCAGGTGCAAATGATCAGCACAAGCTCAGGGACAGAGCTGGCTCCTTGGGTGATGCTGCTCCTTTCAGAGGGAAGAAGCCTGCTTCCTTTGGGCAGAGCAGGCTGCTGCTTTCCACCCCCATCCCCTCAGGAACATCCAGCTAGGGATGGGGGGATGGGGATTTTGTTCAGTAATATAAAAGTTTCAGATACGCTGTAGAAACCTTTGAGAGTGCTGAAGGCCTCCTGAGCCCAAAGTAACCTCCGTTCCTTTCCTTCAGTTCCTTGGACAAGGAGCCTCTGTGAAGGGGAAAAAGGCTGCAGAGGCTTTGACATGAGGCCCAAGCAAGAAGACAGCCCCAGACTGGAGCTCTGCTGAAATGCCAGCTGTCCTGGCTGTGCAGGCTCTGCAGCAGCAGTCTGGGCTCCACAGCTGGGTTCAGAGAGCACTGAGGGCTGGGTGCCACAGGCAACCTGGCCCTGGGCACATCTTCACCCGTCGCAGAGCCAGGAGCTGTGAGATTACCTCAGTTCAAGCTACAGAGGCTTTGGGGCACTCAGACAAAGGCACTGAAGAGATGCCGGCATTTAATTATAAGGGTCTTGGACTCATCCTACATGGCACCACAACCTTCTAGGAAAGGGAGGGGGCACAACAGCATTTGCTGAACAGGCCGGCAGTAACAGCATTTGTGGGATGTGGAATTAGCAGCACAGCAGAGGTACTGGGAGGGGAACCCACACCCCAAGTCACCCACGGAAGCCCGGCGCATTTATGGAAGCCTTCGCATCCATACGTAGCCTCATCTCATTCATTTGCAGCTGTTTTCACAGAGGGCTCACAACATTGGCAGAGATGTTGACAGCTACAGGGACACACCCTGGCATGCAGCCTCCATCCTCAGTGGCTCTAGCACTGCACAGGGAACCTACATGAGTGGAGCAACCTAGAAAGAAAGAAAGAATCAGACTGTTACTGTCAGTTCTGCTGGCCTTGCAGAGTCACAGTAGTCAGGGGCAAATGTCTCCCCTCTGTGCTGGGCTGTATTTGTGAGAGCACAGCCAGCAGGGCCACCAAGATGTTCTATCGCTCCTTCTGGCACAGGGCAGACCATGTCTGTATACTGGCTCCTATTTGGGCTCTGCAGTTCTGCAAAGGCACTAACACACAGGAGGGAATCCAGCACAGGGACACCAAGATGGTCCGGCCTGGAGCATGAGGCATATAAGGAGAGGCTGGGAGAGCTGGGTTTGTCCAGCCTAAGCAAGAGAAGGCCAAGGGGGATCTTCATGCTGTGCACAGCTACCTTATGGAGGGCACAGGGAAGACAGAGCTGGATTTTCTTGGAAGTGCACACTAATAGCACAAATTGGACAATGGGAAATTCTTCTTAGATGTCTCTTCTGTGTCTTCTTAGATTTTTCTCCATGAGGATGGCCAGACAGTGGCACAAGCATCCAGAGAGGTTCTCAGATCTCCATCCTCAGAGACAATCAAAACTTCACTGGAAAAGGCCCCAAAATACCTTTCTACTGGGACCTGCCTTGAGCAGGGCGTTGGATCCCCACCTCCAGGTGTCTCCCCCATTGCAGGCTCAAGAAATCTGCTATTCTGAGACTCTGTCCCAAAGGGACCACAGGCTCAGAGCCACCCATCGCCCTGAGAGGCCTGATTTCTGGTGAGGTGGCGTCTGCCCTGTCTGCAAGGGTCTGGGGAGGCACAAAGTGGAGAAATGGCTCTGACTGTTTCAATTAACTACCATCTCTCGAATGGATCGGAATGGATTAGGGTTTGAGATGGGAAGATGCCATGAGGGTCCAGCTTCAACAGAAAGCCTTCAAGGAGTGAGAAGAGAACTTTCTCCAGGGGAGTCAGTGAAATCCCAAAGACTGTCAGAAGCATCAAGACCTTCAGAAACTGCAAGTCTGAACCTCAGCTGACAGAAACCACCAAACTGCGAGCATCCCTGGCTGGCACCAGGATGCTCCAAGGAGGGAACACGGTCATCAACAGACAGACTAGAGCACCCTGGGGAAGGCTTTGGCATCACATGACTGACCATGACTTGCTCACTTCTCTCCTCCCGTGATGTCTCTGTTAGCAATTCTCTATCATTCCCTGCCCATCCCTGCTGCCTGGAGCTGTTTCTGCCAAGAGCTTTTTCTCTGTACCAAGGTCTTTTCCCAGTCGCTGTTCACAGACCCCATCCCCCACTCTGTGTTCTGTGATGGACAGAAACCTCCCGGGTCAGGGCCCTGGCCAGGGCCATCTCTGTGCTCGCAGGTCCTGAGGAGCAGGTCAGAGAAAGCCTGATGAGGCCATGGAGGTGATGCTGGTGCTGTCTGCAGGCTGAGGTGGGGATGAAGGGACTTGCTGAGGTTTCTCACAGACTTTTTGCTCTGTCTCTCTCTTAAGAGAGAGAGTTGACTCTTACTGAGCTGCCTTCCTCTGAAGGAGAGCCCATCTTTAGGACCCTTGCCTGTTTCTCTGGGCTGTCCTGCCAAGCTGCAGGCTGCCCTGCAGAAGACCACAGCTTCCCTCCAGCATTTCTGTGATATCTGAGAGTCCTTGGTCTGCTCCTGTGAGTCAGAAACCTTGTCACACTCCTCATCAATCCCTCCATGTCTGGGCTGAGAGAGAAGAATTTGGAAATCTTCACTGTGAAACTGAACTCCTCTGCTCCCAGCTCAGTCCAGTTTCTTTCTTAGAGGAACTTGTGAGTGTGGTTTTCCTTTATCTGAGTGAGGTGCAAGTGCAGGGCAGTGAGGGGCAAAACTCATTGACAGAGCAGATCCCAGGACTCTGTACAAAGTCACAGGGAGCCCTTTTTTCCTGCTCGGGTGCACAAGTGCTCATGCTGAAATACCAAAGATTTCTAGCCCATCCAAGAATGCTCCCACAGTGTAATGGAGGCATCTAAAATCTAAATCAATATATAATCAGACTCCTCTGCTGCAGGTTATTTTCTGGAGATAATAAGTATCAAAATATTGAGCAGTCCTGCCACCTAAGGAGTGGACATAGTATGCTGCGGGATGTGCGCATCAGAACCAGTCCCTTGCCATTCCCACTACACTACACATTCCCACTACTGGACAAAGAGCACAGATGGTAAATTGGCATGAGGAAATGGTTTATCTCACTGGAAGGGGGACATCTAGAAAAAGTCAGGTCAGCCCCTGCCTTCCCTTGCCTGTGCCTCTCCCTTGCTAGGGTGGGAGCTGATGTGACTGATCCAGATACAGACACCTCTGTCCAAGGGGGCAAGACTGGGGGGGGGACAAATGCCTCACGAGGGTCTTCTCTTTCAGACACAGCTGGCATGAGTGCTGTAGTCAGCTCTCATTGTGGTAAATAGAGAATATTCCCCCTGGGTCACAGGACCAAGCCCCCTCCACCCAGCTGATGCCGCCCGTTCCCAGGTATCCCCCCAAATACCTGGGACTGTTTGACACGTCCACTTAAACCTGCAGCAAAGCAGAACAGAGTCCTCTGGAGCTACGGGCAGAAGCCCCTACTGCACAGGACACACTCAGCCAGCGCAAACCAGAGCCCCAGAAAGGGAGCTGAAAGAAGGTAAAGGACCGAGGAAATGTGGGGGTTTCTATGCGAAACAGAATGGGTTTGCTTCAGAGTAGCTTGCTCTAACTTTTTACTTTCTTTTCTTCCTTGGACAGGCCTCCTGTGCCCCAAGGGAACAGATGTCCAACGGCAGCTCCCTCAATGAGTTCCTCCTCCTGGCATTTGCAGACACACGGGAGCTGCAGCTCTTGCACTTCTCGCTCTTCCTGGGCATCTACCTGGCTGCCCTCCTCAGCAACGGCCTCATCATCACAGCCATGGCCTGCGACCACCGCCTCCACACCCCCATGTACTTCTTCCTCCTCAGCCTCTCTGTCCAGGACCTTGGCTCCATCTCCACCACTGTCCCCAAAGCCATGGCCAATTCCCTATGGAACACCAGGACCATTTCATACTCAGGATGTGCTGTCCAAATCTTTCTGGTTCTCTTCTTGCTCACAGCAGAGTATTGTCTCCTCACAGTCATGGCCTATGACCGCTTTGTTGCCATCTGCAGACCCCTGCACTACGGGACCCTCATGGGCAGCAGAGCTTGTGCCAAAATGGCTGCAGCTGCCTGGGGCACTGGTTTTCTTAATGCTCTCCTGCACACTGCTAACACATTTTCAATACCACTCTGCCAAGGCAACACAGTGGACCAGTTCTTCTGTGAAGTGCCCCAGATATTCCAGCTGTCCTGCTCAGACGCCTACTCCTGGGAAGCTGGGGTTAGTGTTGTTAGTGCCTGTTTAGCTTTTGGGTGTTTCATTTTCATTGTGGTGTCCTACGTGCAGATCTTCACTGCTGTGCTGAGGATCCCCTCTGAGCAGGGCCGCCACAAAGCCTTTTCCATGTGCCTCCCGCACCTGGCCGTGGTCTCCCTGTTTCTCAGCACTGGCACATTTGCCTGCCTGAAGCCCCCCTCCATCTCCTCCCCAGCTCTGGATCTGGTGGTGGCTGTTCTGTACTCGGTGGTGCCTCCAGCAGTGAACCCCCTCATCTACAGCATGAGGAACAAGGAGCTCAAGGATGCTCTGAGGAAACTCATTCAATGGGTATGATGTCAGTGCCAATAACTGTCCCATGTGCATCTGCTCATCTTTCCCAGGGTATTCGGCCTCAAGGATATATATTATTCATTTATTTCTTTCTTACTTTTCTCTCTTATATTCATGTGAAAAAGCAATGTTTAGGTTCCTCTTACTTCTCAGTAATCCCTCTCTTATATTTGACACAGAGGCTGTGTTGAAGCAGGAAGCCAGGCTTCCCCCCGCTTCATCAGCAGAGATGGGGGGGACCTCAGAGCCTGCTACTCTGAGCTCCCACAGATGCTCCCAGGGCAATGAGGAGAGTTTCCCTTTGCAGTGTCTCTTTCAGCACTGACACCAACGGAGCTCAGGGGCACAGGCTCAGATGAGTACAGGTAGGGTGAGACCATGGGTCCCGTGCCCATTAGGAGAGCTCAGCTCCCCTGGCCACAGTCAGGGTGTGATCTCACCCCTCTACTTCGAGAGTGGCAGACAGGTGTCACTATGGGCTGGTCCCTTCCCTCTTCTGTGCTCCAGCACTCAAAGCAGAGCGGGATCGGAGGGGAGGAGAGTCTGGATGAAGCCTGTGGGAACAGATGCCCTGCTCCTCAGGACCATCCCCCCACTGCCACAGCAGGCATTTCCTTGCTGCAGCCTTTGCATGAGGGCTACAGCTTTCTGGGAGACACATCCACCAACAGCAGCAGGACTTTCTCTTTTCAGGGCTTTCCTCCTCATTTCCACACTGTCCTGCTGTGCTCTCACATGTGTGTATATGGCCTTAGCGCTCTTGTAATGTGCTGCTTCCATATGCATTTCTGTGAGCTCAGGCAGCACCAGAGCCTGGGCACCCTTATGCCAGATCTGGATTGAAAATATGAAAAATAACATTTTATGTTATATGAAAACATGAAAATAACATTTCCATAATAAAAGAGGTTCTTCTCTGTCACCTGCCTGGAGTCCCGCCTTTCTTCAGAAGATGGAATCAAAAATATGCTCAAGGCAATGCACCACCAAGGGGTCCAGTGTTCTGCTTGTGAACTCCATGGGAGCCAGGGGACAAGCTCAGAGTCCCCGGCTAATCTGTTAGGGACTGAGGGTTGGATTCAGGGCTCATCTCTCAGTGACCAGTGCCAGTGGAGATGGAGAATGGTGTCTGAATTACCTTCCCAGGGCTGTCTCACGGGTGACAGTGCTGATGACCTGACCCTGTCCCCGTCCTGCTGACCTGACTCCTCATCTCTACCTGGGACCTGCCTCTGACTACAGCCAAGAAAGCCTTGGCAAGGGAAGGTGGGATCCAAGGAGATCCCAAGGAAGGCTGTAAATACAAAAGGTGACTCTATGTCCGTAGCAGCAACTCTCACCTGACAGCCACTATAAAGGTGTGAGGAGAGCTTCAGATTTTGACCCTCTACCCAGGTAACATTGCATGCAGAGTCTCAGCTGCATGAAGAAGCGAAAACAGTCACTTGGGGTCTGATATTGTGATGCCCAGTTATGACAACAGGTCTTTCTGTGTCACAGCTTGACCCTTTATGCACCATTTCTGACAGGGTTCCTGCGACAGAGAGTATGTTGTCGGGAGCAGCAAGAGCGGGGCTGCTCCGTGCGGGAAGTGGAGTTGGGAGCTGAGGGTGCCAGCAAGGCAGGCAGGGCAGGGACCCACCGATGAGAGGTGCCATCCCACAGTGCCCGGACAAGAGGAGCAGAGCAGATTTGGGGATGGTAACTGGGGTCAGGCACGGTCCAGCGATGGCCAGACAAGACTCAAGTGTTGGGGACCAAAATAGGATGATGCTGTGTAAGACAGCAGAGGATCTCTAAGGCAGAAAGTGATGATGTGGTAACTACGATCTGTGGCCAGAATGTGTGCACGTGAGTTGCCAGTAATCACGATGTGCCTTGCTGCCTACGTGCCAGCAATCACAGTGTGCCTTCCTGCCTGCCTGCCAGGGATCAGGATGTGCCTTCCTGCCTGTCACAAGATGCCACAACGCACAAGGAGATACGTGGCAGGAAGAGGGGCTGGCCTTGGTTGGTTGCTATATAACCAGCCATTGTTGTCTCAATAAAGGAGATCTCTTGCACCATCCTATCTGAGGTCCGTGTCGTCATATGCCACACTCAAAGGCTCCAAACAGCCCTGCTTTGTGTGGCAGGTTGGACTGGAGACCTCCAGAGATCCCTTCCCACCAAGACTCCTCTGAGATTCCATGAATTCTTGCTCCTTGGCCTCTGCTCTGGCACAGCTGGCAGGCTGAGGAGAGCACCTGGGGTAGAGCAGAATGAGCTCAGCTGGCAGAGCCTCAGGGAAAGATCCAAAAGTCTCTCCTGGAGCTAGTGAAAGGAGAAATGAAAGCTAGTGACACACAAAGAAACAGATGTGCTTGGGTGGGCACTAGCTCCACTCTCCTGCTCAGCCCTAGCCTTTGGAAAACTCCCTCATGCACTCCGAGAGGCTCCACCTGCCTCTTCCACCCTCCCTGTGCTCCCCTCCCATCAGCCAAAGTGGAGCTCAGCATTGCCTGGGGACTCTTCCACATGGGGAGCAGAGGAAGGGCCTTCACCAGCCCCACATTGCTCGTCCCACCCCCGGCCTTTGCAGTTGCTTGGGCCTGGGTCTGCCCACTTGCCTTCACCATGGTCACAGCTACACTGAAGCCCACGAAAATCCCAGTGCTCCTACCCTCAAGAGGGCATCCACCCTGAACATGGAGCCTGATCAGCCACAAAGGCATCACCCATCCAGTGCCCCGGCCATGCAGCCAAGGGCAGGGATCTCTGCCACAATTTCCCTGCCCCTTCCCTGCTCCCGGCACCGCTGCTGCTGTGCCCATGTCAAACCCTCCTGCTGCCAGACTGACCTGGGGCCTGAGGCAGCTCCAGCTCCCTCCAGGGCTGCACTGGAGCCTTTCAGGAGCAGGCTGAGGTGGGGCTGGCACTGCCAGAGTGGGTTGGGAGAGGGCAGCTCCCCTCTGCCATGCTGGGGCTGGGGCTGGGGCTGGGGCTGGGGCTGGGCACAGCGTTTCCCTGGGGAGCTCCCTGAGGAGCCGCTCCGGGGGATCCTCCACCTCTGCCCTGGCAGCAGCACCAGTGCTCAGGGTGCCGGGGTGGAAGTGCTCAGAGGCTGGAAGGGGCACGGGCTGCCCAGGGGGAGCATCAAGACCTTGTCCATGCATGCAGGGATGGAGTGAGGAAAGTCGGAGCTTGCTTGCAGCGGCCACCAGAGACCTCAGACATGGAAAGGGCTGGGGTATTATGAAATGACTCCTAAATGATCCCCCAGTGTCTGAGAGGTCCAAGTGCCCAGCCCCCACCCAGCCCAGGCTGTGCCCCACGTTGGTATTAGCCGACAGCCATGATCCAGGATCTGCGGGTTTCTGGTGCAGAGGAGAGCCCATGCAAGGCTGGCCTTTTCCCCTCCATCGGGATACGGAGACCTGCAGGAGGATGGAGCTGTCCATGGACCGCCCCACAGCTGGGTGAGCAGCCAGTGCTGGAAAGGGCTGATGTGAGGGGCTGCTCTGGGACGATGGCCCTGCAGCAGCTTCCCCACTGTGTCCATGCAACACAGGGAACTACCTGGGCTCTTCTCTCCTGCACCCGCCATGTCCTGCTGCCTTTCCCAGCAGACCTACATTTGCCTGCAAGCACACAGCTGTGTGCTCCCACACTGCCCTTCACACGCAGGAGCTGCCTGCTGGCATTTTGCCTCTCTGGGCCCTTTCCAGACCAGACCAGACCCTCCCCAGCTCTCCCCACCTCCCCTGCCCTCTCCCCAGCTCACCCAGCACAGCAGACCAGCCTGGGGTGGCCCCACAGCAGTGCCTGTGGCAGGGGGCTGCAGAGCTCTGGGCACTCACCCCACAGCCCCAGCCCCTCTGCAGGGCACAGCAGCTGCTGGGGGGCAGAGAGGGGTGTCAGCCTCCCCATCAGCCCCACACCTGGGGACCAGCAATGGCACAAGGAAATGGAGGCCAGGCACTCCAGGTCTCCACTGCTCTCATGCCCAGAGATCCTTAACCCTGGCTGCCTGCAGCCCCTCTGGGCAGCCCCTCTCCCCAGCACAGCACCAGAGTCCTGGCCCTGGGGCTCCTCAGGCAGCTCCAGTGACAGGGCAGCCTGCCCGGAGCTGACACACACAGAAACAGGTTTTCGTTTATTCCTCCTCACAAGCACACAACTGCTCCTTTGCTCTTCTCTGGAGATGTCCCTGCTGCCCAGAGAGCCTTTCCCCAGCTGAGTGTGTCCGTGCTGTCCTGGCCATTCCTGCACCCCTGTCCTGTACTGCCCGCAGGGTCCCGGGCTGGCGGTGCTCGTTTGCAGGGTGACTGGCCATGCTGGTGAGGGCAGAGCCAGCTGGACCAGCATCAATGCACACGACAAGCCCCTCCCCAGGGTCTGTGGCTGTGGAGGATGGATGGAGCAATCACAGGGCATTTCACATTGCTCAGGAGATGTTCAGGGGTGTCATTAGACCCAGTCCACTCCCTCTCCTGAGACTGCAGAGCCCTGATGTGGTGCATTCCCTGGTTTGGCCCTTTACTTTGTGTGACTCCACTTGGTTTGGGGAGTCTCCACTCACTGCCCATCCCAGGCACACGCTGCCCCTGGAGATCCCCTGTGCTCTCCATCCAGGTGGCTCCATATTCCCTTCCAGAGGGATGGGCATATCTCACCAGCCCTCTAATGCGTGGGACAGTCCCCAGCAGAGACCTCTTGACCACTCACCCTCTCCAGGGGCACTGGGCACCCACAAGTGACAGTTGAATCCAGCCCCCATTCCCGCACACGTCACCCAAAAAAGCTCATCCCCCTTAGCCTATGGAAATCACAGGCACAGCAACAGGGCCTTTTGGGGTGCAATTCCCTGAGCTCATTCTTGGCTCCCGCTTGGGAAGAAGACCCCATCGCTCAGGCACAGGACTAAGAAGATCCACTTTTATTGCAGAGATACTACTTGGGAGGCCAGCTCTGACACAATGAGGGGGCAGATTTACAGCAGGCCTCTGGGTCAGACCCATGGGGTTTGGACTATTGGAGAAGTGGGAGGAATTCAGAAGCCTGTGTACAAACATGACTATCACAGACAGAACTCCCAAAGCACAAGAGCTGTCTGAGGTAAACTGGGAATTGCTTGTGAAAAGCGATGGGCAACTTATTGCTGCTGAAATAGCACCAGCTGGATCAGTTTATTCACTGCGTCCTTGAGCTCCTTGTTCCTCATGCTGTAGATGAGGGGGTTCACTGCTGGAGGCACCACCGAGTACAGAACAGCCACCACCAGATCCACAGCTGGGGAGGAAAGGGAGGGGGGCTTCAGGTAGGCAAACATGCCAGTGCTGACAAACAGGGAGACCACGGCCAGGTGCGGGAGGCACATGGAAAAGGCTTTGTGCCGGCCCTGCTCAGAGGGGATCCTCAGCACAGCAGTGAAGATCTGCACGTAGGACACCACAATGAAAAGGAAACACCCAAAGCCTAAACAGATACTAACCACAATAACCCCAACTTCCCTGAGGTAGGAGTCTGAGCAGGAGAGCTTGAGGATCTGTGAGATTTCACAGAAGAACTGGTCCACTGTGTTGCCTTGGCAGAGTGGTATTGAAAATGTGTTAGCAGTGTGCAGCACAGCATAGAGAAAAACAGTGCTCCAGGCAGCTGCTGCCATTTTGACACAAGCTCTGCTGCCCATGATAGTCCCATAGTGCAGGGGTCTGCAGATGGCAATGTAGCGATCATAGGCCATGACAGTGAGGAGAGAATACTCTGCTGACATAAAGAAGACAAAGAAAAAGACTTGGGCAGCACATCCTGAGTAGGAAATGGCCCTGGTGTCCCACAGGGAATTGGCCATGGATTTGGGGACCGTGGCAGAGATGGAGGCAAGGTCGAGGAGGGAGAGGTTGAGGAGGAAGAAGTACATGGGGGTGTGGAGGCGGTGGTCGCAGGCTATGGCTGTGATGATGAGGCCGTTGCCCAGGAGGGCAGCCAGGTAGATGCCCAGGAAGAGCGAGAAGTGCAAGAGCTGCAGCTCCTGTGTGTCCACAAATGGCAGGAGGAGGAACTCGTTGAAGGAGCTGCTGTTCAACATTTGCTCCCCCTGGCCATGGGGGACTGTCCAAGGAGGAAAAGACATTGACAAGTTAGGAGAGACTTTTAAAGGAAAATAAATAAGTAAACATTTTCATTTCTTATTAAAAATCCCACATTGCTTCTCTGTTTATTGGGAGGCCCTTTGTCCAGTTCCCTTGATTGAGCTCTGGTTTGTGAGGGCAGAGGGAGTCATGAGGAGCAGGGACCTCTGCCCGTAGGTTCCATAGGAGTCTGTCCTGCTGTACAGCAGGGGGTACATGGGAATGGGGGTGACTAGCTCTGACATTCACAATTTCTGTCAAATGAAATTCATTCATCTTGTGGAAGGGCTTTTCAGCATCTTCACTCCCAATTCTAAAGGACAAGGGTTGCAGAAGTGAGTTTCAGGGATTTTTTTAATATTGTTTATTTTCTTTGAGAGGCCCTCGTCTGCCCTGGGGAGTGCTCTTTAAAAGTAGAAATCCTTGGCATTTCTACTGTGAGTCCTGAGAGGAAAGCATGCACTGTCACTTGGAGTGGGGACATCTCGACTGTCTAGTAGTCTCATTCCTACCTGTCCTGTGCTTGCACCTCTTTGAGCTGGAGCATGCTGTTCCCCCCAAAAGAAACTAGCCCCTGCTGAGAGCAGACAAGTCCACTTTCAAAGTGCAGATCTCCAACCTTCTCTGCCTTTCTCTGGGCACCTGAGGGAGGTCTCCACACTCCTCTTCTAGCCAAGGACACACAGGGCTCTTTTCAGATGCCCATTGACAGCCTCCCACCACCATCTCCATGCTCTCAGCATCTCTGCTGCTTCATAGAGATGCTATGAGATCACAGAGATGCTATGAGACAGCAGTGCCTTTCTGGAGGGCAGCTCACAGCCCGGTCGGACCCAACAGGGAAACAGTCAAAGGACCGTTAGGACTGAAGATGGGCTCTGCTTAAGGGAGAGTCAGCTCATTTCCGAACCCCACAGACTGCATTTCCTTTATCTGCACAAGTTTGAAGGGGGCTGGGGCAACCTCATTTCCATGCAGACTCCTCTGCTGCACAACTCGCAATGTCAGTGTGTGAACTTCATCTGAAACCCTCAACCCCAGGGAGATCGAGAGAAGAACAGGAGCAGCATGGACAGGAGGGACAAAAGGAGCAACATCACGATCCTGGTGCTGAAGGAGGCAAGGAGAGAAAGAGACAGAAAGGCACTCGGGAAAGCCTTCACCTTCCCCAGCTGGGCATGCCACCTCACAGACAGCGACATTTGCAGAGCAGTCGCTCTCAGCCCCTTTGTCGGGCAGCACAAAACAGGCCCATGGCGGGAGAGAGGTCCCTCTCCTCTGCCAGAGGTCTGGCTGCAGAGGAGGCAGCTCATGCCCTGGACGTCACGACTGTCAGGGCAGAGGCTCTGCTGGGTGGGAGAGAAGACATGGGGGAGTGCTCAGAGGAAGGTGTCTGCATCGGAGGGATTGACCATGACTTGCCCAAATCCACCCTCCCATGACGATTGTGTTCACTGTTCCCTCTCATTCCCTGCCCATCTCTGCTGCCTGGCACTGTCCCTGCTGCCTGGAGCTTTCTCGATCCCAACATCTTTTCCCTGTCGGTGCTCACAGACCCCGTCCCACCCTCCATGTGCACAGTTCTGCCCTACAGAAACTACTCAGGACAGGGCACTTGCCAGGGGCATCTCTGCATGCAGGTCCTAAGCAGCAGGTCACATAAACCCTGATGAGACCATAAAGGTGCTGCTGGTGCTGTCTGTAGGCTGAGGTGGGGTTGAAGGGGTTTGCTGACCTTTCTCACAGACCTACTGATCTCTGAGAGTGAAGGTTAGCGAGTCCCAGTCCCTTGCCAAACCAGCAAACTCTTTCCCTTTTTCTCCCTGCCAAATTAAGAAACTGAAAGCCCTGGAAGGGAAACTCCTTCCCTTTCAAGTAGCCTTTTTTTTTCCACCTTCCCCTGTGGTGCAGGGACACTGCTCTGAATCACAGCCCTGGGCAGATCTTGGTGCATGTCCCAGCTTCACAGCCCTGCACCGTCCCTGGCAGAAGGCAGCAGCATGCCCTGTGCCTGTGACGGTGTGACAGGGAAGCCCTGCTCTAAAGCATCACCTCCCCCATACTGGAGAAGCTGGGATAGCGATCCTTAAAAACTGATCATTCATATGAGAATGGGTTTAGAAGATCCCTGCAGGAGCCTCAGTACCATTGCCCTGCAGCGAGAGGCTTACCGTGTCAAGGGCTGTGGAGATTTCTCCCACAAGCAGCTCTCCTCTGTCCTCCCACTCCACACTGCCTTGCACTTCTTTCTGCCTTCTCTCAGCTCATGTCAGCAGCAGCAGGCAGTGCCCGCAGCCCTGCTGCTCTGCGCAGAGGAGCTGCTCCTCTGGTTGCCATGAGCTCCCTCCATCCCAGGAGCCTGGCCTCGCTCAGGAGCAGGGGCCCAGCTGAAGGCCTGAATTTCTCTGTCCCTTGTGCTCCCTCCTCCTGGGAAATGTTCACTCAGGTAGACTAAAATAATCACCTATTGTCCTTTGCTAAAGAGTGGAGAAAGACAGATTCCAACATTGCAACTTGTTTTATCAGAGAATGACTGACTATGAGAGGTGGAAATGTCCCACTCTGGAAGGCCCTATTCCCATCTCTTGTTCAGCTGGAAAAGGAAAGGCTTTGCTGGGGACTCATAGCAGCTTCTCAACTCAAGGTTACCACCAATAAAGAACCAGGTTTTTGCAGCGACTCATGGCAGAAGAATGAGAGGCAATGGCTATAAGCTGACACAAGTGAGGTTAAAATTTAGATGTAAGGGAGAAAATGAAAGAGGGTGATGAAGCATTTGAAGAAGGGTCCAGCGAGGTCATGGACTTTCTGTTCCTGGAGGCTTACAGGATGCAGCTGGACAAGGCCCTCAGGAACTTGGTGTGAATTCAGTGTTGATCCTGATGTGAGCAGGAGATTGGGCTAGAGACCTCCCAAGGTCCCTTCCAGCCTGAATGATTCAGTGATTCTGTCATCTCTGGCTATTGCCACTGCAATTCTTGCAGTTTTGAATTCCTTTTCTGCATGTGGGTTAGCACCAGATTTGGCCTCCCCAGAGCCAGCCGCTCCTAGTGGTGGGAGGTTTCCTCTTGGGCCTGAAAGGTTTTAAGGTCAAAGTTTAATTATGAACAGCTGCTTGTCCAGAGTGGACCCTTCTCACAGCATACAATACCTGCTGCGTTACAACACAATACTCTTCACCATTGTGAATGACGGGAAGTGAGAGCCAACGGGCATTGGTTGCAACAAAAGAGGTACGGGATGGGGATAAGGAAAAAAAATTTAGCTATTGAGATGGTGAAGCACTGGGGCAGGTTGCCCAGAGAGGCTGTGCCCTCCGGGCCAAAAAGCATCTCCATCCTTGGAGGTTTTCAAGGCCTAAATAAATAAAGCCTTGAGCAACCTGGTCCGACCTGAGAGCTGACCCTGCTGTGAGCAGGAAGCTGGGTTAGAGACCGCCTGAGGTCCTTTCCAGCCTGAATCATCTTGCATTTCTTTCCACACCAGGTCTTCCCTTGTTGATGGTAGGGAAAGCACTTAGGTCCTCTGTGACCACAGAAGTAAGTCAGACGTAAGTATGGTCAGAACAACTGCAGCAGTCCTGTCCTCTTCCAGTCAGTGTTGCTCAGGTGTAGGACTGTTTCACAGGTACCCCCAAACAGCCCTGATCATCTCCTTTATTTCACCCCCTGCTTTCCCCCCCTCCTTTTCCCCCTTTCAAGTTCTTCCCTTTTATCATCCTCATGCTCGTCCACACAAACAGCCCACCTCTGCTTACCCTGTGCCCACTGGTCCTCATTTTGTTTGCTTTGTGCATTCATTGGGCTTTTCTGGGCATTCATCTGGCTTTTACTGTGCTTTACTGTCAGCACAGTAATTCCTACCAGTGCCAGCAGCTCCATTAAACTAATACCTCCTTTTATTATGTGTAGTGTCCTGCAGTTCCTCACGCTCTTGTCCTGCTGGAGTCACCACAAGTCAGGGGAGCCATCTGCACACACACACATTAACAGCTGACACAAGAGAGCTTCAGTGTGGGGGACCTTCAGAAACTTGAGGGTTTGTCCAACAGAAGCCTCAGGAAGTTTTCCAAGGAGAAGGGGCAAGTCCTGCACCTGGGGAAGGATAACTCCATGCATCAGAGCAGCATGGGCCCTTACCAGCAGAGGAGTGACCCTGAGGAGATGGGCCTGGCCATCGTGAGAAATCCCACACAAGCCAGTGGGGCACACTCATTGCAAATAAGGCCACAGGTCCATGGGCTGCACTAGGAAGAGCTTGGCCAGCAGACCAGGGCAGCCATTATCCCTCTGGACTCAGCCCTGGGGTGGCCACAGCTGCAGTAGTGTGTCCCAGGGTGGGGCTCCCAGGAGCTTCTCTTGGTAGTGGGAAACAGCATGAGAAGGGGAAACAGCCACAAACTGCAACTTGGGAGGTTCAGGCTGGACATTAACGTGAATAAACGTCACTCAAAGAGTAGTGCTGTGCTGCCAGAGATCACCCAGAGGGAGTCTGTGATCAGCCCCTGGCTCTGTGTTTCAAGGAACAGCCAGTGAGGATGGAGAGACACCAGTAAAGGGAGGGAGATCCCAGAGTGAGAGAGAGCAAGGTGGGGAAGCAGGTTTACAGTGTGCAGGGACACAGCAGCAGGCATGGGACAGCGTAGGACAGCCTGTGGTGGAGACAGTCAAGGGCACAGGCAAGCCTGAGGGCCGCTTGTCCCCCAGGGGACCCCAAGAGATGTCGTGTCCTTGTCCTCCTCTCAGCATTGCAAACACACCCCTGCAGCCTGCCCCCAGGAAGAGCCCTGGGAAACGTGGGAGAAAAGGATCTGCCTTCCCAGGGGCTGGGTGTCCATCCTTGCCCATTTTGCTTGATCAAACACATGAAGGTTGACTTGGCATTAGAAACACCAGCACATTTCCTTTGCCTGCTTGTAGTCAGTGATCACAATTCTCTGCTCAGACCAGCCCCTGGGGAGTCTTTGTTGCTCATGGCTCTCAATGGGACCCACTAACACTCAAAGAAACTTTGGGCTTTGCTTCTTTGACTTCTGGAACATTTTCTGCAAAATCCTGCGAGGAGCTGTGGTTCATGGACTCAGCACCAAATCCACCATGGGGATCATTAAAATGCAAAAGCCCTGATGAACCACATTTTTTCCTGTAATTTTCTTCAAATCTTGTATGGTTAATGGAAGATGTTTCGGGAGTGTAGCTGAAAGATGGAGACTGCAATAGTATACAAGCATTTCTGCTTTGAAAGGGTGGTGGTTTTTTCCGGATTATTTATTTATTCGGATTATTATTTTCCCACTTTCAGAATAAGGGAAAGCAACATTCTCTAGCTGAGATCAATCCAGAGTGTCTCCTAGTGAAGTCTGGACATGTAGCCAACACCTGGGGCTGGCACCGTGAGGGTGGGTCGGGAGAGGGCAGCTCCCCTCTGCCACGCTGGGGCTGGGGCTGAGGCTGGGGCTGGGCACAGCGTTTCCCTGGGGAGCTCCCTGAGGAGCCGCTCCGGGAGATCCTCCACCTCTGCCCTGGCAGCAGCACCGGTGCTCAAGGTGCTGGGGTGGAAGTGCACAGAGGGTGGAAGGGGGACGGGCTGCCCAGGGGAGCATCAAGACCTTGTCCGTGCACGAAGGGATGGAGTGAGGAAAGCCAGAGCCTGGCTGGAGCTGCAACCAGATGCCTTGGACATGGCAACTGCTGTCATTAAATGACTCCTAAATGATCCCCCACCCACTGCCCAGCCAGTGGTATGCTCCAGGATCCGCTGGTGTCTGGTGCAGAAGAGAAGCCATGCAAGGCTGGTCTTTTCGCCACCACTGGGATACAGAGACCTGCAGGAGAATGGAGCTGGCCAGGGACCACCCCACAGCTGGGTGAGCAGCCAGTGCTGGAAAGGGCTGATGTGAGGGGCTGCTCTGGGACGATGGCCCTGCAGCAGCTTCCCCACTGTGTCCAAGCAACACAGGGAACAACCTGGGCTCTTCACTCCTGCACCCACCATGTCCTGCTGCCTTTCCCAGCAGACCTGCATTTGCCTGCAAGCACACGGCTGCGTGCTCCCACACTGCCCTTCACACGCAGGAGCTGCCTGCTGGCATTTTGCCTCTCTGGGCCCTTTCCAGACCAGACCAGACCCTCCCCAGCTCTCCCACCTCCCCTGCCCTCTCCCCAGCCCACCCAGCACAGCAGACCAGGCTGGGGTGGCCCCACAGCAGTGCCTGTGGCAGGGGGCTGCAGAGCTCTGGGCACTCACCCCACTGCCCCAGCCCCTCTGCAGGGCACAGCAGCTGCTGGGGGGCAGAGAGGGGTGTCAGCCTCCCCATCAGCCCCACACCTGGGGACCAGCAATGGCACAAGGAAATGGAGGCCAGGCACTCCATGTCTCCACTGCTCTCATGACCAGAGATCCTTAACCCTGGCTGCCTGCAGCCCCTCTGGGCAGCCCCTCTCCCCAGGGCAGCACAAGAGTCCTGGCCCCGGGGCTCCTCAGGCAGCTCCAGTGACAGGGCAGCCTGCCCGGAGCTGACACACACGGAAACAGATTTTCCTTTATTCCTCCCCACAAGCACACAATTGCTCCTTTGCTCTTCTCTGGAGATGTCCCTGCTCCCCAGAGGGCCTTTCTTCGGGTCAGTGTGTCCGTGCTGGCCTGATCAGCCATTCCTGCACTCCTGTCCTGGGCTTCCTGCAGGGCCCTGGGCTGGCAGTGGTGCTCTGCAGGGCAAGCAGGCTGTACGGCCCCAGGGTGACTCCGCCTGAGCCCTGATTTGGTGCCTTCCCTGGTTTGGCCCTTTACTTTGTGTGACTCCACTTGGTTTGGGGAGTCTCCACTCACTGCCCATCCCAGGCACATGCTGCCCCTGGAGATCCCCTGTGCTCTCCAGCTGGCTCCATATTCCCTTCCAGAGGGATGGGCATCTGTCACCAGCCCTCTAATAGGTGGGACAGTCCCCAGCGGAGACCTCTTGACCACTCACCCTCCGCAGGGGCACTGGGCACCCACAAGTGACAGCTGAATCCAGCCCTTATTCCCTCAAACATCACTCTATGAGTGCTTCCCCCCTTTCCCAAAGGAAAGCCCAAGCACAGCAACAGGGCCTTTTGGGGTGCAATTCCCTGGGCACATTCATGGCTCCAACTTGGGAAGAAGAACCCATTATTCAGGCACAGGACTAAGGAGATCCCCTTTTATTGCAGAGATACTACTTGGGAGGCCAGCTCTGACACCATGATTTACAGATTTACAGAAGGCCTCTGGGTCAGACGCACAGGTTTTCTGCTCCTGGAGAAGTGGGATGAATTCAAACATTTGTGTACAAACATGGCTATCACAGGCAGAACTCCCAAAGCACAAGAGCTGTCTGAGGTAAACTGGGAATTGCTTGTGAGGAGAGATGGGCAACTTATTGCTGCTGAACTGGTACCAGTTGAATCAGTTTCCTCAGTGCGTCCTTGAGCTCCTTGTTCCTCATGCTGTAGAGGAGGGGGTTCACTGCTGGAGGCACCACCGAGTACAGAACAGCCACCACCAGGTCCAGAGCTGGGGAGGAGATGGAGGGGGGCTTCAGGTAGGCAAACAGGCCAGTGCTGATGAATAGCGAGACCATGGCCAGGTGAGGGAGGCACATGGAAAAGGCTTTGTGCCGGCCCTGCTCAGAGGGGATCCTCAGCACAACTGTGAAGATCTGCACGTAGGACACCACAATGAAAACAAAACACCCCAAAGCTAAACAAATACCAACCACAATAAGTCCCACTTCCCTGAGGTAGGCATCTGTGCAGGAGAGCTGGAGGATCTGGGGGATTTCACAGAAGAACTGGTCCACTGTGTTGCCTTGGCAGAGTGGTATCGAAAATGTGTTAGCAGTGTGCAGGGCAGCATAGAGAAACCCACTGGCCCAGGCAGCTGCTGCCATTTTGACACAAGCTCTGCTGCCCATGGTTGTGCTGTAGTGCAGGGGTCTGCAGATGGCAACAAAGCGGTCGTAGGCCATGACAGTGAGGAGACAATATTCAGCTGAAATGAAAACAACAAACAAAAATATCTGGGCAGCACATCCTGAGTAGGAAATGGCCCTGGTGTCCCACAGGGAATTGGCCATGGATTTGGGGACAATGACAGAGATGGTGCCAAGGTCGAGGAGGGAGAGGTTGAGGAGGAAGAAGTACATGGGGGTGTGGAGGTGGTGGTCGCAGGCTACGGCTGTGATGATGAGGCCGTTGCCCAGGAGAGCAGCCAGGTAGATGCCCAGGAAGAGTGAGAAGTGCAAGAGCTGCAGCTCCTGTGTGTCCACAAATGCCAGGAGGAGGAACTCGTTGAGGGAGCTGCTGTTGAACATTGGCTCTTGGTTTGGAGCACTGTCCAACGAGGAAAAGGCATTGACAAGTTAGAGCAGGCTTCTCTGAGCAAAACCCATTCCACTTCTCATCGTACCACCCACACTGCCTCTCTCCTTTCCCTTCATTCAGCTCCCTTTCCTGACCTCTCGTTTGTGCTCGCTGAGTGTGCCGTGTGGAGCAGGGGCCTCTGTGCATGGGCTCCAGGGGAGTCAGTCCTGCTCTGCTGCGGTTTGTGATTGGAGGTGTCAAACTTCCCCGTGTATTCGGTAGGGACACCTGGGAGGGGCACCACGAACTGAGTGAAGGGGATTTGTCCAGTGACCCAGTTGCAATATTCTCTGTTTACTATTGTGAGATGAATGTAGCACTCGTGGCAGCTATGTCTGAAAGAGAAGACCCTTGTGAGGGATTCCTCTCCCCCAGCCTTGCCCTCTTGAACAGAGGTGTCTATCTGAATCAGCCACACCAGCTCCTGCTCTGGCAAAAGAGAGAAACGGTGCAGGGAAGGTAGGGGCTGACCTGACCCTTCCTAGACATCTCTGTCCCAGTGAGATGAACACTGCCCTCACATTGTTTAGCATGTCACTGCTTCTTCAGGCAGTGCAGTGGGAGTGGGAAGTTACTGCCTTAACTGCAGCTGAATCCCCCTCCTTAACCCCAGAGAGAGGTGAGGAAACAAGAAGCAATACCGTGACCCTCCCACCAAAGGGAAAGAAAGGAGGGAGAGACACACAGGCACTCAGAAAAGCCTTCACCTCACCCAGCTGTGCACACTGCATCCCAGAGAGCAACACTACAGGACAGTCACTGTGGAGGACTGGCTTGAGGGCAGAGGTCATGTGAAGATTGAACAACTAAAGGAAGCAGAACTAAGTGCATATCGCACACAGTTGATGTGAGCCAAGTCCCGTATGAGAGTAAAAACAGCTAGAGCCAAGGACACATTGTCCTTGGCTCCAAGGTGTTATCAATGATTAGTCCTGGGAACTTGCGGGTGATGTAATGCAGAAGTTGCTGGGTAAACCAAATTGCTGTTACCAATAAGGAGCTCAGCTTTTGCAATATGTATGAGCCTGATTAGTCCTGTGCTATATAAAGAAAGACCACACCTAATAAAGTTGAAGTACACTGATCACTCATATTGAGCGTCTGGGTCTTCCCTCCGTTGGCTCCTCCCGTGCAAGTTTCCAACAAATGGCGCCCGAACAGGGACCCTGCCGGTCAGGGACTCGGTGATTAAGAACTCAGGAGTCGACAGAGTGCTAGAGACAGCTGGTCCTGCTGTGCTAAAGGCGACGAGACACAAAAGGGGGTCTACGTGCCAGAGTTACAGAGGAGGTGGAGAGGACACAAACAAAGGGGGTCCGTGCCCAGGACGAGACGGGGTCCTGCCAGAAAGTCTCGCCGCAGGTCTTGCAAAGGTTGCAACGGTAAGTGAGTAACCACGGCGCGACAAGTGGCTTATTATTTATTAAGATGCTTTTTAGAAAAGCGAGGTACTCAAGGAATAGAATGTTATAAGGAACTCCCAGGGCTATTAGCTTACGGAGTGGCTAAGGGGTGTTTTGTTAACCCAGATACCATGTTCGAACAAACTGAATGGAAAAAATTTGGGGACAAGTTGTTTGATGAAGTAATAAGTGACAACAAGACAGTAAAAAAGCTGATGAAGCCGTGGAGGGCAGTTACTAATGCTCTCGCACCTCAAAGAAAAGAAAAAAAAAAAAGAAAAAAGAAAAAAAAAAAGAAAAAAAAAAGAAAAAAGTAAAAAAAAAAAAAAAAAGAAAAAAAAGAAAGTAGCTGCCGCCGCCGCGGAGCGTTTGGGAAGCCCCGATGGGTTCAAGGAACCCCCGCATGCAGAGGTGTCCCCTGTGTCCCCATACCCATCACCCCCCTCAAACCTTTACTATTGCCCAGGGAGGGTCTGGGAACACAGGCCTGCCAAAAGGAGCAACATTGACCATGCGGCAGATCCCCCCTCCTCCCTCAGCGCCTCCCCCCTCTCTCCCTCCCCCCCCCTCTCCCCCCTCTCTCCTCCCCCCCCTCTCTCCCCCCCTCCCCCCCTCTCTCTCCCCCCCTCTCTCTCCCCCCCCCCCTTTTTCTCCTCTCCTCCTTCTCCTCTTCCTTTGGCCACAGTTATCTGAGGACACCCATCTCAGGCTATCAATGTGAAATAAGTTTTTCTCTATGATATTAATGGTCAGAAACCACTAATAAAAGCAGTTTGAAAAAAAAAAAAAAGAAAGAAAGAAAAGAAAAAAAAAAGGAAAAAAAAAAAAAAAAGGGGGTATCCCATCTTATATGGGAATAAAGCAGGGCCGACAAGAGCCTTTCGGCTTGTTTATTGACAGAGTAGCCAATGCTATACAAGCAGCAGGGGTACCAGATTACCTGAAAGGGACTATCTTGAAACAATGTGCAATACAGAATAGTAACCCTTCAACGCGTAGTATTTTAGCCACACTCCCGGGAACATGGACTATTGAGGAGGGGCTAGAAAGAATGGCGCAGGTACCTGTAGGACCGCAAGCTATGCTAGTAGAGGCGGTGAAACAATTAGGAGAGAGCATGAGAGAGCAAGCACAGGCGTTGCGGGATAATATGCAACAGAATCAAAGACAGGTATTCGCTGCCATTGCTCCTTTGCAAAATCCCGGCGGAAATACCCCCCCGATCACCAACTGCAAAACCAACAAACATGATGGAGCGGCTTGCTGGAAGGCTGGTTCGGGAAACGCCCAAAGAAGCGGGACAAGCCGCCCCGCGACGACACAAAAGGCGGCCTTCACCACAACAACTCAGCAACCCCCGCAGTTAACACAACCACCTCAGCCGGCGCCCAGCTCCACTCCGAACGGCATGAATCCCTTTGTCTTCGACCAGCCACCAGAGGGAGTCTCGGACTGGACTTGGCAACAGCGGTAGACGCCACCTTATTGGATACAAAGCCAACAAGAATCCGGACGAATGTCTACGGACCAGTAACTATTAATCATGAGCCAGTAGGTGCCTTACTGATTGGAAGATCGTCCGCTACAATGAAAGGATTACAAGTTTTGACAGGATTGATCGACAAGGACTATTTCAGGGAAATACAAATTGTGGTTTCAGCAATGTTTCCACCTATGCACATACCACAAGGATCGAGAATAGCCCAGCTTATTCCGCTTCCCCACCTGACTGTAGGGGTGGCACCAGCGAAAGAGCAACCACGAGGCTATGGTGCTTTTGGTTCCACTGGAAGTGTAGTATTACTGACTGTCGGAATGCATCAAAGGCCCCGACAAACCGTGACTGTAAGGTATAAAGAAGAATCTATACGCACTAATGCCTTATTGGACACTGGAGCGGATGTATCAATAATTAGCACTAAGATCTGGCCCCAGCATTGGCCAACCCGAGAGACCAGCTCTACGGTAGCTGGAGTAGGCGGGGTCACCCTCGCCCGAAAATCATCGACGCTACAATGGACTATAGGGAACAAGGTGGTTAATTGCTCCGTTTCCATTTTACCCCTACCTGAAGGAGTACAAGCATTAATAGGGCGCGATATCCTTGCCCAGATGGGTATGGTGCTTACCTCAGAACACCCTTTATAGCACCGGCCATTGCCTGGACTTTCCCAATCCCACTCAGCTGGAGGACTGATCAGCCTGTGTGGGTAGAGCAATGGCCGCTTAAACGGGAAAGTCTCATTCAAGCACATGAACTAGTAAAGGAACAGTACAAACAAGGTCATCTAAGACTATCTACCAGCCCTTGGAATACCCCAATATTTGTGATCAAGAAAAAATCCGGCAAATACAGACTTCTACACGATCTACGTGCTGTAAACAGACAGATGCATGACATGGGTGCTTTACAACCGGGGTTACCCAGCCCAGCAATGATCCCAGAAGGCTGGCACCTGCTAATCGTAGATTTAAAGGACTGTTTCTTTAGTATAGCCCTCCATGAAGATGATAAACAGCGATTTGCATTTACACTCCCTGCTATCAATAGAGAGGGGCCAGACCAAAGATTTGAATGGACAGTACTACCGCAGGGTATGCGAAACTCACCAACCCTCTGTCAACTCTATGTCGATGCGGCACTTCAACCGTTACGTCAACAGTGGCCAGAGACCATGATATATCACTACATGGACGACATATTGTTGGCACAAAAAAACCCCTTTTCTCCTGAACAAAAATTTGATCTAATCATACAATTAAAGAAAAAGGAACTTGTGGTGGCTCCGGAAAAGGTACAGGAATCCAGCCCCTGGCAGTATCTAGGTTGGCATATTTCGAATGCCACCATCAGACCACAGAAATTGACAAACAGGACTGACATAAGAACACTCAATGATGCTCAAAACTACTAGGAGACCTCCAATGGATCCGTCCGGTTATCGGCATTCCTAATGAACTTTTAAATCTGCTACGCCCCTTGCTGAAGGGAACAGACCCAGCGGCTGCCGTCACGCTCACAGAGGAACAGCAACGGGTACTCCAGGAAATTGCATCGCTAATTACTACGCGTGCTACGCACCGACGCCTGGAAAATCAGCCACTTGATCTTACTATTTTATGTGGCCCACAATACCTAATGGGAGCCATTACACAACACAAAATAAAAACGGGGGAAAAAAGAGGGTTGGCGGAACCCATTGTACTAGAATGGATAGCACCACCGTTACAACCAAAACGAACTATTCAAGAAAAAAATTTCAACGCTGGCCGAACTCATTAGGACACTCTTCGCCCATATCGCACACAGTTGATGTGAGCCAAGTCCCGTACGAGAGTAAAAACAGCTAGAGCCAAGGACACATTGTCCTTGGCTCCAAGGTGTTATCAATGATTAGTCCTGGGAACTTGCGGGTGATGTAATGCAGAAGTTGCTGGGTAAACCAAATTGCTGTTACCAATAAGGAGCTCAGCTTTTGCAATATGTATGAGCCTGATTAGTCCTGTGCTATATAAAGAAAGACCACACCTAATAAAGTTGAAGTACACTGATCACTCATATTGAGCGTCTGGGTCTTCCCTCCGTCGGCTCCTCCCGTGCAAGTTTCCAACATATTAGCTCACTTGTGGACTCTTCTTTGCATGTGAACCCCCTGTGAGATGACATCCCAAGTGTGGATCTGAGGCTAATTTGGACAAAGATCCCTTCTTGGCAGTGAGGTGTGGATAAGTGCAAGTGAGGGTCAGTTACTTCTAGAGTGGTCCAGGGCTGTCCCAGCAGGCCTTGCACAGTTCAGCTCACCCACCCATTGTCAAACTGTACACTGGAGACTGCAGGATGACTCCTTCTTGGTAGCACACTGTACAAAAAACCCTCTGGCTGGTAATAATCCATCACGTGCTACTTTGGGAAGGTCAAGCTGCCAAAGGAAGCCTCCAGATAATATCCATGGTGTCTCTGGACTACAGGGCAGCATGCTGGGCTTTGAGGAGACCTACGTGATGAGCCGTGCACTGCTTGGTGGCAGGTCCACTCCAAAGGGCTAGTCCTGAGCAGGGTGGCCGTGAGCCGTGCCTGCCCTCCTGCTGGCTGCAGGCTGGTGGGGTGGCTGCAGCAGAAGTACCCTCGCAATCAGCACCCAGGCTGGTCCCTGTCACCTGTGTCACCCCCTCCCCTTCCCAGGGTGGTCATTTCTGCACAGTGGACTCTCTGAGGCACTGGGTGACCTCACAAAGCCTGCTGGCCAGCACATCTCTGAGGGCCAATCAGGCTGCTGCAGTGGAAGTGACCTCACAGTCAACACTGCAGCCATGTCCCCTTTGCCTGCCTCTCCCCATCCTCCTGCCCATATATCATCTCTGATGGGATGAGAGGTGGTGTGATTCTCTTCTTGTCCTCATGAAACTGGGCTTCTGAGGAAGGCAGGCTGGGACGGCGAGGAGGTGCAGGAGTGTTCTGTGCAAAGGGGTGGCTGGAGTGCACAGGGCTTTGCCTTGGAGCAGGTGATGAGCCAGTCAAGACCTTGTAGGAAGGAGAAGAGGACACAGCAGTCTGGGTGACATTCTGAGAGTGTTTGCTAACAGCTGCCTGAGGAGGGAAGGGAAGCAGCTGAAACCTTGTGCAGGCAGCTGGGGGAAGCCACATGGTCCCAGATCCTGGTTCTTGCAGGGTAGTTTCACCCCCTTGAAATCTGCTGGGAGGGCAGTGGGCCTGGGCACAAGCAGCCCAGGAGATTCCTGGAGAGTGCTGAGAACAATTTCTTGGCACAGGCAATCAGTGATCCAACAATGGCTGGACTCTGTCAGTCACAAGCAGAACAGACCTGGATGGGGATGTAAGGGTGGAGGGCAGACATGGCTGCAATGATCATGAGGCGGTGGAGAAATTAGACAAAAAGCCAAAGAAGAGCCCAGGGCTGCAGGAGAGCTGATTTCAGCTCATTCAGGATCTGCTTGGCAGGATCCCCCAGGAGACTTCCCTGGGGAGCAGAGGGGCCATGAGGCCTCTGTAAAGACAGACTAGGGAGAGGAAGAGAAGACAGAGAGGCAGAAGAAGAGAGAGGAGACATGTCAATCCGAATACAGTAGTTTCTCAGAACAAGGTTTTTCCATTCAGAGTGTTGGTAGGAAATTTATTGCATTGAATAAACCGTACATTTATATAGATATATACACTCATGCAGAGTAGTTATTGTAGTGTATGCATATGGTGCTGCCAATCAGAAGGAAAGAAATTTTCCATGAGAATTGATAAAGAATGTTTGAAGTTCTGAAAACAAAGATTTCTTTCAGTTCTTGCACAGAGCTATTTTTGGCTTAGATTTCACTCAGTGATGGGAACTTTACATTGAGGCTTTTATACATACATACAGAGGCTATTGCTGCCTGAGATGCCCTGTGTAGCTGTGTTCCCATGTGGTGCTGGGAAATGTGACCCAGGAACCATGAGAACCTTCCTGGAGCATTAGCTGGTCACCAGGAGAAGCATCTCCAGACCTCTCAGTGGGAGGTCTATTTCCATCAACTAGAAAGGGCAGTCCAGACAACTGGGTTAGCCAGAGACATCTGCCCTGAAGGGGTCTGGCATCGAGTGAACTAATTCCCATCCCTGTTGTCGCCTCAAATGGAGTTACACTTCATGACCATGCAGGGAATGAAAAGGGAGAGTGGCTAGATGTGTAGGGACTCCTTTAAGACATCACTGTAACACAGGTACATTGAGATTGGTGCAAATTAGGCCATGGATAAATAGAGCATTTTCACTGAAGCTGATCAGCCTGCTTTGCTCTATCAGTTGTGAGCGTGTGACATCTCATGGTGCAACTCGCTGTGTGCAAAGAGCAAGGAGCTGCAAGAATGATCCTGGGCAGGGAGTGGTTTGAGGGGTACTGGACTTGTGTGAGACACAAAGATATCATTTTTAATAGTGTAGGCCTTAGTATAAAAGAAATCCTTAGAAACAGTCAATAGAAACGAAAGAAGAAAGAAATTTAAAAAATTATCTAAAGCAAAAAAAAATAATGTTTCGTTACACCTTTCAGCTTTTGAAACTTTGTGTTCTTATTGCCCTGGGAAAGTGATTTTCAGAGCTGGGGTGGGATGCAGTCCCCGGGTCATGGACATGTGGTGCCATTGCAGGTGCCCTGGTCCCCTCTGCCCAGACTCCCTCTGCAGCTCCCAGGGGCTCTGGTCTCCCGCAGGTCCCCTGCGAGAGCTGCCAGGCCCAGGCAGGTCCCTCAGAGACACCAGGGCCTCTCCAAGTGCCACTGGGTGCTTGTGGTTGGACAGCTGAGCTCTGCCTGGAAGGGTGAAGAACTGTTTTCAACATTTCAAAAATATGAGCCCACTTTCATCAGATCAAATGAGTGGCTAATTTTAATGTCGATGTTCTCCTATGGTGAAATAGTGGAAATCTTCAGGAAGGATTCTTCAGGAATCTTCAGGAATTAGTTTTACTGAGTACTGGGATGGACCATCCCTGTGCGTGGCAGATGCTGTCCTTAAAGACCTAATGGCCTTGCTGAGCTCCTGGGCCCTTCAGAGCTGAAGGCCCCTGAACAGGCCCAAGTCTGCTCCTCTGAAGTCCAGGGTCTGCACTATGCTACTATCCTTCCTCGCTGCGCTCAGGATCTGGGACTCTACTTGTTCATGGTCACCGTAGGCAAGGCAGACACTGCCAGTCCCATCCCTGGTTAGTTCATCTCTGTTTGAAATTTCCAGATACAAGAAAGGCAGCACAAATATTGCCTGTTGTGCAGCTGTGCTAAGAAGTTGTCCCTGATGCCCTCCAAAAACCACCTGGCCTGCTTGCACTCTGCTGTTTGCTCTTCCAGTTCATGTCTGGGACATGAAAATCACCACCACCACCACCCTAAGAACCAGGGCCTGTGATCCACAGAGTTGTTCACGTTGCTTAAAGGAGACTGAATCCAAGCACTCACCCAAAGCCTTGCTTCTTCCATGGAAGAGCTCCACACATCTGAGCTACCCCTTCACACAAAGGGCATCCCCCCTTCTCATTGTCCCTGAAAGTCTCTGCTGAAGAGCTTGTACCCTCCAAGGAGAGCCCGCCAGATGTTGCAGACCTCTGACAGCTTGTGCTCCTGGCTGTGCCCCAGGCTGCAGGCATTTGCATCTCTTTGGGCTACAGAGCCTCAGCTGTGGCTCAGAGCAGAGACATGCTGCCATAGATAGCAGGTGGCAATGTAGTGGTGAAAGGAGGTTCCCACTAAGAGAGCAAACCCTGCAGGGCCCAAGGCCAGGGAGAAACAGAGCTGGGCTGTGCAGGAATGGCAGGAGAGGGGTTTGCTGCCTCAGCTGAGTGTGCAGCACCTTGGGGCCTGTGACAGAGGTGAACTGATCTCCAGGCAGCACAAGGTGCCACTGAAGAAAGTCCCTGGGCCTGAACAGCCACTGATCCAGCCACCCTGAGGTCATCATTAGCATAGTCCCTGTTCCTGTCATCTGGGGGAGTGAGAGGAGGTTCCAAAGGTGGAGAGCAAGAAGGGTTTGAGAGTGCAGAGAGTGGAGGGGAGACCTTGGTGTGATGTGCCTCCCATTTATGCAGCACACTTGAATGTAGCTGGGATGGACTTTGCCTAAAGGCAGTGGTGGGATTCAGTTGCTTGGGCACAGGTAGGGAACCCAAGATGCCCTGGGGCACTTGCCCAGCACCACTCCAAAGAGGCATAGTTTTCCTGCAGGTGCCATGCTGTATGTGCTAGAGACATGTGGTTGTGTTAGACATCCCAGGCATGGAACATGGCCCTGCCTACGGACATGTCTGCACTGAATTCTGTTAGCTTTTTAGGCTGAAGAGGTCTGCCTGTGTCTCTGCTTCATAGTGAGTGGAGCTCTAGTAGGAGCAGTAGGCATCCAGTGTCATTACAGATGGCCAAGGAAACTCACCATCTGGCCCCCACCTGATGCTCCAGAAGGATGGGGGTCTCATAGTCACTCAGACAGAGAAAGCAGACACTGGCACAGGGCTGGGACTACCTCTGTTTCTTCAAGTGTTACAAGGTGTTTGTGTGTGAGCAACTCACTCATTCTCCAGTAATTATAATGGGCGCTTAGACAAGGATCTTACCTGCAGACCTCTATGTTGTGCTCACGTCAGTTTTGGCAAGGGCAATCCCACCTCCTCTGTGTTTGTGGAGTTCACAGGAGGGATCTGAATCCCACCCCAACCCAGGGGCTTCTAAACCAGCGTGTGATGTCCAGATTGACTCATCTGAATCAACACGCGAACCATGTGTCAATGACCTCCCTTCTTGTCCCTGTCTATGTGTCCTGCCTAGTGAAGAGATAGGAATAGGGGCTTCCAGAGTGGGACATTTCCACTGATCATAGATAGACAGCCTCTGATGAAATAAATGGCAAGGTTGAAATCAGTTTCTCTGCACTCTTTAGCAAAGGACAATAGGTGATTATTTTAGTTTACTTCAGGGAACATTTCCCAGGAGGAGGGAGCACAAGGGACAGAGAAATTCAGGCCTTCAGCTGGGCCTCTGCTCCTGAGTGGGGCCAGGCTCCTGGGATGGAGGGAGCTCATGGCAACCTGGCAGCACTGCCCAGAGACAGCTGTGTGCAGGAGCAGCTCCTCTGCCAAGAGCAGCAGGGCTGCAGGCACTGCCTGCTGCTGCTGACATGAGATGAGAGAAGGCAGCGAGAAGTGTAAGGCAGTGTGGAGTGGGAGGACAGAGGAGAGCTGCTTGTGGGGGAAATCATCACAGCCTTTGACATGGTAAGTCTCTGGCTGTACAGCAATATTATTGAGGTTCCTGGAGGGATCTTCTGAACCCAGCCCATCCCATGGCTGATAGGCTTTTTAAGAATTGCTCTCCCTCTTCTTCTAGTGCATAAGAGGAGGAGATGCTTTAGAGCAGGGATTCGCTGTCTCAGCATCAAAGGGACAGGGCATGCTGCTCCCTTCTCCCAGGGGCAGCTGCATGGGGGTGAAGCCTGGATGTGCCCTCAGGTCTGTGCAGGGCTGTAATTCAGACAAGTTCAGAGCAGTGATTCTGCCGCCTGTGAGGGTCAGCACTCAGCCTGCCCAGGGAGCTCCCCATGGCACTGCAGGGAGAAGCTCTGGGTGAGAGAAGCGACCTCCAGCAGGGCAGGTTCATTCTCCCGCTGAGAGGGTGCTGTGTGGATCAGGGCTGCTCACAGCTCTAGCTCATGCACAGGAGATGTCTGAGGAATCTTTCAAGAGAAATATCAAGAGAAGGGCTACCTGAAAGAGAAGGAGCTTTGCTTCTGGTATCTGCACTTTCAATTCCCTCATTTTGTCAGGGAGAAAAAAAGAAAGAGTTCTCTGTTTTGTCAAGGAACTGGGACTCCTAAACCTTTACTCTGAGATGTTAATAGGTCTGCGAGAAATCTCATCAAGCTGCTTTAGCCTCACCTTAGTCTACAGACAGCATTAGCATCACCTGTGTGGCCTCATGGGAGTTTATCTCACTTGCTGCTTAGGACCTGCATGCACAGAGATGCCCCTGGCAAGTGCCCTGTCCTGGGGGGCTTCTGTAGGACAGAACTGAGCACAGAGAGGGTGGGAAGGGGTCTGGGAGCACTGACCGGGAAAAGATGTTGGGACAAAGAAAGAGCTGCCAGCAGGGACAGTGCCAGGCAGCAGAGATGGTCAGGGAATGAGAGGGAACTGCTAATAGAAACATCATGGGAGAATGGATTTAGGCAAGTCATGGTCAGTACTTTTGATGCTGATGTCTTCCTCAGAGCAAGTCCCCCATGTCTCCTCTCCCACCCAGCCAAGCCTCTGCCCTGAAAGATATGGAGTCTAGGGCATGAGCCATCTCCTCTGCAGCCAGACCTCTGGCAGAGGAGAAGGGTCCCTCTCTTTCCATGGGCCCATTTCATGCTGCCTGACAAAGCAGCTGAGAGTGACTGCCCTGCAATGCTGCCACCTGCAAGGTGGCATGCCCAGCTGGGTAAGGCTTTCCTGAGTTCCCGTCTGTCTCTCTTTTTCCTTGCCTCCTTCAGCAGCAGGATCATGGGGTTGCTCCTTCTTTCTCCTCCTGTCCACACTGCTCCTGTTCTTGCTCTCAGGTCTCAGGGGTGGGGTTCAGACATCAGTGCTGCAAGTTGTGCAACAGAGGGATCTGCATGGAAATGAGGTTTCCCCAGCCCCCTTCTGACCTGTGGAGCTCTGGAGTTGGGAAATGAGCTGACTCTCCCTTAAGGAGAGACCATCTTCAGTCCTAATGGTCCTTTGACCGTTTCCTTTTTGGGTCCTGTTGGGCTGCAAGCTGCCCCCTAGAAAGGCACAGCTGTCTCATAGCATCTCTGTGATATCTGAGAGAGAAAAGAAGAAAGTGCAGAGATGCTGAGAGTATGGAGATAGTGGTGGGAGGCTGTATATGGGCATCTGAAAAGAGCCCTGTGTGTCCCTGGCAAGGAGTGTGGAGACCTCCCTGTGGTGCCCTGAGAAAGGCATAGAAGGTTGCAGATCTGCACTTTGAAACTGCATTCATCTGCTCTCAGCAGTGGCCGGTTTCTTTTCAGGGCAACATATGAGTGTGATTGTCCACGAGCTCACAGAATTACAAGCACAGGACAGCTGGAAACAAGAATAATAAACAGACTAGTTGTCCTCACTCTGTACTAACGGACGGTGAATCCATTTTTCTCAGGACTTACAGTAGAAATGCCAAGGATTTCTTCTTCGAGGAGCAATCTCCAGGGGTGACAAGGACATCTAGTAGAAAATAAACACCATTTAAAAATCCCTAGAACTCTGCTTCTCAACACTTATTCTCTATAATACAGAGTGAAGGTGCTGAAAAGCTCTTCCACATGACAGGTGGATTTCACCTGACAGAAATGGTACATGCTACAGCTAGTGACCCCCATTCCCCTGTTCCCACTGCTGCACTGCAGGACAGACTCCTCTGGAGCCAACAGGCAGAGACCCCTGCTCCTCACAGCAGCACACACAGTCAGTGCAAAGTGGAGCTGAAGAAAGGGAGCTGCACAAAGATCCTCTCAGTAAGGACAGAGGCAATGTGGGGGGTGGCGTGAGAACTGCAACATGTGGGGGAGGGGGGTTGCTTGAAGATTCTCTCCTAACTTGTCAATGTCTTTTCCTCTTTGGACAGTCCCCCATGCCTGGAGAGAGCAAAATGTCCAACAGCAGCTCCCTCGACGACTTCCTCCTCCTGGCATTTGCAGACATGCGGGAGCTGCAGCTCTTGCACTTCTCGCTCTTCCTGGGCATCTACCTGGCTGCCCTCCTGGGCAACGGCCTCATCATCACAGCCATAGCCTGCGACCACCGCCTCCACACCCCCATGTACTTCTTCCTCATCAACCTCTCCCTCCTCGACCTTGGCTCCATCTCCACCACTGTCCCCAAATCCATGGCCAATTCCCTGTGGGACACCAGGGCCATTTCATACTTCGAATGTGCTGCCCAGGTCTTCCTGTTTTTTTTCTTTTTTGGAGGAGAGTATTCTCTCCTCACAGTCATGGCCTATGACCGCTATGTTGCCATCTGCAAACCCCTGCACTATGGGACCCTCATGGGCAGCAGAGCCTGTGTCAAAATGGCAGCAGCTGCCTGGGGCAGTAGTCTTGTCAACGCTCTCCTGCACACTGCTAACACATTTTCAATACCACTCTGCCAAGGCAACACAGTGGACCAGTTCTTCTGTGAAATCCCCCAGATCCTCAAGCTCTCCTGCTCAGACTCCTACCTCAGGGAAGTGGGGCTTCTTGTGGTTAGTGCCTGTTTAGGCTTTGGGTGTTTCATTTTCATTGTGGTGTCCTACGTGCAGATCTTCACTGCTGTGCTGAGGATCCCCTCTGAGCAGGGCCGGCACAAAGCCTTTTCCATGTGCCTCCCACACCTGGCCATCGTCTCCCTGTTCATCAGCACTGTCATGTTTGCCTACCTGAAGCCCCCCTCCATCTCCTCCCCATCTCTGGATCTGGTGGTGGCTGTTCTGTACTCGGTGGTGCCTCCAGCAGTGAACCCCCTCATCTACAGCATGAGGAATAAGGAGCTCAAGGAGGCCCTGAGGAAACTGATTCAGCTGGTACTAGTTCAGCAGCAATAAACTGCCCATCTCTCTCCACAGCTGATTTCTAATTTTCTCAGAAAACTCTTGTGCTTTGGGTATTCTCCCTGTGATAACTATGTTTGTTTAGAGGTATTTAAATTCATCCCACTTCTCCAGAGGCAGAAACCCGGTCTGTCTGACCCAGAGGCCTTCTGTGAATGTGTCTGTCACTGTGTCAGAGCTGGCCTGTCTCTAATAAAAGGGGATTTCCTCAGCTTTTCACAAGCAATTCCCAGTTTACCTCAGACAGCTCTTGTGCTTTGGGAGTTCTGTCTGTGATAGTCATGTTTGTACACAAGCGTCTGAATTCCTCCTGCTTCTCCATTAGTCCAAACCCCATGGGTCTGACCCAGAGGCCTTCTGTAAATCTGCCCCTCATTGTGTCAGAGCTGGCCTCCCAAGTAGTATCTCTGCAATAAAAGTGGATCTTCTTAGTCCTGTGCCTGAACGATGGGGTCTTCTTCCCAAGCTGGAGCCAAGAATGCGCTCAGGGAATTGCACCCCAAAAGGCCCTGTTGCTGTGCCTGTGATTTCCATAGGCTAAGGGGGATGAGCTTTTTTGGGTGATGTGTGAGGGAATGAGGGCTGGATTCAGCTCTCACTGGTGGTTGCCCAGTGCCCCTGGAGAGGGAGAGTGGTCAAGAGGTCTCTGCCAGGGACTGTCCCACCTATTAGAGGGCTGGTGAGAGATGTCTATCCTTCTGGAAGGGAATATGGAGCCAGCTGGATGGAGAGCACAGGACATCTCCAGGGGCAGCGCGTGCCTGGGGTGCACAGTGAGTGGAGACTCCCCAAACGAAGTGGAGTCACCTGAAGGTAAAGGGCCAAACCAGGGAATGCACCACATCAGGGCTCTGCAGTCTCAGGAAAGGGAGTAGGCTGGGTCTAACAACACCTCTGAACCCATCCTGAGCAATGTGAAATGGCCTGTGATTGCTCCAAGGACCCTCCACAGCTACAGACCCTGGGGAGGGGCTTGTCAGGTGCAATGATGCTGGTCCAGATGGCTATGCCCTCACCAGCACGGCCAGTGAGGAGTCACCCAGGACCACTGCACATCTGCTTGCCCTGCAGAGCAGCACCACCAGCCCAGGGCCCTGCAGGGAGCAGAGGACAGAGGTGCAGGAATGGCTGGATGGGCCAGCATGGACACACTGACCTGGGGAAAGGCTCTCTGGGGAGCAGGGAGGTCTACAGAGAAGAGCGAGGGAGCAATCGTGTGCTTGTGGGGAGCAATAAATGAAAACCTCTTCCTGTGTGTGTCAGCTCCGGGCAGGCTGCTCTGTCACTGGAGCTGCCTGAGGAGCCCCGGGGCCAGGACTCTTGTGCTGCCCTGGGGAGAGGGGCTGCCCAGAGGGGCTGCAGGCAGCCAGGGTTAAGGATCGCTGGTCATGAGAGCAGTGGAGACATGGAGTGCCTGGCCTCCATTTCCTTGTGCCATTGCTGGCCCCCAGGTGTGGGGCTGATGGGAAGCTGACACCCCTCTCTGCCCCCCAGCAGCTGCTGTGCCCTGCAGAGGGGCTGGGGCTGTGGGGTGAGTGCCCAGAGCTCTGCAGCCCCCTGCCACAGGCACTGCTGTGGGGCCACCCCAGCCTGGTCTGCTGTGCTGGGTGGGCTGGGGAGAGGGCAGGGGAGGTGGGGAGAGCTGGGGAGGGTCTGGTCTGGTGTGGAAAGGGCCTGGGAGAGGACAAATGCCAGCAGGCAGCTCCTGCGTGTGAAGGGCAGTGTGGGAGCACAGAGCCGTGTGCTTGCAGGCAAATGCAGGTCTGCTGGGAAAGGCAGCAGGACATGGCGGGTGCAGGGGAGGAGAGCCCAGGTTGTTCCCTGTGTTGCATGGACACAGTGGGGAAGCTGCTGCAGGGCCATCGTCCCAGAGCAGCCCCTCACATCACCCCTTTCCAGCACTGGCTGCTCACCCAGCTGTGGGGTGGTCCATGGCCAGCTCCATCTTCCTGTAAGTCACTGTATCCCGATAGAGGGGAAAAGGCCAGTCTTACATGGCCTCTCTTCTGCACCAGAGTCTGGCAGATAACTGGCGCATGATATCTGCTGACCCTCATGTGGGGCACAGCCTGGGCTGGGCAGGGGCTGGGTGGTCACATCGCCAAACTCTGGAGGATCATTTAAGAGTCATTTCATAATACCCCAGCCCGTGCCATATCCAAGGCCTGTGGTTCCAGGTCCAGCTGAGCTCTGACTTACCTCACTCCATCCCTGCATGCACAGACAAGGTCTCAATGCTCCCCTGGGCAGCCCGTGCCCCTTCCACCCTCTGTGCACTTCCATCCCAGCACCCTGAGCGCTGGTGCTGCTGCCAGGGCAGAGGTGGAGGATCCCCCGGAGCGGCTCCTCAGGGAGCTCCCCAGGGAAATGCTGTGCCCAGCCCCAGCCCCAGCCCCAGCCCCAGCCCCAGCCTCAGCCTCATCCCCAGCCCCAGCATGGCAGAGGGGAGCTGCCCTCTCCCAACCCACCCTGGCAGTGCCAGCCCCACCTCAGCCTGCTCCTGAAAGGCTCCAGTGCAGCCCTGGAGGGAGCTGGAGCTGCCTTGGACACTGGGACAGTCTGGCAGCAGGAGGGTTTGACGTGGGCACAGCAGCAGCGGTGTCGGGAGCAGGAAAGGAGCAGGGAAATTGGGATGAAGACTCCTGCCCTTAGCTGCATGGCTGGGGCACTGGATGCCTTTCAGGCCAGCCAGGCTCCAGGTTTGGGGTGGATGCCAGCTCAAGGGTGGGAGCATGGGATTCTCATGGTCTTCAGTGCAGCCATGACAGTGGTGAAGGCAAGTGGGCAGACCCAGGCTCATGCAACTGCAAAGGCCGGGGGTGGGAAAGGCATAGGGGGATGGGGAGCATGGAGGGCAGTGGGGCAGGGTGAGCAGCCCTGCTCAGGGCCCCGCAGCTGGACCACGTAGGCCCGAGGCTGCTGAGGCTGGCTGGGCTCCAGATGCTGCTTCAACATGAGCTCCATGCTGGGAATGTTGGGATTTCAGCCTTTGCAGGGAGCAGCCTGTGGTGGGGCCATGAGCGGGTCCCTCTCCTGGACACAGGCCCTGTCCCGCTCAGAGGCAGAGGAGGACGAGGGAGTGTGGGGCTGGCCAAGGGCTCTGCCCTCGCCTGCCGGCAGTGCAGCTCGTGAGAAAGGCAGAGCCTGTCTCTGTGCCCGGGGTCTTTCCATTCATGGAGTTGCAAAGGATTTTTGGTGGGATCAGACCCCTGGAGGTCTCCAGTCCAACCTCCCACGCACAGCAGGGCTGCTTAGAGCCCTACGCTCTTGTCTGTGATCTCTGAACTGCACCTGATCCCGGTTACCATCCCCAAACCTGCTCCGCTCCTCTTGTCCAGTCACAGCGGGACGGCACCTCTCGTTGGTGGGTCACTGCCCTGCCTGCCTTGCCGGCACCCTCGGCTCCCAGCTCCCCTTCCCACACGCAGCAGCCCAGCTCTTGCTGCTCCCAGCACTCCAGTGCTCTGTAGCAGGAACCCGTTCACAAGTGGTGCTTAAACACTCAAGCTGTGATACAGAAACACCTGCTTTCATAACTACACATAAAAAGCACACCCCAAGTGGCTGCTCTCACTTTTTCATCTACTTAAGACTCCGTGTGCAGTGTCACCCGGGTAGGGGGTCCAAATCCAAAGCACTCCTTGCTCCTTTAAGTGGGCTGTCAGGCAAGAGCTGCTGCTGTGCCTGCACGACGAACGTTTGTACTTATAACCTTCTCTGGGATCTGCTTGGGTCCCAGCTTCCCTTGCCAAGGCTTTCCTGACCATAGTCGGACACAGGTCTGAGGCAGAGATGGGGAGTTGGGTCAGCAGGATGGGGACAGGATCTGGTCAGGACCCAAGAGGTGCAGGGCCAAGGACAGGCATATCCACAGCACAGCTCAGGCACAGCCCAAGGACAAGGGCAGCAGCTCCCTGGCATGGGGATGAGGCCCTACAATGAGGCCAGTCACCCTCTGTCTCCCCTGCTCTTGTGCCCAGCAGATCCCCCTCCCTGTCTGCCTGCAGCTCCTCCATGCCCACCCCACTGCCCAGCACAGCGAGAGCCCTGGCCCTGCAGCCCCTCCAGCAGCTCCTGCTGCCCCACGGACAGAGCAGCCTGCCTCGAGCTGGTGCACAGGGAAACCTGCTTCTCCTTCTCATTTTCTCTGGATGCTGCCCTGCTTTTCTCCTGGGACATCCCTGCTCCCCAGAGAGCCTTTCCCCAGGCAGATATGTCTGTGCTGGCCTGGCTGTTCCTGCACCCCTGCCCTGTGCTCCCTGCAAGGCCACGGGCTGGCGGTGCTGCTCTGCAGGGCGAGTGGGCTGTGGGGGCACGGGGTGACTCCTGACTCTGCACTAGCCATGCTGGTCAGGGCAGGAAGCAGACTCAGCCAGACAGGGCTCAAAACCACTGACACTGCTGGCAGGTGTCTGTGCTCAGAGTGACCCCAGGACATTTGCAATGGCAGGAGATGTGTTTGGGTGGGCACTAGCTCCAGCCTGTGGTGTTTCACTGAGGGTGCAGGAATCACTCTCCAGGGCCCCTTCCCTGGGCCTCCTGGGTCCCCACTGCCTCTCCTGCAATTGCAGAGCCCTTGTTTCCCCATGCATACCTGGATTTAGTGTTCTACCTTCTGGTTACTCCACCATGGACCATCCCTCACTTTGTGAGGCTCCACTCACTGCCCTCCCCCAGGTACACGCTGACCCTGGAGATCCCCTGAGCTCTCCTGGGGCTTCAGATTCCTCTCCAGAAGGATGGGCATCTCTCATCAGTGCTGTCACCTGTGAGATAGCCCCAGGCAGGCAATTCAGAGACCATTCTCCATCTCCACTGGTCACTGGTCATTGAGAAATGAGCCACGAATCCAGTCCTCAGTCCCTAAGAAATCACAGTGGGACTCTGAGCTCATCCTCTGCAGCCCACGGAGAACACAGGCAGAACAGCAGGCCCGTCTGTGGTTCAATCCCTTGGGTGTATTTTTAACTCCATCTTCTGAAGAGAAGCCAGACTTGAGGCACGTGTCTGAGGAGATCCCCTTCTATTTTAAAGGCCCCCATTACCTGGTCTGCCTGTACTCACAGGAATGCACGTGGCAACAAAACCCTACTGCCACGAGGTTAGGAGAACTCTTGGACCATATACACCCACTAGAGTACAGCAGGGCAGTGTGGAAATGAGAACCACTCTGAAAAAGAAAGTCCTGCTGTTGTTGGTGGACGTGTCGCCAGGAAAGCTGCAGCCCTCACACAAAGGCTGCAGCAAGGAAATGCCTGCTTTGGCAGTGGGAGGATGGTCCTAAGGAGCAGAGCGCCTGTCCCCACAGGCTCCATTGAGATCTTCCTCCCCTCCACTCCCACTCCTCTGTGAGCATTGGAGCACTGTAGAGGAAAGGGACAAGCCCACGGGGACAGCCAGCTGCCACCCTTGCTGAAGAGGGTTGTGAGATCACAGCCTGGCTGTGTCTACGGAAACAGAGCTTGCCTAATGGTCATGGGACCCATGGTGTCGCCCCGTCTTTACTTGTCTGAGCCTCTGTGTGTCCCCCTGAGCTCCCTTGGTGTCAGCGCTGAAAGACACACTGCGAACAGAAATGCTTCTCCTTGCCCTGAGGGCATGCGAGGGAGCTCAGACTAGCGGGCTCTGAGGTTCCCCCACCTCTGAGGATGAAGGGGGAAGCCTGGCTTCCTGCTCCAACACGCTCTCTGGGTCAGATTCAAACGAGAGACTCCTGAGGACAAGGAGCATGAATCAGAACATTTTTTTCCTTTACAAGAATGTAACAGAAAAAAAGAAAGAAAGAAAGAAATGAACAACAGATATCCCTGATGTCAAATACCCTGGGACAGTTATTGGTCCTGGCGTTGAACCAGTTTCCTCACTGCCTCCTTGAGCTCCTTATTCCTCAAGCTGTAGATGAGGGGGTTCACTGCTGGAGGCACCACCGAATACAGAACAGCCACCATCAGATCCAGAGCTGGGGAGGAGAGGGAGGGGGGCTTCAGGTGGGCAAACATGCCAGTGCTGAGAAACAGGGAGACCACGGTCAGGTGTGGGAGGCACATGGAAAAGGCTTTGTGCCGGCCCTGCTCAGAGGGGATCCTCAGCACAGCAGTGAAGATCTGCACGTAGGACACCACAATGAAAATGAAACACACAAAGATTAAACAGATACTAACCACAATAACCCCAGCTTCCCTGAGGTAGGAGTCTGAGCAGAAGAGCTTGAGGATCTGGGGAATCTCACAGAAGAACTGGTCCACTGTGTTGCCTTGGCAGAATGGTATTGAAAATGTGTTAGCAGTGTGCAGGAGAGCATAGAGAAAACCACTGGCCCAGGCAGCTGCTGCCATTTTGGTACAGGCTCTGCTGCCCATGAGGGTCCCATAGTGCAGGGGTCTGCAGATGGCAACATAGCGGTCATAGGCCATAACAGTGAGAAGAGAGCACTCTGCTGACAACGAGAAGAGAAGCAGAAAGACCTGGGCAGCACATCCTGAGTAGGAAATGGCCCTGGTGTCCCACAGGGAATTGGCCATGGATTTAGGGACAGTGGTGGAGATGGAGCCGAGGTCAAGGATGGAGAGGTTGAGGAGGAAGAAGTACATGGGGGTGTGGAGGTGGTGGTCGCAGGCTATGGCTGTGATGATGAGGCCGTTGCCCAGGAGGGCAGCCAGGTAGATGCCCAGGAAGAGGGAGAAGTGCAAGAGCTGAAGCTCCCGGGTGTCTGCAAATGCCAGGAGGAGGAACTCATTGAGGGAGCTGCCGTTGGACATTTGCTCTCTTGGGACACAGGAGGACTGTCCGAGGAAGAAGAGATGTTGACAAGTTAGGACAGACTTCTGTGAACAAAATTTTCTCATAAACCCCTGTAAACACATGCATTTCATTTCTCCCCGTCTCAGTAGGACCGTCATTGAGCTCCATGGCTTGAGCTCTGGTTTGTGCTAGCTGAGTTTGCTGTGACGACATAGAGATCCTCAGCATTGCAGCTGCACTCAGAGTGAACAGCTGTGACTCCTGGGAGGCAAAAGGAATCACTCTGGCTTTAGTGCAGAGGCAGGAGAGCTGGCCTGTCCATCTGCCTTGTTCACTGCTGCCCTGTGCTTACACCTCTGAGGTAGGGGACAATTGCATTCATGTTACCCAGAATGAAATGACACTGCTGAGAGCAGAGGAATCTAGTTTCAAAGCGCAGGTCAACAAACGCAGCACCTTTTCTCAGAGTATTTGAGGGAGGTCTCAGCCCTCCCCTTCTAGCCAGGACCACGTTGGGCTCAGTCCAGCTGCCCACATTCAGCTGCCCAGAAGCACTTCCATGGCCTTAGTATCTAGGTGGCTTCTCCATGGGGTTCCTAGATGATACACAGATGCAATGGGAGAGCTGTGCCCTTCTGGAGGGCAGCTTGCAGCCCAGCTGGACACCCCAGAGAAAGTGTCGAATGTCCTAAATACGAGGTGTCCTGAGAAGACAGTTGGCTCATTCCCTTCCCCCCCCCCCCACCCCCAATGCCTGTCTCAGAGCCCAATAGGTTAGAGGAGGACTTGGGTTATCTCTAGGTCAAGGACATGTCTGCTTGGCAGGACCCACAGGGTCAGTATCTGAACTGCATTGGAAACCCTGCTGCCCAGAGAATCCAAGGGGAAGGACAAGGACAGTTGGGAAACACAGCGCAATACCATGATATTTCTGCCAAGAGAGGGAGGGACACAGAGAGACAGGGGGAACTCAGCTGTTTCTCCTCTCTGGATGTCCAGCTGCCGAGGAAACGACTCCTGCCCTGGACCCCACAGCGCTGAGAGCAGAGGGCTGTGCTGGCTGGCAGAGGAGAGGAGGTGCTGGAGTTTGTGGTTCCCTCTCACACTTTGAGCATGACTTTGCTGCCTGGAGCCATCCCTGCGGGCAGCTGTTTCTCTGTCCCCACGTCTCTCCACTGTCAGTGCTCACAGACCCCATCCCACCCGCTGGGTGCTCAGCTCTGCCCTGCAGAAACCTCCCGGGGGCAGGACACTGCCCAGGGCACCTTCATGGTTGCAGGTGCTACGGAGCAGGGGAGACAAACCTTGCTGAGGCTGGAAGGGTGCTGCTGGCTCTGTCTGCAGGCTGAGGGGTGGAGGAAGGCATTTGCTGAGTGCCTCCCAGAGCTGCTCCTCTCTCAGTGTCACTGTTTTGTGGCCTCTGTCCCCTGTCCAAACCTGATGGATCCAATCGCATTTCTCCCCACCCAAAGAGAGTAAAACTGAAAGCACAGGCTCATGACAGCTCCTTCCCTTTCATGTATCCCCTGCCTTGACCTTCCTTTTGGAAAGGCCCCTCCAGAAATGTCCTGAGAGTGAGCTGGAGCTGAGAGCAGTCCTGACCCAATCAGCTCGCTCTTGACAGGACCTGCCCTGCTTGGTTCTCTCCTCCCACCCAGAGCTTCTCCCCACAGTGTCATGGGGAGCTCCCAGGGCAGGCTGAGTGCTGACCCTGGCAGGCAGCAGAGTCACTGCCCCAGGCACACAGCACCCTGGGGTGCAGGGACACTGCTCTGAATCACAGCCCTGCGCAGACCTGTGAGCACACCAGGCTTCACAGCCCTGCAGGTGTCCCAGGGAGAAGGGAGCAGGATGCCCTGTCCCTGTGATACTGAGGCAGGGAACCCCTCCTCTGAAGCATCTTCTCCTCTGCAAAGGAGAATCTGGGAGAGTGATCCTTAAAAATCCAATCATGTGACTGGACAGGTTTCAAGACCTTGCCAGGAACCTCAGTAGCATTGCCCTGCAGCCAGAGACTTACCATGTCAAGGGCTGTCAAGATTTCTCCCACAAGCAGCTCTCCTCTGCCCTCCCACTCCACACTGCCTTACACTTCTCTCTGCCTTCTCTCAGCTCATGTCAGCAGCAGCAGGCAGTGCCCGCAGCCCTGATGCTCTTGGCAGAGGAGCTGCTCCTGCACACAGCTGTGTCTGGGCAGTGCTGCCAGGTTGCCCTGAGCTCCCTCCATCCCAGGAGCCTGGCCCCACTCAGGAGCAGAGGCCCAGCTGAAGGCCTGAATTTCTCTGTCCCTTGTGCTCCCTCCTCCTGGGAAATGTTCACTGCAATAAACTAAAATAATCACTGATGGTCCCTCTCTACACAGTGGCGAGAGACTGATTCCAGCATTGCAATTTGTCTCCTCAGAGGAGGGTTATTTGCAAGAGGTGAAAATGTCCCACACTGGAAGCACCTATTCCTATCCCTTCACTAGGCAGGAACCTAAGCTGGGACAAGAAGGGAGTTCATTTACTTGTGGTTCAGGTGTTAATTCAGATGAGTCAGTTTGGGCTTCTCAGGCTGGTTTAGAAGGCCCTGGGCGGGAGTGGGATTCAGTTCCCTCCTGTGAGCTCCACAAAAAACCACACAGGAAATGGGATTCCCTTTGCCAAAATTGAAGTGAGCACCACAGAGGTGTCTGCATAGGAGCTCCTTGTCTAAGCTCCCATTGGAATCCCTGGAGATGGAGGGTGGGAGTCAGCTGGACACACACAAACACCTGGTGACAGCTGAAGAGACAGAGGTGGTCCAAAGCATGTGCCAGTGTCTGCTTGTTCTGACAGTGCAACTATGACACCCGCATTTTCTAAAGCATGAGGTAGGGGCCAGGTGGGGAATTGCCTTGGCCATCTGAAATGACCCTAGATGCCTACTGCAACTAGAGCTCCACTCACTAGCAAGCTGAGGCACAAGCAGATCTGTGCAATGCAAACAACTAATGCAATTCAGTGCAGACAGTAGATTCAGTGACATAAAGACAGGCCATAGGCAGGGCCATGTCCCGTGCCTGGGGTGTCCAGCACAACCACAGGTCTCTAGCAAAATCAGCATGGGACCTACAGGAAAGCCATGTCCTTCTGGAGTGGTTGCTGGGAAAGCACTCGCAGGGCTTCCCAGGTTTCCTACGAGTGCCCAAACAACTGGATCCCACCATTGCCTTTAGGCAAAGTCCATCGTGTGCACATCCAACAGTGTTGCATAGACAGGAGGCACATCACACCAAGGTCCCCACTGTAGTCCCTGCACTCTCAAACCCTTCTAGCTTTTCTCTCCATGAACAACTTCTCCCGCCCTCAGATGATATGAACAGGGACTGTGCTAGTGATGTCCACAGGTTGGTTGGATCACAGGACATGCAGGTGCAGGGAATGTTTCAGTGGCACTTGTTCTTCCTGGAGATTGGTTCACCTCTCTCACAGGTCCCATGGTGCTGCAGAGTCAGCTCAGGCAGCAATCCCCTCTCCTGCCATTTCAGCACAGCCCAGCTCTGTTTCTCCCTGGCCTTGGGCACTGCAGGGTTTGCTCTCTTAGTGGGAACCTCCTTTCACCATTACATTGCCACCTGCTATCTGTGCCAGCATGTCTCTGCTCTGAAGTGGGGCCATTGCACACACGGTGTCTTTGGCTCTTGGTAACAGGTTTTACCATTACAAATCTGTTCTCTGTGCCACAGCTGAGGCTCTGCAGCCCAAATATACACAAGTGCATGCAGCCTGGGGCACAGGCATGGGCAGATGGAGATGCACAAGCCAGATAAGGGTGATGTCTTCCTGGATATGGAAGCTGGAAATACGGAGAAACTGATCAGGGATAGGATAGTGCCAGCCTTGCCTACCGTGACCATGAAAATGTGCAGTCCCAGATCCTGGAGGGAGCGAGGAAGGACAGTGGCAGAGTACAGACCCTGGACTTCAGAGGAGCAGACTTTGTGGGCTGTTCAGGGGACTGGTGGGGGATGCCAGGGGAGGCAGCTCTCAAGGGCCCAGGAGATCAGCAAAGCCAGCAGGTCTTTAAGGACAGACCTGCCAAGCACAAGGATGGGCCATCCTGATACTTGCTAAAACCAGCAGACACCTCAGGGGACCAACTTGGCTAAAGAGGGACCTCACACCTGAGCTCCAGGGTACTAGGGCAGCATGCAGCAGGGGGAAGAAGGGAGAGACCAAGGAGGAATTTAGAAATATTGTCCAGCACCATAGGCATGGTGTTAGGGAAGAAAAAGCTCACTTAGGATTGACACTTGCAGGAGACGTCAAGGGCATGAAGATGAGCTGCTACTGCTTCACTAAGAATCAAAGATTAAAAAGGGAAATATCGCCTCACTGCTAAATGGGACAGGGAATCCTCTAGCAGCAGATGCAGATAGGTCTGAGAAACTCAACCCATGGTTAGCTTCTGTTTCCACAGGCAAGGTCTCCTGGTCTGTTGTGCCTTGAGTCAGGACTCCAGAGGAGAAAAGCAGCCAGTGGTGGATGAGGTTAGTGAGGGATTCCTTGTGAGAACTCAAACTACTACTACACAGGTCAGTGGGGTTGGATGGGCTGCAAAGAGTATGTTGTGAGAGCTGACTGCTGTCACTGCAAGGCCACTCACTACCATCTTTGCAAGGTTGTGGAGATGGGGTGAAGTCCCAATGACTGCAGAAAAGCAAATGTTACATTCATCTTCAAAAAAGGCCACCAGGGCAACCTGGGGAGCTGCAGGCAGTTCAGCCTCACTTTGGTGAGGAGTGAGTCATGGAATGAATCCTCCCAGATCACATTTCTGGGCACATGAAGGAGAAGAAGGTGCCTGGGAACACTTAGCATGGATTTACCCAGGGTAAAATTGTGCCTCGCCAACCTGACTGCCTGCTATGAATAAATAACTCCTACAATATTTTTGCATGCACATTAGAAGGTTACAGTCTAGAAGAGCAGACAACTGGATGGGTAAATAGCTGCTTGGATGGTCAGGCTCAGAGGGCAGTGGTGAATGCTTAGTAATCTTCCTGGAGGCCAGAGAGAAGTGCAGCACAGCCGATCTCTCCAGAAACTTGTCCTGTTTATCATCTGTATTAGTTACACGCAGGAGGCAACACTCATCATACTTGTAGATGACCCCAAACTGGAGGCAGGGGGGCCCAGTCATATGCTTGAGGGCTGCCACTCAGAGGCACCTAGACAGGCAGGAGGAATGGGCTGTCAGGAACCTCCAAAAATTCAACAAGGACAAGTGCCAGGTCTTGCACCTGGGAGAAACCAACACCCCACAGTGTTACAGGCTGGGGCCTGAATGTCTGGGGAGCGGCTCTGTGGAAAAGGACCTGAGGGTCCTGGTGGACAGAGGCAAAACATGAGCCAGCAGCATTGCCTGGCAGCAAAGAAGGCCAGAAGCATCGTGGGCTGTCTGATCAGAAGCACAGCCAGGAGGTTGAGGGAAATGATGATCACCTTCTAGTCAGTATTCATTAGACCGCATAGGAAATACTGCATCCAGTTTTGGGTTCCCAGGAAAAGAAAGAGGTTGATAACTGGGAGTAAGTTTGGCCGAGGGCCCTCACAGTAGTTGAGGAGCTGGAGCACTTGCTCTGTGAGGAAATGGGGCTTCTTCAACTTGCAGAGATGGCTTTGGAGGGAAACTCACAGCAGCCTTCCATTGCTTACGAGGAGGTCATTAACAAAATGGAGCCAGGCTCTTCACCAGGGTGCACAGTGGGAGGACAAGAGAGAATGGGCATAAGTTGAAAGAAGAGACATTCATGCAGGAGATAAGGAAAAGCTTTTCCACTACAAGGATGGTCAAGCACTGGAAGTGGCTTCCCAGAGAGGCTGTGCAGTCTCCTGCCTTGGAGGTCTCCAAGACGAGACTGGATGAAGGCCAGAGTCACTTGGTCTGACCCCAGAGCTGACCCTACTGTGAGCAAGGAGATTGGGCTAGAGACCTCCTGAGGTCCCCTCCTCCACCCTGAAGGTGGCTGTGATTCATCCCCCTCTCGATCTTCTCTTGTTGATGTCAGGGAAAGGATGCAGGTTCCCTATGACAGTGTAAGTAAACTGTCTGTGGCCTGGCTGCCTCCTTGTCCCTTGGGAGCTCAGGAGGTGCTGTATCATTGCCCTGCACTCAGCATTACACAACCTCGGGCCCCCAAGGAAGAGCCCTGAGCAATGCATGATGGAAAGGATCATCCTACCCAGGCGCTGGCTGTCAGTGCCTGGCTGCTCTGCTTGATAACACACATCCAGGTTGACTTGGCATCACAGCCACCTGCACATTGCCTTTGCCTGCCTGCAATCAGGGCCTCCAGCTTTCTGCTCTAATCAGCCCCTGGGGAGACTTTGTTGGAAATTGCCCTCAGTGGGACCTGTTAGCACTCCAAGAAACTTGGGGTTTGCTTCTGACTTTAACTTCTTGAGAGATTTCTTCAGCCTCTTCTCAGCATCTGCGGTTTGTGGGCTCAGCACCAGATACACCCGAGGGGCCATTAAAATGCACAAACCCCTAAGGAGCCATGCCTCTCTCCATAATTTTCTTCAGTTCTGCAAGTCTTGTGTAGCTAATTGGGAAGCTTTCAGCAGAGTATTGAAATTAGGCAGATTTCAAAGAGCACCTGAAAACAAAAGATGTCTGCTTCTGAAGTTTTCTTTATTCTTCAGTTTTCAGAATAAGCCATACCCACATTCTCCAATTCATACTGACACACTGGGTCTCCAAATGTCTGGACATTTAGGAAAAGCAGTATTTTTGATAGGAGACATGTACGGACAACCTTCCTCCTCAGCTCCCCAGCCCTGCCAGTTCCCTCATCAGCCACTGGGGACTTAGAACACTCTGGTTAAAATCCAACCTTATTCCATTCAAGTCTGTAGCTGAAGGTTACAGCTCATGTGCACCAATTCCCACCTGCTTTCCTTAGAGAACTAGCTGCAAACAGGCACAGAAGGATTTGTCTTAATTGTGATCAAACAAAAATAAAATCTGAAACTGTTTAATGAAAGATAAAAGACACTCCTCAACTCTATGCCAAATCCAAGCTGCCTCCAGTGAGCTCCAGTTTAATAAAATAGATACTCTTCAATTGTATGTTCATTTCAATTTAATCAGGACATGTGGAAATTTGTGAGAGATCACTGAGTTTACATCCACAGCCTAATAAACAGAGCAGTGGAAAGACAAGGTCAAGGGCAGATCAATACTTCTCCCGATATGCAGACTCTTTCTCAAAATTTCCGTTATGTTATCATGGGAAAACACTGACATTAAAATTAGTCAATCATGTGAGCTGATGAAGGTGGGCTCATACTTTTTCTAATGTTGAAAACAGTTCTTCCCCTTTCCAGGCAGAGCTCAGGTGTCCAACCACAAGCACCCAGTGGCACTTGGAGAGGCCCCGGTGTCTCTGAGGCACCTGCCTGGGCCTGGCAGCTCTCACAGGGGACCTGCGGGAGACCGGAGCCCCTGGGAGCTGCAGAGGGAGGCTGGGCAGAGGGGACCAGGGCATCTGCAATGGCACCAGCCATCCATGATCCTGTGACTGCATCCCAGCCCTGCCCTGAAAATCACTTTCCCTTTCAAAAAAGAAAATAAAGATTCTCCCCAAAACACTAGGGTATCAAAAAAAGCACTAAACGAAACAAGATCCTAAGAAAAAGGAGAAAATAAGAACACAAAGGCAATGAGAAAAAGAAAAAAAACCACAAAGAAATTTTAAAAGCTGAAAAGTGTATTGAAACGTTTTCTTTTTTGGTTTAGATAATTTTAAAAATTTCTTTCTTCTTTCATTTTTCTTGATGTTTTCTAAAGATTTCTTTTATAATAAGGTCTACACTATTAAAAATGATATCTTTCTGTCTTGCACAAGTCCAGTGCCCCTCAAACCTCTCCCTGCCCAGGATCATCCTTGCAGCTCCTCGCTCTTTGCACACAGCGAGTCGCACCATGAGGTGTGGAGCTCTCACAACAGATAGAGGAAAGCAGGCTGATCAGCTTCAGTGAAAATGCTCTATTTATCCATGGCCTAATTTGCACCAATCTCAATGTACCTGTATTACAGTGACATCTTAAAGGAGTCCCTAAACATCTAGCCACTCTCCATTTTCATTCCTTGCATGGTCATAAAGTATGACTCCACTTCAGGCGACAGCAGGGATGGGACCCCTTCAGGGCAGATGTCTCTGGCTAACCCAGTTGTCTGGACTTCCCTTTCTAGTCAGTGGAAAGAAAAAAGTTGTCCTACTGAGAGGTCGGGAGATGCTTCTCCTGGTGACCAGCCAATGCTCCAGAAATGTTCCCATAGTTCCTGGGTCACATTTTCCCAGCACCACATGGGAACACAGCTACACAGGGCATCTCAGGCAGCAATAGCCTCTGTATGTATGTATAAAGGCCTGAATGTAAAGTTCCCATCACTGAGTGAAATCTATGCCAAAAATAGCTCTGTGCAAGAACTGAAAGAAATCTTTGTTTTCAGCACTTCAAACATTCTTTATCAATTCTCATGGAAAATTTCTTTCCTTCTGATTGGCAGCACCATATGCATACACTACAATAATTACTCTGCATGAGTGCATATATTTATATAAATGTACAGTTATTCAATGCAATAAATTTCCTACCAACACTCTGAATGGAAAAACTCTGTTCTGAGAAACTACTGTATTCAAATTGACATGTCTCCTCTCCCTTCCTCTGCCTCTCTGTCCTCTCTTCCTCTGCCTAGTCTCTCTTTACAGAGGCCTCATGGCCCCTCTGCCCCCCAGGGAAGTCTCCTGTGGCATCCTGCCAAGCAGATCCCAAATTAGCTGAAATCAGCTCTCCTGCGGCCCTGGGCTCTTCTTTGGCTTTTTGTCTAATTTCTCCACCACCTCATTATCATTGCAGCCATGTCTGCCCTCCACCCTTACATCCCCATCCAGGTCTGTTCTGCTTGTGACTGACAGAGTCCAGCCATTGTTGGATCACTGATTGCCTGTGCCAAGAAATTGTTTTCAGCACTCTCCAGGAATCTCCTGGGCTGCTTGTGCCCAGGCCCACTGCCCTCCCAGCAGATTTCAAGGTGGTTAAAGTACCCTGTGAGAACCAGGATCTGGGACCATGAGGCTTCCCCCAGCTGCCTGCACAAGGTTTCAGCTGCTTCCCTTCCCTCCTCAGGCAGCTGTTAGCAAACACTCCCAGAATGTCACCCAGACTGCTGTGTCCTCTTCTCCTTCCTACAAGGTCTTGACTGGCTCATCACCTGCTCCAAGGCAAAGCCCTGTGCACTCCAGCCACCCCTTTGCACAGAGCACACCTGCACCTCCTCACCATCCCAGCCTGCCTTCCTCAGGAGCCCAGTTTCATCCTGCCACGTGAGCTGTCCCACCATGTGTGTGTAATTCCACGGGGACAGGGGAGAGGGAGGTGCCAGGAAAGGGGACACGGCTGGGATGTTAAATGTGGGGCCCAGAAATGAGCATGACTCAGAAGAGGGAGAGGGGAGAACAAGATAGAAGTGACACGTCTGCAGTGTTGATGGTGAGGTCACCTCTTGTACAGGAACCTTGTGGGCTGTGTTCTGGTAGGAGCCATTTTGAGGACAAGAAGAGAATCACACCACCACTCATCCCATCAGAGATGATATACAGGCAGGAGGATGGGGAGAGGCAGGCAAAGGGGACATGGCTGCAGTGTTGGTTGTGAGGTCACTTCCACTGCAGCTGCCTGATTGGCCCTCAGCAGATGTGCTGGCCAGCAGGCTTTGTGATGTCACCCAGTGCCTCAGAGAGTCCACCCAGCAGCAGTGATGGCCCTGGGGAGGGGAGGAGGTGACACAGGTGACAGGGACCCATCTGGGTGCTGATTGTGAGGGCACTTCTGTTGCAGCCACCCCACCAGCCCACAGCCGGCAGGCAGGCAGGCAGGGCTCACGGCCACCCTGCTCAGGACTCGCCCCTCTGCAGCGGACCTGCCACCGAGCAGTGCACAGCTCCTCACCGAGGTCAGCTCCGAGCCAAGTGTGCTGCCCTGTCTCCCAGACACACCGTTGACATTATCTGGAGGCTTCCTTTGGCACCTTAACCTTCCCAAAGCAGCACATGATGTATTATTACCAGCCAGAGGGGAATTTTATAGTGTGCTACCAAAAAGGAACCATCTTGCAAGCTCCAATGTGCAGTTTGATGATGGGTGGGTGAGATGAACTGTACAAGGCCTGCTGGGAAAGCCCTGGACCACTCCAGAAGGAACTGACCCTCACTTGCTTTTATCCACACCTCACTGCCAAGAGGGCACCTTTGTCCAAACTAGCCTCAGATCCACACTTGGGATGTCATCTCACAGGGAGTTCACTTGCAAAGAAGAGTCCATGAGTGAGCTAAGACCCAGGCTGTGCCCGAGCTGATTGGGCAGGAGGTTCGGGAACCTGCAGGCCTCAACCAGCTCAGTGACACACTCCAAAACATGCTCAGCTGAGCTGGACACCTGATCTGTCAGGTCAGGAATGACTCCCTTAGAGCAGAGAGGAGCATGTGGAAAGGCAAGGAACATAATTCTGAGGGGGATTGCAAGTTATCTGCACAAAACAACTTCAGCTGTGCAAGCTGGTTCTCACCTATGACCCATGAAGTATTTCCTGCTGACTTGCAGGCAAGTGCTTGAGCATCACAACTCACTGTAGTCACACATCTGGGAGAAGTGGTTTTACAGGCCAATTATTTTCTGAAGAAATACTTTGTCTTTGGAAGTTTTCCTTATTTTGGCCATTTTAAAAGCTAATGACTGTGGCACTGCCACTTGAAAGGGCGCCTCTGAGTGCTCCACTGTGGCAAGATCATTTCCTTGTGAACTGTGTGGGTGAAAAAGGTCCCACATGATCTAAACTGCTCTGAGGCCTCCTGCTAGATGTCAGCCCCTGGATGTCTTGTGTCAGAGCCCAGGGCAGTGCGCAGGGTGCAGGGAGCAGCACAGCCCCGAAGCAGCGAGGCCTTCAGCAAGAAGAGCTCAAGATCCTCTCTATAGTTCAGTGGATTGGAGGGGAGTTACTCAAATGGTTAAGTAAGGGCTAATTGGGAGATAATACTGCATTATTAGCAAAGAGTTTCTAGGGTCCTGCCACATGAGAAGAAAAGAGTGTCTGCAACCATTAGCTATATGGGCAGTATCTCCCCATAGCCTTTGCTAATAGGAGGGAGAGGCAACTGCTATGCCTCTAGCCTAAAACACCTTGTGGTTGGACAGATCCCAGAAGTGATAACTTCAAGAATCTCCAACAAAGAACCCTTTCTGAAAGATGACCTCTTGTACTCCAAATACTCTAAGCTCCATATTTGTATGTATTTCACAGTCTATATGTCATATCTGGCTGCAGATCCTGGCAAAAGCAGAGGAAACTCCAGGCCTGAACCTCAGTGCACAGAAGGCAGCAGGCTGCCAGCATCCCTGGCTCTCACCACCAGGGCAGCCTGGGCCCTGCGAGCCAAGTCACCTCCTCACCTCCAAGGGCTCCCCAGCTCCCCAGCCTGGCAGCACTCGCCATGCATAGCACTGCTCTCTCCAGACATCTCCGTCCGCACAGAGCAGCACCAAGACACTGGGGCCACCACTCGTTCCCACCACAGGGCACCCCACCACTGTGACACACCGCACCACCTGCCCCTCGCCTCATAGAGGGTTGCCAGCCAACACACGCCTCTGCATCAGAGACACACAGGGGACAGGACTAGACGTGGCAGCAGCTAGGGGACCCACAAGGGCCCCAAAACACACAAAGGCCAAGTCTATATCCCTTCACCTCCATTCCTCCAAGGCCTTGGGACAGGGAATTCTTCTGGACATCCATCTCCTGCTAGAAACTTTGCAGCCATTTGATAAGCGTCACACAGGCAAGCGTGGGACCCAGGATGGGACAGCCCACAGAAGAGGGGTTTGCTCTGGGGGGCTCCGCAAGAATCCTGGGAACACCACAGCTGGAGTCACCACACTGTGCGGTTGCTGTAGCCTAGTGGCATACCCTCCAACGACCCCATGATCGCTCAACAAACCTAGTCAGCAAAGGGGAAGTGACACCACAGACTCACACCACAGGCATCTAGGTACCGTGGAATTCTCCACTGAAGGACCTGTTGATTTGCATACTGTTGTCAGCTGAGCACTGGGTTATCTTTTGGTATGCCTACTGGTATTGACTGGGGCCATACAGCTGTTGTGTAACCATGGCCTGGCATTGTTTGACTGGATAAGGAACTAAGCCCAGGAAGGCTAAGAGAGTAAGCCACACATCTCTGTGTGGACTCGGACTCATCATCAGCTGGCCTGCGGACTCGACAACCCACTCATCAGTGGGGACAACCCTGAGGCCAACTGCCAAGGAGAACATGAATCATCCTGGCACAGCTGAAGTGTGGTGAGAATAACCTGGGGAAAACTGTTACCGTAGGGGTGGCCCCATAAGGACAAGAAAAAAGCAAGAATGGTCATTATATCGTGCATCCGTGGCTTAACAGTACAGCTTGGATATACTTTGAGGTTTGTTAATACTTACAGTTTGTAGATTGTTTGGTGTTGCCCAATGTTTGTTATATGTGTAGAACCATTTATCTCTAATAAACTCCTACACTTGACAAGCAATTTCTCTCAAGCTCAGCGTGCCTGGCCTATGAGGGCCTGAAGCAGAAGTGGCCTCACAAGTACAAACTGCACCAATATGCTTGTGCTGGCCAGTGAGGTACTGAGGCCAAGGCACCTCACCATCTGCATCCAAGCCATGGGCCTGATGCTCACCTATGAGGTGCTGAGGCAGAAAGTGACCTCACCATCATCACCAAACCCATGTGCATGTGGCTGTCTCTCAGGTTCTCAACATCCTCACCAAGACAACCAGCAGTAATGTACCTGACGCTGGCCTACCAGGTAGGGATTGAAAAGGGGCCTCACATTAAGCCTTCAAGCCATGTGCCTGCAGCTGCCCTATCAGGTACTGACTCACCATTGACTTCACAAGCGCAAACGGCAGCCCTGTGCCCGCTGCTGACCTATCTCATACTGAGGCACCACTGACCTCACACTCAGCCTCGAAGCCCTGTGCCTGCTGCTGGCCTATCAAGGAGTGAGGCAGAAGCACCTCACAACCTGCACCAACAGCACTTAGGTGCCTCCCCTGGCCTAGGAGGTGCTGAGGCACAAGTCACCTCACAGGCAGCACCCAAGCCAGCTGCCTGCAGCTTGCCCAGCAGCTCCTGAGGATAAGGGGACCTCACAAGCACATCCCCTCCCCATGGGCCTGCTGCTGACCTGTCAGGTACTCAGGCAGAAGGGACCTCCAAGGCCACACTGAAGCTATTGAAAGGTTTCCTGCTGATCAGGAGAATGCACGGAGGTGACATCCCAAGAACCTGCACCAACCAAGAGCCTGCTGGGCACAGCCTTTCCTCTACAGGAAGGTGCTCTGCCAAAGGATCTGTCACGGGGGGAGCTGGGAACCTCCACTGCTTCTTCAGGCATGAGACACATCTCTGGGCCAGCCTGTATTTCACAAAACCACACGTGTTGAGGCAGGCTTCTCTGATGCCCTTCACAGAGGAGATCACCTGGATCACCCTCATGTCCCTTGATGTCACTGTCATCACTCCTTTCATGACACTCCTCTGCAAACAGCTGTCATCTCCTGGCAAGACTCTCTCCAGGTCATGCGACATCTCCACTCTGTCACCCTGGGACCAAATCCCAAAAGGGAACAATTGCACTTGCATTTCCTTTACCATCAAGTCTTAGCTGTGAGCAACTTGTTCTGCAGCACCTATTAAATGACAGCAGGACACCACTTCCATTTATAGGGCCTCGGTAAAGAGACCAGCCCAGGGAGCAGCTGCACTGGAAAGGGTTTCTGACACTGTCACATCAACTCAGCCCTGCACCAGGCATCGACCTGACACCAGACCTCTGCTGTGCCAGCTAGTCTGTAAACACACTGTCTCTGCCCCACAGAGCTGGCCCTTCCGCTAGATACAACCAAGTGCCAGCAAGAAGAGACGGATGCTCGACCCTCGCCACTTGCACACTCTCCGGGCAATGCTTTGCTTGCTGCCTTGGCTCCTCAACCCATACACAGAGGGAAGCTCTTGTGGTGACACCAGGAGGTGGCCAAGGCACTCTGGGCTCACAAGCTGTGTGCAAACACTCAGCACAAGACCAGGATCAGAGCTGGCTCCCTGGGCGATGCTGCTGCTTTCAGAAGGAAGGATGCTGCTCCCTGTGGGCACAGCAGGCTGCTGCTTTCCACCCCCACGACCCCACCACATCATGAACCTCCAGCTAGGGACAAGGGTTAGGGCATTTGTTTTTTGTAATAAAGTTACAGACACAACTTGGGAGTCCTGTAGGTCTCCTGAGCCCAAAGTAACCTCTGCCCCTTTCCTTTCGTTAGCTGGACAAGGAGCTTCTGTGAAGGGAGAAAGGGTGCAGAGGCTCTGAAAACGTGGCACCAGCAAGGAGACAGCCCCAGACTGGAGGTCTGGGGAAACACCTGCAGTCCTGTGGGAATGGGCTCTGCAGCAGGAACACGGGCTCTGGAGCTGTGTTTGTGGCACACCAATGGCTGGGTGCCACGGGCAGCCTGGCCCTGGGCACATCTTCACCCCTCACAGAGCCAGAAGCCCAAGAGCTCTGAGAGTTCCTCAGTTCAATCAAAGCAGGCTTTGGGGCACGCAGACAAAGGCACACAGGGGATGCTGGCATTTATTATAAGGGTCTTTGATTCATCCTATACAGCACCACAACCATCTAGGAAAAGGAGGGAGCATTACAGCATTTGCTGAGCAGGCTGGCACCAACAGCATTTGTGGGAGGAGGAAATTGCAGCAGAGCAGAGGTACCAGGAGGGGAACTCACACCCCAAGTGACCCAAAAAAGCCAGATGCATTTACGGCAGCCTTCACATCCATACGCAGCCTCACCTCATTCACTTGCAGCTGCTTTCACAGAGGGCTCATGGTGTTGGCAACACGTTGGCACGTGTTGGTGTCACGGTGAAGGCACCCTGCCTCCATCCTCGGGGACTCTAGGACTGCACTGGCAGCCTACATGACTGCAGCAACCTAGGAAGAAAGAATCGGAGGGTTAGTGTCAGTTCTGCTGGCCTTGCATTCTCACAACAGCCACGGGCAAATGTCTCCCCTCTATGCTGAGCTGTATTTGTGAGAACGTAACCAGCAGGGCCACCGGAGACATTCTACCTGGCTTTTTGGCACAGGTGAGGCCACGTCTGGATACTGGGTGCCATTTGGGCTCTCCAGTTCTAGAAAGGCAGTGACACACAGGAGGCAGTCCAGCCCAGGGACACCAAGAAGGTCAGGGGCTAGAGTACAGGGCATATAAGGAGAGGCTGGGAGAGCTGGGTTTGTTCAGCATCAAGAACAGAAGGCCAAGGGGGATCTTCCTGCTCTGCACAGCTACCCTATGGAAGGTGCAGTGAAAACAGAGCCAGCTTTTCTTGGAGGTGCATAGTAACAGCATGAGAGGCAACAGGGACAACTAGGAGCATGGGACATTCTTCTTAGATGTTAAGAACAACCCTTCTTCTCCATGATGGCGGCCAGACTATGGCACAGGGACCCAGAGAGGTTCCCCAATCTCCATCCTTGGAGAGATTCAAAACTTCACTGGAAAAGGCCTGAAAATACCTCTGCTCCTGGGACCTGCCTCGAGCAGGGTGTTGGACCCCCACCTCCAGATGTTTCTCCCATTGCAGGCTCAAGGAATCTGCTATCCTAAGACTTTACTCCAAAGGGACTAGCAGCTTTGGAGCTGCCACCTCCATGGCTGACCAAGGACAGGAGCCTAAGAGCCACCTGTCTCCCCGAGAGGCCTGACTTCTTGTGAGGTGGCATCTGCACTGCCTCGAGGGTCTGGGCAGGCAAAAAGGGGAGAAGTGGCTCTGACTGCTTTGATTAACTCCCCATCTCTCTGATGGATCAGAATGGATTAAGATCTGGGAAGGGAAGATGCAGTGAGGGTCCAGATTCAACAGAAAGCCATTAAGGAGCAAGAAGATGACTTTCTGCAGAAGACTCAGTACAATCTCAAAGACTCGGGGAAGCATCAAGAGCTTCACAAACTGCAAGCGTGAACCTCAGCTGACAGAAGCCAGCAAACTGCAAGCATCCCTGGCTCGCACTAGAATGCTCCAAGGCAGTAACATGGTCCCCAATGGTTCCCAGCCCCGGGTCTCCCAGAAGGACACCACGATGGCAGGCTGGGCTCTGGGAGCAGAGCACTGCTCTCTCCACACACCTCCTCCCAAGATGAGCACCAAGACACTGGGGCCACCACCTGTCCCCAAGACAAGGCACCACATCACTGTGGCACCCCAAACCCACTGCCCCACCACACCTCACAGAGGATAGCCAGCCATCACGCGCCTCTGCAGCAGGGACACAGAGGGCACAGCACCACACATGGCAGCAGCTGTGGCACCAAGGGCTCCCAAAACACACGGTGCAGCAGTGACAGCACCTAACCACACCACACCTAGCACACTGATGCCTGCATGGAGGGTGCTCTCTCATTTCCTTGCTGCGGCACAGAAAGCTCACACTGCAACAGGATGCTGGAGGATCTTAAAGAGGCTGAAACTGGAAGGAAGAGAGACTTGGGTTGCGCAGGCCTTGCAGGGCACTCTGGCTGTGGCTGGCCTACTCAAAGCAACTGCTTGTCTGTGAAGATTTGGCACATAAAGGCATCAGCCCCTTGACAGTCGTCTCCCAAGAACACACCTGCCTCTCTCCAAGGACCACCGCTCCACAAGGCCTTCATTTGTCCAAAGAGCTGCCAGCATGTTAACACCCAGCTGGCAACAAGCATGTCCCGCCACTCCTCCACCCTCAGCAAACACGGCTGCAGAGGAAAGTTCTCATGAGGAAAAGCAAATGAGAGGAAAGGAGGGAAAAAGCAGCCTTGGTTCACATCTCAGAGCAAGCAGAAACACTCCTTGCCCTTTAGTCTGGATCCTGCCTGCAGATCCTGGCAAGAGCTTCACAAACTCAAGGCCTGAACCTCAGCGCACAGAAGGCAGCAGGCTGCCAGCATCCCTGGCTCTGGCCACCAGGGCAGCCTGGGCCCTGCGAGCCAAGTCACCTCCTCCCCTCCAAGGGCTCCCCAGCTCCCCAGCCTGGCGGCACTCCCCACGCACAGCACTGCTCTCTCCAGGCACCTCTTCCCGTTCTGAACACCAAGACACTGGAGCCACCACCTACCCCCACCACAGGGCACCCCACCACTGTGACACCCTGCACCCCCACACCTCGCCTCACGGAGGGTGGCCAGCCAACACGTGCCTCTGCAGCAGGGACACACAGGGCACAGCACCACACATGGCAGCAGACAGGGCACCCCCAGGGCCCAAAAACACACACACACAGACACACGGAAACGTTGCAGCCTGCTGCCCTGGCGGCCAGCTCTGCCCCTCCCTTCCCCTCCCCTCCTCCCCCCTGTGGAGGGGCACCATGTTGCGGGCGGCAGCGCGGGGCGCAGTGGGGCCTGGGGGCAGCCCGGTGCCATGTGCCCTGGCAGTGCGGGGCCCTGGGGCCTGGCCGCTGCCCCGCAGGGTCTGGGCTCTGCCACAGGGGCCCCGCAGGGCTCCTGGTTGCCCCACACCTGGGGGCTGTGCTGGGTGCAGGGGAGCAGCCCCGGGGCCGGTGCTGGTGCTGGCCCTGGTGCTGGGGCGGGGGCCCTGGGCATGGCTGGGGTGCCGGAGCCTGCGGGCAGTGTCCTGCTGCCCCAGGGCAGGGCCGGGTGGGGCAGGGCAGTATCCTCTGTCCCCTGGGGCCCGGACACCCTGCTCTTGGCAGCCCGGGGCTCGGCAGCCCTCGCACTGCACCCGGCAGGGCTGGGCCGCAGCCAGGCAGGGGCTGCTCTCTGCGGGGCTGGGCTGGGCCCTGGCAGGTCACTCCATAGGGCTGAGGAGCCCATGGGGGCACGGGGCAGTGATGAGGGGGCAGCGATGGAGAGAGCAGCTCTGGGCCTGCCAATGGCTTAGGGCCTGGAGGAGGGCTGGTGTAGATGGCCCTGATGGACTCACCCCAGCACTGCCCACTGTGGCTTAAAGAAGAATGTTTGGGATCAGCCAGGGCTTATGGAGTGGCACTGGCACCCCCACCTGTTTCCAAGCTGCTCTCCCAAGCATGCTTTCTTCTGGTTGCAGAGGTTTGGCCCCCATTTGCAGGAGGACAGGGGCTGTGACCATCTGAAGATGGCATCTCCTTGCCCAAAACATGCTCTGCCAAAATGAAGGCAGAAGAGGATCCATGGGGAAGGAACAGAGGTTCTCCCAAACAAGTAGACTACTAGGATTTATTACTAGGTGAAGGATCCATTTCCAGCAAGGGCATTTCCAGCAGGCTCTTGAGAGCCCCACGGAACTGCAGGTCACCCCAGCCTCTGGGATGCAGCACCCCTTTCCTGCCAGAGCCAGATCCCAAAGGGGGACCCACTCCCAGGGAAACCTGGCCATGGATTGCCCCCACCCCCACAGGATCCTGGGGGCTTAGGGCCGAGCCCCAGCACCCAGGAGTGACATTGCCTGCCACATTGTGCCCCCCAGCCAGTCAGGACTCTACAACAAGGCTGTCTTGGCAGCCCCCACCCTGTGCAGCCACCCCCACAGCCCAGGATCCACATCCTTTTTTATAGTTAGCAGTCTTTCTGTGACTCTTCAGGAAGGAGCTCCCAAAGCCCTTACCCTTGGTGGAGAGCTGCAGGAGCACTGGGAACAAGGAACTGCAGTCTGGGTTGATGGTGATGGTCCATCCATCCTCCGTCTTGCTTGTCCCCTTGCTCTTGGCTTGCCTCTAAGAGGAGGAGGAAGGACGCTCTTCCTGTCTCGTTGCACAAAAATCTCTGGTGGGTCTCTCTTTCTCTGCCTGTCTGTGAGGGGCCCCAGCGTGGCTCCCAAGCCCTCTCCTTGCCACGGAGTGGCTCCAGAGGGCAGTGGCAGGCAGCACATGAGCGGTGCCCAGCAGTGACCAGGCCTCACAGGGAAGTGAGGGTACCCCTGTGGCACCAGGGAGACCTCCCTGTGATGCAGCACATCCCACTGTGACCTCAGCTTGTGTCATCAGGGGCTCAGGAGGTCACTGCCATGGAGATGGCACAGCTAGGGAGACAGCAGGCAGTTTTCTCCTCATGTCCTGGGAAGCAGTCACCTCCCTTCACCCCAGTTATTTTCCAGAACTTGCTGATAAATCCTTCAGGAATGTCTCCAGATGGTGTCAAAGGCTGTGAAGTATCTAAAAATGAGGCACTGGAGAAGTCACTTCTGCACCCCCGTACTTAACAGATCTCTGCACTGGGCAGAGCTGTGCAGGAAGCCAGAGCTTGGTGATGCTTCAAAACTGATTTTGGTGATGCTTTGGTGAGCTTCAAAACTGATTTCTGCTGTGGGTCACTCTTTTTGGAGAGGTAGGATGCAGGACAGTATGGGACAGGACTCAGCCTTCCTCCTTTAGGCACCAAAGCAGGCTGCTTGTTTTTAAGAGGCCTCAGGAAGGTTTCTCCATGTGTGGTGCTTAAGATCACAGAATCACAGAATCACAGAATGGTTAGGGTTGGAAGGGACCTCTGGAGATCATCTAGGCCTACCCCCCTGCTCAAGCAGGGGCACCTAGAGCACATTGAACAGGATCGTGTCCAGTTGGCTTTTGAATATCTGCAGAGAAGGCGACTCCACAACCTCTCTTGGCAGACTGTTCCGGTGCTCTGTCCCCCTCACAGCAAAGAAGTTTTTCCTCATGTTCAGATGGAACTTCCTGTGTTTCGATTTGTGCCCGTTGCCTCTTGTCCTGTCGCTCGGCACCACTGAAGAGAGTCTGGCCCCATCCTCTTGCCACCCTGCCTTCAGATAGTTGTAGACATTGAGAAGATCCCCTCTCAGTCTTCTCTTCTCCAGGCTAAGCAGGCCCAGCTCTCTCAGCTTTTCCTCATAGGAGAGATGCTCCAGTCCCCTCATCATCTTTGTAGCCCTACGCTGGACTCTCTCCAGTAGTGCCATGTCTCTCTTGTACTGGGGAGCCCAGAACTGGGCACAGTACTTCCAGTGTGGCCTCACCAGGGTGGAGGAGAGGGGGAGGATCACCTCCCTTGAGCTGCTGGCAACACTCTGCCTAATGCAGCCCAGGATACCATTGGCCTTCTTGGCCACAAGGGCACCTTGCTGGCTCAGGGTTAACTTGGTGTCCACCAGGACTCCCAGGTCCTTCTCCACAGAGCTGCTTCCCAGCAGGTCAGCCCCCAGCCTCTCCTGGTGCATGGGGTTATTCCTCCCTCAGTGCAGGACCCTGCACTTCCCTTTGTTGAAGTTCATGAGGTTCCTCTCTGCCCATCTCTCCCACCTGTCAAGGACCCTCTGAATTGCAGCACAGCCTTCTGGTGTATCAGCCATTCCTCCCAGGTTTGTCTCATCAGCAAACATGCTGAGAATGCACTATGTGCCTTCATCCAGCTCACCAATGAAGAAGTTGAACAAGACTGGACCGAGTTCTCTGTATCCTGCGTCACCAGGGCACCCACCCCATTCAGCAGCGGGCCCACATTTTCCCTAGTCTTCCTTTTGCTACTGATGTATTTGAAGAAGCCCTTCTTGTTGTCCTTGACATCCCTTGCCAGATTTAATTCCAAATGGGCCTTGGCCTTCCTCTGTTCGCTGCCTCTGCTAGCTGCACTCTCAGCTGTTAGCTGTGCTCTTAAAAAACTTTGAAGTTCCTTGTGTTCTTATCTTTCTTTGCTTTATTGTCTTTTTTTTTAAATATACTGGTCTTTTGGGGGGATTTTTTTTTTTTCCTTTGGAAAGGAAAGGGGTTTTCAGAACTGGGGTGGGAATGCAGTGACAGTGTCATGGACGTCTGGTGCCATTGCAGGTGCCCTGGTACCCTCTGCAGTTTTGAGGGGCTACGGTCTCCCGCAGGTGAGAGCTGTGAGAGCTGCCAGGCCCTGGCCAGTACCTGACATGCCCCGAGGCCTCTCCAAGTGCCACTGCGTGCTGGTGGTTGGACACCTGAGTTCTGCCTGGAAAGCTGAAGAAAGAACTGTTTTCAACATTTAGAAAGTATGAACACACTTCCATCAGCTAAAATGACTGACTAACTTTAATACAAATGTCAATGTTTCCTGCGATGAAATAATGGAAATTTTCAGGAAGGATATGAAGGAAGGGTATTTCAGGAAGGGTGTGAGTAGCAGCAGAAGAAATATTGATAGGCCCCTCAACTTGTGTTACCACTGCTCTGTCTAATTATGCTGTGGATGTAATCTCAGGAATCTCCCACGTGTTTTCACATGCCCTGATTAAAAGAATCATTTCTAAAGTTCCCTTTGCATCAGACTATCTGGACATATGCACTTTCCACAGTTTTCCACTTTTCCTCCTCCGCTTGCTTTGTATCCATTCAGATACCTCTCAGCTCTCCAGTTGCTGCTCTGAGCTTCAGGGAGTCTGAAGCTTGCCTCATCCTTCAGGAGTCTAGTTGTCTCTTTACCAGCTCCATAGTTATGTTTCTGTCTATCTTTTCCTATCTATCTGTCTAAAACATTTCTAGGAAGGTTATTCCTTGTGGAAAGTGGACAGCAGTGGAGGCATCTTGGGCTTAATGAGCATACAGTGGAGGAGTATTTCTGGTGTTTAATTACACTGTTTCATTTTTATTTTTGTTTGTAATGAAGAGAAATCCTGCTGTGTCCACAGCTAGTTCTCTAAGGAAAGCAGCTGGGAATTGGTGCATAGGAGCTGTAACATTCAGCTACAGACTCAAATGAGAAAAGGTTAGATTTTTAACAAGAGTAATGTAAGTCCCCAGTGGCTGGTGAGAGAAAGGGCAGGGTTGGGGCAGGGTGAGGAGGAAGGTGGTCCATACAGGTTTCCTGTCAAATGTGTTGCTTTTCCTAGTCATTCAGACTTCATTAGGAGACCCAGTGGGTCAGTATGAATTGGAGAGTGTGGATATCACTTATTTTGAAAGCTGAAAAATAAGTAAAACTTCAAAAGTAGAAATTCCTTTTTTTTCTTTTTCTTTCTTTTTATTTTTTAGGTGCTCATTGAAATCTTCCTCTTGTAAATACACTCCGGCAACCTCTACAATTAACCACACAAGATCTGAAGAACTGAAAGAAATTATGGTCAGTGACATGGAATGTTAGGGCTTTTTGCATTTTCAGGACCTCTCTGGTGTATTTGGTGCTGAGTCCATGAACCTCAGATACTGAGAGGAGACTGAACAAAGCCCTCAAGAAGTTAAAGTCAGAAGAAAACATCCAAGTTTCTTGGAGGACAAAGACCTCAGCTCTGTTGGAGGCTTTCAGCCTTGGCAGTCCCCTAGGCTGTCTTCACCCCAGACTGTCCTGTGCTGTGCTGCACCTGTGCCTCTTTCCCTACAGTCTCTAGACACCCAACCTGCTTCCTCACCTTGCTCTCACCTTGCGATCTCCCCACCTTTACTGATGTCTTTCTGCTCTCTCTTGCTTTTTCGTGAAACACAAAGCCAGGGGTTGATCACAGACTCTCTCTGGGTCACCTGTAGTACTACAACACTACTCTTGAAGTGACATTTCCTTTTCCTGTTACATTTGAACCCACAAGCTACAGTTTGTGGCTGCTCACCCTTCTCATGCTGTTTCCCACTACCAAGAAAAGCTCATCCCTGAAACCACCCTTTAAGCAGTCATAGGCTTTGACTCTACTGCCCTTCACCTCCGCTTCAGCAGGATGAAGGAGCCCAAGGCCCTGAACCTCTCCTCACGGATGCGGTTATTCCCCTCTAGGTACAGGACTCGACACCTCTGTGCAAACCTCCCTGAGGTGTCTGTTGTCTGAATCCCCCAAGTTTCTCAAGGTCCTTCTGGACTGAAGCTCCTCTCTGTCAAAAACAAAACCAAACAAAATGAAACAAAACAAAGCAGTGCCACTGGGGAAAGGGTAAGCAGGGGTGGGCTGGTTGTATAGGAGGGGATCAGGATGGTAAGGGACACAAACTTGGAGGGGGCAGGAAGGAAATTAAAAGTGAAGCAAAGGATTGATCACAGCTATTTGGGGATGCCTGCCAAGAAGCCCTGTATGGGAACACATCTGACTGGAGGAGGACAATAGAGCTGATCTACTTCCACTGTCACAGGAAACCTTTGTGTTTTCCCCGACATCAAAGGGCAAAGACCCAGAGGGGGAAGAATCATGGAACTCCTTCAGGGTGGAAGGAACCTCAGGAGGTCTCCAGCCCAATCTCCTTGCTCACAGCAGGGTCAGCTCTGTGGTCAGATGAGGTTGCTGTGGCTTGATTCAGCCTGGTCTTGGAAACCTCCAAGGGAGGAGACTGCACAGCCTCTCTGAGCAGTGCACTCCAGTGCTTGACCATCCTCTTAGTGGAGAAGCTTTTCCTTGTCCCCTGCATGAACATCTCTTCTTTCAACTTATGCCCATTGCCTCTTGTCTTCCTGCCATGCACCCTGGTGAAGACCCTGGCTCCATCTTCTTGATGACCTCCTTGTAGCCACTGGAAGGCTGTTATGAGGTCCCTCCAAAGCCATCTCTTCTCCAGGTTGAACAAGCCCCATTTCGTCACAGAGCAAGTGCTCCAGCTCCCTGATTATCTGGAGGACCCGCCACCAAACTCATTCCCAGTTGTCAACCTCTTTCTTTTTCTGGGGACCCAAAGATAGATGCAGTATACATGGTCTAATGAATACTGACTTGAGGGGGGATCATCATGCCCCTCGACCTCCTGGCTGCACTCCTGGTCATACAGACCCCATAGCAGGTAGCAATGTAATGGTGAAACGAGGTTCCCACTAAGACAGCAAAGCCTGCAGTGCCCAAGGCCAGGGAGAAACAGAGCTGGGCCATGCAGAAATGTCAGGAGAGGGGTTTGCTGCCTGAGCTGACTTTGTAGCACCCTGGGACCTGTGACGGGGGTCCACCAATCTCCAGGAAGGACAAGGTGCCAGTGAAGAAGTTCCTGGGTCTGGACAGCCTGTGAGCCAGCTGGCCTGGATCCAGCCACCTCATTAGCACAGTCCCTGTTCATATCATCTGGGGGTGAGAAAAAGTTCAGGAGGAGGAGAGCAAGAAATGTTTGAGAGTGCAGAGACCTTGGTGTGATGTGCCTGTCATTTATGCAGCATGCTTGGATGTAGATGGGATAGACTTTGCCCAAAGGCAGCTGTGGGATTCATGATGTTTGAGCACAGGTAGGGAATCCAAGGTGCCCTGGGGCCCTTGCCCAGGAACCACTCCAAAAGAGCATGCTTTTCCTGTAGGTCCCATGCTGTATCTGCTAGAGACATGTGGTTGTGCTGGACACCCCAGGCATTGGACATGGCCCTGCCTATGGCTTATCTTTATGTCACTGAATCTAGTGTCTGTCCTGAATTACATTAGCTGTTTGCATTGCATGGATCCACTTGTGTCTCAGCATCATAGTGAGTGGCGCTTTAGTTGTAGTAGTAGGCATCTAGTGTCATTGGAGACGGCCAAGGAAATTCCTCACCTAGCCCCCACCTAGTACTCTAGAAGGAAGCAGGTTCCTCCTTCAGAGCAAGCAGAAACTGGCACATACCCTGGACCACCTCTGTCTCTCCAAATGTCACCAAGGGTTCGCGTGTGAGCAACTGCCTGCCACCCTCCGTCTCCAGTGATTATAATGGTAGGATCTTGTGTGCAGACATCTGTGTTGTGCACACTTCAGCTTGGGCAAGGGGAATCCCACCTCGTGTGTGTTTGTGGAGTTCATGGGAGTTTGCTGAATCCCACTCCAGACCAGGGGTTTTTCACCTGGCATGAAATGCCCAGATTGACTCATTGGAATCAATACCTGAACCCTGGGTAAATGACCTCCCTTCTTGTCCCTGTCTACGTGTCCTGCCTAGTTAAGAGATGGGAAGAGGGGCTTCCAGAGGGGGACATTTCCACCTCTTGTAGATAACCCTCCTCTGATGAGACAAATTACAGTCCTGGAATCAGTGTCTCTTCAGTGTTTAGAGAGGGACCATCAGTGATTATTTTAGTCTCCCTCAGTAAACATTTCCCAGGAGGAGGAGTACAAAGGACAAACAAAATCACACCTTCAGCTGGGCTACTGTTCCCAAGTGGGGCCAGGCTGATGAAACAGGAGGAGTTCATGGCAACCTGGCAGCACTGCCCAGACACAGCTGTGTGCAGGAGCAGCTCCTCTGCAAGGAGCAGCAGGGCTACGGGCACTGCCTGCTGCTGCTGACATGAGCTGAGAGAAGGCAGGGAGAAGTGCAAGGCAGTGTGGAGTGGGAGGACAGCAGAGAGCTCACTGTGGAAGAAACCTTCACAGCCTTTGACACAGTGAGTCTCTGGCTGCAGGGCAATGCTACGGAGGTTCCTGGAGGGGTCTTCTAAACCTATCGCATCCCATGACTGTCTTTTTAAGGATCCCACTCAGAGTAGGATGAGATGCTTCAGAGCAGAGATTCTCAGCCACACCATCAGATTGAGAGGGCAGCCTGTTACCTTTCTCAGGAATGGCCGCAGGCTGTGAAGCTGGGCTGTGCACTCAGTCTGCCCAGGGCTGTAATTCAGAGCACTGTCCCTGTGCTCCCGGGTGCTGTGTGCCTGGGGCAGTGACTCTGCTGCCTGCGAGGGTCAGCACTCAGCCTGCCCAGGAAACTCCCCACTGCACTGTGGGGAGAAGCTCTGGATGGGAGGAGTGCCCCTCATCAGGGCAGGTTTATTCTCCTGTTGAGAGGGTGCTGCCCGGTTCAGGGCTGCTCACAGCTCCAGCTGATGCAGAGGACATTTCTGAGGAGTGTTTCTAGAGGAAAGTGAAGAAAAGGCTACTTGAAAGGGAAGGAGCTTTCCTCTCGATGTCTGCACTTTCAGTTTCCAGATTTTGGCAGGGAGAAAAAAGGAGAGTTTTCTGCTTTGGCAAGGAACTGGGACTCCCAAACCTTCACTCTCAGGATCAGTAGGTCTGAGAAACCTCAGTAAGCTGCTTCACTCCCACCTCTGCCTGCAGACAGCACCAGCATCACCTTCTCTGCACTAGTCAAGGTTTGTGTCACCTTCTTCTTAGGACCTGCAAACACAGAGGTGCCCCTGGCTAGTGCCCTGTCCCGGGAGGTTTCAGTAGGGCAGAACTGAGCACACAGAGGATGACCGGGAAAAGATGTTGGGACAGAGAAAGAGCTTCCAGCAGGGACTGCTCCAGGCAGCAGAGGTGGGCAGGGAATGAGAAGGAACTGCTAACAGAATCACAAGGAGAGGATGGATTTGGGCAAGTCATGGTCAGTCCCTCTGATGCAGACTCTTCCTCTGAGCAAGCCCCTCATGTGTCTTCTCCCACCCAGCAGAGCCTCTGCCCTGACAGCCATGGAGTCCAGACCATGAGCTGCCTCCTCTGCAGCCAGACCTCTGGCAGAGGAGAGGGGCATCTCTCCTGCCACAAAAGGAGCGATTGCCCTGCAGTGTCACCATCTGCAAGGTGGCATGCCCAGCTGGGGAAGGTAAAGGCTTTTCTGAGCGCCCGTCTGTCTCTCCTTGCCTGCCTTGGCAGTAGGATCTTGGTGTTGCTCCTTGTTTCTCCTCCTGTCCATGCTGCTCCTGTTTTTCTCTCGGGCACCCTGGGGTCGGGGTTTTCACCTGCAGTTCTGACACCAATGCTGCATGTTGTGCAAGAGAGGGTCCTGCATGGGAGTGCTGTTGCCCCAGCCCACTTTTGACCAGTGTGGCTCCTGGAAATGCAGCCTATGGGGTTGGGAATTGAGCCCATCTTCAGTCCTAACAGGCCTTTGACCATTTCTCTGTGGTGTCCAGCCAGGCTGCGAGCTGCCCTCCAGCAAGGCACGGATGTCTCATAGCATCTCTGTGATATCTGAGAGAACCGTGAAGAAACTGCAGAGATGTGAAGAGCATGCAAATGGTGTTGGGAGGCTGTAAATGGGCATCTGAAAAGAGCCCTGTGTGTCCTTGGCTAGAAGGGGAGTGTGGAGAGCTCCCTCTGGCACCCTGAGAATGAGAGAAATTTGGAGATCTGCACTTTGAAAGTGGACTCCTCTGCTCTCAGCAGGGGCTGGTTTCTTTTTAGGGCAACATATGAGAGTGTTCATCCTCCGGCTCAAAGCGGTGTGAGTACAGGACAGCTGGGAACAAGACTAATAGAGAAACAAGCTGTCCTCACTCTGTACCAAGTGGCAGTGAATCTTTTTTTTTTTTTTCCAAGCTCACAGTAGAAATGCTGAGAATTTTTGCCTTTGAGCAACACTCCCCAGGGGTGACAAGGACATCTAATGGAAAAAAATATATATATTAAAAATTCCCTAAAACTCTGTTCCTCAACTCTCATTCTTTAGAGCAGATAGTGAAAACACTGAAAAGCCCTTCCAGGTGAGGAATAGATTTTACCTGACAGAAATTATGAGTGCCAGAGCTGTTTACCTCTGTTCCCATGTTCCCACTACTGTCCAGAAGGACTGATTCCTGTGCAGCCCCCAGGCAGAGGCTTCTGCTTCCCACAGCACACTACAGGTACCTGCCGAATGATCCTCCCCAAAAAAGAGAGAGACAACCTAGTGTTTTCAAAGAGAAATGTTCCTTTTTTTTCCTTGGAAGGTGTCTCCTGCCTTGTCAATGTCTTTTCACTTTTTTTTTTTCAACTGTTTCTTCTTCCTTAGACAATCCCCAAAGCCCAGTGGGACCAAATGGCCAACAGCAGCTCCTTCAACGAGTTCCTCCTCCTGGCTTTTGCAGACACACGGGAGCTGCAGCTCTTGCACTTCTCCCTCTTCCTGGGCATCTACCTGGCTGCCCTCCTGGGCAATGGCCTCATCATCACAGCTGTAGCCTGCGACCACCGCCTCCACACATCCATGTACTTCTTCCTCCTCAACCTCTCCATCCTCGACCTCGGCTCCATCTCCACCACTCTCCCCAAATCCATGGCCAGTTCCCTGTGGGACACCAGGGCCATTTCATACTCGGGATGTGTTGCCCAGGTCTTCCTTGTTTTCTTCTTCTTTGGAGGAGAATATTGTCTCCTCACAGTCATGGCCTATGACCGCTACGTTGCCATCTGCAGACCCCTGCACTATGGGACCCTCATGGGCAGCAGAGCTTGTGCCAAAATGGCAGCAGCTGCCTGGGGCACTGGTTTTCTCTACGCTCTCCTGCACACTGGGAACACATTTTCAATACCACTCTGCCATGGCAATGTCGTGGGGCAGTTCTTCTGTGAAGTTCCCCAGATCCTCAAGCTCTCCTGCTCAGACGCCTACCTCAGGGAATTTGGATTTTTTGTGGCTACTCTTTCTGTTGTCTTTGTGTGTTTCATTTGCATTGTGGTGTCCTACGTGCAGATCTTCACTGCTGTGCTGAGGATCCCCTCTGAGCAGGGCCGGCACAAAGCCTTTTCCATGTGCCTCCCACACCTGGCCGTGGTCTCCCTGTTTCTCAGCACTGGCATGTTTGCCTACCTGAAGCCCCCCTCCCTCTCCTCGCCGGCTCTGGATCTGGTGGTGGCTGTTCTGTACTCGGTGGTGCCTCCAGCAGTGAACCCCCTCATCTACAGCTTGAGGAATAAGGAGCTCAAGGACGCAGTGAGGAAACTGATTCAGATGGTACTAGTTCAGCAGCAATAAGCTGCCCATCTCTCTTCACAAGTGATTTCCAATTTATCTCAGGCACCTCTTGTGCTTTTGGTTTGCTGTGATAATCACGTTGGTACACAAATGTTTGAATTCATCTCTTCTCCAGAGGCACAAACTCCATCGGTTTGATCAAGAGGCTTTCTGTAAATCTGCCCCTCACTGTGTCAGAGCTGGCCTCCCAAGTAGCATCTCTGCAATAAAAGGTGATTTTCTCAGTACTGTGCCTGAAGGTTGGGATCTTCTTTCACAGCTGGAGCCAAGAATGCACTCAGGGAATTGCACCTGAAAAGGCCCTGTTGCTGTGCTTGGGCTTTCCATGCGCAAGGCGGGATGTGCTCACAGGGTGATGTTTTAGGGAATGAAGGCTGGATGGAGCCCTCACTTGTGGGTGCCCAGTTTCCTTGGAGAGAGTGAGAGGTCAAGAAGTATCTCCTAGGGACTGTTTCCCCTATGACGTGGCTGGTGACACATGCCTGTCCTTCTGGAAGGGAACATGGAGCTGCCTGAAGAGCACAGGGGGTCTCCAGGGACAGCATGTGCCTGGGATGGGCAGTGAGTGGAGACTCACAAAAACAAGTGGAGTCACCCAAAAGTAAAGGGCTAAACTGAAGTATGCACCAAATGAGAGCTCAGCAATCTCAGCAGGGGCAGTGGGGACTCAGTGGGCACAGGGAAGGGAGCCTCGAGAGCAGGACATGTCACCTACACTGAAAAACCATGGGTGGGATCAAATGACACGTGAACCATCCTGAGCCATTTGAAATGCCCTGTGATTGCTCCGAGCAGCTTCCACAGTCCCAGCCCCTGGGGAGAAGGCTGTCAGGTGCTGGGCCATGCTGGATCTGCTTCCTGCCCTGACCAGCACGGCCAGTGCAGAGTCGCTCCACGGCCCCACAGCTCACTCATGCTTCAGAGCCCCACTGCCAGCTGGGGCCCTGCGAGGAGCACAGGGGAGGGGTGCAGGACCAGCTGGCCAGGCCAGCACAGACATGCTCACCTGGGGAAAGGCTCCCTGGGGAGCAGGGACATCTCTGGAGAAGAGCAAAGAAGCAATTGCGTGCTTGAGGAGAGGTATAAATGAATACTTGTTTCTACGTGTGTCAACTCAGAGCAGGCTGCTCCGTCACTGGAGCAGCTGGAGTTGCTTGAGGAGCCCCGGGGCCAGGACGCTAGTGCTGTCCTGGGGAGAAGGGCTGGCACAGAGTGGCTGCAGGCAGCCAGCGTTAAGGTCTCCTGGACACACAAGCAGTGGAGACAGGGACTGACTGGCCTCAATTTCCTCATACCGTTGCTGGCCCCCAGCCCTGGGGCTGATGGGGAGGCTGACACCCCTCTGTGCCTCTCCCTATAAGCCTCCCTCTGCTCTCCCCACAGGCCTGCCAGGAGCAGCACCTTCCCTTTTCTCTTGAAAGACACCAAAGGAGGGGAACATGTCAAGTAACCTGCATGCATCCCCACCTCCCACAGCAAAAGGAAATGCTTCCCACCCGCTTCTTAGCTTGCACATGACTCTCGGTGATGTCCCCTCCCCTCTCCCGGCACCATTTCTGCTGGGCCAGGCAAGGGGCAGCTATTCTGCATCTCCAGAGCAGGGCACTTTGCCACAGCAGTTCCAGGGGGCTCCGTGCTGGCACTCGGATGTTCAGGGATGGTTCCTGGCACAACACAGACCCCTCCAGGCCAAAGCAGCCTCTGTCCCCCAAATGCCGGGGGGAATGGATCCACTCCCAGCCACCCCCTTCTCCTCCATGCCACCTCCTCAGCCTGGCAGGGGCAGCGCTGGACCTCGCCCCCTTACAGAAGTGCCCAAGCCAAGAAGCTGAAATAGCAGGAATTACCAAAATACCATCCCCTTTCCCCTGCACTGCCCCTTACAACACACCGCCCTTGCCACCCTCTTCCCGCCACCCCGGGGCTGTTCCGGGGTCTTGGGGCCGTTTGGGGATCCCCGGGCAGCTGCAGTGCCCTTCATAGTTCCCTGGGGACTGTCCCCGGTGCTGCCGCGATGGGACATCTCCGCCCCGGCCTCTCCCGCCTGCTGCTCCTCATGGCCGCTGACCTGGCCCAGCCCCAGGCAGTCAGCCCCGGGCAGTCAGCCCCGGGTCCGGCATGTCCCGTGGGCAACATGGCCGCCCAACAGCCCTGTGATTGCAGACTACAGCTTCCAGCATGTCCCCTGGGCAACATGGCCACCTAGCAGCCCAATGCTGGCAGACTACAGCTCCCAGCCTGCCCTGCGGGCAACATGGCTGCCCCACAGCCCTGTGATTGCAGACTACAGCTCCCATCATGCCCCGTGGTGAACGTGGCCAACCAGCAGCCCCCTACCAGCAGACTACAGCTCCCATCATGCCCCGCGGGGAACATGGCCACTCGGCAGCCCTGTGCTCGCAGACTACAGCTCCCGGTATGTAACAGTGGTCCTTCCTCCCCAGGAGAAACAGGGCTTCTCTTGTTTGGAGGCAGAGGCAGCTTTCAGTTGGGTCCATTTGATTTTATTACTTCGTCTCACTGATGGTTTTCTGCTCTCTTCAAGTGCAGCCGTGGCAATTAGTCTAAAAGTTATCATCTCTTCCCCTTCTCACACATGCATGTAGGATAACGAAACCAAACGGAAAGAAAAGAGAAGCCACCAAAGTGGAGAGAAGCCAGATACTGCTAACACCCTGCCCAGGGTGAGAAAGGATTGCTTAGTCCTCAGCACTGCCCGGGAGGAGACACAACACACACTTGGCATCGAGAGTTATCCCAGTTCCCCAGGCAGGAACAGCTCTGTCTGTTGGCAGTTCTGGTGATACCAACAGTCTGATAAATCGCGTTTGTGCTTCCTTGCTTCATCCAAATCATGAGGAACTATTCACAAAAACTTGTGCAGTGATCTTCTCTGTCGTCCGTCAGCGTTTGCTGTCATTGGTTCCATCTCTATAACAAACACGGGAACTTTGTGTTTTTATTTTCAGTGAGACGCTGTTCAATTTATACATGTTCTTTTTCTCTTTGCCGTGTTCTTTTTTGGGGGGGGTTGTTTTCCTTCAAGGAAAGCTCTTAGCACTATCACTCGCATTCATGCATTACAAGGTAAACTTCTTGCAAACATCAACTACAGGGCTTCAGCTTTTACCACTAGACATGTAGGAGCATTCCCAAATGGCTACCTACACCATTACCCATGCAACACGATTTTTATTCTGGGTCAATATTTTTCTACTGTTCAGTGGTCTCTTTCAAGCCTTCATATATGAGCCCATCCCTAAAGCCTCACTCCTGTGCATGCCTCGAACATTTCCCTCACGCAGCTTTCAGCACCTGGGGTGGCCTTCTGAGGAGATATAGCTATTATCTGTGGAGCCACAAACATATGATAAGTATATCAACAGAAGCTGATAGTAATTTGGTCACCAGAGGCAGGGCCTGACTTAATCTTCCTCTGAGCTTTTGTTCTCAGTCAGCCTCCCAACAGCCTGTGTTCCCTCATGCCTGTTGCACCTGTTCTGAAGTGGGAGAAACCTTACTCTTGAGAGGCTGTTTTCCCTCCCATTGCCCAGCTAAGTTGAGGGATGGCATTCCTGTACATGTCTTGGATACCTCAGGGCATCTCCATATTGGCAGGGATAAGTGGGCAACTGAATCAAGCCTTTCCACGGAACGTGTCTACATCTGAGAAGATGAATCCCACCCCTCCTGTTCTCTCAGGTTTCTTGCAGAGGAGAACTGTGAAAGCTGGTCTGATAGTCTCAGCCCCTCTAAAAAGTTGTAGGCTCTTCTTCAGAGGAAAGGTATATTATCTGGGTCTTATTTTCCCAATACTTCAAGCAGAAATCATTACTTTCCTCTGCTTTCCTTTGCATCATCCCCCCCACACACACACAAACACATTTTAATTACTCATTTGTTCCCCACTCACTAACATAGCTCTTATGAACTGAGGCCTTGCATTTTCTTCCTTTCCTACCCCTAATCCTCTCTCTTTGCTTTACTCCCACAGTTCATGCTTACCATGGCCTCTGAAGCTCTCTCCATCTTTCTTTGCTTCCCCTCATCTGAATTCACAGAGGAAAGCATGTTTCTTGTTTGTTTGTTTGTTTGTTAATAACTGAACCAATACCATCCTGCTGCAGTGGGAGATGAGAAAACAAGGGTGTTGATAATAAAGAAAGCTTTCCTAAGAGTCACGTCCCATAGCCAGAGGGATGAATATGATATAACTTTAGAGTGACAGAAATTGGTCATGAAGTTCTGGGTACCCTTAATTCCCTGAGCATATAACTATAATCAGTGTGTAAATTCTCTAGGTGGCATTCATCGACCTTAACTTCAGATATTTGAAGTATTGATCTCTAAGTCTTGGCGCAGTGATATTGGCTCTGTTCTGTACTTCAGAGCAGTATCTGCAGAGGATAATTCAGCCTCTGAAAACCGGTATCTCAGATGCCACTGGAAGTGGTTTCATCATTCCAGGATTCCTTTTCCTCCCCACAATAACTTTGCATGGGGATTGAAAGCAGGGACTTCCAGCAGCAGCATGGGATGGGGTCTCAAGCAGAAGCACAGTGAGTTCTTGACACACTCTGAGCCCCCAGACTAGGGGAGTGATGGATCACACAGAGCTCACTTGGGACAGTAACGGGCTTGGCTTGACTGTCCTTGGCTGGGTGCTATCTTCCTTTCAGACAGAAATAATGAGTACCAGCAGGTGCAGGCCAAGCTTCTCCCTGATCAGTAATGAAGTATGTGAGCATGGATATTCCTGTATGAAGCAACCATTTCCCATTGCCTGAAGAGCTGGACTTCAGTCACCTCCTGCATCCCAGGGTGAGCTGAGCATGTGAACGAGATGTTCTTTCTAACGAGGTGCACAGGTTTCTGGGGAATGACAAAGAAAGGGAAATCTGGAAAATACTATGGTTGAAAGTGGTATGACAGAGAAAAGAACTTGAGATGTGAGAGATACCAAGGTGATACCTGAGGGGAAAAAGTACGAGCCACATAACTTGCTTTTCTTTGAGGGGATGTGTTGGACCCAATGACCTCCACACAAAAAAAAAACCCAAAAAAACCAAAAAAACCCATTTCCTTGAGTATCCCCAAATTTAATTTCTTAAGTGTGACTCCCCTGCGATTCACTTCAACAGACTTCTAGGATCCAAATCTCTGCTGGTCAGGGAGATTTCACTGACAGTCAGAATCAGCCACATCAGCGAATGAGAGATGCTCTTCTAAGATGGACTCCTGAAACAGGTAGGATGACTCCCTCTCTGGAGATGTGGAGATGCTGGTCTCTTGTCATGGACTTGGGAGGGACGTGAGGTAGCAGGTGAAGCTGAGGTGACTTTGACACAAGAGGGTCTGTGAATTCGTATGTGTAGGTGTTCAAGGCCATTTGAGGACGTCCTGCCTGGCCTCAAACTGCCTCCCTGAAGGGCACAGGTTTTCTGTATGTGATGTATACATGCCCAGGGCACCTGGAATACCACTAGATGCCTGCAAGAGGTACCATCCAAAGAAGCTTCCTCTTTTAGCCTGCCTTCACACCCAGTGAGGCATTTCTAGAGGGATACAACTCACCTTAAGTGAATTCTCTAAATTAGCTCAAATGACTTGTATCCAACAGTAGATGTTTCTCCTAACTACAAAGGAAGCTCAGGGAGAGACATCTCTATGGTAGCCATCCCCAGTGAGGTAACTGAGTGCTCCTACCTCTGTTTTTCTTGGTCCAGAGAACTCCTTGACCCTTCTGTGGAATCACACTCCATCACTCCATCTTGACTTTTTGACTTCTGCATGAGGCAGAAGTCTACACAAACTCCCTCTTCCCCCTTCCCCTCCTATCAGGGCAGAGATTCATCTCTCCCTTTGCTCAAACAAACAGGCAGTTACTGAGGCATGAAAAAAAATTGCAAATTACTCCTGCCTTCTCCACTTACACTCTAGATCATCACCTTTTCCCCCAAAGGCATGATCCCTTGTGATGTCCCATAAAACTCCAAACAACAGCACACACCAGAAGATAAGCCATCCAACAGCAGGACTTGCAATGCCAAGGAAGTCTTACTGCTGATAAGGATCTGGAGATCAAAAAAGTAGGGAAAGGCTATGTGGAGTGGAAGTTGTAGAATAATTTAGGAGAATGACTTGAAAAGAGGTCAGAGACAGCAAATGTTCTGGTTTGGCTGGCTGGCAAGGCCAGGGGAGTGAGGTCTCTTCCCTCTAGAAAGCACTGACTCAGACTGGGAGCATGAGGGTACTGAATGGTTCTAAGGTCTGGTCAGTGGACCCCAAGACTTTCATTCTCTGTGGAGCACCAGTGAATGGGACATATAAGCTTCTGTTATAGTCAATGGAGACCAACTGCTTAAATACAGGCATCTATGAGCCAGAAGATTTAATCAGCTGGTTCTGAGCCAGCAGTGTCTGTTGTCTTTTCTTCCATCCCATGTAGGCATTTAAAATATCCTAGAATATCCTAGAATACTAAAAATAGCACTACATGCCCATGTTTCATCAACTAATCATTTCCCTACATTTGTTCAGCAAGAATGCTCTGTAAGCTCTGTGGACACTATCGGCCAGGTCACTGCTGGATATAATGAGAGCTCAGACCACTTGCGTTGCAGACACCAGCTTCGCTGTCTGGAGCTGAATCCCACTGCTGCACTGCAAATGTTCACATCAGAGTTAGTGTCTGCTGCCCCTTCAGAGTCAGGGGGAAAAGAATGCCACCTGCAGAAGATGATGAATTTAGGCAGTTTAGACAGTGTCTTAGCACTGGAGGGCTCTCCATTTAGTAAAACATACCTGTCTCCACTTGTTTCTAGAGAGACCACAGTTTAGATAAGAAAGGTAAAATAAGTATAGTGGAATCTGATCCAGAAGTTAATTGCTTGTTTTTTCAATGAACATTTCAGGAAAAAAAGATCTCTTTTTTTTTTTACTGTTTGTATCTAGAAAAACTAATAGCTATCAAGAAATCATACAGTGTGAGGTTACCCATCCAGCAGGAAAGACTAGATTTTATCATAGCTACTGGCATCTGAACTGCCTGATGACATTTATTTTCACCTGTATTTTTAACATTTTAATGACAGATTTATAAATGCTTCTCTTAATCTAGTAAGGCAAGGCGTGTAAGAGGCAAGCTTTTTGTTTTTGAGGCCAGGTCTTACAGAAGTCAATGCTACTTAAATATGGAGGATTGCCTTTTATTGCACCTCCAAATAGACAGACATGGAAATAATTTCATTTAATCTTCAGCTTTTTCATATAACTCATTTAAACAACTTTAAGCCTCAATGGGTCATCCAATCTCTGCAGTCACTGGAGAGAGACAGAGCTACTGGGGCTTGAGTCATCCCATCCCTAAGGTTTCCTCTGAGATTCCACCTCCCTGTGGCTTCTGCAGAGCAGCTTAGGCTGTATGAATGTGTATTAGGTGACTGAACTTTGGGAAGATGAGTGCCCCAATTGATACCAAAAGCAACATTCTTCAGTGTTAATGCACCATGAACCACAAAGCATCTGCTCACTGTGGGTGGACACTGACATAGCTAAAGTTAAGGCAAGGAATAAATAGTAAGATAACTGAAGAGAAGAAGAAATCATCAAGAGAAGCAAGGTGGAATAATACATAGATGTTAGCATCAAGTGGGAGTGAGTGAACAGCCATCAGTTAATCCAAGTTTGCAGTGACGGAAAATAAAGGTCTCTGCAGGTTGATTTTACCAGACCATCTCATGACAAAAACAAGACCTTTGAGGAATTGTGAGCCCTTGGAAAACAAACAAACAAACAAAACCTAATCATTTCCAAGGACAGAAATTGCTAGAAAGATTTTGATTTTGTTGGAAGGACCGCACAGATAAAAACAAAAAAAAAGAACAATTAAGTAATTGATTCTGGCTTTGTTTCAACAGACTTTTTGTTCTCAGCAACTTTGTTTCATGTGAGACACCTCATTTCAAACATACCATGTTTAAACACTGGAATCTCCCAAGTAATGATACAGTTATGACACTAAAGATACAATGTGAGCACTTAATAAAGAATGATGCAGCATTCTGAGGAAACCATAGCCTTTATTTTCAGTGAGAACACACATTTGGAGAAATATAATAATGAATCATGTCTCTGAAATCATGTACTCCTCTTTCAGTTAAAGTTTTCCCAGAAAGTTAAAAAAAAAAAAAAGGAGTGAGAGAGGGAAAGAAACTTCTTAATTACCTTACATATTCAGATTTTTAAAACTGCAATAATACTGTAATATATAAAGCCCAATCAATCTGTCTCTTCCCGTGCTGCAGGGTACTGTGAAGGCAGATTATACTACTTTTTTTTAAAATGCACCAATCATCTGCATGCTTAAGAGAGCCCAATCCACAGCTACAGAGACAATTCATATAGTTTACAATATAAACCAAATCATAACATTTAACTGATGTGAAAAAAGGGTGGGGGGGGGGGGGAAGAAACATCAGGAGGGGTCAAATCTAATTGATTTAGAGGTGTTTAGAGGTTCATATTTCTCTCCAGAGTCCCCAGTAATTCTGACCATCCATACTTCGAAGCTCTTAGTTTGCACCTTATCTGGAGTGAGCCAATTAGTTCCCTTCATGGGAGAATCTGGGTGCAGAAAAGAAGAGGCCAGAATTTACACTCTGCAGACAGAATGGATGCAAACCAGTCAGCATCACTTGCTCAGGTACTCTGACTCAGCCCCTGGAAGACACCACAAGAACAGAAGTGTAGCCTGAGGCACACCTGATGTGTGCAAGAGACTCAGCCAGGCGGAGACTACAATTAACAGACAGACTTCACCACTTCCAGAGGCCAGGTCAGTGCACCTATCCCGAGTTGTGCTGAATGACTGTGTGGAAATATCTTTCTTTCCACTCACTCTAGCAATAGCTCGTGGTAATCTCAAATACAGACACATCCTTTGCAGTGGCTACAGCTAGGTGAGATGAATCCTGAACACCACAGTTCTTTAGAGAATGGGATTCAGTTGTCCACATGCAGGTGCCTTCTGCTTTTTGAGATGCCCTAAGGAGCCCAAGACATCTGTGCAGTTGTGACAAGGGACTTTGAGACACTTGTTGCTTTCCAGAAAGGCAGGTGGAGGTCAACTAGGATATGCTGTGGCATCTCAAATGGCACTAGCCCCCATGTGACTGTGAGTGGAAATTAGTCCCTTATCAATACAGACAATGGAGTTGAGAGAATGATTCCAGTCATCCTCATGTAGATACCACCTGGCTGCTTACCTGAAGCATATTCCATGCACCACTGAATCTCATCCAAGGAGTCTAATCTAATCTGGCTAGTTTATCCATATGAACGCAAAGGTCCTGCTCACATTTTTCAAGGATTGACTGAGTAACAGTCATCATGAAGCTCGTGGGTTTCCTGCCCTCTTAGGCATCACCAGGCCCTTGTGCAAAGCATTTCTCAAGGCGTCTTTCATTTGTTCATTCCTTAGGCTGAATATGAATGGGTTTAAAAGAGGTGTCACAATACTGGAGAACACAGAGAGTATTTTGTTGACATGCAGAGAGGTCACCTGGGAAGGCCTGGCATAGATAAAGATGCCAAAACCTAAGGAAACAACAGTGAAATGAGAAGCACAAGTCGCAAATGCCTCCTGCCTGTCCTGAGTTGATGGGATCCAGAATATGGTAGAAATAATGTAGGCATAGGAGACCACAGTCGATGCCAAAAAGCCAAGGAGCAAGACCAGGACACCACAAAATCAATCAACTCAATAAGCTGGATGTCAGCACAAGCAAGGTGTAATAAAGGCACACTGTCACAGAAGTAGTAATCGATTACATTGGGACCACAGTACGGCAACGGGGCTTTCAGAAACAGAGACGACAGAATCATGACAAAGCCACCCACCCAGGAGCCCCAAAACAAGTTGACTGCATACCTTGCTTGTCATGATGCTGGGATACCTCAGTGGGTTACATATTGCCACATACTGGTCATGGGACATAACAGCAAAGACGATGAAGCCAGTTGTGCCCATGAGGAAATAGAAGTAGAGCTGGCTAAAGCAGCCAGCAAAGGAAACGACCTTCTTCTCTGACAGGAAGTTTGCCAGCATTTTAGGAACCACAGAGGAAGCCATGGAGATCTCAGTGAAAGACAGGTTACTGAGGAAGTAATACAGTGGCAATCAGTGTATAGCAGGACAATGATAAGAGTGTTTTCCAAGACAGTCACTAAATAAATAAGCAGGAACACAATGAAGAAGAGGATCTCCACCTCATGGATGTTAGGAAATCCCACTAGGATGAACTCTGTCACAGATGTCACATTCTCCATCTCTGTGCATTCTCTGTCATGGGAAAGAACAACAGAGTAATGTAGAGTGTTGAATATTTTCTCAGGTGACATCTAGTAAGTTTTGGACATCCTGATTTTTAAAGAGAAGTCAAGTCCCTACACAGAGGTATTCAGGGTCAAGTTCATCACACCTAACTTGGACATCTGCACCTTCTGAGTTAGTCATCTACTACCATTTTTTGAGGCTGCCTAGCCCTCCACAACTATAGAAGGGTCCTGGAGTGACCAGTTCAGCCTAAGACATCTGTCTTTTCAACTGAGATTCATCATGCCTGACTTCAGGTGCTTAATTTAGTTGCTCATAATTAGGCATCCAGTACCATTTGAGATGTCTCAGACATCCCCACAAAGCTAAAGTCTTAGATAACTGGAGGTCCCAATGTGCCAGCAACTGAATGGAGCCTGCAGGTGCCCACCTACAGGGTACAATCAGTAGTGCCTAAAGGGCCATTCATCTGTTCTTGTCCAAAAATATATCTTGTCCAAAAAACACAGGCCTACTTTGGTCTGTTTTGGCAATAACCTTTCTAGAGATGGAGTATATCCCATGCCAGCTCCCTGTCTAATCAAACAGGAGAGGAAGCCATCCCTAAAAGGTGATTCAGACCATTGCAGTCTGCCTCTCTCCATTGACGGCTGAGGAATGGAAGATGACAACCTTTGTGAAACAGCTGTCAGAGTTTGGTGCCACCAATCTTTGCCATTGCTCTTTCCTTAATAAACAGAGGTGACATAGGTAGGTCTTTATTGCAAAGCTGCCTCAATTTCTCTGTAACCGTCATTCAAAATTACCATCAAATCATAACACAAGAGAGACTACAGTGATATTGCTGTAGGTGACTGGGCTTGAGCTTTTGCTCAAACAATTACAGCCAGTGGCTAAATTTCAGCAAATCTTCCAGATGGACCCAGTGCAGAGGTCCCCCTATGCCAGACTAGAGGCAGAGAGCAAGACAGAGTATTTGGGATATAGGACTAACCTGAGCCCCAAGTTAAAATGCCAATGCAATCACAGAGTATTGCCCACTACTGGGCTTCCCATTTTACTCCCTGTATAAAAACCACGTGCTATGCTCTGAGACGGGGTCTAGGGGGACAACACAGTTTGTGGAGAACCTCTGTTTCACTGCTTAAAACCCGTCATCTCCTCCTCCCACCCTTGCATTTTTGAGGCATCCTATTTATGGAGGCATCTGCTCCTTTCCTTTATATGTCTAAAACCAAATGCAAAGGTGGAGGGAAAAACGTCAGCATTTATTGCCTGTGTTTTCCCTGGGCTTCCTTCTGTTAGACGTGTTCTTTGGTTTGAAAAAGAAATTAGCTACTAAATAAATTAGGAGATTTGAGATTGAAATAGGGAGTTTCATCTACTTCATTGGAAGTGTCTGTGAGCAGCTGGAGTCCGTACTCATTTTCCCTTGGCTCCCTATATAGTCAATGGAGATGGAGAGAGAGCTCTAGAGGTTGGGTCCTCCCAGACTATAACCAGCATGTGAAAGAAGTGTTACCAGTCTCTTCCAGACACTCTTCTCTCTCTGCCCTGGCAGTATGGGAGTCTGCTAACTTGCTCAAACTGAAGCGCCCAACTTTTAGACACCTAAAATATAACCCTGCTTCATGTTTTCTTTGTTCCAGATGCTTCCTGTTTCAAATAACCAGAAGGACAGCCTTTAGGTTTTTCGCATGAGATGATTCCCCCCTCCCCTAAAGGGAAAGCCACTTCCAGTGACTGAAGGGAACTGTCATGAATTTCACTATTTAGAGTATTGAAGGCAAGCTATACTTGTTCCCTATTTCCTCCCCTTTTCTGGAGAAACAGAGAGGAAGAAGATGTGGAAGAAAGCAGGGGATTACAAAAGAGATACTCGATATTGACTTGTTTTGAAATCAACAGCCGCCCAGATGTTCTGAATCAAAAAAGGCAAGTACTGAAAAGTAGAAGGGATAACTTTCAAAATGCATATATAAAGGGATGGTCTGGCATCTGCAGACAACAGTAAGCATTTTTGCTGGGACATTAGTTTGGCTTTTGAAAGACAGATGTGATGGATGTTTGCAATAAGTCAAAGTGAGCTGGGAATTTCCAAGGCATGGCATGAAATAGTTCACAATCTCTTTAAAATATTGTGCTCTTGAGCAAGAATCCTTTGTGAGAGATTGGAAAAGGTAGAAAGAAGACAGTAAAATCTCTGAGGACTGTAAATGTGAAACAGAGAAATCAGGGTGCGATGAATGGTTGAGAGGAATATTCTGTCTGTGTTGCATAGGAAGCAAGCAAGGGAGCAAAGAAGGAAGGATACAGCCTCCTGTGCAGACTGTGGAATTCTCACACTTGTTTCTTCCTGCTCCCCTCTCAGCAGGATGTACTGAAATTGGGCATGGGACCAGGAAATGAAACTGTAGTTGCTGAGTTCATCCTAGAGGGTTTCTCAGGGCTTCATCAAAGACTACAGCTGTTCCTCTCCCTGCTCCTTCTACTCATATACCTGACAACTGTGATAGGGAACACAACGATCATTTTCCTCGTGTGTGTGGATCACCGCCTGCAAACCCCCATGTACTTTTTCATCAGCAATCTGGCATTCCTGGAAATCTGGTTTACATCCTCCACAACTATCAAACTGTTGGTGATTCTGAGCTCTGGTAGGAGGACAATCTCATTAAGCAGCTGCTTTGCCCAATCCTATTTCTATTTTTCCCTGGGTGGTACAGAGTTCACTCTCCTTGTTGTCATGTCCTTTGACCGCTACGTTGCCATCTGCCAACCTTTGCATTATGCTGCTGTCATGAAGTGGCAGCTCTGCACCCACCTCGTTGTTGCTGCTTGGGTCATAGGCTTCACGCTCTCGAGTTCCTGCCTGGTCCTGCTCTCAAAGCTGACTTTCTGTGGCCCAAACAAGATCCACCATTTTTTTTGTGACAACTCTCCCTTGTTCAAACTGTCCTGCTCTGACACCAGCCTGCTTTGGAAAGTAGACTCTCTTTTCATATCATTTGTAGTGCTGGGTTCCTTATGTTTAATCCTGGTGTCCTACATGTGCATCTTCCATTGTATTCTGCACATGCCATCAGCATCTGGGAGGAAGAAAGCTTTTGCTACATGTTCTTCCCATCTCATCACTTTAGCCATCGTATATGGAAGCTGCATTTTTCTCTATGCACGACCCTCAGAAGATGTTTCCTTGGAGACCAATGGAACTGTAGCTTTGCTGAACACTGTCCTGTACCCATTCTTAAATCCCTTCATCTACAGTCTCAGAAACAAGACTGTGAAACTGGCCCTGAAGAAAGCCATTGGCTGTGCAAAGGTTTGACTTTGCCCCCAGTCATGATGTTTCTCGAGATAGCAATTTTAATTATGTGTCATATAAAATATCTCACACATATGTATGTAGCTACTAAATACAGGTGCCTCAGACTAAATACAGGTGCCTCAGGAGATTTATTTTCTCGTTGGATTGTAGTAGTGAAAGGAAGAAATGTGAATTGTGTGTCTTGGTTAGAGGGGGTTATTATAAACAGAATCTAAAACATATTAATAGAATGTTGGAAACACACTTCTTAGGACTGGGGCATAGACTGCCGGTGGGTGCTGACACAAGGAGGCTTTCATAAGTTATCTCAGGAAATTTAGCTGAAAACTCTGGGGACAATGTCCCAGGACTGTTGAGAAAAGCTCAAAACACCTTCTCTGCCTGAATAACAGAAGATGCTAAGCACAAAAATTAAGCTCCAGGCTGGGTCCTTCTGCACTGCAGTGAAGGATGTGGTGGCCCTGGTCTACCCACCCAGGCCCACAGCTCCACCGGCAATGTGCGGTTAGGGTATGCAGGCAGACAACTAGGCTCTGGCTCGAGGTTGAGCTAACTGACTAAATTGTCTACTACATATGTGCTTGAGTACATACGTAGTAAAACTGGGACCAATGAGGAAAAAACTACTTAGAGATGGACTGTTTATTGCAAAGGGGATAAAGCTGGTGAAAGGGAGGGATCAGTTGGATCATGGAAGAAAAAGCACGGGAAAATGGAGGGAGAGGGAATAAAAGGGGCCAGTTTTGTGTAAGCAAGCTGCTGGCAAGTACACTTGCCTGGCCAAGCTGTGTGCCTGGTCACTGCGGTCTGCCTTAGCGTCATATTAAATCCTATTCCTAGCTACTTTCTGGGTGAGCATTCTCTGTTCTGTGTGAGTACATGTGTGGAAGGCTTGCAGCCCTCAAGGCAGCCAGCTGCCAGAGACACCCGTGCAAGGGTGCATGTGAGGTCTCCTGCAAGCTTTGAGTCTCATTAGCCGGTGAGCAAAAACAGGACCAGGCCATTTGCATGGTTCATGTTTATGAGTGCTGCTCGTGTCTCTGTGGTGCCTGTAAAGGTACTGTGCTCTGGCTGAACTGATTTTTTGGTGGCCCACCATGTCCATACAGAGTGTGTGTGTGCCTGTTGGAAGCACACGTGGAGCCTCACTGCTGGCAGGACCAGGGAGCAGGGAACCGCAGCAGTCTCCCAGCCAGTGGACCAGGGAGGAGGAATCCCCCAGATCCAAAAGTCCACCAGGTTCAGCGTCCTTTAACAGTGCAGGCCTTGGAGGTGCTGCACCTGCTTGACCTTGATGTCAAGGTCCCTCTGCTCCATTACTTTGTGATCCCCAAAGGGGACAGAGATGACTATAGGCTTAAGCTTTGGGGTTGCAGCATGAAGGACAGCTTTGGCACACATCTTTCTATTTCCCCACTATTAAATTAAGCAATACGAACACAAAGTTTTTATAAGTGTTTGGGTCAGTGATCCCCTAGAGTCAAAGGGAGATTTTTTTGTTGTTGTTGTTGGTCAGACTTATCATCTGCCAGCCTTTATTGTAAAAGTGGCTGGGTTTGGACGGGCAGTGCCATATGAACTACCCTCCATTTAAAACTATCTAAGGAAAGTAGCACTACTTAGTTAATCTAAATAGCAGGGGCAATGATCATTGTTTTGCTGCCGGTCCATGAGCAGGACAGTCGTGGTGAGCAAAACTTCATTGTCTGAGGATCTGCTGCACATTACTATACCCATCTTCATCATATCCATGGGTAAAAAAAAAAAAAAAGCTGGGGGATTTTTAAACTAAATACCTATTGCAAATATCTCCAGACCTGTTTTCTCCTTTTACACAATGGATATTACTCTTGTATTAAGAATGGCAGGAAGGTATTTGGGTCGAGAAATTCTTTTGAGCTCTGTCAGACATTGCACAAACATCTCCATAGCTGCATTATTGCCATTTCCGCCTGCTGCAAAATTGTGCAGATAGCATAGGCACAGGAATAAGGTGTCCTAACTGCAAGCTTATATGTAGATCTGGGCCGGCACAAGGCCGTGGCTATTAGACTTTAAATGGTTTGTCTATGATTTTGTGAGAGAGGTGCACAGTCTACATGGAAAAGCATCTCAAATGTAAAAGCTGGGAATGCAGTTTGTGTCATGAAAAGATCTTGAATGTCAGCCAGCATCAGCATTTCATGCCTGTGGTCAAACTCCCAGAAACAGGGAAGGGCTGTATTTTCTATGGTATGTAACAAATACAGGAAACTGGAATAAATGTCCGAAATCACATTTCTTTCCTGGAGTTAGCACTGGAAGTAGCGTGGGATGAAGAAGGAGTAGAAAGGAAACCTCGGTGAGAATGGGAATTAAAAAGGGTTATGAGTTTCATGGACTTTCTTTGGCTGTTTATGAACACAAAGTTTCAGGGCTAACCCCGCCCCCCACCCCCGCAGATAATGCCAAAGGCTGTGCTGGCCCCTTTGTTGTTAGTCTGCTTCTGAATAAATAAATAAATGAATAAATAAGGACCTAACACTAATCACCCAGGGTGTCATATGCATAGAAATCCCCAGCCTGAGTACACTCCATAGACTTCTTAAACTTTCCACCCATGAAACCAAGAAGCCTTCCCTAAGCATTAGGATTTGAGAGTTGCAAAGGCTACTTTCTCCATTTTGTTAAACACTGCTGAAAATCCAAGTGATGTAGGCCCTCCTCCATAAGCTGTGTATCATGGAGTAGACAGCTGGCTGCCCAAGGAGAAAAAAGCAATTGCTGGCATGACAGCAAGTGAATGAGGGGAAGATCTCTGACGTGCAAAAAAGACTGCGCTACTATAGCCAACAAGATGTGAAAATCTTGTGGGAAGCTTGCTGGTGGGCAAATAGGAACTAAAATGTAGCTTCAAGTTTGGCCGCATATGTTTCAGTGAGGAAGAAAGAGAGGTCACTGCTATCTGGTTGTGAAGGCTTGGAGTCTGGAAGGCTTAGCAAGGTCTCAGAGCACTTCCTCTGCCATGTTGTCCAGTTCTGAGGCAATGATTCTCCACGTACACAGGTCTGTAGCCAGTCTCCAGCAAGCTCCTTCAAAACATGACTCTGCTTATGGCCTTAGAGAGAGCCACACACCTACTTTTTATACATTGCTACACTGATGGCTGTGACCAAAACTGTGCCAAAAGCTTTGCCCCAGCCCAAGTGCACAGCATTTTGAGTAACAGCATTGCTGTCTGCACTCAACCACTCCTTGTCATGGGGGGCTGGTGCACATGCTCGAGGGAGCTCTCTCAGCACAGCGCTCACAGCCTTCATGCAGATGAATTCTGCAGAGAAAGATGTATTCGAGTGTGTGTGTGGGGAAACGGAGATAAAAGTCCAGGACTTATATCTTCTGCAAAGCCATGGGGGATTTGTAGCTCATCGCAGCGCTGGTTATTTCAGTCTCCTGTAAAAGTCTTTGGCAGTTGTCTCCATCTGCAGGGGGGTATATGTGACTGAAGATAATGTTTCTCCCAATGACCCTTCATCCTGGTGATAAATATATTCTCTCTTGACCATGGCACTCAAACTCTCTGCTGATGATTGCCCTTTTGGCATCTGCATATGCCAAGGTTTCAAAGCTGTACTCGTGCAGGATGCCAGATAAGCTGGAGTGAATAATTCTGGTGGCCAGCACAATCGTCTCAGGAGGGATTAACTTGTTCTGTTAGAGGCTGTAGGTCTTGATTTTGGGCTGCTGAGAACTCACTTCACATCGAAACAGCTCAACATGCAGTCATTTCAGAAGTCCTTGCTCCAGTGACCCAGCCACAGAAATCTTGGGATGCTGGGAAAAGCATGCTTATTATCCTGTTGCCTTCTTCTTTTAAAATTGCATTAGGAAGAACAATGCTCGGGGGCTGTGAAGGCCTCAGCACTGTTTTGCAGGTTGGCCAAGGCTTGTCATGTTCCTTGTATGTTAGGGTTTGCAGGTGCAAGGCCATGAAAACAACAGAAAAAAACATGCGAAGAAAAAAATGCTGCCATGGAGTCTCCGGAAAACACTGTCTCAGTGGCTTCAGTGAAAGGGTACAGAGTTACAAAAAGCAGGCCCCTAACATCACCATGATTGACCACAGCGCTGCAAAGAAAGCTGAATTTATCTCAACACAATGGGGACTGGAGGGTGGCCCTGCTTTTAGATAAATGTCTATATCAGTTGAGTAGATCAACTGGCTATATGTGACCACAAGGCAGGAAAGGGAGGGTTGGATACCAGTGCAGAGAGACACTCAAGGTTTGTGAGGGGTTAAACAGAGGCGCTTTAATGAAGGACTTGCACTCCAAACTGTGCAGGGAGCCCTGAGAACCACACGGAGGGGTCACTGATTGGAGGCTGCTGGATGCCCAGGTCGGACACCCAGGTGGGACTCACTTTGTGTATCCTAAGGGCCCCTTTTAGCTACTAGAACTATTTCCTTATATTGACTGTGCTAGGCTTGAGTAGCTACTGGCTGCGAAGCAGCAAGACATTGTTGATAAAACAGAATGTGCATGTCCAGCCTTGATGGGTTTCGGTCAGTGTGAAGAGAGCACATGCTGGGGCTGCAATCACGTACTCTGCCAGTCCCCTGACTCCTCACCAGGTCTTCTACAGGTGTTCTTGCTACACTCCACCCCATGACTGACAGAGACGTAGTACTGGTGCCACCAGTGTGCAGGCACAGTTCGGACATGCCTTTCAGGCATTGGCTTAACTAGCAGTTAAGGTATACAAGCAAGTAAATTATTGTAAATATATAGTAAATTATAACATACATGCATGCAAAACCAATCCACCCAGAAGACCAGGAGTGTATTGTGTTTTTCCCATAGTCCTAAATTCAACAGCCATGATGACAGTGACTGCCAGGGGTTGTCCCATGCTGATTCTTTGGATTTTATATCATGTCGTACTTGAAGTAGGCTCATTATCTTGTGGACGTCAGGTTTGATCCGCTTACTGCAGTTTCTTCAGTGCCACAGCTACTGTCAGTGTACAGGGCTGGGATGGAGAGCAGCAACATTGTGCCTCTGCTCGGCATATTCATTAGGTCACGGTTGTCCGGGTGAGAGCCTCCTAGACAGACTATAGACTAGGACACTCTCCCCTTTGATTAGTACCAGGTGGGTATCCCCTGCTCTTCAGCAATAATTTCCCCTTCCAACTGTTTGGGTTTAGTCACATCATGTACCTACACAGCATGCCCTGTAGACTCAAAACCGCCTAGTTGCTGGGTGGGCCTCAGGGAATCTACTTCCCAGATAGTGGGGACACCTATCCGGTCACATATCAGCTGGGCTATTTGGTCTCTATGTATATACATCACAGGGGTTGGGATCTGGTGTAATGGATCACAACTTTCACCTCCTCAAGATAGTTCGAGTCAATGACTCCTGCAATGATGTCTACTCCCCAGAGAGCTAAACTAGTACAGGGCAGCATGCAACCATAATACCCTTGAGGTACGGCGATGGCCAGCCCCATACTCACAAGATGATGGCTGTCTGGTTCTAGGGTTATTTCTTTGTGTGGCCATCACAGATCCAACCCTGCACTCTTGGGCCTGGTTCACATGGGGAGGCAGGCTTGGCAGTGCAGTCATTGCACTCTAAGCACACGCGGCCGCTCGATGGCGTCCCCTTTGAAACGAGCATATGGGGTAGAGCCATGCAGTGGGCAGTCACTGAGGCAGGCATTGGCCTGACGAATGTCTTTACTCCAACCTGTGAGGGTACCAGTAGGAGATAATTCACACAGCTGCTCTTTGAGCAGCCCATTCATGTGTTCTGTCAATCCCAGCCCTTGTGGATGGTAAGCTGTGATAAATCCAGGTTACTCCTCGCTCTCCAGCCCAATTCCAAATGCCACTCCCTGTAAAATGAGTGCCCTGATCACTTTGGATTTCCACCAAGGAACTATAAAACTCAGCCAAGTCTTCTAATGCCTTAATGATGTGAGCCTGGGTAGCTGTGGCACAAGAGTGGGTGTACAATAGACCAGAGTAGGAATCTACAGTGGTCAGGACATATCTGTGCCACTGGCTCTCCAGGAGGGATCCCATATCATCAATTTGCCACACCTTCCCAGGCTTTTGTCCTCTGCAAATATACAGCTTTTCGGTCTGCAACCGCCATGGAGCTAAGCGGGTACAACAAGGGCAATGCTGTCTTGTCCCTTTTTATGCCACGATAGTGGTGTGAAGACCTCGAATGCTAGTCCATTGGGCAGCCCTATCTCCACCCAGATGGCCATTTCTGTGGTGAATCCAATCTGCTAACCCTGGAGCAACGGTCACACTAACAGCCACTATAGCATCTACCTCGGCATCTCTGGAATTACTAGTTGCATGAGTGTCCGCATGTCTTGTGGCAATTCAACTTTGGGTGCAGACTTCCTAGATACTAGGCCATAGGGGCTTTCTCCATATTGGCTTGTCATGCATAGCCCATCCTAATGTATACCTGATGCATACCTGATGGCTCCCAGGCCACTCTCATACAGAATCTCTTTCACAGTTGTATTAAAGGTCATGGCTCACCACCACCTCTCTGCCCCTTTGTACGAGCATGAGCCATCAGTGAACCATGTGTGTTCTTGCTGCTCCACTGTCAGCTGATTGTACTGGGGGGGTTTCTACATGTGGAGATCCTAGGGCTGCAGCTAGAGGGCTACAATGCTAATTATCCTCGGGGGTAATTCCTCAAAGGTGACAACCGCTAAGAGATGAGCATGAGCATCTGTGATGCCCAGTTTAGATGCCTTCATGTGTAGTTGCAGACAATGCTTCCACTTCCACGAAGTTTGGACTTGTGCAGTACCCCTTCTAGCTAGTGGTCCTTCATCTTGGATCCATCCCATTATGGGCAAAGGAGACCGCACTACCACTGGATCAGGACCTGTGATAGCTTCTGTTTGTTGAAGAGCCCAGACTGCAGCCAGTGTCTGCTGTTCCATTGGGGTGTATCGTTCAGCCAAACCCCATAATGTTTTGAACTGTACTCAGCGGGTTCTTTATGGGTCAAGGCTTGTTGCCACAGACTCCATGAGGATGTATCACCTACTGTGGTGACTTCCAGCTCAAAAGGGGCTCCTCATCTTCCTGGGCTCTGAAGTGCATGCTGACTTAAAGCTTCTTTAGCTTGAGCAAGGCGGCCTTCTGTTGAAGGCTTCAGTCAAAGGTGGCTTTCTTCCTCACTCTGGCCTGTGTGGGCTGTATAATGCACCTGAGATGTGGGATAAAGGTTTGCCAGTGCCCCATAAGCCCTAGGAAGGATTGGGTCTGACCAAGAGACGTTGGTTCAGGGAAGTGGGTAATGGTATCAATGGCTTTTTGTAGTATTTTCCTCTGAGGACCTGATCACAGTATGCCTAGAAAGACGACTTCATTGCTGGTGCCCTGTATATTCTTTGGGTTCACTACCCACTTTCTATCAGTTAACACATCTAGGACTCATGCCTTTACTTCAACAAGACTTGCTTCAGTGGGACTGCTTAGCAAGATGTCGTCTATATAGTGTTCCATTACTACCTTATTGGGCAGGGTCACCTGGTCAAGGTCCCTGCTTACCAGCTGGTGACAAATGATGTTTGTGACCTTGTGGCAGCACCAGAAAGGTATATTGGCGGCCTTCCCAGGTAAATGCAAGTTGATCTTGGCTCTTCTGTGTGATGGCAATAGAAAAAAAGGCATTTGCCGAATCTATTACCACATGCCAGTGTCCCCTTCTGGTGGCCAGTCGTTCCATGATGGACACCATGTTGGGCACAGCTGCAGTCAACATCGGAGTTATGCTGTTAATGTTGCAGTAGTCCACTGTCATTGTCCAGGAACCAGCAGTCAGAGGTTGACCGCACTGATTTAACAGCGACTCCACTAGCCCACTCTCCACAGTGCTTTCTTCTCAAGTGTCCTTGAAGGATCTTGCCTTTGCATTCATTTCTTTTTCTACCTTCTGCTGCTGCTTCTTCAGGGTTTCTAGAGCATCATGGACAACAATTTCAGCATGCACATTTGGTTCTGAATGGAGCTGCTGAACTTGGGACATTGAGTTTTGGATGCTACGCCTTGCAAGCATGCTACTCTCCTGTGATACAGCAGCAACATCATGGAATGGTTGCAACATGGGCAGCCTTGTGCCTTCTGGTGTCCAGTGTTTGGATGCTCTACATGATGCTTCTACTTCCTTCATCACCTGGGCTGAGAAAGGTGTCCGGGATGGCTGCAGTTGTCTCTTAGAAATAGTCTCAAGGGGAAGCTTCAGGATTTCAGAAAACTGACAGTGGAAGTGATGTTCAAATTGAGAAGCTACAAACAATTCCAAGGTGGATCCAACCCTCTCAACAGCATCTTTGGTGATTTTGTCAAGAGAAGCTAGCCTGGTAATTCAGCTTCCCTCAGCCTGCTTTCTCCCAATTCGCCAGCTCGCGTGGCTCGTGCAGCTCCGAGCTGCTCCCTCCGCCAGGCCAGCAGCCTAGGCTCAGAGGCATCTGATGTGCTGCAAACCCCTTGTTTCCCAACATGGTTGGAAAGAATTGCTACAGTCTTTATAGCCACCAGTCCAATTTCCTCCCGGAGATCTGGAGGAGATGTCTCGGAAGGCTCTGCCCTTCTAGCGCTAGCAAGCAACCTTCCACTGATTGCCGGTGGAGCCCTCCTTAAAATGCAGACCAACTGATCCAGCTCTTTCAGCCTCTCCAGCACTTCCTTGACTGTGCTCTCAGCCACCCCTTTCAGTTCCTGGGCTTCTGTCAGTGTGGTCCCGATCAGTGTAGTCTGGACTTCATTATGCAGTTCTTCATTTAAAGACTTCTGTACCAGAAACCAGAAGGAACTGAGGAGTGAATGGTGAACAAAATGAGGAGAGGAGGTGGAGGAGGTTACATTATTGGGTGGGACTCTGCTTGGGACTCTTCTCCCATGGGTGCTGACTGCTCTTACACCTCTGCCTGTTATCTGAGGCCGTTGCACTGGATGGAGCTGAGCAGCCCTCACTGCTTCTTCAATTCGTGCCTGGCTGAGATATAACAAGTAAAGCCCCAACCCTCTGCACCATGATACAGGCCTATGAACACTGAGCTTTATGTACTTGTTCTTGCCGATACATTTTGTCAGCCTCTAGCTTGAGCCTGCTCACATACTGCCTGTTGTCACTGAACTCCTGCAGAGTGAAAACAACCTATGGAGACAAATCACCAAGACTTGTCATGCTAACCACGCAGCCTGCCTTCCCAGCAACAGCAATAACCCAGCAGGAGCTGCTCCCCTGCACACCCTGCCCTCCCCAGCGGCTGGGGCCTTTGCTCCCACCCACCCAGGGGCAGCAGTGCTCCTCGCTTGGCTGCTAGGCCACCCACCAGCTGCTACATCAGTGTTCAGGGAGCATGACAGAGCCTCGGAAGAGGAGGTGTGAGAATTCCTGTAGTAGATTCCATCATGCAAGTGATCCCACCACATCTCAGCTCTTCCAACCATGTGACACTCCTGTGACAGCTTGTGCATCTCCACTTGCTCCTGCCTGCACCCCAGGCTGCATGTGTTTGCATATGTGTTGGCTTCAGCACCTCAGCTGTGGTGTAGACTGAAGATTTGTCAGAGAGAAACCAGTTACCAAGGACCTTATGTATGCAAAGGCTTTGATTGCAAGTGGCCTAGCAGGTGGCAATGTAGTGGTGAAAGGAGGTTCCCACTAAGAGAGCAAACCCTGCAGGGCCCAAGGCCAGGGAGAAACAGAGCTGGGCTGTGCAGGAATGGCAGGAAGGGGTTTGCTGCCTGAGCTGACTCTGCAGCACCTTGGGGCCTGTGACAGAGATGAAGCAATCTCCAGGAAAGACAAGGTGTCACTGAAGAAGTCCCTGAGCCTGGGCAGCCTGTGATCCAGCCACCGTGAGGCCATCATTAGTATAGTCCCTGGACATATCATCTGGGGGAGTGAGAAGACATTCATGGGGAGGAGAGCAAGAAGGGCTGGAGGGTGCAGAGACTAGAGCAGAGACATCGGTTTGGTGTGAATCCCATTTATGCAGCATGCTTGTATGTAGATGGGATGGACTTTCCCTAAAAGCAGTGTTGGAATTAATTTTTTTGGCACATGTAGGAAACCCAAGATGCCCTGGGGCACTTGACCAGCATGCATTCCAAAGGGGCATGCTTTTCCTGTAGGTGTCATGCTGTCTGTGCTGGAGACACCTCCTGTGTGTTTGTGGGGTTCACAGGAAGGATCTGAATCCCACTGCAGCCCAGAGGCTTCTAAACAGGCATGTGATACTCAGATTGACTCATCTGAATGAAAACCTAAACCACGTGTCCATGAGCAACCTCCTTGTCCCCTTCTAGGCGCCCTGCCTAGTAAAGAAATGGGAATAAGGCCTTCCCGAGTAGGACATTTCCACCTCTCATAGATAGTCATCCTCTGATGAAATAAGTTGCAATGTTGGAATCAGTCTCTCTCCACTCTTCAGCAAAAGACAATAGGTGATTGTTTTAGTCTACTTCAGGGAAAATTTCCCAGGAGGAGGGAGCACAAGGGACAGAGATATTCAGGCCTTCAGCTGGGCCTCTGCTCCTGAGTGGGGCCAGGCTCCTGGGATGGAGGGAGCTCATGGCAACCTGGCAGCACTGCCCAGAGACAGCTGTGTGCAGGAGCAGCTCCTCTGCCAAGAGCAGCAGGGCTGCGGGCACTGCCTGCTGCAGCTGACATGAGATGAGAGAAGGCAGAGAGAAGTGCAAGGCAGTGTGGAGTGGGAGGACAGAGGAGACCTCGTTCTGGGAGAAACCTTCACAGCCCTTTGCACAGTAAGTCTCTGGCTGCAGGGCAATGCTACAGAGGTTCCTGGAGGGATCTTCTGAACCCAGCCCATCCCATGACTGCTAGGCTTTTTAAGGATCATTCTCTGGGCTCCTCCGGTGCATAAGCAGAGGTGGAGATGCTTCAGAGGAGGGATTCCCTGACACACAGGCAGAGGGACAAGGCATGCTGCTCTCTTCTCCCAGGGACCCTGCACGGGTGTGAAGCCAGAGCATGCACCCAGGTCTGCCCAGGGCTGTAATTCAGAGCAGTGCCCCTGCGCCCCAGGGTGCTGTGTGCCTGGGGCAGTGACTCTGCTGCCTGCGAGGGTCAGCACTCAGCCTGCCTAGGGAACTCCCTACAGCGCTGCAGGACAAAGCTTTGGGTGAGAGGAGCGACCCCCAGCTTTTCAAGAGGAATATCAAGAGAAGGGCTACTTGAAAGAGAAGGAGCTTTCCTTCGGTTGTCTGTGCTTTCAGTTCCCTAATTTTGGCAGAGAGGATGAAGGAAAGAGGGCTTTTTGTTTTGTTTTGTTTTGTTTTGGCAAGGAACTAAGAGTCCTAAACCTTTACTCTGAGAGATTAATAGTCTGTGAGAAACCTCAGCAAGCCCCTTCGGCTCCACCTCCAGCAGCACCTCTGTGGCCATGGTCAGTCCCTCCAATGCAGACACCCTCCTCTGAGCAAGCCCCCTGTGTCTCCCCTCCACCCAGCAGAGCCTCTGCCCTGACAGCCATGGGGTCCAGGCCATGAGCCGCCTCCTCTGCAGCCAGACCTCTGCCAGAGGAGAGGGGCCTCTCTCCTGCCACAGGCCCATTTCATGCTGCCCAACAAAGGGGCTGGGAGCGACTGCCCTGCGATGTCACCCTCTGTGAGGTGGCATGCCCAGCTGGGCAAGGTGAAGGCTTTCCCGAGTGCCTGTCTGTCTCTCTCTCCTTGCCTCCCTTGGCAGCAGGATCATGCTGTTGCTCCTTGTTTCCCCTCCTGTTCATGATGCTCCTGTTCTTGCTTTTGGGCTCCCTGGGGTTAGGGGGGTTTCAGCTGCAGTTCAGACACTGATGCTGCAAATTGTGGAACAGAGGGGTCTGCATGGGAGTGAGGTTGCCCCAGCCCCCTTCTAAGCTGTGCGGCTCCAGGAAAGGCAGTCCGTGGGGCTGGGAAATGAGCCCACTCTCCCTTAAGGAGAGACCATCTTCCGTCCTGATGGTCCTTTGACTGTTTCTCTGTGTTGTGCCAGGCTGGGAGCTGCCCTCCAGAAAGGCACAGCTGTCTCATAGCAACTCTGTGATATCTGAGAGACAAATGAAGAAGCTGCAGAGATGCTGAGAGAATGGAGATGGTGGTGGGAGGGTGTAACTGGGCAGCTGAAAAGAGCCCTGTGTGTCCTTGGCTAGAAGGGGAGTGTGGAGACCTCCCTCTGGTGCCCTGAGAAAGGATGAGAAGTTTGGAGACCTGCACTTTGAAAGTGGACTCATCTGCACTCAGCAGGGACTGGTTTCTTTTTAGAGTAACACCATCCTCCAGCTGAAAGAGGTGTGAGCACAGGACGGCTGGGAATGAGACTAATAGACAGATCAGCTGTCCTCACTCTGTAACAAGGAACAGTGGATGTTTTCCTCTCAGGACTCACAGTAGAAATGCTAAGGATTTGTACCTTTCAGGAACACTCTCCCAGGGGTGACATCTAAAAGAAAGTAAAATGCCTACAAAATCCCTGAAACTCTGTTCCTCAAACCTTATCCTTTAGAACTGGGAGTGAGGATGATGTAAAGCTCTTCTACATGATAAGTGTATTTCACCTGACAGAAACTGTGAATGTCAGGGATAGTCAAACCTGTTCCCACTACTGTACAGCAGGACGGACTCCTCTGGAGCCCATGGGCAGAGGCCCCTGCTCCTCACAGCAGCACACTCAGCCAGTGCAAAGTGGAGCTGAAGCAAGGCAGCTGCACAGAGATCCTCTCAGTAAAGAGAGAGGCAATGTGGCGGGTTGTATGAGAACTGCAACATTGGGGTTTTTTTTTTTTTTGCTTGAAAATTCTCTCCTAACTTCTCAACGTCTTTTCTTCTTGGGACAGTCCGCCATGCCTGGAGATAGCAAAATGTCCAACAGCAGCTCCCTCAATGACTTCCTTCTCCTGGGGTTTGCAGACACACGGGAGCTGCAGCTCTTGCACTTCTCACTCTTCCTGGGCATCTACCTGGCTGCCCTCCTGGGCAACGGCCTCATCATCACAGCCATAGCCTGCGACCACCATCTCCACACCCCCATGTACTTCTTCCTCCTCAACCTCTCCCTCCTTGACCTTGGCACCATCTCCACCACTGTCCCCAAATCCATGGCCAATTCCCTGTGGGACACGACGGCCATTTCCTACTTGGGATGTGCTGCTCAGGTCTTCCTATTTGTCTTCTTGTTTGGGGGAGAGTATTCTCTCCTCACAGTCATGGCCTATGACCGCTTTGTTGCCATCTGCAGACCCCTGCACTACGGGACCCTCATGGACAGCAGAGCTTGTGTCAGAATGGCAGCAGCTGCCTGGGCCAGTGGGTTTCTCACTGCTCTCCTGCACACTGCTAACACATTTTCAATACCACTCTGCCAAGGCAACACAGTGGACCAGTTCTTCTGTGAAATCCCCCAGATCCTCAAGCTCTCCTGCTCAGACGCCTACCTCACGGAAGTGGGGCTTCTTGTGGTTAGTGCCTGTTTAGGCTTTGTGTGTTTCGTTTTCATTGTGCTGTCCTACATGCAGATCTTCACTGCTGTGCTGAGGATCCCCTCTGAGCAGGGCCGGCACAAAGCCTTTTCCATGTGCCTCCCGCACCTGGCCGTGGTCTCCCTGTTCATCAGCACCTCATTTTTTGCCTACCTGAAGCCCCCCTCCATATCCTCCCCAGCTCTGGATCTGGTGGTGGCTGTTCTGTACTCGGTGGTGCCTCCAGCAGTGAACCCCCTCATCTACAGCATGAGGAACAAGGAGCTCCAAGATGCCCTGAGGAAAGTGATTTCATGGACATTTTTCAGCCATGGTAAAATTGCCATTTCTCTCCACAAATGAATCCCACTTTCTCCCACACCAGGACGATGTGTTGTTCACTTTATTTTCATTATTACTATTATTACTATTATTAGTAGTATTATTTGTTATCATATTGCTGTGCAAATGCTTGGATTCATTCCACTTTTACTGAGACTGCTCCGTCTCACCCGATGTCTACATAAAATTCTGTCTAATTAATAATAACTGGGTCAGAGCTGACTCCCTCACAGTATCTCTGTAATAAAGTAGGTTCTACCCAGTGCCGTGCCTGAAGGCTGGGCTTCCTCCAAAGCTGCTGTCAAGAATAGGCCCAAGGAATTGCACTCCAGAAGGGCCTGCTGAGCAGGGGTTGTCCATGGGTTCAGGAGCAAAAAGTTCATAATCGTGTAATGATCTCTTAGAGACCAAGGGCTGGATTTAGCACTCCCCCATCGGTGTCCAGTGACAGTGGAGGGGATGAATGGTCATGATTTTACATACCCAGAGCTGTGCCACATGTTAAGGCCCAGTGTCAGATGCCTGTCCTTCTGGAGGGGAAGCTGGAGGTGCCCGGAGAGCACAGGGGATCTGCTGGGAGAGCGTGTGCCTGGCATGGGCAGTGAGGGGAGCCTCACAAAGGGAGATGTCCTCCAAGGTGGAGTCACTTAAAGTGCAAAAGCCATGGATCTGCAGGCAATGGAGGCCTCTGCAATCCCAGGAGAGGCAGTGAGGACCCAGCTTGCACAGGGAAGGGAGACTGCAGGGATTCATGTCACCCTCTATGAAATACCAGGGGCAGAATCCAGAGGCGCACCTGGACACAACTAGTAGCTTGGAAATGCTCCCTAGTCCCTCCAAGCACCTGCCACATTCACAGTCCCCTGGAGAGATTAGAGGCTGGGACCCCCATTTGGTTGGGTCTGCTTCCCACTCTGACCAGCACGGCCAGTGCAGAGTCACCCCGTGGCCCTGTGGCCTCACAGTCCGCTCGCTCTGCAGAGCAGCACCATCAGCTCAAGGCCCTGGAGGAGAACAGGAGAGGGGTGGTGGGAATGGCCAAGGAGATCAGAGGAGGGATTGGGAGAGATCAGAAAGAAGCAGAACTGGGTTTGAAATTGTCTTGGAGAGGAAAATGCTGACATATATTTCAAGGAAAACGTTCAGAGTGTGGGTACACTGAAGCGAGCTCACAGTGTAGAGCCAGAAGTCCTTGTTGTCCTGGTCCTCCCCATGGCCTGGGCAGTGCCTGAAGAAGGATTAATGCTCCCCACCCTCCGAGCTCATAGGGCCATCTTCCCTCCCAAAGGGTGGCACCAAAAAGAAGGCTGGGTCTCTTTGTCACAGCTTGCATTGAAAGAAGCAGGACCCAGAAACCACATCAGTTTGCTGCTGTCCCCAGGGCACGTCCTTGAGACACTGTCCCCCACCCTGTGTGCTGGTCCTTATCCCAAAAGACACAGCCAGACAAGGCTCCATGCCCAGCTGGAGGATTGGATGGCCAGCTGTGAGCCCTCTAACGGCTCCTCTGCAGATCTGGGAAGAAGCATGTACAGGAAATCCTGGGGCCATCTACTGGGCCTGTAGACCATCCTCCTCCCATGGAGGGGGGCCTCAAGCAGGGTCTGTCAGAACAAAGATCCAGCCAAACTTGTTGTTGCATGAACAGAGAGCAGAAACTTCCCCAGGAACTCCCCTGGAGAAAGCACTCACCAACCTGATCTAACTGTAAAGTTAGCCCAGCTCAAAGCAGATCATGGTCCTGGAGATCTCCAGTGGTCCCTCCCAACCCAAATCCTCTAGGAGGAAGGGGCTGGAAGGAGGAGTCCTGGGCAGGGGACACTGCTGTGGCGTTGAGGCCTTGCTGGCATTTGTACTGCCTGGTCAAGCCTGTCCTCAGAGTCAGACAGGGAGTGAGTTCACCCTCAAAAGGCGTCTCTGCTCCATGGGCAACAGGAGCCAAACCAGTGCAGAAGACTGCAGAGAAGTTCTGAGGAACACACCAGACATTCAGCCCCTTTGCTGAGGTGTCCCCAGACTGGTGCTTTGCATCCTGGGTCTTAAAGACTGAGAAATCTTTAGAGCTAGAGCAGATGGGAGTCCCATCTCCTGGGTCCACAGGTTACAGGGCATCAGCAGGGCTGTAGTGCCTGCAGGGAGGGAATCACTGCCCAGGGCAGGAGCAGATCCCCCTCTGCCCTCCCCTCTCTCTTCACACCCCGGAACAGAAATTGTGTTTCCCATGTTGGCCCTCTCTGCTGGGTTATATTCCCAGCTGGAGGGGACAAAGTCTTCAGACTGGGGAAATGCAGGAGAGCCCAGTCTCACCTAGAGGAGCGGGGTCCCACCACACCTGCTGGGTGGCCAGGGCTGCAGGCTGCAGACCCCACGCTGTTCCCAGCAGACCTCCTGCCTGGGGCTGGAGGGTGCCCAGCAGCAAGGCAGGCATGCCTGGGGGTCTGGTGCCTTTGGGGTGGTGGCCTTTGGACCAGCCTCTGTCTGTAAGGGCCTCAGGAGCTTCTCCACCTCCATGCTCATGGCAAAGTCAGTGTCCCAGCTTGTTCCCTCTGGAGAGCGGAGGATTTAATTCTCTGGAGAAAGCAAAAAAGAAACTCTTTTATGCATGAGACTTGTACTACGCTGTCAGCTCTCTACTGTCGTCTCCTGCTCTATCACCCCAAAATCTTTTGGCAGGGGCCTTTTTTGGTTTCTGACCCTCTCTCTGGCCCTGCTGTGAGCAGCAGGTTGCACTACAGGCCTCCTGTGGCCCCTTCAACCTGAATTATCCTAAAAGCTTATGACCTCAGGCCTCATTTCAAGCACAGAGCAAATGTTTCTGGGACAGGAGTCATTTGTGCTCTATGCGACCATCTAAAAGAAGGCAGGTGAACACCTCCTCCTCCCCGTTGATTATACGGGCAGTCTGGGAGATACTGCCTTGGCATATCTACATTACCCCAGAAATTCTTTGCATCCACCTTTAACCACACAGAAGTCCTGAATCCCCTCAGTGGTGGGGGAAGAAATGCATGTTCTTCTGCAGTGTGAGTTCTCTACCTCTGTAGTTGTGCCTCTGAGTAGATGGTGCCATCCTCCCCTTTCTTTTTTCTTTTTTCAATGCCATGATGGTGCCATCAATGCCCCAGTAATGGAAACCTTTCAAAACAACTTAAAAAAAAAAAAAAAAAAAAAAGGTGTGTGTGGGGGGATTTAGGCATTTCTGCCAGTCGCCAAGTGGCTGGAGCCACATGTGCCCAGACTTGCTTAAGGGAGGCAGCTCCAGGGGGACCCGTTATTTACTCTATCTCTAGATGCATGGACAGGATTATGACTTTTTAGAGACAGAATCCATCTTTGCTAGTCTAACCTATCTAGAGATAGACCATCCTGAGCTGCCAAGCATCCCGATCCCTGAGCCATGGATATGGCCTCCTCGGATTGCTCATGGCATGGGCATGATGTGCCCGGGACACACCTCACAGTGTCAAATAAATTCATGTGGGAGAAGTGGTGGAAGAAAGTGGAGACAAATCAAAAGAGGGGGAATGAAGGCCAGGAGTCCCACCAGCAAACATCTCCAAATACAGGCGGATTTTCCCCCTTCTCTGGCAAGGCCATTCCTTCCAGTGGCACCTGGGGGAAGGAGAGTCTTTTCCTGGCCCCCCTTGTGCGATAGAGGGCAGCAAGATTTGAGACACCCCTCACAACCAACGGGGAGTTTCCTGGAACTCAAAGATTTCATTCTGGGTCCTTAAAGTCCTGGGTGACTGAAGACTATGAGATGCCTCCAGTGTGCGGCTCACAAGGGACCTGAGTCACATCATGATCTCCTTTGAAATGCCCTCAGAAGCAGATCCCATAACGTCTGGCCTGAAGGAGACTTGCAGTATTTCTCTGCCTTTCTCCCTGCACCTACAACTTTCTTTTTAGCCCCTTAGCACTGGGGAGCAGTCTCACCTCCTGGACCGGGGGAGAAGGCCCCAGTGCCTGCCAGCCCTGCCGCTACACTCAGAATGTCATTCCGTTGAACTAAAGCAAGTCCCCACATGACCAGCTCTGCAGCGAAAGTGTGTCCCCACTTTTCTCCAGTCCAGGAAAATGGACTGCAGGTGGGAGGCAGCCAGCTCAGAGCAGGTGTAGAAATGCCTCTGCTCACCACCCCCTGCCCTTAGTTGACATACATGGGAATAGATTTCTCTATTTTTCTTCCTTGCAAGCACACAATTGCTCCTTTCCTCTTCTCCAGGGAGGTCCCTGCTCCCCAGAGAGCCTGTCCCCAGGGAGTGCATCAGTGCTGGCCTGCCTGGCCACTCCTGGAGCCTCCCCTGTGCTCCCCACAGAGCCCCGAGCTGGCAGTGCTGCTCTGCAGAGCGAGGGGGTTGTGGTGCACCAGGGCCATGGGGTGATCCCACACTGGCCGTGGTGGTTGGGCTGAGAAGCAGACCCATCTGGACGGGCATCATTGCCCCTGACAACCCCCTACCAAGGGGTCTGTGGCTGTGGATGATGCTCTTAGCAATCACAGGACATTTCAAATGCCTCAGGCTGTGTTCAGGTGTGTGCCTAGATGCAGCCCAGGGTTTTTCAATGAAGGTGACATGAACCACTCTCAAGGCTCCCTTCCCTCTGCCTGCAGAGGCAGAGGATCCGCTGTGGGCATCTGCCACCAGCCCTGTTACAGGGCAGACAGCCCCATGCAGATACTGTTTGACCATTCAGCACCTCCAGGAGCATTGGGCACCCACAAGTGAGAGCTGAATGCAGCCCTCATTCCCTAACACAGCACCCCATGAGCTCATCGCCTTGAGTCCATAAAGAGTCCCGGAAAAACAACAGTCCTTTTCAGGGTGAAAGTCCTTGAGTGAATTATTGGCTCCAGCTCTGGAAGAAGAAAGCAACTTTCAAGCACTGCACTGAGGAAATCCCCTTTTATTAGAGACAGGCCAGCTCTGACACAGTGATAGACACATTTACAGAAGGCCTCTGGGTCAGACAGGCTGGGTTTGTGCCTCTGGAGAAGTGGGATGAATTTAAAAAAATTTCTACAAGCCTGATTATCACAGATACAATGCCCAAAGCACAAGAGTTGTCTGAGATGAATTCAAGGCACTTACAAAGAGGGATGGGCAGCTTATAGCTGCTGAAATGGTAGCAGCTGAATCAGTTTCCTCAGTGCCTCCTTGAGCTCCTTGTTCCTCATGCTGTAGATGAGAGGGTTCACTGCTGGAGGCACCACCGAGTACAGAACAGACACTACCAGATCCACAGCTGGGGAGGAGATGGAGGGGGGCTTCAGGTAGGCAAACGTGCCAGTGCTGACAAACAGGGAGACCACGGCCAGGTGAGGGAGGCACATGGAAAAGGCTTTGTGCCGGCCCTGCTCAGAGGGGATCCTCAGCACAGCAGTGAAGATCTGCACATAGGACACCACAATGAAAATGAAACACCCCAAAGATAAACAAAGACCAACCACAATAAGCCCCACTTCCCTGAGGTAGGAGTCTGCACAGGAGAGCTTGAGGATCTGGGGGATTTCACAGAAGAACTGGTCCATGGTGTTGCCTTGGCAGAGTGGTATTGAAAACGTGTTAGCAGTGTGCGGGAGAGCATTAAGAAATCCACTGCCCCAGGCAGCTGCTGCCATTTTAACACAAGCTCTGCTGTCCATGAGCATGCTGTAGTGCAGGGGTCTGCAGATGGCAATAAAGCGGTCGTAGGCCATGATTGTAAGAAGGAAATATTCTGCTGAAATTAAGAAGAGAAACAAAAAGACTTGGGCAGCACATCCCAGGTAGGAAATGGCCGTCGTGTCCCACAGGGAATTGGCCATGGATTTGGGGACAGTGGTGGAGATGGAGCCAAGGTCGAGGAGGGAGAGGTTGAGGAGGAAGAAGTACATGGGGGTGTGGAGGCGGTGGTCGCAGGCTATGGCTGTGATGATGAGGCCGTTGCCCAGGAGGGCAGCCAGGTAGATGCCCAGGAAGAGTGAGAAGTGCAAGAGCTGCAGCTCCTGTGTGTCAGAGAACGGCAGGAGGAGGAACTTGCTGAGTGAGCTGCTGTTGGAGATTTGCTGCCTCTGGGCTGTGGGAGAATGTCCAGTGGGGAAAAGACATTGACAAGTTAGGACTGACTTGGAACAAAACCCACAGCATTTCTCAGAGCAACTCCCCACATGTCCTTTCTCCGTACCAGGAGGACCTTCCTTCACCTCCTCTACTTCTGCTCTAGTCTGTGCTTTCGGAGTCTGCCATGGGGAACAGGGTCCTCTGTCCATGGGCTCCAGAGGAGTCAGCCCTGCTTGTTACACACACACTCAGAATCAAATCTCCAAAACAAGATGGTCAGTCATTGTCCAGTGACGAAGTGTCCTTGCAGGGCTGTCGGCGGGATTAGGTGAGACTCCTGAACCCCGGTTTGGCTCAGTTCTACTCCCGTTGGCTGGGGACCCACGTGACCACCCAGCACATGCATAATTCATTGCTATTGATACACCTTAACTGCATAGTATGTGACAATTACTGCAGGGACACTTTGTATTTGACTATTTACAAATGTCTTAGCCATGCACAATCAGATCACTTCTGCAGCAAGGACACTTCGGGACACTCCACCCAAGATGATTATCAACACATTTCAGCATACAAAATGGACTAGACACAGCAGGATTTGGCACGGGGGAATTTCTAGAACCTTCAGAAATTCCCACCTGCAGGGCTGCCATAAGTCTTGGTCAAATACTTAATTGCCTAGGTCCAGTCAATCACCTAGTTTCAAGTTGGTCTTTTGCCTCATGACAACCTATTCTCTCATCTGTGCAGATGACTGGCCAGGAAATTCTCGGGCCAGGCAAGGAGCTAATGACGGAAGTGCTCTGGGTGTGCACACAAGCGTAGCCCTGGTACCCAGCCCAACCACAAGCATGACTCCAGAACAAAACTGACTTTTCATATTTGAAACTCACCTGTAACTTCAGTTCCTTAGCTCTCACCATGTGCTCTGCCACACTGGGTACATGGAGAGAGCAAACAGCAACATGTGTTTGGGGGGAGCTGTTTCTGGGGTGGATGCCCTGAGCTGAGTGAGGGGGATTTCATGCAGTGATGCCATGGGAATACTCTCCAAGTCCTGCAGGGACAAATGACATTAGCATCCAGCCCATCAGCCTCTGCAAGAGAAGAACCCTGGGAGGAATTCATCTCCTCCTCTTTCACCCTTCTGAACAGTTGTCTGTATCCAAATCATTCACCATCAGCTCCCACTCGGTGCAAGGGAGGAAAACAGGCCCATGAAGGCAGGGCTTACAGGACCCATTGCAGAGGTCCCCGTTCCACTAAGATAGATCCTACCCTCACATCAGTTCACCACCCGCACCACACCTGCAGCCACAATAGGGGTTGTGGGGCAGGGGGTACAGACAAGCTGTGTGTCCACATCCTCTCTCCGATTAAGCCTACTCATAACTGGGAAGGGGTCTGCAACATCCTCACAACCCATTCTGCAGAAGAAGGGCTGTAGCAGAGGGGCTTACCCACCACACATGGGGCACATCTATTGAAGGGACAGAAATCCTTGGCTTTTTGCATTACTAGAGAATCCTGAGGGGCAAAAGTGTTTGGGTTAGTGCATTGCCCAAAAAGGGATGTCTCCTTAGGGAGACTTGGCGCATTCCCCAGCCCTACAGACTGCATGGCCCAAAGACCCACAGGCTAGGAGGGGTCTGGGACCCCTCACTCCCATGCAAACACCTCCAGATGGGTAAGCAGGAAAGCCTGCATCTTACTCAGCTGTGCACATCCCCCTGCAGAGGAGGTTTTGCTCTCAGCCACTCTGTCAGGCAGTGGTAAAGTGGGCACCTACAGGAGAGATGCACATCTGCTCTCCTGGAGCCTGGACTGCAAAGGAGGTGTCTCCTGCCCTGGATGCTGTGGCCTTGAGGGCAGAGGCTCTGGTAGGCGGCAGAGGAGACACAGGGGCTGGCTCAGGGGAAGGCATCTGCATTGCAGAAGCTGTCAGGGAATTGCCCACATCCACCCTCCCACAGCCTTTCCTGTGAGAAGTTTCCTCCCTTTAATGCATCATCCTGCTGCTGCCTGGCACTGTCCCAGGGGCAGAAACCTTCAGGTTTGCAGGTGCTAAGCAGCAGCTAAGACCAACCCTGAGGAGGCTAATAAAGATTACGGTGGTGCTGCTCATAGGCAGAGGGGTGGCTGAGGGGATTTGCTGAGGTTCCTTGCAGACCTTATGATCTCTCCATTTAACAGTTTAGGAGTCGCAGTTTCTTGTCCAGACTGAACAACTGTGTTTCCATTCCAGCCCTGTCAAAAGATGAGGAGATTAAGCACAGACTCAGGAAGGAAAGTTCTGCCCTTTGCAGGTATGACCAGCATAAACTTTCCTTGTGAAAAGTTCTCTTCAGAAAATGTCCTGGGGGTGAGCTGGAGCTGAGAGCAGCCCTGACCCAAGCAGCACCCTCTCAAGAGGAGAAGGAACATGCCCTGTTGGGGGTCGCTCCTTCCACCCACAGCTTCTCCCTGCAGCACCATCATGGGGAGTTCCCTGGGCAGGCAGAGTCACTGCCCCGGGTGCACAGCACCCTGGGGCACAGGGACACTGCTCTGAAATGCAGCATTGGGCAGACCTGGGTGCACTCCCTGGCTTCACACCCATGCACTGTTCCTGGGAGAAGGTAGCCATGATGCCCTGTCCCTGTGATAGTGTGGAAGCTAATCCCTGCTGTAAAGCACCACCTGCTCCAAACAGGAGAAGCTGGCAGAGCCGCCCTGACAGACCCTATCAGCTCTGGAAGGTGCCAGCTGCAGAAGAAACCTCTGGCAACCACAGCAGTGTTGCCCTGCAGCCAGAGACTTACTGTGTCAAGGGCAGTGAGGATTTCTGCTCAGAGTGTGCTGCTCTCAGCTGTCCTCCTGTTGCTGACTGTCTTTAACTTCTGAGTCGCTCATCTCATCCTGGCACCTGCAGACAGCACCCTGAGTCTTGCTGCTCCTTTAAGAGGAGCTGCACCAGGACAGAGCTGTCTCTCTGCAGCGCCTGCCAGGTTGCCATGGGCTCCTGCAGTCCCAGGAGCCAGGCCCAGCTGAAGATGTGACTTTCTCTGTGCCCTGTGCACCTTCAGGAAGTTCCCAGGGCTCCAGGGCTGACATCTCCTGAAAGACCGTGTGGTCACCCCTTGGAAAATGCCCTTTGAAGTAGACGAACATAATCACCGATGGTCCCTCCCTAAACAGGGGAGAGAGACTGAGTTCAGCGTTTCAGTTTGTCTCATCAGAAGATGGTTATCTGGGAGAGGTGGAAATGTCCCACTCTGGAAGGGCCTGCTCCCATCCCATAAGAAGACAGGACACCTAGGCAGGGACAAGAAGGGAGTTCATTTATTCATGCCTTAGCAGTTGGTTTAGAGGTGTCAAGCTAGGCATTAAATACTGATTTGGAAGCTCCTGGGATGCAGTAGGATTCAGTTCCCTCTCATGCCCTCCACAGACTCACAGGAGGTGGGATTCCCCTTGCCCAGGTTTTGCGGTGCATGGTGTGACTGCTTCTTGTCTAAGCTCCCATTGTAATCAATGGAGATGGAGGGTGGGAGTCAGTTGTTCATATGCAAACAGCTTCTGACATGTGAAGTGTCAGAGGTGGTCCAAGACATGTCTCCTTGCTCTGATGTAACAGCTCTAAAACCCACATCTTTCTGGGGCATCAGCTGCCAGGTGGAGGATCTCCTTGGCCATTTGAAATGACACTAGCTACCTACTACTGCAAGAGCTCCGCTCACCCTGAAGCTGAGACCTGTGCAGATCCTGATGTTGCAAGCAGCTGATGTGATTCAGTGCAGACACTTGGTTTAATGCAATGACAACAGGCCTGCAGGGCCATGTCACCTACATGGGGTGTCCAGCACGACCACCATGTTTCTAGCAGATACAGCTCAGGACCTACAGGAAAATCATGCCACTCTGGAGTGGTTGCTGGACAAACACCCCAGGGCATCTCGACTCTCCTATCTCTTCCCAAGCAAAGGATTCCCACCACTGCCTTTAGGCAAAGTCTATCGCATCTACATCCAAGCATGCTGCAAAGATGGAAGGCACATCACACCAAGGTCTCCACACATACTCCTACACTCTCAAATCCATCTAGTTCTCCTCTCCCTAAAGATCTTCTCACCCAGCAATGCTATGAACAGGGACCATACTAATGATGCAGCTACAGCATAGCTAGATTGCAGGCTGTTCAGGCCCAAGGACCTTCTCAGAGGCACCTTGTCCTTCCTGGCTATCTGATAACTTCTATTACAGGCCCCAAGGTGCTGCAAAGTCATCTTGGGTACAAAACACTTTTGCTGCCACAGCTGCATGGCCCAGCTCTGTTTCTCCCTGGCCTTGGCTACTGCAGGGTTTGCTCTCTTAGTCGGTGCCTCATATCATCATTATATCACCATATATCGCCTACACCAGCAGGTCTCTGTTCTGAAGTGGGGCCATTGCATACATGGCGTCCTTGTCTCTGGGGAACAGATTTTACAGCAACAACTCTGCACTCAGCCCTGCTGCCACAGCTGAGATTCTGCAGCCCAAATATACACAAATGCACAAAGCCTGGGCCACAAAACAAGAGGAAGGGGAGATGCACAAGCTGTTGCAGAACTACAAAAGCAACCTTAGGCAACCTGAGGAAGTCTGTGGATCACAGACCCCAGTTCAGATGGGGAGACTTTAATCTCCCCAGCATATCCTGGGATGACAATGCCGCAGGCTAGAAAGAGTACAGGAGGATTCTGGAGGGTGTGGAGGACAACCTCCTAGCACATCTAAGCCAGATAGGTCATCAGCGGTGACACCTTCCTTGACCTGGAACCTGCAAAGAAGGAAGAACTGACCGGAGATGTGATAATCAGTGTCAGCCTTGCCTGCAGTGACCACGAGGCAGTGGAATGTCTGATCCTGAGGGGAGTGAGGAAGAAGGGTAGCAGAGTCCAGACTCTGGGTGTCAGAAGAGCAGACCTGGGCCTACTGGGGAGACTGGTTGAGGAATCCCTTGGGAGGCAGCTCTGAAGGGCAAAGGAGCTCAGGAAAGCTGGCAGATTTTTAAGGCAGCATCCTCCAAGCTCGAGAACAGCCCATACTGATACCCAGGAGGACCTCCCTGGAGGTTTTCAAGATTGGATCAAGGCCTCAGCAACCTGGCCTGACCCCAAAGCTGACCCAGCAGTGAGCACAAGGTTGGGCTGGATGCCTCCTGAGGTCCTGCCCAGCCTGAAAGACTCTGTGATTCCTTCCCCTCTGGGTCAATTCTTGTTGGTGTAAGGGAAAGCACCCAGTTCTCATGACCATGGAAGTAAGTCAGACACAAGTATGATCAGATTAATTAGCTTGCCTGTCCTGCTCCAGTCAGAGATGGACAGAGGCAGGGCTGCTTCGCAGGTACCCCTGAACAGCTCTGATCGCTCCTTTGTCTCACCTTTAATTGTGTTTTTCTCTCCTTTACTCCTTCCAAGTTCTACCCCCTTACTAGCCTGATAACCTCCCATACAAACTGCCCACCTCCCTTTGCCGTCTCCTCACAGACCCTCATTGTGCTTGCTTTGTACCCTCACTAGGCATTCCTGGGATGGCTGCCATGGTAATTCCTACCTAGGTCAGCAATTCCATTAAACCAGTACTTCCTTCTAGTACTTGAAGTGTCCTGCAGTTCCTTCTGCTAGTGTCTTCTTAGGGGCATCCCAACTCAAGCTGAGCCTTCCGCACTCCACGTTAACAGCTGCTGCACTGAGCTTTAGTCTGGGGCACCTTGAGAAACTTGGGGATTCAGCCAACAGAAACCTCATGATGTTTTACAAAGAGAAGGGGCAAGTCCTGCACATGGGGAAGAATACCCCCATGTATCAGGGCAGTTTAGGAGGTGAGCAGCTGGGGAATGGCCTGAGGAGAAGGCCTGGGTATTGCAAGGGATGCCATAGGAGCCAGTGGTGCATGCTCACTGTGAATAAGGCCAGACATCAACAGGGCTGCATTAGGAGGAGCATGGCTTCCCAGACAACAGCAGTTATTGTCGCCCTCAACTCAGCACTGATGTGTCCGATTCCCAGGCTCCCCAGAACTTTTCTTGGTAGTGGGAAGAAGCATGGGAAGGGGAAACAAGCTCAGACCTGCAGCTTGGGAAGTTCAGACTGGCCAGTAGCATAGAAATAAATTACCTGAAGGGTGGTGCTGTGGTGCAACAGGTCACCCAGAGGGAGTCTGTGATCAGCCAATGGCTTTGTGTTCCAGGGAACAGCCAGTGAGGATGAGAGACATCAATGAAGGGAGAGAGAACCCAGGGTGAGAGCAAGGTGGGGAAGCAGGCTGGGTGTCTACACTCTGCAGGGACACAGGAGCAGGAGTGGGACAGTGTACGTCGGCCTGTGGTGGAGATGGCCGAGGGTGCTGCAAAGGCTGAAGGGCCCTGAGAGAACTGGGGTCTTTGTCCTATGGCTGTTGTCTCTGCCACCAAGGCCTACCAGGAGACACTGGGGCCTCGTTGTCCCCTTGTCCCCCCAGGGACCCCAGGAGATGTCCTGTCATTGTCCTGCATTCAGCCTTGCACACCCCCACCCACACACTGCCCCCAGAAGGAGCCCTGGGCAAGGCATGAGGGAAAGCATCTCCCTTCCCAGGGTCTCAGTGTCCATGATTGGCCATTTTGCTCTATAGAACAAATGAAGGCTTCACTTTGCATCAGAGTCACCTGCACATTTCCTTTCCCTACCTGTAACCAGTGACTACAATTTTCTGCTCTCATCAGCCCCCAGTGAGTCTTTGCTGGTAATGGCCCTCAGTGGGATCTGTTAACACTCTACAAAAGTTTGGGATTTGCTTCTGACTTGACTTGAACATTTTGCTCAATCTCCTCGCAATAGCTGAGGTTCATGGAGTCAGCACCAAATACACCATGGGGCTCATTACAATGCAAAAAGCCGTGATGAACCACGTCTCTCCCTGTAATTTTCTTGAAGTAATGTATGGCTAATTGGAGTGGTTTCAGCAGAGTAGCTGAAAGATGGTGACTTCAGTTAGAACATCATATAAAGGTATTTCTTAAAGGTTTTTAGGATTAGTAGTCTTATTCAGCTTTCACAATAAGTGACAGCAACATTCTCCAAATGATATAGATACAGAGTGTCTCCTAATGAAGTGTGGACATGTAGGAAAAGCAGTGTCCCAGAAGTCAGACACTGCATGGACACTCTTCTTCCCCATCTCCCCAACCCTGCCATTTCTCTCATCAGCCACCTGGGACTTGCATCACTCCTGTTAAAGTCAAACCTTTCTCCACTGAAGTCTGCAAATGAAGGTTACAGCTCATATGCCCCACTTCCCACCTGCTTTCCTTAGAGAACGAGCTGCAAATAGACACAGAAGAATTTTTCTTAATTACAAGCCAGAAAAAAAAAAAAAGGCATGATGCAATTTCCTGAAAAATAATTACACTCCTGAACTGTATGCTGAGTCCAAGGTGCCTCCAATGAAGTCCCCTTTCCACAAGGGATAACCTGGCTAGAAACCTTTTGGATAGACATGAAATGCTAGAGAGAAACAGAATGAAGGACTTGCCCAGAGAAACAAACTTTAAACTCCCCACAGTGCAAATCAGCAGTGTAGTATGGGAATGAACAAAGAGTAATGGAAGGAGTTACAGTGTTACAGTGCCCAGATAGCGTGCTGTAAAGGGATGTTAGAAATTGTTAATATAATCAGGACACGTGGAAACAGAGGAGAGCGCCATACAGCTCCTGGGGGTCCTGCACCATGCTGGTGGCTCTGCTGCTCTTGGGCATCTTGGACCAGGTTGTGTTTCTGTACAAAAGTCTGGAAAAAACCCTATGCAAGTCCCTGGAGCAGAGGGATTTTCCTGGGCACTCAGAGCAACCCAGGCAGGACTCAGGCATGTCAAGGGAAACCCATCCCACCCACACCAAACCCCCTGCTCTCAATCCTGTGACCTTCCTGGCCCCTCAGACCAGGAGCAGGAGGGGTTTGTGAGCATGGCCACATCCCAGACAAGCCTCCATCAGGTCTTCAGCTCCACAACATGTCACAGCTTCAAGTGAGCTCTCTAAAGCAACACTTCCCATGGCCCTGGTGCACTGGCAAGACTTTGGGCAGACACCCAGGAGACAGGGCAGAGAAAGGGCAGAGACCTCAGGGTGCACAGCTGGGCTCACAGCATCACAGAGGGTGTGCCACCCTGGATAAGCAGCCCAAAGAAGTAAACGAGTCCTTCCTTTTGCAATGACTTGGAAAGCCCCATCTCTGACAGTATTCAAGGGGGATGGAGTCTCCCTTCTGCAAGAGTCACTCAGGATTGTGCAAAGACTAGGAAGAGCAGGAAGGCTGGTTGTAGGGACGTTCTCAAGCTTCAGCAGCTGCAGAGGTGGGAGCTGGTCACCTCACAAACTTCTGAATGAGCCCAAATGCAGGTCCTGAGGCATTGCACTGCCTTACAGGCTCTGCACCGGAGCCTGGGCAGCAGCACTGTGGTGTGTGGGCATGTCCTGAGATGTCCAGGGTCAAAACTGTGGGAGATCCAGGGATCCAGGTGCTTGGGTGGCAGCTGGGTATGGCTAGGGTGCCAGAGGCTTTAGTGACACCCAGGCAAGAAGCACTGCTTCGAGGAGACACTGAAAAGCCCAAGGCCCAGCTGAGGCCCAGGGAGGAGAAGTGGCTTTCCTTAGGCTCAGGTTAGGTTCAGCCAGAAGGAAGGCTGGGCAAAATGCATGGGAAAAGGGAGAACTTCCCCAGATTTGCTCCCTGGCCTGGCCCTCCAGATGATGGGTGTTAAGGACACATTTGCTCTTCTCTGGCATATTATTTTCATCTGGAGCACCACAGACAGAGAAAGCTTGCCGAGGCGTTTTGAAAACAAAAGTCTGCTTTGGTGCCTAAATGAGGAAGGCTCTGTCCTCTCCCACAATGTCCTACATCCTACTTCTACAAGAAGAGCAACCCACAGCAAGAACCAGTTTTGAAGCTCACCAAAGCATCTCAGCCCGTGGCCATGCTTTGTGCTGTTTGATCTCACATGGATTTGATCCTGGCTTTGAAAAAAGCCAAAACTTAAATCAGCCCTGAAGCTTCCTGCACAGGTGTGCCCAGGGCAGACATGCCAGTGCAGGGGCGCAAAAGTGACTTCTCTAGTGCCCCAATTTAGATATTTCACAGTCTTTGCCACCATCTGGAGACATTCCTGAAGGATTTATCAACAAGGTCTGGAAAATAACTGGGGTGAAGGGAAGTGACTGTTTTCCAGGATGTGAGGGGAAATCTCTGCTCTCTCCCTGGCTGTGCCATCTCCATGGCAGTGACCTACTGAGTCCCCGATGACATAAGCTGAGGTCACAGTGGGATGTGCCACCTCATACAGAGGTCTCCCTGGTGCCACAGGGGTACCCTCACTTCCCTGCAAGGCCTGGTCACTGCTGGGCACCGCTCATGTGCTGCCTGCCACTGCCCTTTGGAGCCACTCTGGGGCAAGGAGAGGGGATGGGAGCCACACTGGGGCCCCTCACCAACAGGCAGAGGAGCAAGGGCACATCAGAGAGGAGTTTTGTGTAATGAGATGGGAAGAGCATCCTTCCTCCTCATCTGGAGAGGCGAGCCAAGGGCAAGAGGACAAGCAAGATGGAGGACTGATGGACCACCACCATCAGCCCAGACTGCAGTTCCTTGTTCCCAGCGCTCCTGCAGCTCTCCACCAAGGGTAAGGGCTTTGGATGCTCCTTCCTGAGGGGTTGCACAGAGACTGTTAACTGTAAAAAGAGCTGTGGATCCTGGGCTGTGGGGGGTGGCTGGACAGGGTGGGGGCTGCCATGAGAGCCTTGTTGTAGAGTCCTGACTGGTTGGGGGGACAATGTGGCAGCCAGGACTCTTGCGTCCTGGGGCTCAGCCCTAAGCCCCCAGGATCCTGTGGGGGTGGGGGCAATGCAGGGCCAGGTTTCCCTGGGAGTGGGTCCCCCTTTGGGATCTGGCTCTGAGAGGAAAGGGGTGCTGCATCCCAGAGGCTGGGGTGGCCTGCAGTGGCCATGCCCAGGGCCCCCGCACTGGCACCAGAGCCAGCACCAGCACCGGCCCTGGGGCTGCTCCCCTGCGCCCGGCACGGCCCCCAGGCACAGGGCAGCCAGGAGCCCCGTGGGGCCCCTGCGGCAGAACCCAGACCCTGCGGGGCAGCAGCTGGGCCCCGGGGCCCCGCACTGCCAGGGCACATGGCACCGGGCTGCCCCCAGGCCCTGCCGCACCCCGCGCTGCCGCCCACAACATGGCGCCCCTCCACAGGGGGGAGGAGGGGAGGGGAGGGGAGGGCAGAGCTGGCCGCCAGGGCAGCAGGCTGCAACGTTTCCATGTGTGTGTGTGTGTGTGTTTTTGGGCCCTGGGGGTGCCCTGTCTGCTGCCATGTGTGGTGCTGTGCCCTGTGTGTCCCTGCTGCAGTGGCACGTGTTGGCTGGCCACCCTCCGTGAGGCGAGGGGTGGGGGTGCAGGGTGTCACAGTGGTGGGGTGTCCTGTGGTGGGGGTAGGTGGTGGACTCAGTGTCTTGGTGTTCAGAACGGGAAGAGGTGTCTGGAGAGAGCAGTGCTGTGCGTGGGGAGTGCCGCCAGGCTGGGGAGCTGGGGAGCCCTTGGAGGGGAGGAGGTGACTTGGCTCGCAGGGCCCAGGCTGCCCTGGTGGCCAGAGCCAGGGATGCTGGCAGCCTGCTGCCTTCTGTGCGCTGAGGTTCAGGCCTTGAGTTTGTGAAGCTCTTGCCAGGATCTGCAGGCAGGATCCAGACTAAAGGGCAGGGAGTGTTCCTGCTTGCTCTGAGATGTGAACCAAGCCTGCTTTTTCCCTCCTTTCCTCTCATTTGCTTTTCCTCATGAGAACTTTCCTCTGCAGCCATGTTTGCTGAGGGTGGAGGAGTGGCGGGACATGCTTGTTGCCAGCTGGGTGTTAACATGCTGGCAGCTCTTTGGACAAATGAAGGCCTTGTGGAGCGGTGGTCCTTGGAAAGAGGCAGGTGTGTTCTTGGGAGACGACTGTCAAGGGGCTGATGCCTTTATGTGCCAAATCTTCACAGACAAGCAGTTGCTTTGAGTAGGCCAGCCACAGCCAGAGTGCCCTGCAAGGCCTGCGCAACCCAAGTCTCTCTTCCTTCCAGTTTCAGCCTCTTTAAGATCCTCCAGCATCCTGCTGTAGTGTGAGCTTTCTATGCCGCAGCAAGGAAATGAGAGAGCACCCTCCATGCAGGCATCAGTGTGCTAGGTGTGGTGTGGTTAGGTGCTGTCACTGCTGCACCGTGTGTTTTGGGAGCCCTTGGTGCCACAGCTGCTGCCATGTGTGGTGCTGTGCCCTGTGTGTCCCTGCTGCAGAGGCGCGTGATGGCTGGCTATCCTCTGTGAGGCGTGGGGCAGTGGGTTTGGGGTGCCACAGTGATGTGGTGCCTTGTCTTGGGGACAGGTGGTGGCCCCAGTGTCTTGGTGCTCATCTTGGGAGGAGGTGTGTGGAGAGAGCAGTGCTCTGCTCCCAGAGCCCAGCCTGCCATCGTGGTGTCCTTCTGGGAGACCCGGGGCTGGGAACCATTGGGGACCATGTTACTGCCTTGGAGCATTCTAGTGCGAGCCAGGGATGCTTGCAGTTTGCTGGCTTCTGTCAGCTGAGGTTCACGCTTGCAGTTTGTGAAGCTCTTGATGCTTCCCCGAGTCTTTGAGATTGTACTGAGTCTTCTGCAGAAAGTCATCTTCTTGCTCCTTAATGGCTTTCTGTTGAATCTGGACCCTCACTGCATCTTCCCTTCCCAGATCTTAATCCATTCTGATCCATCAGAGAGATGGGGAGTTAATCAAAGCAGTCAGAGCCACTTCTCCCCTTTTTGCCTGCCCAGACCCTCGAGGCAGTGCAGATGCCACCTCACAAGAAGTCAGGCCTCTCGGGGAGACAGGTGGCTCTTAGGCTCCTGTCCTTGGTCAGCCATGGAGGTGGCAGCTCCAAAGCTGCTAGTCCCTTTGGAGTAGAGTCTTAGGATAGCAGATTCCTTGAGCCTGCAATGGGAGAAACATCTGGAGGTGGGGGTCCAACACCCTGCTCGAGGCAGGTCCCAGGAGCAGAGGTATTTTCAGGCCTTTTCCAGTGAAGTTTTGAATCTCTCCAAGGATGGAGATTGGGGAACCTCTCTGGGTCCCTGTGCCATAGTCTGGCCGCCATCATGGAGAAGAAGGGTTGTTCTTAACATCTAAGAAGAATGCCCCATGCTCCAAGTTGTCCCTGTTGCCTCTCATGCTGTTACTATGCACCTTCAAGAAAAGCTGGCTCTGTTTTCACTGCACCTTCCATAGGGTAGCTGTGCAGAGCAGGTAGATCCCCCTTGGCCTTCTGTTCTTGATGCTGAACAAACCCAGCTCTCCCAGCCTCTCCTTATATGCCCTGTACTCTAGCCCCTGACCTTCTTGGTGTCCCTGGGCTGGACTGCCTCCTATGTGTTAGTGCCTTTCTAGAACTGGAGAGCCCAAATGGCACCCAGTATCCAGACGTGGCCTCACCTGTGCCAAAAAGCCAGGTAGAATGTCTCCGGTGGCCCTGCTGGTTACGTTCTCACAAATACAGCTCAGCATAGAGGGGAGACATTTGCCCGTGGCTGTTGTGAGAATGCAAGGCCAGCAGAACTGACAGTAACCCTCCGATTCTTTCTTCCTAGGTTGCTGCAGTCATGTAGGCTGCCAGTGCAGTCCTAGAGTCCCCGAGGATGGAGGCAGGGTGCCTTCACTGTGACACCAACACGTGCCAACGTGTTGCCAACACCGTGAGCCCTCTGTGGAACCAGCTGCAAGTGAATGAGGTGAGGCTGCGTATGGATGTGAAGGCTGCCGTAAATGCATCTGGCTTTTTTGGGTCACCTGGGGTGTGAGTTCCCCTCCTGGTACCTCTGCTCTGCTGCAAATTCCTCCTCCCACAAATGCTGTTGGTGCCAGCCTGCTCAGCAAATGCTGTAATGCTCCCTCCTTTTCCTAGATGGTTGTGGTGCTGTATAGGATGAATCAAAGACCCTTATAATAAATGCCAGCATCCCCTGTGTGCCTTTGTCTGTGTGCCCCAAAGCCTGCTTTGATTGAACTGAGGAACTCTCAGAGCTCTTGGGCTTCTGGCTCTGTGAGGGGTGAAGATGTGCCCAGGGCCAGGCTGCCCGTGGCACCCAGCCATTGGTGTGCCACAAACCCAGCTCCGGAGCCCGTGTTCCTGCTGCAGAGCCCATTCCCACAGGACTGCAGGTGTTTCCCCAGACCTCCAGTCTGGGGCTGTCTCCTTGCTGGTGCCACATTTTCAAAACCTCTGCGCCCTTTCTCCCTTCACAGAAGCTCCTTGTCCAGCTAACAAAAGGAAAGGGGCAGAGGTTACCTTGGGCTCAGGAGACCTACAGGACTCCCAGATGTTTCCAAGTTGTGTCTGTAACTTTATTACAAAAAAAAAAAAGCCCTAACCCTTGTCCCTAGCTGGAGGTTCATGATGTGGTGGGGTCGTGGGGGTGGAAAGCAGCAGCCTGCTGTGCCCACAGGCAGCAGCATCCTTCCTTCTGAAAGCAGTAGCATTGCCCAAGGAGCCAGCTCTGGTCCTGGTCTTGTGCTGAGTGTTTGCACACAGGTTGTGAGCCCAGAGTGCCTTGGCCACCTCCTGGTGTCACCACAAGAGCTTCCCTCTGTGTGTGGTTGAGGAGCCAGGGGAAGGCAGTGAGCAGAGCAGTTCCTGGGGAGTGTGCAAGTGTCAAGTGTCCTGCCTCCATCTGTTCTTGCTGGCCCTTGGTTGTATCTAGCAGAAGAGCCAGCTCTGTGGGGCAGAGACAGTGTGTTTGTAGACTGGCTGCCACAGCTGAGGTCTGGTGTCAGGTTGATGGCTGGTGCAGTGCTGAGTAGATCTGACAATGTCAGCAACCCTTTCCAGTGCAGCTGCTCCCTCAGCTGATCTCTGTACCTCGGTCCTAGAAATGGAAGTGATGTCCTGCTGTCATTTAGCAGGTGCTGCAGAACAAGTGGATCACAGCTAGGACTCGATGGTAAAGGAAAAGCAAGTGCATTTGTTCTCTTCTGCAATTTGGGGCCATGATGACAGAGTGGAGATGTCACATGACCTGGAGAGAGTCTTGCCAGGAGATGACAGCCATTTGCAGAGGAGTGTCATGAAAGGAGTGATGACAGTGACATCAAGGGACAGGAGGGCGACCCAGGTGAGCTTCTCCTCTGTGAAGGACATCAAAGAAGCCTGCCTCAACACGTGTGGTTTTGTGAAATACAGGCTGGCCCAGAGATGTGTCTCATGCCTGAAGAAGCAGTGGAGGTTCCCAGCTCCCCCTGTGACAGATCCTTTGGCAGAGCACCTTCCGGTAGAGAAAAGGCTGTGCCCAGCAGGCTCTTGGTTGGTGCAGGTTCTTGGGATGTCACCTCCGTGCATTCTCCTCATCAGCAAGAAACCTGTTAATAGCTTCAGTGTGGCCTTGGAGGTCCCTTCTGCCTGAGTACCTGACAGGTCAGCAGCAGGCCCATGGGGAGGGGATGTGCTTGTGAGGTCATTTATCCTCAGGACCTGCTGGGCAAGCTGCAGGCAGCTGGCTTGGGTGCTGCCTGTGAGGTGACTTGTGCCTCAGCACCTCCTAGGCCAGGGGAGGCACCTAAGTGCTGTTGGTGCAGGTTGTGAGGTGCTTCTGCCTCACTCCTTGATAGGCCAGCAGCAGGCACATGGCTTCGAGGCTGAGTGTGAGGTCAGTGGTGCCTCAGTATGAGATAGGTCAGCAGCGGGCACAGGGCTGCCGTTTGCGCTTGTGAGGTCATTGGTGAGTCAGTACCTGATAGGGCAGCTGCAGGCACATGGCTCCAGGGCTTAATGAGAGGCCCCTTTTCAATCCCTACCTGGTAGGGCAGTGTCATGTACGTTACTGCTGGTTGTCTTGGTGAGGATGTTGAGAACCTGAGAGACAGCCACATGCACATGGGTTTGGTGATGATGGTGAGGTCACTTTCTGCCTCAGCACCTCATAGGTGAGCATCAGGCCCATGGCTTGGATGCAGATGGTGAGGTGCCTTGGCCTCAGTACCTCATGGGCCAGCACAGACATATTGGTGCAGTTTGTACTTGTGAGGCCACTTCTGCCTCAGTCCCTGATGGGCCAGCAGTGGTCACGTGTCTTTGATGCAGATTGTGAGGTCACTTGCACCTGCGGCCCTGACAGGCCAGTGGCAGGCCAATGGCTGCTGTTTGTGCTTGTGAGGTCACTTGTGCCTCAGGCCCTCATAGGCCAGGCACGCTGAGCTTGAGAGAAATTGCTTGTCAAGTGTAGGAGTTCATTAGAGATAAGTGGTTCTACACATATAACAAACATTGGGCAACACCAAACAATCTACAAACTGTAAGTATTAACAAACCTCAAAGTATATCCAAGCCATACTGTTAAGCCATGGATGCACAATATAATGACCATTCTTGCTTTTTTCTTGTCCTTATGGGGCCACCCCTACGGTAACAGTTTTCCCCAGGTTATTCTCACCACACTTCAGCTGTGCCAGGATGATTCATGTTCTCCTTGGCAGTTGGCCTCAGGGTCGTCCCCACTGATGAGTGGGTTGTCGAGTCTGCAGGCCAGCTGATGATGAGTCCGAGTCCACACAGAGGTATGTGGCTTACTCCCTTATCCTTCCTGGACCTAGTTCCTTATCCAGTCAAACAATGCCAGGCCACGGTTACACAACAGTTGTATGGCCCCAGTCAATACCAGTAGGCATACCAAGAGATAACCCAGTGCTCAGTTGACAACAGTGAGTCGTGATGCTCAAGCACTTACCTGCAAGTCAGCAGGAAATACTTCAGGGGTCATAGCTGAGAATCAGCTTGCAAAGCTGAAGTTGTTTTGTGCAGATAACTTGCAAGCCCCCTCAGAATTAAGTTCCTCAATTTTCCACATGCTCCTCTCTGCTCTAGGGGAGACCTGACAGATCAGGTGTCCAGCTCAGCTGAGCACGTTTTGCAAGGTGTCACTGAGCTGGTTGAGGCTGCAGGTTCTGAAGCTCTTTCCAGGGTCTCCAGCTGGGATTCTGACTAGAATCCAGTGCGTCTCCTTTGTCCTAGAGGAAGAAAAGAAACCCACATAGCTGGGTCATCATGTCCATCAGGAAACTGAAAGGCCAGCAGTAGGCACCTTGGCTTGATAGATGATTGTGAGGTTTTTTGTATCTCATCATCTGATGGGCCAGTGTATTAGACAGGCACAGAGTCCTTGCTGTGCTGCCAATGCTCTCCCTAATGCAGCCCAGGAAACCACAGACTGCCTTTGCCATGAGGACGTGTTGCTGGCTTATGCTGCTAGATGCTGCCTACCTTCTCTGCCAAGCTGCCTTCCAGCCAGTCAGCACTCAGTGTGTCCTGGTGCAACACATTCCATTTCCTTTGGTGGCACTTCATGAGGTTCCTCTGTGCCCTTTTTTCCAGCCTGTCAAGGTCCTTCTGAATGGCAGCACAAACATCTATTGTATCATGCCTGTGTCGCAGGGGAGGATTGTGTCTTAGAAGCTCATAGGTCTTTAGGAGACACAGGGCCATGCGGGTGACTGTGTGGTCACTTGTGTGTCTGCAGGTGATGGGCCAGAAGCAAGCGCATAGGTGGGAAACTGTCTATGAAGTCACTTGTGTCTTTTTACCTGATAGGCCAGTAGCAGGCACATGGCTTGGATGTTGATTGTGAGGTCACTTCTGCCTGAGTACCTGTTTGGATAGCAGCAGGCACACGGCAAGCCCAGTCCTTCAGAGAAGCTGAAAGGCCTGCTGCAGGCAGGTGGGCTTGGAAGAGGACTGTGAGGTTGGAAGAGGACTGTGTGCTTGGAAGAGGACTTGTAAAGGATCAGCTAGTAGGCCAAAAGAAGGCTGACGGGTGGGGACATTATGATGAGAGCAGTTGTTTCTCAGAAGCACCTCAGATGGTAGGAGGCATGTACCGTAAAGGTGAAAGTGATGTCACTTCTGTCTGTGCAGGTGATGGGCCAGCAGCAGGCACATTGCTGGGAAAGCGGCAGTGAGGTCACTTCTGTCTCAGCCTCTGATCCACTAGCAGCAGGCTCATGGCTGGGGCCAATGGCTGCCCAAGCAGCTGGTACACCAGTAGTAGGCACATGGATTGGATGTTGATTGTGAGGTGAATTGTCTGTGAGTGCCTGGTAGGCCAGGAGCTGGCCTCTGGCTTGGTACTGTCTTTGCCATGTCCCTTCTTCTTGATGACTTGATTGAAAGCAGCAGCTCATTTGCTTGGATGCTCCTTGTGAGGTCACTGCTGATGGAGTACCTACTAGGCTACGCACAGGCACAGGGCTAGGATGTTGATTTTGTGGTCTCTCCTGTCCTTGCAGGTGCTAGGCCAGCAGCAGGTGCATGGCTTGGATGGTGATTGTGAGGTCACTTCTGCTGGAGTACCTGATTGGGTAGCAGCAGGCACAGAACTGGGTCTTCATGTCCATCAGGGAAGCTGAAAGGCCGGCAGCTGGCCCTGGGCTTGGAAGATGATTTTGAGGTTCTTTGTATCTGATCAGCTGATGGGCCACTGAGAGGCTGTTGGGCAGCAATGTTGTTCTTGGGTGAATTGTGTCTCAGAAGCCCCTAATCTCAGAGGAAGACCATGGCTGTGAAGGTGACAGTGATGTCCCTTCTGTCCCTGAAGATGAGGGTCCAGCAGCAGGACATGGGTGGAGGAGGGCCTGTGAGGTTGTCTCTGTCTGTACAGCTGATAGGCCAGCAGCAAGTGTACAGCTTGGATGTTCATTGTGTGGTCACTTATAACTGAGTAGCTGAAAGGCCAATAACAAGCACCTGGCAGTGAAGGTGACTGTGAGGTCACTGCAGTCTCAGCTCTTGATAGGCCATCAGGAGGCACATGGCTTGGATGTTGACTGGGAAGTTACCTCTGCTGTAATACCTGATTGGATAGCAGCAAGCAAATAGTTGGGTCATGTGCATGAGAGAAGCAGAAGGGCTGGCAGCAGGCCCCTTGGCTTGATAGATGCTTGTGAGGTGACTTCTGAGCAGCTGATAGGTCAGCCTGTAGCTCAGGCCTAAGGCAGGTTTTTGTGAGGTCACTTCTGCCTGAGTGCCTGATAGGCCAGCAGCAGGCACATGGGTTAGAATTTGACTGTGGGGTCGCTTCTGACCTCACTTAGTACCTGATCTGGTGGCAGCATGTGCATAGGTGGATCATGTCCATCCAAGAAGCTGACATATTAGCAGCAGGCACCTGGGCTTGGAAGATAATGATGAGGGTACTGGTTTCTGACAGGCTGATATTCTCACAATCTCAAAGGCCACTTTGAGGCACATGGCTGTGAAGGTGACTGTGAGGTCACTCCTGTCTCTGCAAGTGATGGGCAAGAAAGAGGCCTATGGGTAGGACCTCACAATCAACATAGCAGCCGTGTCCTCTTTGCCTGCCTCTCCCTGCCCTTCCACCCATATCTTGTGTTGCCTGGGATGACTGGTGGTGTGATGTGCTTCTCGTCCTCAGAATGGCTCCTTCCAGATGCTGGCCAGTGAGGTTCCTGTAAAAGGAGTGACCTCACCATCAACATCACAGCTGTGTCACCTTTGCCTTTCTCTTCCACTCCCCTCTTCTGAGGCCTCCTCTCTTCTGGATCCCACATTCAACATCCAAGCCATATCCCCTTTACTGGCATCTCCCGTACCCCTGCACTTGAACCTTCTTCTTCCCTGTCCCCATGGGATTACACACATCTGGCAGACAGTTCACATGGCAGGATGAAAATGAGCTCCTGGGGAAGGCAGGCTGGGGTGGCGAGGAGGTGAAGGTGTGCTCTGTGCAAAGGGGTGGCTGGAGTGCACAGGGCTTTGCCTTGGAGATGGTGACAAGCCAGTCCAAAGCACTGCATAAATGGACAGTAAGGCAGGTGGAAAATGGGCTGGACCATTGGGCCAAAATGCTGTGATCAGTGGCACAAGGTCCAACTGGTGGCTGGTTACTAGTAGTATCCCTCAGTGATCATCAGCACATGGGGCAACACTGTTCAATATCTTCATGAATGTCCTGGGCCATGGGATGGAGCGCACTCTCAGTGTGTCTGTGGACTATGTGCAACTGGGGCAAGCCCCTGAGCAAGCTCCTGTAGTTCCCTCTGAGAGAGCAGGGGGTGGGACTAGGTGACATCCAGAGGGTTCTTCCACGCTAAGTACCGTCATCCAGCGAATCTTTCCCTGGAGAGCTCTGTAAAGACAGAATAGTGAGAGGGAGAAGACAGGACAGGGAGGCAGAAGAAGACAGAGGAAGTATGTGCTTTGAAATCAAATGCTTCCTCAGAACAAAGTTTCTCCATTCAGCGTGCTGGTAGAAAATGTATTGGGATGAATAATGGGACACAAATCTGTATACTCAAAGAGAAGGAGTCAATACTGCATTGCATGCACTTGCTGATGCTAACAAAAAAGAAAGAAAAGATTCACTAGAACTGATAAAAAAAATTGAACTTCTGGAACTGAGTATGTGTTCTATTCAGTTTTTGCACAGAGTTATTTTTTGGATAGGTTTCAACTTTGGGTGAATAATTTTCATTCAGGCCTTTGCTTGTATGCCCACCTCTAGGGGCTGTTGCTGCCTGAGATGCCCTGGGGTCGCTGTGTTCCCCTGCCTCTAAAGGGAAGTGCAGACAGCTGGATTAGCCAGAGACATCTGCACTGAAGGGGTCTGGCCTGGGGTGAGGTTAGTCTCACCTCTGATGTCACCTCAAGTGGTGTCACACTTCATTGATGGTGCAGGGGATGAAAAGGGAGTGTGGCTAGATTCAGTGGGACACCTATAAGATATCACTGTAACACAGGTATGTCATTTGTGCAAATTTGGCCATCCAAAAAAACAGTGTTTCCTTGAAGTTGGTCACCCTGTTTTCCTCTGTTGGTCAAGAGACCTCAACACCTCAGTGTGATGTGCTCTGTACAAAGAGTGAGGGGTGGCATGGGCAGCTGTGGGCAGGGGGTGGTGCTGGGGCACTGGGATCTGTGCGAGACACAAAAACATCTTGTTTAATGGTGCAGGCCTGATCATACCAGAAATGTTTAGAAAATTACATTTAAAATGAAACAAGAAGGAAATAAAGAAAGAGATTTAAAGCAAATTATTATTTTTTATACTTTCCAGCTTTTAAATTTTTTGTGTTCTTATTGTTATTCTTGCTTTGTTTTTTTTTTTTTTTCTTTTTTTTTGATAGATGACCTTGTGTTTCCACTGCTCTGTCTATTAGGCTGTGAATGTAATCTCAGTGATCTCTCATGTATTTCCACATATCCTGATTAAATTGACCATTTCTATAAGCCCTCTTTGCATCAGATGATCTGGGTGTATGCACTTTCCATCGTTTCACAGTTTTCTTCCTCCCCTTGCTCTTTAACATTCAGATACATCTCAACTCTCCAGTTGCTGCTCTGAGCTTCTGGGAGTCTGAAGCTTGCCTCGTCTTTCAGCAGTCTCATTGTCTCTTTAGCCAGCTCCTTTGTTCTGCTTCTTGTCTGTCCTTTCCTATATATCTGTTGAAAACATTTCAAGGAAGGTTATGTCTTGTGGGCAGTGGAGCTCACTGGAGGCAGCTTGGATTTGGCATAGAGTTGAGGAGTGTCTTTTGTCTTTTATTAAACTGTTTCAAACTTTATTTTGGCTTCATCGCAATTAAGATAAATCCTTCTGTGCTTGCAGCTAGTTCTCTAAGGAAAGCAGGTGGGAATTGGTGCACATGAGCTGTAACCTTCAGCTACAGACTTGAATGGAATAAGGCTGGATTTTAACCAGAGTGTTCTAAGTCCCCAGTGGCTGATGAGGGAAGTGGCAGGGCTGGGGAGCTGGGGAGGAAGGTTGTCCATACATGTCTCCTATCAAAAATACTGCTTGTCCTGTATGTCCAGACTTGATCAGGAGACCTAGTGGGTCAGTATGAATTGGAGAATGTGGGTATCACTTATTCTAAAAACTGAAGAATAAAGAAAGCTTAAGAAGCAGACATCTTTCCTTTTCAGGTGCTCACTGAAATCTGCCTAATTTCAATACTCCCCTGAAAGCTTCCCAATTAGCCACACAAGACTTGAAGAACTGAAGCAATTTATGGAAAGAGGCATGGCTCCTTAGGGGTTTTGGCATTTTAATGACCCCTCGGCTCTATCTGGTGCTGAGCCCATGAAATGCAGATGCTGAGAAGAAACTGAAGAAACCTCTCAAGAAGCTGAAGTCAGAAGCAAATCCCAAGTTTCTTGGAGTGTTAACAGGTCCCACTGAGGGCTATTACCAACAAAGTCCCCCCCAGGGGCTGATTAGAGCAGAAAGTTGGAGGCCCTGATTGCAGGTAGGCAAAGGCAATGTGCAGGTGGTTCTGATGCCAAGTCAACCTGGATGTGTGTTATCAAGCAGAGCAGCCAGGCACTGACAGCCAGCCCCTGGGTAGGGTGATTCTTTCCATCATGCTTTGCTCAGGGCTCTTCCTGGGACAGTGTGTGGGTGGGAGTGTGCAACGCTGAGTGCAGGACCATGATACGACACCTCCTGAGCTCCCAAGGGACAAGGAGGCAGCAAGGCCACAGTGCTTTAAGGAATGGCATCTTCTCGCGGGTTTTGGTGGCAGAGACACCAGCCATAGCCAAGAAGACAAAGACCTAGTTTAGTTAGAAGCTTTCAACCCTGGCAGTGCCTTTGGCCATCTCCACTTCAGGCTCTCCTATGCTTTTCCACACCTGTGCATGTTTCCTTTCAGACTGTAGACACCCAACCTGCTTCCCCACCTTGCTCTCACCCTGGAATCTCCCTGCATCTACTGATGTCTTCCTGTCCTCACTTGCTTTTCCTTGAAACACAAAGCCAGGGACTGAACACAGAATCCCTCTGGGTGACCTGTTGCACCACAGCACTGCCCTACGAGTGACATTTTCTTTTCCTAATGTCACATGTACACCCCATGAGCTGCTGTTTGTGGCTCTTTCCCCTTCTCATGCTGTTTCCCACTCCCAAGAAAAGCTCCATCATGCCTGAAACCACCCTTCAAGCAGTCACAGGCTCCTACTCTACTGCCCTTTGCCTCCATGTCAGCAGGCTAAAGAAGACCAGGTCCCTCAACCTCTACTCGTGGACAGGGTTATTCCCCCCCAGGCACAGGACTTGACACTTCTCTTGTAAATCTTCATAGGGTATCTGTTGTCCGAATCAACCGAGTTTCTCAAGATCCTTCTGGACCAAAGCTCCTCTGTGTCAAAACAAAAAAGCACCCCCTCCTCCAAACCAAAAAAACAAGAAAACTCCAGCACCAATGAGTGAAGGGTAAGCAGGAGTGCACTGATTGTAGGGGAAGGAATCAGGATGCTAAAAGAGACACACTTAGAAGGGGGGAAATAAAAAAACAGGGAAACTGAAAGTGAAGCAAAGCATTGGTCAGGGCTGTCTTGGGGATTCCTGCCGAGAAGCCCTGCATCTGAACAATTCTGCCTGGAGGAGGGCAAGAAAGCTGGCCTACTTCCACTGTCACAGGGAAACTGCATGTTTCCCTGACATCAATGAGAGCAGATGGAGAGTGGGAAGAATCACAGACTCCTTCAGGGAGGAAGACACCTCAGGAGGTCTCTAGCCCAATCTCTTTGCTCACAGCAGGGTCAGCTCTGGGGTCAGACCAGGTTGCTCAGGGCTTCATCCAGTCTCGTCTTGGAAACCTCCAAAGCAGGAGGCTGCACATAATAAAAGGAGGTGCTAGTTTAAAGGGACTGCTGGCAATGGTAGGGACCACCATGGCAACCATCTCAGAAAGCTGAATGAAGAAAGGAAATCCAGGGCCAATGGAGATAAGGTAAACAGAAGTTGGCTGACAGCAGGGGAGGGTATCAGGATGTTAAAAGAGAAGAATTTGGAAGGTGGAAAAGAGGGAAAAATGCAATAAAAGGTGAAGCAAAAAGAAAAATCAAGGCTATTTGTGGGTACCAGCCAAACAGTCCTCAATTTGAACTACTCTGACTGGAGCAGGACAAGGAACATGCAGTTGATCTGGTCATACTTTTGTGAGATCTGCTTCCATGGTCACAGGCAAGCTGAATGTTTTCCCAAGGTCAAGAGAAGACCTGAGGTGGAAGGAAATGCAGAATCATTCCATCTGGAAGGGACCTCAGGATGTCTCTGGCCCAACCTCCTTCCCATAGCATGGTCAGCTACCAGGTCTGATCAGGTTGCTCAGGGCTTTACTAATTTAGGACTTGAAAACCTCTGAGGATGGAGCTGGCACAGCCTCTCAGGGCAACCAGCCCCAGTGCTTGGCTGTCTAGATGGGTCAAAAGTTTCTCCTTACACCCAGCCTGAACCTCTCTTGTTTCAGCTAATGCCCATCGGCCTTCACCCTCGCATCATGCCCAACAGTGAAGAGGCTGGCTCCATCTTCTTGGTGACATCCTGGTGGGTGTGGGGAGGCTGTTATTAGGTCTGCCCAAATCCTTCTCTTCTCCAGGCTGAACAAACGCAGCTCCCTCAGCCTCCCATAGTGACAAAGTCAACATTACCTATGTGTGCCTAGGAGGTTTAAGGCTCTTTCAGTCCCTCTGGATATTACTGGACCAGCAAGGACCTTATAGATGTTAGAGTGCAATCACCCTCATACCATGACTTTCTGCATATATCATACTCATTTGGCATCATGTTGTAATGTGCAGGTGTTGTAGGCTGTGAAGAGGGCTCACTCTGGACAAGCAGTCACTCATAATTAACCCTTGAACTGAAAATCTTTCAGGCCCAAGAGGCAACCTCACACCACTAGGAGGGCCTGGCTCTGGAGGCCATGTCAGGTGCTAAACCCCGTGCAGCAAAAGAATTCCTGACTGTAGGAATTGTAGTAGCTATAGCCAGAGATGACAAAATCACCAAATCATTGAGGCTGGAAGGGACCTTGAGAGGTTTGTAGTCCAACCTCCTGCTCACATAGGGATCAACACTGAATTCACACCAAGTTCCTCAGGGCTTTGTCCAGCTGCATGCTGAAAGCCTGTGAGAACAGAGAGTCCATAACCTCTCTGGACCCTTCTTCAAATGCTTCAGGATCCTCACTGATTTTTCTTCCTTATCTACAATTCTGGCTGCACTTGTGTCAGCTTATGACTGTTGCTTCTCATTCTCCTGCCATGAATTGCTGTAAAAGCCTTGTTCTTTAGTGGTGGCAATGTTGAGTTGGGAAGCTGCTATGAGTTCCCCCAGAAACCTTCCCTTCTCTGCACTGAACAAACCTGTTCCCTCAGCTTCTCCTCACACGGCAAGTGCTCTAGCCCTCAGCCACCTTGGGGGCCTGCTGCTGAACTCACTCCATGTGATCAACAGCGTCCTTCTACAGGGAGCCCAGCTGGATGCGGTGTCTAGATGGGCTCTGACGAGTGTTGAGTAGAGGGGGATAATCACTTCCGTTGATCTCCTGGCTGTGCTGCTGTTCATGCAGCCCAGGACACTCTGGCCTCCACTGCTTCTAGGGCACGCTGCTGGCTGATGTTCAGCTGCCTGCCCACAAAGACTCCCAGGTCCTTTTCCAAAGAGCTGCTGCCCAGCCAGGCCTTATCACTGCAGGGTGTTGGTCTACCCCAGGTGCAGGACCTGCACTTTCACAAAGTTCCTGACAGCCCATTCCACCTGCCTGCTGAGGTCCCTCTGAATGGCAGCCCTCAAACAAATGACTCCTCTTCCTGATTAGGTGCCATCTACAAACGTGATGAGAGTTGCATGCTCCAGGTCACTGATGAACCTGTTAGACAGGACAGGTCCCAATACAGACCCCTGCATACTCCACCTTTACCTGGCTTCCTGGTAAGGCATGACCCACACCAAAAAGCCCTTTGAGCTCGATCATCCAACCAGTTTTTTTACCCACTGGGTTCTCTACCCATCTTATTGTAAAGCCTTACTTGTATTCAAGAATATTCATGCAGACAGTGTCCATCACCTTGCTAAAATCACGGTAAATGACATCCAGTACTTTCTGCTCCTCCACAATCACAAGTCTTTGATCACAGCAGGCGATCAGCTTGCACAGGAATGATTTGTCTTCAGTAAGACCATGCTGACTCCTCCCAGGCACATTCTTCATGTGCCCAGAAATGTGACGCAAGAGGATTTGCTTCATGACACACTCCTCACCAAAGTGAGGCTGAAGGGCCTGCAGCTCCCTGGCTTATCCTTGTGGCCTTTTTTGAAGATGGGCACAGTGTATTCCTTTTTCTGATCACTGGGTCCTCCCCTGATCTACACACCCTTTCAAAGGCGACAGAGACTGGCCTTGTTATTATATAGGCCAGCCCTCTCAGTGTCCTCAGATGCAGCCCATCCAGCCCCAGAGTTTGTATGGGGGTAAGGGTTCCGTTCTTGCAAGTCATCCCTCACTCAATCCTCATCTACTGCTGGCTGGTTTTCTCCTCTGGAGCCCCGACCCTTCTCCATCCCATGCAAGAACTCCATACATCTGAACTGTCCCTTCACACAAACAGCATCCCCCCCTGCTCATCTTCCCTAACCATCTTGCCTGCAGAGCTTGCACCCTGCCATCACAGCCCTCCAGTCATGCTAGCAGTTCCACTGCATCCCAGTTATTCCAACCATGTTTGAATCCTGTGAAAGCTTGTGCATCTCCATCTGCTCCTCTCTGTGCCCCTGGCTGCATGCACTTGTGTATGTTTGGGTTGCAGAGCCTCAGCTGTGGCACAGAGAACAGATTTGTAATGGTGAAACCTGTTACCGCGAGCCAAAGACACCATGTGTGCAATGGCCCCACTTCAGAGCAGAGACATGCTCACGCAGATAGCAGATGGCAATGTAATGGTGAAAGGAGGTTCCCACTAAGACAGAAAACCCTGCAGGGCCCAAGGCCAGGGAGAAACAGAGCTGGGCTGTGCAGCCCTGGCAGCAGAGATTGCTGCCTGAGCTGATTTGTAGCACCTTGGGGCCTGTGACAGAGGTGAATCCATCTCCTGGCTGGACAAGATGCCACTGCAGAAGTCCCTGGGCCAGGGCAGCCTGTGATTTGGCCACCTTGAGGTCATCACTAGCCCATTCCCATGTCATATCATCTGGGGGGTGAGAAGAGGTTCATGGGGAGGAAAGCTAGAAGGTTTTAAGGTGCAGAGACTACAGCAGAGACCTTGGAGTCATGTGCCCCTCCCATTTATGAAGCACGTTTGGCTGTAGATCGGATGGACTTGGCCTAAAGGCAGTGGTAGGATCCAGTTGGTTGGGCACTGGTAGGAAACCTGAGATGCCCTGGGGCACTTGCCCAGCAACCACTCCAAAGGGGCAGGACTTTCCTATAGCTCCCATGCTGTATCTGCTAGAGAATGCTGTATCTGCTAGAGACCTGTGGTTGTGCTGGACACCTCAGGCATCCGACATGGCCCTGCAGGCCTATTTCTCTGTCACTGAATCAAGTGCCTGCACTGGATGACATCAGGTGTTTGCAATGTTGGGACCTGTCTGTGTCTCAGCTTCCTAGTGAGTGGAGCTTGATAGCAGTGTGCATCCAGTATGATTTCAGGTGGCCAAGGCAATTCCCCACTTGGCCCCCAATCATGCTCTGGAAGGATGTAGGTCTCACAGTTGCTTTATCAGAGCAAGCAGACACTGGCACATGCCTTGGACCACCTCTGTCTCTTCAGCTGTCACCAGGTGTTTGTGTGTGAGCAACTGGCTCCCACCCTCCATCTCCAGGGATTACAAGGGGAGCATAGACAAGGAGCTCCCATGCAGACACCTATGTTATGCTCACTTCAGCCTGGGAAGGGGGAATCCCACCTGCTGTGTGTTTGTGGAGGTCACGGGAGTTTGCTGAATCCCACTCTATCTCAGGGCCTTCTAAAGCAGCCTGAGCAGGCTACACTGACTCATCGGAATTAATACCTGAACAATGGGAAAATGAGCTCTGTTCTTGTCCCCTTCTAGGTGTCCTGCCTAGTTATGAGATGGGAATAGGGGCTTCCAGAATGGGACATTTCCACCTTTCATAGACAGCCATCCTCTGATGAAATAAATTGCAATGTTGGAATCCATCTCTCTCCACTCTTTAGCAAAGGACAATAGGTGATTTTTTTAGTTTACTGCAGTGAATGTTTCCCAGGAGGAGGGAGCACAAGGGACAGAAAAAAATCATGCCTTCAGCTGGGCCACTGTTGCCAAGTGGGGCTGGGCTCCTGAGATGGAAGGAGCTCATGGCAACCTGGCAGCACTGCCCTGACACAGCTGTGTGCAGGAGCAGCTCCTCTGCCAAGAGCAGCAGGGCTGCGGGCACTGCCTGCTGCTGCTGACATGAGCTGAGAGAAGGCAGAGAGAAGTGCAAGGCAGTGTGGAGTGGGAGGACAGAGGAGAGCTCCTTGTGGGAGAAATCTTCACAGCCCTTGACACAGTAAGTCTCTGTCTGCAGGGCAATGCTACTGAGGTTCCTGGAGGGGTCTTCTAAACCCATTCCACCCCATGACTGCTTTTTAAGGCTCATTCTTCTGGCTTCTCCCTTGTAGAAGAGGGGGAGATTCCCTGCTACACCGCACAGGGACAGGCCATCACAGCTACTTCCTTCCAGGACTGGTGCAGGGGAGTGAAACCTGGGTGTGCACATAGGTCTGTGCAGGGCTGTATGCCAGAGCAATGCCCCTGAGCCTCAGGGTGCTGTGTGCCCAGGGCAGTGACTCTGTCACCCGTGAGGGTCAGCACTCAGCCTGCCCGGGGAGCTCCCCCACAGCGCTGTGGGGAGAAGCTCTGGGTGGAAGGAGAGACCCCTGCCAGGGCAGGTTCATTCTCCTGTTGAGAAGGTGCTGCGTGAGTCAGGGCTGCTCACAGCTCCAGCTCACCCTCAGAACATGTCTGGAGTGGACTTTTCATGGGGACACTCATGGCAAGCTTACCTGAAAGGGAAAGCACTCTCCTGAGGCTCTGATTTTGTTTTGTATCTTTGGCAAAGCACAAATTGAAGAGAATGTTTTAGCTTTAGATGCCTGAAGGAGAGTTCTGCAGTGTTACTCTGAGGGATCAACAGGTCTGCAAGGATCCCAGAAAGTTCCTTCATCTGCCTTTTTACCTACAGGCAGCAGCAAGATCACCTTTGCAGCACCCATCACTCTCATCATGCTGTGTCTCACCTGCTCCTTAGGTCCTGCAAACACAGAGATGCCCCTGGGCAGTGCCCTTTTGCTGGAAGGTTTCTGTAGAGCAGAGCCAAATGCTCAGCAGGTGGGATGGGGTCTGTGGGCACTGACAGGGGAGAGATGTGGGGACAGAGAAACCGCTCCCAGTGGGGACAGCTCCAGGCAGCTGAGAGATGGTCAGGGAATGCTAGGAAAGTGCCCACAGAAACACTGTGGTAGGCTGGATTCAAGCAACACTCTTGTGGCCCTTCATTTTAGATGTCTTTCTCTGGGCAAGCCACCCTTTTCTCCTCTCCCACCCAATAGAGCCCTCCCTCTGCTCTGACGGTGAAGAGGTCTAGGGCATCTTTCACTTCCTTGGCAGTCAGATTTCCAGAAAGGCAGAGCTGCCTCTCTCCTGCCACGTGCCCATTTCCCACTGCAAGGCAAAGGGGCTGCGAACGACTGCCCTGGGAGGACGCACTGTCTGGGAGAAGCAGTCTGGGGAAGGTGCCCCTCTGTCTGTCTGTCTCTCTCTCCTCCCTTGGCAGCAGGTCACAGTGTTTCTCCTTGTTTCCCTGCCTCTCCTTTCTGCTCGTGTACTTGCTGTCAGCTGGGGGTTCAGCTACAAATTCAGACACCCACCCTGAGGTCTTGCCATGGAGGTGTGTGCGTGGGGTGAGGTGCCCAAGCCCTGTTCTTATCCAGGGTGCTGGGCGATGTAGTTGGAGGGGCTGGGGAAGGAGTTGACTCTCCCTTTAGGAGACTCCGTTTTCAGGACACGTGACTGTCCCCTTCGGGTGACCTGCTGGGTTTGCAAGCTGCCCTCTAGAAGGACACAGCTCTCCCATTGGATCCTAGCAGCATTGGAGAGCCATTTCAAGAAGCTCAGGAGATGCTAACACTACAAAATGCTCCTGAACAGTTTCGTATGCGTGCAGCTGAAGTGAACCCTGTGTTTCCTCAGCTAGAATGGGAGTGGTGAGAATTTCCTCAGCTATCTGCACTCACCTCACAGAGTGCTTGGTCTGGTCATGTATGTCAGGAGCAGTGTCCTGTTCTCTCCATCACATCTCCACCTCAGGCTGAGAAAGAGAGCAGAGTTATGAGAACTGTGCTTTGAAACCAGCCTCCCTTGATCTCATCAGTCCAGTGTCTTTTTTAGAGTAACTCATGTGTGAAATCATCCTCCAGTTAACACAGGTGCAAGCACAGGGCTGCTGGAAACAAGACGGATAGGCTCAACAACACTCCTGACTCTGCACTAAGCAGCAGAGAGCCCATTTTCCTCTCTGGTCTTTCTAATGTTCATGCTTGCAGCAATAAAAATATCTGTCCCTACAAAGAACACTCACCAGATGTGCTGGCAGAATCTAAGATCTCCAAACAAAATAATTGTAAAAAAATACTAAGCCTCTCTGCTGCAGCACAAACTCTTTAGAACTGTGTGTGAGGATATTAACAGACCTTTTCCATTAAAGGTGGACATCCTTTGACATCAACTGTGAAAATCAGAGATGTCCCAAACCAGTCCCATATACCGACTGGTGTGGATTGGGACAGGCCCCTGCTCCTCCCAGCACACTCAGCTAGAGCTGAAGCTGATGAGCTGAACAAAGGTCTTCCTGAGAATAAAAGAAATCTGTCAGTATTGCGGGCGGAGGGGGGGGGAGGGAAGGGGGAGGGGAGGGGGGGAGAAAGTATTTTTATGAAAAATTGAAAGCTTTTCTTGGAGAAAAAACTGCCCTATCTTGTCCATGTCTTTTCATCCATTAACAGGCCCCCTGTGCCCCAAATGAGCAAATGTCCAACAGCAGCTCCCTCAACGAGTTCCTCCTCCTGGCATTTGCGGACACGCAGGAGCTGCAGCTCTTGCACTTCTTGCTCTTCCTGGGCATCTACCTGGCTGCCCTCCTGGCCAACGGCCTCATCATCACAGCCGTAGCCTGCGACCACCGCCTCCACAGCCCCATGTACTTCTTCCTCCTCAACCTCTCCCTCCTCGACCTTGGCTCCATCTCCACCACTGTCCCCAAATCCATGGCCAATTCCCTGAGCAACACCAGGGCCATTTCTTACTCAGGATGTGCTGCCCAGATCTTCCTTGTTTTCTTCTTCTTTGGAGGAGAGTATTCTCTCCTCACAGTCATGGCGTATGACCGCTTTGTTGCCATCTGCAGACCCCTGCACTATGGGACCATCATGGGCAGCAGAGCTTGTGTCCAAATGGCAGCAGCTGCCTGGGCCAGTGGTTTTCTCCATGCTCTCCTGCACACTGGGAACACATTTTCAATACCACTCTGCCAAGGCAACACAGTGGACCAGTTCTTCTGTGAAATCCCCCAGATCCTCAAGCTCTCCTGCTCAGATGTCTACCTTAGGGAAGTGGGGATTCTTGTGGTTACTGCGTGTTTATTCTTTGGGTGTTTCGTTTTCATTGTGCTGTCCTACGTGCAGATCTTCACTGCTGTGCTGAGGATCCCCTCTGAGCAGGGCCAGCACAAAGCCTTTTCCATGTGCCTCCCGCACCTGGCCGTGGTCTCCCTGTTTCTCAGCACTGGCATGTTTGCCTACCTGAAGCCCCCCTCCCTCTCCTCTCCATCTGTGGATCTGGTGGTGGCTGTTCTGTACTCGGTGGTGCCTCCAGCAGTGAACCCCCTCATCTACAGCATGAGGAACAAGGAGCTCAAGGAGGCACTGAAGAAACTGATTCAACTGGTACTATTTCAGCAGCAATAAGCTGCCCATCTCTCCTCACGAGTGATTTCCAAGAGAACTCAGGCAACATCTGTGGTTTTGGCATTCTGTCTGTGATAAGCATGTTTGTTCACAAATGTTTGAATTCATCTCTCTTCTCCAGAGGCACAAACCCCATCCCTCTGACCCAGAGGCCTTCCCTAAACCTACCGATCCCTGTGTCAGAGCTGGCCTCTCTTGCAGCATCTGTGTAATAAAAGGGGATTTCATCAGTACGCTGCCCAAAGGTTGGGCTCTTCTTCCAAAGCTGGAGCTGAGAATGCGCCCAGGGAATTGAACCTGAAAAGGTCTGGGATTTTCATCGCAGAGGAACATGAGCTCATAAAATGATGGATGAGGGAATGAGGACTGGATTCAGCCCTCACTTGTGGGTGCCAGTGGCCTGGGAGAGGGTGAGTGCTCAAGCGGTGTCTGCTGGGGACTGTCTCACATATTAGAGGGCTGGTGAGAGATGCCCATCCTTCTGGAAGGGAACATGGAGCCACCAGAAGAGCACAGGGGATCTCCAGGGACAGCATGTGCCTGGGATGGGCAGTGAGTAGAGACTCCCAAAACCAAGTGGAGTCACCCAAAGGTGAAGGGCCAAACTGAGGAATGCACCAAATCAGGGCTCTGCAGTCTCAGGAGAGGCAGTGGGGACTCATCCGGTACAGGGAAGGCAGCCTCAGGAGTGGTTCATGTCACCTACAATGAAAACCCATGGCTGCATCTCGGGACACACCTGACCCCATCCTGAGCCATTTGAAATGCCTTGTGATTGCTCTGAGCATCCTCCACAGCCACAGAGACCTGCGGAGGGGCTTGTCAGGTGCCGTGATGCTGGGCCAGCCAGGTCTACCCTGACCAGCACAGCCAGTGTGGAGTCACCCCAGGGTCCCACAGCTGCTCACTCTGCAGAGCAGCACCACCAGCCTGGGAAGCACGGCAGAGGGGTGCAGAAATGGCTGGTGAGGCCAGCACAGACACACTGAGCTGAGGAAAGGCTCTCTGGAGAACAGGGACGCCTCTTGAGAAGAGCAAAGGAACAATTGTGGGCTTGCAGGGAGGAATTAATGAAAACTTATCTCTACGTGTGTCAGCTCAGGGCAGGCTGCTCTGTCGCTGGACACTCCTACTAACTGAATCTGTTCGTTTTATCATATATCATCGTTGCTCCCCTTTCCTCTAAGAGTTCTCCAGTTTGCAACAGATGTTGAGTAACCTTGGTGTTCTGTCTGAGAATGCTGTCGAGTTGATGGAAGGTTACTCCAAGTGTTACTGATATATTAAATGGATCCAAACAAAGCCATCGTTTGTTCAGTCATATGAGAAGTTAACCAGTAAGTCTGCGTGGTGATTTGGTCAAAAACATAGGTCAGATTACAACGGCTTTTGTCGCCTTCCATGTCTGTAGTACCCATCTCACTCTATTGTCATAACCAGGTGCAGCTTCCCATCCCGTGTGTTATTACATGCAGCTACATTTAGACTAACGTTAGCTCTTAGGGTCAGTGTAACATTATGGCTATCAGTCCTTGACCTTGTGCTAATGATACAGATGGTATTTCTCTTATAACTATAGTTTTAAAGATGGGTTGTGACTGATCTTCAATAACAAAGTTGTCCCATGGGCAATGTGAAAAGGCAGAATCTGTTAGAGACACATTTCAGGTGTTTTTTCCAGTTATCAGTGTCCCCACGGTTAGCAGGTAACACCACACTTCCCTGCAAGAGAAGACACCTAGGTCCTGGACATAATCCAAGCCTCACTTATGGTTAACTTACTCCCTTCAGAGTCTACAGCATCCCGTACTCCTTTTCCATGGTAAAAGAGCACCATCACCCATACTGATCTCTGAGTTGGATGTTTAATCACAGCCTCATCTCCAGGACTTTGATAGGGTTTTCTTTTGGTTTTAACAGGAATTCATGCAGCTACTGACACAACCCCCTTCTCTATGGGACTTCCCGTGGGAGTTTGTCGCTTATTTAGCCAACTTACTACTTCCCACAAATGGGATCCCCACTTGGAAGTAGTCTATGAGAGAAGAGTCACTGTTGCTTCTGTCATCCACTCCATCCTTCTACTACCTTGTTGCTGTGCCTGGGTTTCCATGGGCTAAGGAGCATGAGCTCATGGGGTGATGTGTTAGGGAACGTGGGCTGGATTCAGCCCTCCCTTGTGGGGGCCCAGTGGCCCTGAGGACAGTGAGTGGTCAAGAGGTCTCTGCTGGGGACTGTGTCACCTATTAGAGGGCTGGTGAGAGATGCCCATAGTTCTGGCAGGGAGAATGGAGCCACTCGGAAAGCAGAGGGGATCTCCAGGGGGAGTTTGTGCCTGGAGTGGGCAGTGAGTGCTGCCCTGGGGAGAGGGGCTGCCCAGAGGGGCTGCAGGCAGCCAGGGTGAAGGATCTCTGGTCATGAGAGCAGTGGAGACATGGAGTGCCTGGCCTCCATTTCCTTGTGCCATTGCTGGTCCCCAGCCTGGGAGCTGATGGGGAGGCTGACACCCCCCTCTGCCCCCCAGCAGCTGCTGTGGCCTGCAGAGGGGCTGGGGCTGTGGGGTGAGTGCCCAGAGCTCTGCAGCCCCGTGCCACAGGCACTGCTGTGGGGCCACCCCAGGCTGGTCTGCTGTGCTGGGTGGGCTGGGGAGAGGGCAGGGGAGGTGGGGAGAGCTGGGGAGGGTCTGGTCTGGTCTGGAAAGGGTCTGGGAGAGGACAAATGCCAGCAAGCAGCTCCTGCGTGTGAACGGCAGTGTGGGAGCACAGAGCCGTGTGCTTGCAGGCAAATGCAGGTCTGCTGGGAAAGGCAGCAGGACATGGCGGGTGCAGGAGAGAAGAGCCCAGGTAGTTCCCTGTGTTGCACGGACACAGTGGGGAAGCTGCTGCAGGGCCATCGTCCCAGAGCAGCCCCTCACATCACCCCTTTCCAGCACTGGCTGCTCACCCAGCTGTGGGGTGGTCCATGGCCAGCTCCATCCTCCTGCAAGTCTCTGTATCCCAGTGGTGGCGAAAAGACCAGCCTTGCATGGCCTCTCTTCTGCACCAGACACCAGTGGATCCTGGAGCATACCACTGGCTGGGCAGTGGGTGGGGGATCATTTAGGAGTCATTTAATGACAGCAGTTGCCATGTCCAAGGCATCTGGTTGCAGCTCCAGCCAGGCTCTGGCTTTCCTCACTCCATCCCTGCATGCACGGACAGGGTCTTGATGCTCCCCCTGGGCAGCCCGTGCCCCTTCCACCCTCTGTGCACTTCCACCCCAGCACCTTGAGCACCGGTGCTGCTGCCAGGGCAGAGCTGGAGGATCCCCCGGAGCGGCTCCTCAGGGAGCTCCCCAGGGAAACGCTGTGCCCAGCCCCAGCCCCAGCCACAGCCCCAGCCCCAGCATGGCAGAGGGGAGCTGCCCTCTCCCGACCCACCCTGGCGGTGCCAGCCCCAGGTGTTGGCTACATGTCCAGACTTCACTAGGAGACACTCTGGATCGATCTCAACTGGAGAATGTTGCTGTCCCTTATTCTGAAAGTGGGAAAATAATAATCCGAATAAATAAATAATCCGGAAAAAACCACCACCCTTTCAAAGCAGAAATGCTTGAATACTATTGCAGTCTCCATCTTTCAGCTACACTCCCGAAACATCTTCCATTAGCCATACAAGATTTGAAGAAAATTACAGGAAGAGATGTGTTTCATCAGGGCTTTTGCATTTTAATGATCCCCATGGTGGATTTGGTGCTGAGTCCATGAACCACAGCTCCTCGCAGGATATTGCAGAAAATGTTCCAGAAGTCAAAGAAGCAAAGCCCAAAGTTTCTTTGAGTGTTAGTGGGTCCCATTGAGAGCCATGAGCAACAAACTCTCCCCAGGGGCTGGTCTGAGCAGAGAATTGTGATCACTGACTACAAGCAGGCAAAGGCAATGTGCAGGTGTTTCTAATGCCAAGTCAACCTTGGTGTGTTTGATCAAGCAAAATGGGCAAGGATGGACACCCAGCCCCTGGGAAGGCAGATCCTTTTCTCCCACGTTTCCCAGGGCTCTTCCTGGGGGCAGGCTGCATGTGGGGGTGTGCAATGCTGAGAGGAGGACAAGGACACGACATATCTTGGGGTCTCCTGGGGGACAAGCAGCCCTCAGGCTTGCCTGTGCCCTCGACTGTCTCCACCACAGGCTGTCCTACACTGTCCCACGCCTGCTGCTGTGTCCCAGCAGACTGTAAACCTGCTTCCCTGCCTTGCTCTCTCTCACTCCAGGATCTCCCTCCCTTTACCAGTGTCTCTCCATCCTCACTGGCTGTTCCTTGAAACACAGAGCCAGGGGCTGATCACAGACTCCCTCTGGGTGATCTCTGGCAGCACAGCACTACTCTTTGAGTGACATTTATTCACGTTAATGTCCAGCCTGAACCTCCCAAGTTGCAGTTTGTGGCTGTTTCCCCTTCTCATGCTGTTTCCCACTACCAAGAGAAGCTCCTGGGAGCCCCACCCTGGGACACACTGCTGCAGCTGTGGCCACACCAGAGCAGAGTCAAGGGGGATAATGGCTCCCCTGGTCTGCTGGCCAAGCTCTTCCTAATGCAGCCCATGGACCTCTGGCCTTATTTGCAATGAGTGTGCCCCACTGGCTTGTGTGGGACTTCTCACGATGCCCAGGCCCATCTCCTCAGGGTCACTCCTCTGCTGGTAAGGGCCCATGCTGCCCTGATGCATGGAGTTATCCTTCCCCAGGTGCAGGACTTGCCCCTTCTCCTTGGAAAACTTCCTGAGGCTTCTGTTGGACAAACCCTCAAGTTTCTGAAGGTCCCCCACACTGAAGCTCTCTTGTGTCAGCTGTTAATGTGTGTGTGTGTGCAGATGGCTCCCCTGACTTGTGGTGACTCCAGCAGGATAAGAGCGTGAGGAACTGCAGGACACTACACATAATAAAAGGAGGTATTAGTTTAATGGAACTGCTGGCACTGGTAGGAATTACTGTGCTGACAGTAAAGCACAGTAAAAGCCAGATGAATGCCCAGAAAAGCCCAATGAATGCACAAAGCAAGCAAAATGAGGACCAGTGGGCACAGGGTAAGCAGAGGTGGGCTGTTTGTGTGGACGAGCATGAGGATGATAAAAGGGAAGATCCTGAAAGGGGGAAAAGGAGGGGGGGAAAGCAGGGGGTGAAATAAAGGAGATGATCAGGGCTGTTTGGGGGTACCTGTGAAACAGTCCTACACCTGAGCAACACTGACTGGAAGAGGACAGGACTGCTGCAGTTGTTCTGACCATACTTACGTCTGACTTACTTCTGTGGTCACAGAGGACCTAAGTGCTTTCCCTACCATCAACAAGGGAAGACCTGGTGTGGAAAGAAATGCAAGATGATTCAGGCTGGAAAGGACCTCAGGAGGTCTCCAACCCAGCTTCCTGCTCACAGCAGGGTCAGCTCTCAGATCGGACCAGGTTGCTCAAGGCTTTATTTATTTAAGCCTTGAAAACCTCCAAGGATGGAGATGCTTTTTGGCCCGGAGGGCACAGCCTCTCTGGGCAACCTGCCCCAGTGCTTCACCATCTCAATAGCTAAAATTTTTTTCCTTATCCCCATCCCGTACCTCTTTTGTTGCAACCAATGCCCGTTGGCTCTCACTTCCCGTCATTCACAATGGTGAAGAGTATTGTGTTGTAACGCAGCAGGTATTGTATGCTGTGAGAAGGGTCCACTCTGGACAAGCAGCTGTTCATAATTAAACTTTGACCTTAAAACCTTTCAGGCCCAAGAGGAAACCTCCCACCACTAGGAGCGGCTGGCTCTGGGGAGGCCAAATCTGGTGCTAACCCACATGCAGAAAAGGAATTCAAAACTGCAAGACTTGCAGTGGCAATAGCCAGAGATGACAGAATCACTGAATCATTCAGGCTGGAAGGGACCTTGGGAGGCCTCTAGCCCAATCTCCTGCTCACATCAGGATCAACACTGAATTCACACCAAGTTCCTGAGGGCCTTGTCCAGCTGCATCCTGTAAGCCTCCAGGAACAGAAAGTCCATAACCTCGCTGGACCCTTCTTCAAATGCTTCATCACCCTCTTTGATTTTCTCCCTTACATCTAAATTTTAACCTCACTTGTGTCAGCTTATAGCCATTGCCTCTCATTCTTCTGCCATGAGTCGCTGCAAAAACCTGGTTCTTTATTGGTGGTAACCTTGAGTTGAGAAGCTGCTATGAGTCCCCAGCAAAGCCTTTCCTTTTCCAGCTGAACAAGAGATGGGAATAGGGCCTTCCAGAGTGGGACATTTCCACCTCTCATAGATAGTCATTCTCTGATGAAACAAGTTGCAATGTTGGAATCTGTCTTTCTCCACTCTTTAGCAAAGGACAATAGGTGATTATTTTAGTCTACATGAGTGAACATTTCCCAGGAGGAGGGAGCACAAGGGACAGGGAAATTCAAGCCTTCAGGTGGGCCTCTGCTCCTGAGCGAGGCCAGGCTCCTGGGATGGAGGGAGCTCATGGCAACCTGGCAGCACTGCCCAGACACAGCTGTGTGCAGGAGCAGCTCCTCTGCCAAGAGCAGCAGGGCTGCGGGCATTGCCTGCTGCTGCTGACATGAGCTGAGAGAAGGCAGAGAGAAGTGCAAGGCAGTGTGGAGTGGGAGGACAGAGGAGAGCTCGTTCTGGGAGAAATCTCCACAGCCCTTGACACGGTAAGCCTCTCGCTGCAGGGCAATGCTACTGAGGTTCCTGGAGGGGTCTTCTGAACCCAGTCCATCCTATAACTGATAGATTGAGTCATGGATTCAGTGACCTGTGGCAGGACAGGTTCATTCTCCTGTCAAGAAGGCGATGCATGGGTCAGGGGTGCCACCAGCTCGAGCTCATGCACAGGTTATGTCCGAAGGGTCTTTTCAGAGGAAGGTCAAAAAAAGGCTGATGGAAAGGGAAGGAGTTTTCCTTCTAGTAAAAGCTCAGGAGTACTACAGAAACTATAAAAAATACATCCTAATTTTGGCAAGGAGAAAAGAGGAAAGAGCCTTCTGGTTTGCAAGCAATGTGTACTCCCAGACCTTCACTCTCAGAGATCAATATGTCTGTGAGAAACTCCAGCAAACCCCTTCAGCCCCACCTCAGCCGACAGACAGCACTGGCAGCACCTTTATTGCCTTATAAGAGTTTTTCTGACCTGCTCCTTAGGACCTGTGAGAACAGAGATACCTGTGCCCAGTGCCCTGTCCTGGGCAGTTTCTGTAGGGCAGAACTGAGCACACAGAGGGTGGGATGGGGTCTGTGAGCACTGGCAGGGAAAAGAAGCTGGGACAGAGAAAGAGCTGCTGGCAAGGACAGTGCCAGGCAGCAGAGATGGGCAAGAAATGTGAGGGCACTGCCAACAGAATCATCATGGCAGCATGGATTTGAGTCTTGGACAGTCTCTGCAATGCAGGCAGCTTCTTCTGAACAAGCCTCCCATGTCTCCTTTCCCACCCAGCAGAGCCTCTGCCCTGACAGTTATGGGGTGCAGGCCATGAGCCGCCTCCTCTGCAGCCAGACCTTCAGCAGAGGAGAGAGGCCTCTCTCCCGCCATGGGCAAGTTTACTGCTGCCCGACAAAGGGCCTGAGAGTGACTGCCCTGTGATGTCACTGTCTGTGAGGTGACATGCCTGGCTGGGTAAGCTGAAGGCTCTGTGCAAGAGCGGGATCTGCATGGGAGTGAGGTGTCCGCAGCCCCCTTCTAGCCTGTGCAGCTCCAGGAAGTGCAGTCTGTGGGGTTAGAAATTGAGCTGACTCTCCCTTAAGGAGAGACCACCTTCAGTCCTAATGTCCTTTGACCATTTCCCTGTCATGTCCCGCCAGACTTTGAGCTGCCCTCCAGAAGGGCACTGCTGCCTCACAGCATCTCTGTGATGTCCGAGAGACCCATGAAGAAGCTGCAGAGATACTGAGAGTATGGAGATGGTGTTGGGAAACTGTATCTGGGCAGCTGAAAAGAGCCCTGTGTGTCCTTGCCTAGAAGGGGAGTGTCGAGACCTCCTTCTGGCGGCCTGAGAAAGGGAAAAACGGTTTGACATCTGTGGTTTTGAAACTGGACTCATCTGCTCCTAGCAGTGGCAGGTTTCTTTTTAGGGCAACATATGAGAGTTATCATCCTCCGGCTCAAAGAGGTGTGAGCACAGGACAGCTGGGAACAAGACTAATAGACAGAAGAGCTGTCCTCACTCCTTAACAAGTGGCAGTGAATCTTTTTGTTTTTAAAGACTCACGATAGAAATGCTGAGAATTTCTGCCTTTGAGGAACACTCCCCACAGGTGACAGGGCCCTCTCAAAGAAAATAAACCTAAAACTCTGTTTCTCAACCCTCATTCTTTAGAGAAGGTAGTGAAGACACTGAAAAGCCCTTCCACAGGATGAATAGATTTTATTTGAGAGAAATTATGAGAGTCAGACCTGTTTACCTGCATTCCCACTACTGTACAGCAGGACTGATTCCTCTGCAGCCCATGGGTAGAGGCTTCTGCTCCTCACAGCACACTCAGCCAGCATGAACCAGACCTCAAGCAAAGTACCTGCCCAGTGATCCTCCCAAAAAAGAGAGGCAATGTAGTGTTTTTATTATGATTTCTTTTTCCTTGGAAGATCTCCCCTAACTTGCCAATGTCTTTTCCTCCTTAGACAATCCCCAAAGCCCAGTGAGACCAAATGTCCAACAGCAGCTCCTTCAGCGAGTTCCTCCTCCTGGCATTTGCAGACACACGGGAGCTGCAGCTCTTGCACTTCTCGCTCTTCCTGGGCATCTACCTGGCTGCCCTCCTGGGCAACGGCCTCATCATCACAGCTGTAGCCTTCAGCCACCGCCTCCACACCCCCATGTACTTCTTCCTCCTCAACCTCTCCATCCTCGACCTTGGCTCCATCTCCACCACTGTCCCCAAATCCATGGCCAATTCCCTGTGGGACACCAGGGCCATTTCCTATTTGGGATGTGCTGCCCAGGTCTTCTTGCTGCTCTTCTTGTTTCCAACAGAGTATTCTCTCCTCACAGTCATGGCCTATGACCGCTTTGTTGCCATCTGCAGACCCCTGCACTATGGGACCATCATGGGGAGCAGAGCCTGTGTCAAAATGGCAGCAGTTGCCTGGGGCAGTGGGTTTCTCTATGCTGTGCTGCACACAGCTAACACATTTTCAATACCACTCTGCAAAGGCAACACGGTGGACCAGTTCTTCTGTGAAATTCCCCAGCTCCTCAAGCGCTCCTGCGCAGACTCCTACCTCAGGGAAGTGGGGCTTCTTGTGGTTGGTGCCTGTTTATTCTTTGGGTGTTTCGTTTTCATTGTGCTGTCCTACGTGCAGATCTTCACTGCTGTGCTGAGGATCCCCTCTGAGCAGGGCCGGCACAAAGCCTTTTCCATGTGCCTCCCGCACCTGGCCGTGGTCTCCCTGTTTGTCAGCACCTCATTTTTTGCCTACCTGAAGCCCCCCTCCCTCTCCTCCCCAGCTCTGGATCTGGTGGTGGCTGTTCTGTACTCAATGGTGCCTCCAGCAGTGAACCCCCTCATCTACAGCATGAGGAACAAGGAGCTCAAGGAGGCCCTGAGGAAACTGTTTCAGTGGGTCCAATGTCAGCACCAATAACCATCCCATGTGCACCTGCTCCTCATTTCTAGGGTATTTGGCATCATAGCTATGTGTTGTTCATGTCTTTCTTTCTTTCTTGTTTTTCTTGGTTACATTCTTGTAAAAGAAAAAAAAAATACTTTTCTTTGTGCCACTTGTCCTCAGGAATCTCTCATTGGTGTCTGACCCAGAGATGGGATTGAAGCAGGAATCCAGGCTTCCCCCTTCATCAGCAAAGATGGAAAAAGCTCAGAACCTGCTAGTCTGAGCTGTTTGGATGCCCTCAGGGCAATGAGGAGAGTTCCTTTGCAGTGTCTCTTTCGGCACTGACACCAAGGGAGCTCAGGGGCACAGAGTCAGGCTCAGACAAGTACAGGCAGGGTGAGACCACACGTTCTGTGTCTGTTAGGAGAGCTCAGCTCTGCTGGTCACAGTCGGTGTGTGATCTCACACCTCTCTCCTGCAAGGGTGGCAGCCGGCTGTCGCTGCAGGCTGGTCCCTTCCCTCTGCAGAGCTCCAACACTCAAAGCAGAGGGGGAGTGGAGGGGAGCAGAGTTGACACAGCCTGCGGGAACAGACCCTCTGCTCCTCAGGAACGTCCACACACTGCCACAACAGGGATTTCCTTGCTTCAGCCTTTGTGTGGGGGCTGCAGCTTTCTTGGAGACACATCCAGCAAGAGCAGCAGGGCTTTCTCTTTGCAGAGCCTTTCCCAGTCTGGCCTTTCCTCCAAAGCCGGACTCAAAAATAAGCCCACAGAAATTGCACCATACAAGCACCTGCTGCTCTGCTTGTGAACTCCATGGGCTCTGGGGCACGAGCTCAGAGTCTCCGTGTGAACTGTTAGGGACTGAGGGTTGGATCCAGGGTTCATCTGCCAGTGACCAGCGCCAGTGGAGCTAGTGAACGGTCTCTGAATTGCCTGCCCGGGGCGGTCCCATGGGTGACAGTGCTGATGAGAGATGCCCATCCTTCTGGAGGGGAATCTGAGCCCCAGGAGAGCTCAGGGGATCTCCAGGGTCAGCGTGTACCTGGGGGTGGGCAGTTAGTGGAGCCTCACAAAATGAGGGATGGTCCATGGTGCAGTAACCAGAAGGTAAAGCACTAAATCCAGGTATGCATGGGGAAACGAGGGCTCTGCAATTGCAGGAGAGGCAGTGGGGACCCAGGAGTCCCAGGGAAGGGGCACTGGAGAGTGATTCCTGCACCCTCAGTGAAACACCACAGGCTGGAGCTAGTGTCCCCCCAAACACATCTCCTGCTATTGCCAACATCTTGGGGTCCCTCTGAGCACTGTCCATGGGCACAGACAGGTGCCAGCAGTATCAGTGGTGGTGACCCCTGTCCAGCTGGGTCTGCTTCCCACCCCAACCAGCATGGTCCATGGCCCCACAGCAGGGCTGCTCCATGTGGGAAGCGGAGCCAGGAGCCGAGGGTGTCAGCAAGGCAGGTGGGGCAGGGACCCACTGATGAGAGGTGCCGTTCTGCAGAGCCTGGACAAGAGGAGCAGAGCAGGCTTGGGGATCCTAACCAGGGTCAGGCACAGTCCAGTGATGGCCAGATGGGACTGGAGGGCTCCTACAGCCCTGCTTTGTGTGGGAGGTTGGACTGGAGACCTCCAGAGGTCTCTTCCCACCAAAACTCCTCTGTGAATCCATGAATTCTCAGCCTCTACTCTGGCACCACTGGCACGGGGACGAGAGCACCTGGGGCAGAGCAGAATGAGCTCGTCTGGGAGAGCAGCAGGGGGAAGATCCCAACGCCCCTCCCTGGCTCAGCCTTGGTGTTTGGAAAACTCCCTCATGAACCCTGAGAGGCTCCATCTGCCTCTTCCAACCTCCCTGTGCTCCTCTCCCATCAGCCAAAGTGGAGTCCAGCATTGCCTGGGGACTCTCTTCCCCATAGGGAGCAGAGGGAGGATCTTCACCAGCCCCACGCTGACTTTTCCACCCCCAGCTTTCGCAGTTGCCTGTGCCTGGGTCTGCCCACTTGCCTTCACCATGGTCACAGCTGCACTGAAGCCCATGAAAATCTTGGTGCTCCCACCTTCGAGCTGGCATCCACCCTGAACCTGGAGCCTGATCAGCCACAAAGGCATCACCCCTCCAGTGCCCTGGCCCTGAAGCCGAGAGCAGAGGTCTTTGCCCCAATTTCCCTGCTCCTCCCCTGCTCCCAGCACTGCTACTGCCGTGCCCATGTCAAACCCTCCTGTCACCAGACTGCTCCAGGCCTGAGGCAGCTCCAGCTCCCTCCAGGGCTGCACTGGAGCCTTTCAGGAGGGGGCTGAGGTGGGGCTGGCACTGCCAGGGTGGGTCGGGAGAGGGCAGCTCCCCTCTGCCACACTGGGGCTGGGGCTGAGGCTGGGGCTGGGGCTGGGCACAGCGTTGCCCTGGGGAGCTCCCTGAGGAGCCGCTCTGGGGGATCCTCCACCTCTGCCCTGGCAGCAGCACCAGCGCTCAGGGTGCCGGGGTGGAAGTGCACAGAGGGTGGAAGGGGCACGGGCTGCCCAGGGGGAGCATCAAGACCTTGTCCATGCATGCAGGGATGGAGTGAGGAAAGCCAAAGCTCGGCTGGACCTGGAACCACAGACCTCAGATGTGGAAATGGCTAGGGTATTATTAAATGACTCTTAAATGATCCCCTGGAGTCTGAGGGGTCAAAGCACCCAGCCCCTGCCCAGCCCAGGCTGTGCCCAGCGTGAGGGTCAGCAGACTGCTGTGCTTCAGCGTCTGCTGCGTTCTGGTGCAGAAGAGAGGCCATGCAAGGCTGGTCTTTTCCCCTCCATCGGGATACGGAGACCTGCAGGAGGACGGTGCTGGCCATGGACCACCTCACAGCTGGGTGAGCAGCCAGTGCTGGAAAGGGGTGATGTGAGGGGCTGCTCTGGGACGATGGCCCTGGGGCAGCTTCCCCACTGTGTCCATGCAACACAGGGAACAACCTGGGCTCTCCTCTCCTGCACCCACCATGTCCTGCTGCCTTTCCCAGCAGACCTGCATTTGCCTGCAAGCACATGGCTCTGTGCTCCCACACTGCCCTTCACACGCAGGAGCTGCCTGCTGGCATTTGTCCTCTCCTGGGCCCTTTCCAGACCAGACCAGACCCTCCCCAGCTCTCCCCACCTCCCCTGCCCTCTCCACAGCCCACCCAGCACAGCAGCCCAGGCTGGGGTGGCCCCACAGCAGTGCCTGTGGCAGGGGGCTGCAGAGCTCTGGGCACTCACCCCACAGCCCCAGCCCCTCTGCAGGGCACAGCAGCTGCTGGGGGGCAGAGAGGGGTGTCAGCCTCCCCATCAACCCCACACCTGGGGACCAGCAATGGCACAAGGCAATGGAGGCCAGGCACTCCATGTCTCCACTGCTCTCATGACCAGCGATCCTTAACCCTGGCTGCCTGCAGCCCCTCTGGGCAGCCCCTCTCCCCAGCACAGCACAAGAGTCCTGGCCCCGGGGCTCCTCAGGCAGCTCCAGTGACAGGACAGCCTGCCCGGAGCTGACACACACAGAAACAGGTTTTCGTTTATTCCCCCCTGCCCAAGCACACAATTGCTCCTTTGCTCTTCTCTGGAGATGTCCCTGCTGCCCAGAGAGCCTTTCCCCAGCTGAGTGTGTCCGTGCTGTCCTGGCCATTCCTGCACCCCTGTCCTGTACTGCCCGCAGGGTCCCGGGCTGGCGGTGCTGGTTTGCAGGGTGACTGGCCATGCTGGTGAGGGCAGAGCCAGCTGGACCAGCATCAATGCACACGACAAGCCCCTCCCCAGGGTCTGTGGCTGTGGAGGATGGATGGAGCAATCACAGGGCATTTCACATTGCTCAGGAGATGTTCAGGGGTGTCATTAGACCCAGCCTACTCCCTCTCCTGAGACTGCAGAGCCCTGATGTGGTGCATTCCCTGGTTTGGCCCTTTACTTTGTGTGACTCCACTTGGTTTGGGGAGTCTCCACTCACTGCCCATCCCAGGCACATGATGCCCTGGAGATGCCCTGTGCTCTCCAGTGGCTCCATATTCCCTTCCAGAAGGATGGGCATCTGTCAGCAGCCCTCTGGTATGTGGGACAGTCCCCAGCAGATATGTCTTGACCACTCACCCTCCCCAGGGGCACTGGGCACCCACAAGTGACAGCTGAATCCAGCCCTCATTCCCGCACATATCACCCAAAAAAGCTCATCCCCCTTAGCCTATGGAAATCACAGGCACAGCAACAGGGCCTTTTGGGGTGCAATTCCCTGAGCTCATTCTTGGCTCCCGCTTGGGAAGAAGAGCCCAAACTTCAGGCACAATACTAAGAAGATCTTCTTTTATTACAGAGATGATACTTGGGAGGCCAGCTCTGACACAGTCATAGCCAGATTCACAGAAGGCCTCTGGGTCAGATAGATGGGGTTTACACCTCTGCAGAAGCAGGATGAATTCAAACATTTGTGCACCAACATGGCTATCACAGACAGAACTCCCAAAGTACAAGAGCTGTCTGAGATTAATGGGGAATTGCTTGTGAGGAGAGATGGGCAGGTCATTACTGCTGAACTAGTACCACCTCAATAAGTTTCTTCACTGCGTCCTTGAGCTCCTTGTTCCTCATGCTGTAGATGAGGGGATTCACTGCTGGAGGCACCACCGAGTACAGAACAGCCACCACCAGATCCAGAGCTGGGGAGGAGAGGGAGGGGGGCTTCAGGTAGGCAAATGTGCCAGTGCTGACAAACAGGGAGACCACGGCCAGGTGCGGGAGGCACATGGAAAAGGCTTTGTGCTGGCCCTGCTCAGAGGGGATCCTCAGCACAACTGTGAAGATCTGCACGTAGGACACCACAATGAAAATGAAACACCCAAACCCTAAACAGGCACTAACCACAAGAAGCCCAACTTCCCTGAGGTAGGAGTCTGAGCAGGAGAGCCTGAGGATCTGGGTAACTTCACAGAAGAACTGGTCCATGGTGTTGCCTTGGCAGAGTGGTATTGAAAATGTGTTCCCAGTGTGCAGGAGAGCATAGAGAAAACCACTGGCCCAGGCAGCTGCTGCCGTTTTGACACAAGCTCTGCTGCCCATGATGGTCCCATAGTGCAGGGGTCTGCAGATGGCAGCAAATCGGTCATAGGCCATGACAGTGAGAAGAGAATACTCTGCTACGAACAAGAAGAGAAGCAGAAAGACCTGGGTAACACATCCTGAGTAGGAAATGGCCCTGGTGTCCCACAGGGAATTGGCCATGGATTTGGGAACAGTGACAGAGATGGAGCCAAGGTCGAGGAGGGAGAGGCTGAGGAGGAAGAAGTACATGGGGGTGTGGAGGTGGTGGTCGCAGGTTACGGCTGTGATGATGAGGCCGTTGGCCAGGAGGGCAGCCAGGTAGATGCCCAGGAAGAGCGAGAAGTGCAAGAGCTGCAGGTCCCATGTGTCCGCAAATGGCAGGAGGAGGAACTCATTGAGGGAGCTGCTGTTGGACATTTTGCTCTCTCCTGGCATGGGGGACTGTCCAAAGGAGAAAACACATTGAGAAGTTAGGAGAGACTCTTCAAGCAAAAAAAAAAAAAAAATACCCAGTTGTTGCAGTTCTTATACAACCCCACACACTGCCTCTCTCTGTACTGAGAGCATCTTTGTGCAGCTCCCTTGCTTGAGCTCCACTTTGCACTGACTGTGTGTGCTGCTGTGAGGAGCAGGTACCTCTGCCTGTGGGCTCCAGAGGAGTCAGTCCTGCTGTGCAGCAGTGGGAATTGGTAAATGGGGGTAACTAGCTCTGACATTCACCATTTCTGTCAGGTGAAATACACTCATTGTGTAGAAGGTATTTTAACCATCTTCACTCCCCATTCTAAAGAATGAGGTTTGAGGAACAGAATTTCTGGGATTTTGTATTTTAGTTTAGATGTCCTTGTCACCCCTGGGCAGTGTTCCTCAAAGGTAGAAATGCTTGGCATGTCTACTGTGAGTCCTGAGAAAAATGGATTCACTGTCCCTTGTTGCAGAGTGAGGAGAGCTAGTTTGCTATTAGGCTTGTTCCCAGCTGTCCTGTGCTCCCACCTCGTTGAGCTGGTGGACGATCACACTCATATGTTGCCCTAAAAGAAAACCAGCCACTGCTGAGAACAGAAGTCCAGTTTCAAAGTGCAGATCTTCAGCCTTCCTCCCTTTCTCCAGGCACCAGAGGGAGGTCTCCACACTCCCCTTCTAGCCAAGCACACACAGGGCTCTTTTCAGATGCCCATATACTGCCTCCCACAACCATCTCCATACTCTCTGCATCTCTGCACCGTCTCCATTTGTCTCTCAGCTATTACAGATATGCTATGAGACAGCTGTGCCTTTCTGGAGCTCTCAGCCTGGCAGGACACCACAGCGAAACAGTCAAAGGACCATCAGGACTGCAGATGGTTTCTCCTTAAGGGAGGATCAGCTCATTTCCAAACCCCACAGACTGCATTTCTTGGGGCTGCACAGCTTAGAAGGGGGCTGCAGACCCCTCACTTCCATGCAGACCCCTCTGTTGCCCAACTCGCAGTGGTGGTGTCTGAACTGCAGCTGAAAACCCGTCCACCCTGGAGAGCCCGAGAGAGGAACAGGGGCAGCATGGACAGAAGAAACAAGGAGCAATGCCATGATCCTGCTGCCAAGGGAGGCAAGGAGAGAGACAGAGGGACACTTGGGAAAGCCTTCACCTGGGAAAGCCTTCACCTTACCCATCTGGGCATGCCACCTGGCAGAGGGTGACATCGCAGGGCAGTCACTTTCAGCCCCTTTGTCGGGCAGCACTAAACAGGCCCCTGGCAGGAGAGATGCCCCTCTCCTCTGCTGGAGGTCTGGCTGCAGAGGAGGCAGCTCATGGTCTGGATTCCATGGCTGTCAGGGCAGAAGCTCTGCTGGGTGGGAGCAGAGACGTGGGGGGCTTGCTCAGTGCAATGTGTTTGCATTGGAGGGACTGACCATGACTTGCCCAAATCTATCCTCCCACAATGCTTCTGTTAGCAGTTCCCTCTCCTTCCTTGCCTGTCTCTGCTGCCTGGAGCAGTCCCTGCTGGGACCTTTCTCTGTCCCAACATCTTTTCCCAGGCAGTGCTCACAGACCACATCACACCTTTTGTGTGCTCAGATCTGCCCTACAGAAACCTCCCAGGACAGCGCACTGTCCAGAGGCATCTCTGTGCCTGCAGTTCCTAAGGAGCAGGTAACATAAACCGCAGGGAGACCACACAGGTGGTGCTGGTGCTGATGCTGTCTGTAGGTGGAGGTGGGGTTGAAGGGGTTTGCTGAGCTTTCTCCCAGACCTCCTGATCTCTGAGAGGGAAGGTTTGTGAGTCCCAGTTCCTTGCCAAAACAGAAAACTCTTCTTTTTTTCTCCCTGCCAAAATTAGGGAGAAAATGGAAAGCAGAGACACCAGAAGGAAAGCTCCTTCCCTTTCAAGTAGCCCTCCTCTTGATCTTCCTCTTGCAAAGACCCCTTGGACATGTGCTGTGCATGAGCTAGAGCTGTGAGCAGCCTTGGCCCATGCAGCACCCTCTTGATGGGAGAACGAACCTGCCTGGCCAGGGGTCAATCCTCCCACCCAGAGCTTCTCTCTGCAGCACCGTGGGGAGCTCCCCAGGCAGGCTGAGTGCTGAGCTTTGCACACAGCAGAGTCACTGCCCTGAGCACACAGCACCCTGGAGCACAGGGATGCTGCTCTGAATCACTGTCCTGCGCAGACCTGGGTGCCCACCCCAGCAGCACACTGCTGCAGTATCACCGGTAGAAGGTAGCAGGATGCCCTGTCCAGTAGCAGGATGCCCTGTCCCTGTGAGACTGGGGCAGGGAATCCTGCTCTGAAGCATCTCCTCCTCCTGCTATGCCCTGGATAATCCAGGAGAGAGAGCGTTAAAATGCCTATCACCCCATGTTACGGGCTGGGTTCAGAAGACCCCTCCAGGAACCTCAGTAGTATCACCCTGCAGCCAGAGACTTACCGTGCAAAGAGCTGTGAAGATTCCTCCCACAATGAACTCTCCTCTGTCCTCCCACTCCACACTGCCTTGCACTTCTCTCTGCCTTCTCTCATCTCCTGTCAGCAGCAGCAGGCAGTGCCCGCAGCCCTGCTGCTCCTTGCAGAGGAGCTGCTCCTGCACACAGCTGTGTCTGGGCAGTGCTGCCAGGTTGCCATGAGCTCCCTCCATCCCAGGAGCCTGGCCCCACTCAGGAGCAGAGGCCCAGCTGAAGACACAAATGTCTCTGTCCCTCATGCTCCCTCCTCCTGGGAAATGTTCACTGCAATAAACTAAAATAATCACTGATGGTCCCTCTCTAAACACTGAAGGCAGACTGAGGCCAGCATTGCAATTTGTCTCATCAGAGGATGGTTATTTGCAAGAGGTGGAAACATCCCATTCTGGAAGCCCCTATTCCCATCTCTTCACTAGGCAGGACACCTAGACAGGGATAAGAAGGGATTCATTGATGCATGGTTCAGGTATTGATTCAGATGAGTCAATCTGGGCATCTCATGATGGTTTAGAAGGCCCTGAGCTGCAGTGGGATTCAGATCCCTCCCATTATATCCACAAACACACAGGAGGTGAGATTCCCCTTCCCCAAGCTGAAGCGTGCACAACAGAGAGATCTGCCCATGAGCTCCTTGTCTAAGCTCCCATCACTGGAGATGGAGGGTGGGAGTCAGTTGCCCACACACAAATACTTGGTGACATGTGAAGAGACAGAGATGGTCCAAGGCATATGCCAGTATCTGCCTGCTCTGTTGGAGTGACTGTGTGACCCCCCATCCTCCTGCAGCATCAGGTGGGGACGAGATGGGGAACTTCCTTGCCCATCTCAAAGGACACTAGATGCCCACTACTGTTAGAGCACCACTCACTATGAAGCCAAGACACACAGAGATGCCTACAGTGCAAACTGCTGATGTAATTCAGTGCAGACACTTGGTATAATGACATCAAAATAAACAGGCAGGTCCATGTCGGATGTCTGGGGTTTCTAGCACAACTGCATGGGTGGGACCTATGGGAAAACAATACCCTTTTGGAGGGGTTGCTGGGTAAATGTCCCAGGTTATCTCAGGTTTTTCTACCTGTGCCCAAACAAATGAATCCCACCACTGCCTTTAGGCCAAGTCCCTCCCATCTGCATCCAAGTGTGCTGCATAAATGGGAAAGGCACATCACTAGACGAGACTGGGCTAATGATGTCCACAGAGTGCCTGGATCTCAGGCTGCCCAGGCCCAGAGACTTCTTCAGAGGCACGTTGTCCTGCTTGGAGATGGATTCACTTCTGTCACAGTCCCCATGGTGCTGTGAATCAGCTCAGGCAGCAAACCCCTCTCCTGCCATTTCAGCACAGCCCAGCTCTGTTTCTCCCTGGCCTTCGGCACTGCAGGGTTTGCTCTTTTAGTGGGAACCTCCTTTCACCACTACATTGCCACCTGCTATCTATGCCAGCATGTCTCTGCTCTGAAGTGGGGCCATGGCACACATGGTGTCTTTGGCTCTTGGTAACAAGTGTCACCATGACCAGTCAGGGTAATAGGGCAGCATGCAGCATGGGGAAGAAGGGAGAGGCCAAGGAGGAATTTAGAAATATTGTCCAGCATCATAGGCATGGTGTTAGGGAAGAAAAAGCTCACCTAGGATTGACCCTCGCAGGGGATGTCAAGGGCATGAAGATGAGCTGCTACTGCTCCCGTAAGAATCAAAGAATAAAAAGGAAAATGTGGCCTCACTGCTAAATGGGAAGGGAAACCTCTAGCAGCAGATGCAGAGAGGTCTGAGGAACTCAACCCATGGTTGGCTTCTGTTTCCACAAGCAAGGTCTCCCGGGCTGTTGTGCCTTGAGTCAGGACTCCAGAGGAGAAAAAGAGCCAATGGTGGATGAGGTTAGTGAGGGATTCCTTGTGAGAACTCAAACTACACCAGTCAGGGGGGTTGGATGGGCTGCATGTGAGGATGCTGTGAGAGCTGACTGCTGTCACTGCAAGGCCACTCGCTACCATCTTTGCAAGGTTGTGGAGATGGGGTGAAGTCCTAATGACTGCAGAAAGGCAAAAGTTGCATCCATCTTCAAAAAAGGCCACAAGGACAACCTGGGGAGCTGCAGGCAGTTCAGCCTCACTTTGGTGAGGAGTGAGTCATGGAAAGAATCCTCTCAGATCACATTTCTGGGCACATGAAGGAGAAGAAGGTGCCTGGGAACACTTAGCATGGATTTACCCAGGGAAGATTGTGCCTCACCAATGTGATTGCCTGCTATGAATAAATAACTGTATTTGTGGATGGAGAAGAGTAAATGTCTTTTACCCAGACCTCAGCAACGTGTTTGACACTGCCTCCCACAATATTCTTGTATGCACGTTAGAATGTTATAGGCTAGAAGAGTAGACAACCGGATGCGTAAAAGCTGCTTGGATGGTCAGGGGGCAGTGGTGAATGGGTAGCACTCTTTTTGGAGGCCAGGGAGAAGTGGAGCATCACTGATCTCTCCAGAAACTTGTCCTGTTTATCATCTGTACTACTTACATGGAGGAGGTAACACTCATCATACTTGTGGATGACCCCAAACTGGAGGTGGGGGAGGGGGGCAGTCATATGCTTGAGGGCTGCCACTCAGAGGGAGCTAGACAGGCAGGAGGAATGGGCTGTCAGGAACCTCACGAAATTCAACAAGGACAAATGCCAGGTCTTGCACCTGGGATTAACCAACACACCACAGTGTTACAGGCTGGGGCCTGAGTGCCTGGGGAGCGGCTCTGTGGAAAAGGACCTGAGGGTCCTGGTGGACAGAAAGCAAAACATGAGCCATCAGTGTTGCCTGGCAGCAAAGAAGGCCAGAAGCATCATGGGCTGTCTGAGCAGGAGCACAGCCAGGAGGTCAAGGGAAATGTCACTCGTAGGGCAGTGCTGTGGTGCTACAGGTCTCCCAGAGGGAGTCTGTGATCAGCCCCTGGCTTTGTGTTTCAAGGAGAAGCAAGTGAGGACAGGGAGACATCAGCAGAGGTCAGGAGATCCCGGGGTGAGAACAAGGTGGGGAAGCAGGTTGAGTGTCTAGAGTCTGCAGGGAAACAGGCACAGGTTGGGGAAAGGATAGGACAGCCTGTGGTGGAGATGGCCTGGGGTACTACCAAGGCTGAAACCTCCCAACACAGCCAGGTCTTTGTCCGCTTGGCTATGGCTGGAGTCTCTGCCACCGAGGCCCATGAGAAGACGCCATTCCTCAAAGCACTGTGGCCTTGCTGCCTCCTTGTCCCTTGGGAGCCCAGGAGGTGCCGTATTGTGGTCTAGCATTTGGCATTGCACACCCCCACCCACACACTGTCCCCAGGAAGAGCCCTGAGCAATGCAGGATGGAAAGGATCACCCTACCCAGGGCCTGGGTGTCAGTGCCTGGCTGCTCTGCTTGATAACACACATCCAGGTTGACTTGGCATCACAGCCACCTGCACATTGCCTTTGCCTGCCTGCAATCAGGGCCTCCAGCTTTCTGCTCTAATCAGCCCCTGGGGAGACTATGCTGGTAATGGCCCTCAGTGGGACCTGTTAACACTCCAAGAAACCTGGGATTTGCTTCTGACTTTAACTTCTTGAGCGGTTTGTTGAGTCTCTTCTCAGCAACTGTGTTTCATGGGCTCAGCACCAAATACACCCGAGGGGTCATTAAAAACCCCAAAGAAGCCATGCCTCTTTCCATAATTCCCTTCAGTTTTTCAAGTCTTGTGTGGCTAATTAGAAAGTATTCAGGTGAAATTAGGCAGATTTCAATGAGCACCTGAAAACAAAAGATGTCAGCTTCTGAAGCTTTCTTTATTCTTCAGTTTTCAGAATAAGCCATACCCACATTCTCCAATTCATACTGACCCACGGGGTCTCCTAATCAAGTCTGGGCATGTAGGACAAGCAGTATTTTTGATAGGAGACATGTATGGACAGCCTTCCTCCCCAGCTCCCCAGCCCTGCCAGTTCCCTCATCAGCCACTGGGGACTTAGATCATTCTAGTTAAAATCTAACCTTTTTCCTCTCAAGTCTGTAGCTGAAGGTTACAGCTCATGTGCACCTATTCCTACCTGCTTTCCTTAGAGAACTAGCTGCAGAGACACAGAAGGATTTGTCTTAATTGTGATGAAACAAAAATAAAATTTGAAACAGTTTGATAAAAGATAAAAGACACTCCTCAACTCTATGTCCAAGCTGCCTCCAGTGAGCTCCACTGCCCACAAGACATAACCTTCCTTGAAATGGTTTTGACAGATAGATAGGAAGGGATAGACAAGAAGCAGAAGAAAGGAGGTGGCTAAAGAGACAATGAGACTGCTCAAAGACGAGGCAAGCTTCAGGCTTCCAGAAGCTCAGATCAGGAACTGGAGAGTTGAGAGGTATCTGAATGAGTAAAGAGCAAGGGGAGGAGGGAGGAAAATTGGAAAACTATGGAAAGTGCATATGCCCAGATCGTCTGATGCAAAGATGACTTTAGAAATGATCAGTTTAATCAGGACATGTGGAAATACATGAGAGATCACTGATATTTCGTCCACAGCCTACTAGACAGAGCAGTGGAAACACAAAGTCAAGGGCAGATCAATATTTCTTCTCCCCAGGTTAAGACCCTTCCTGAAGATTTCCACCGTTTCATCACAGGAAAACATTGACTTTAAATTAGCCAATCATTTGAGCTGATGAAAGTGGTGTCATATTTTTGAAATCTTGAAAACAGTTCTTCACCTTTCCAGGCAGAGCTCAGGTGTCCAACCACAAGTACACAGTGGCACTTGGAGAGGCCCTGGTGTCTCTGAGGCACCTGCCAGGGCCTGGCAGCTCTCACAGGGGACCTGCGGGAGACCAGAGCCCCTGGGAGCTGCAGAGGGAGACTGGGCAGAGGGGACCAGGGCACCTGCAGTGGCACCACATGTCCATGACCAAGTGACTGCTTCCCACCCAAGCTCTGAAAATTACTTTCCTTCTGAAAACAAAAAAAAACAAAGAAAAAACACAAAGTCCCCATAAAAGACCACTATATTAAAGAAAAGAAATCAAAGCGAAGGACCATAAGAACACAAAGAAGGTTAAAACCTGGAAACTGCAACCAAACATTCCTTTGCTTTGGATCATTCTCTTAATTTCTTCCTTGTTTCATTTTTTATTGACTGTTTCTAGACCTTTCTGTTATAATCAGGCCTGCACCATTAAAACAGATATTTTTGTGTCTTGCACACATTCCAGTGCACCAAAACCACCCCCTACCCAGGGCTGCCCATGCCACTCCTCACTCTCTGCACAGAGCAAGTCACACACTGAGGTGTCGCGCTCTCTCGACTGATAGAGGCAAGCAGGGTGACCAGCTTCAGTGAAATGCTGCATCTTTGGATGGCCAAATCTGCACAAACCTCAACATAGCTGTGGTAGAGTGATGTCCAAAAGCAGTCCCTAATCATCTAGCCACACTCCCGTTTCCTTCCCTGCACGGCAAATGACGTGCTACTGCATTTGAGGTGACATAGAGATGAGGCTGATCTCACACAATGCCAGGCCATTTTAGTGCACATGTCTAATGCAATTGTCTGGACTTCCCTTTCCAGTCAAGGGAGAGAAATAAGTTGTCTCACTGAGAGGTCTTGAGAAACTTCTCCTGGTGACCACCTAATGCTCCAGAAAGATTCTCGTAGGTCCTGGGTCACATTTCCCAGCTCCCCATGGGCACACAGCCACCCCAGGGCATCTCAGGCAGCAATAGCCTCTATCTGTGGGCAAATGAATAAAGGCCTGAACACCGACTTCTAGTCATAAGGTGAAACCTATTCAAAAAATAACTCTATGCAATTTTATCAATTGGAATGGATTTTTTATTTTATTTTTATTGTATATGTTACAGAAAATAGGCTTGTCGGCCTCCATAACAGGGCCTGACCCTAGGTTCCCGCAGAAAATTTCAGAGCCAAATCAAAACAAAATAAATAATTAAATATTAATGATGCATGTGCAGTAATTACAGCTTGAGCTGGGTGCCTCCGAAGAGGGACCCTAACATAAACAAATCCTGGACAATTATAGTTTTTTCAGCTTACACTTCCCACCCCTCACGCGGTAGTTAGACCAATAGTAATTTTTAGGTCTGGGGTCTCCTGCTCCTCATTGGGTCTCATCGTCATTCTGAGGTAAGCTGTTTTTCTCCTTATTCTTGGTTTTTTGCAGTCTCTGATGGTGGTTGTACCTCTGTTTTTCTTGGGTCTTACTGTTGTGTCTTAAGGTCCTGAGGAGGAGGAGGAGATTCTAAATCATAACAACCCTGCCCCAGCAGTGAGCTAAGGCTTTGCCCCTCAAGGTCCTAGTGCCCTGCACTGCTCTTATTTCAAAGTCTTGACACCCTCCCTTTGGGAGTGTGAGACGCAGGAATGCAGACTGCTTGTAACTTCCTTATCTTCCCAGCTGGAACCAGCTCTGAGGCCCTTTTCTTACTGGACTAAGTAAAAGTTCATTATTTTATCTAAGTGCGGCCTAAGGTTTCAGCAAATTTAGCTGCTCATGCTAAACAAGTTTTATATAAGTTGTGCTAAGCGGCTACCTCTAGACAGTGTCAGTTCGCTATTCTTTAACAGTATGTATTTATTATATATATACACATATATGTACTTACAGTTATTAATTCCCGATACATTTCCTACCAGCACTCTGCATGGAGAAACTTTGTTCTGAGGAACCACGGTATTCAAATAGACGTACTGCCTATCTCTTCTTCTGCCTCTCTGCCCTTTCTTCTGCATCTGCAGAGCATGGGGAGAGGCAGGTAAAGGGGACATGGCTGCAGTGTTGATTGTGAGGTCAATTCCACTGCAGCTGCCTGATTGGCCCTCAGCAGATGTGCTGGCCAGCAGGCATTGTGATGTCACCCAGCACCTCAGAGAGCCCACCCAGCAGCAATGACAGCCCTGGGGAGGGGAGGGGGTGACACAGGTGACAGGGACCCATCTGGGTGCTGATTGTGAGGGCACCTCTGCTGCAGCCACCCCACCAGCCCGCGGCCAGCAGGCAGGCAGGCACGGCTCACGGCCACCCTGCTCAGGACTCGCCCCTCTGCAGCCGACCTGCCACCGAGCAGCGCACAGCTCCTCACCTAGATCTCCTCTGAGCCCAGGGTACCGCCCCTGCAGCCCAGGGACAGCACAGGCAGGATCTGGAAGGTTCAGCTCAGTGGCAGTTCAGCGTGCCCAAAGTAGTGCATGATATATTATTACCAGCCACGGGGGTTTTATATAGTGTGATACCAAGAAGGAGTCACACTGCGTGCTCTAATGTACAGTTTGATGATGGGTGGGTGAGTTTAACTGTGCAAGGCCTGCTGGGACAGTCCTGGACCACTCTAGAAGGAACCGAACCTCACTTGTTTTTTTCCACACCTCAATGCCAAGAGGGCACCTTTGTCCAAATTAGCTTCAGATCCACACTTGGGATTTCACCTCAGAGGGGGTCCACCTCCAAAGAAGAGTCCAGGAGTGAGCTAATAGCCAGGCTGTGCCTGGGCTGATCAGGCTGTCAGAGGCCGAGAGGATGAAGGAGCCAGGTGAGTTCACAGTGCTGCAAGGATGAATTACCCTGGATAAGGGCTGAGACCCTCTGTCAGCTGTAAGAGAAGCCTGTATGAGCAAGAGTGGATGGACCTCCCAATGGTGGTTGTCCAAAACAAGGGGAGACAAATCCCAGCTGAAGAGCCCCTGTGGCATGGGAGCAAGCCAACAGGAGAAAACCCTCCCTGCTGTCCTCTGGATGAACACAGGGCATGGGTTTAACTGTCATGGGTGGGATTCAGCTCCCCTGATTGCAAAACCTACATTTCTGAGCTTCAGGAAAGAAAGACTGGAGAGGATGGCTCCATCTACTTAGAGATGCAAACCACCCAGGTAGAAAACTCACACCCCAGGTACTGAGACACAAGTCACCTCACAGACTGTTTCCCACCCATGTGCCTGCTCCTTGTCCATTCCTTGCAGAGACAGAAGTCACCTCACAGTGACCTGCATGGTCGAGTGCTTCCTAAGGGCCTACAAGCTTCTGAGACACAATCTTCTCCTACAATACAGCCATGATACAACAGCTGTTTGCACTGCCATTCAGAGAGACCTCGGCAGGCTGGAGAAATGGGCACAGAGGAACCTCATGAAGCTCTACAAAGGGAAATGGAACGTCTTGCATGTGAGAAAGAGTAACCCTATGCACCAGGACATGCTGGGTGCTGACCAGTTGGAAAGCAGCTTTGCAGAGAAGGACCTGGGGGTCCTGGTAGACAACGTGAAGCAGCATGAGACAGCAACATGTCCTCATGGCAAAGAAAGCCAATGGTTTCCTGGGCTGCACTGGGAAGAGTGTTGCCAGCAGGGCGAGGGCTCTGTGCCTGCTGTCTGATCAGGTCCTCAGGCACAAATGACCTCAGAAGCACATCCTTCTGCTGTGAGCCTGCTGATTGCCTATCACATTCTCCAGCACAAGTGACCTCACAAACTACCTTCAGCATGAGCCAAAGGCTGAACTGTCAGCTGCTCAGAAAGAAGTCACCTCACAATCATCTGTCAAGCCCAGGTGCCTGCTGCTGTTCCTTCTGCTTCTCTGGTGGACATGACCCAGCTATTTGCCTGCTGCTATCCAGTCAGGTACTACAGCAGAGGTGACTTCACAATCCACATCCAAGCCACGGGCCTCCTGCTGGCCTATCAAGAGCTGACACTACAGTGACCTCACAGTCACCAGTCACCTTCACTGCCACGTACTTGGTACTGGCCTATCAGCTGCTCCATTAAAAGTGACTGCACAATGACCATCCAAGCTGTACACTTGCTGCTGGCCTCTAAGCTGCACAGACAGAGGTGACCTCACAGGCACTTCCACACCCCGGTGCCTGCTGCTGGACCATCATCTTCAGAGACAGAAGTGACATCACTGTCATCTTCACAGCCAGGGTCCTCCTAGTAACTTAGGAACTTCCAAGACATAATTCACCTCATCATAACTTTGCCACCCATCAGCCTCTCAGTGGCCCATCAGCTGATCAGCTACAAAGAACCTCACAAACAACATCCAAGCCCACACACCAGCTGCCGGCCTTTCAGCTTCCTGATGGACGTGACCCAGCTCTGTGCCTGCTGCTATCCAGTCAGGTACTTGGGCAGAGAGGACCTCACAATCAACATCCAAGTCATGTGCCTGCTGCTGGCCAATCACCTGCAGAGACAGGAGTGACCACAAAACCTACATCCTAGCCCTGTGCCTGCTGGTGGCCTATCAGGTACTCAGGCAGACAGGACCTCACAGCCACTGACCCCACACAGGAGTCAACTGCTGGCCTATCAGCTTCGCACATACTTCGATTTCCATATTGCTGTAGAGATCTGCAGGTGTCAATCCCTCCTCTGGGCACACTCACCACACCCAGAAGTCACCTCACCACCAGCAGCTGCTGGCCTAGCAGCTGCTCAGGTAGAAGTGACCTCACAAGTGCATGCCCCCACCAGGTGCCTGCTGATGGCCTGTGGCTTCAGAGACACAAGTTTCCTCAAAATACCTTCCCCAGCCACCAGCATGCTGCTGCCCTACCATTTCCTCTGCCAAGGAGACCTCACGAGCAACTGCCACATCCATCTGCCTGCTGCTGGCCTATCAGGGACCAAGGCACAAGTGATCTCACAAGCAAATGCCCAAGCCATTAGCCAAGTGTGAACCTTGACGAGAGAAGTGACCCCACAGTGAATTTCCCAGCAATGTGCCTCCACACAGTCTGTCAGGCCCTGAGACAGAGCTGAGCTCACAAACACTGTCCCTGCTGCGGGCCTGCTGCTGGCCTCCCTGCTGCTCTGGAGGAAATGACCTCAAAGGCGATTCCCAGCGAGGGGCCTGCTACTGGCCTATCACAGATGGACACACCACTGACCTCACCAGCACATTCCCCACTTCACAGCCTGCTGCTGGCCTATCGGCTTCTCACCCAGAAGGCACCTCACAGGCACCTTTACAGCCAGGCGCCTGCTGCAGCCCTGGAGGCTGCTGGGACAGCAGGGACCTCCGAGTCAGTTCCCAGCCAGGGGCCAGCTGCTGGCCTGCCAGCTGCTCTGTCTGCAGTGACCTCACAAGGAACTTCCCAGGCAGGGGCCTGCTGCTGGCCTATCAGGGACTCAGAAGGAGATGACCTCACAGTCCCCTTCACAGCCATGTGCCTCTCAATGGCCTACAAGCCTCTGAGACAGCAGCTACCTCATGATAACTTCCCCAGCCATGAGCCAAATCCTGGCTTATCAGCTGCTCAGGCAGAAGTGAGCTCCAAAGCACATGTCCCCACCATGGACCTGCTGCTGCCCCATCAACTGCTCAGCTGGAAGTGACCTCACAAGCACCTTTCCAGCCACCACTCTGCTGCTACCCAATCAGTTCATCAGTCACAAGTGACCTCACCATCAACATCCAAGCCTTGTTCCTGCTGCTGACCTATAAGGGGTTCAGGCAGAAGTGACCTCATCATGAACAGCTGAGCCACGGGTCTCCTGCTGGCCTGGCAGCTACTGACCAAGAGCTGATTTGACACTGGGGATCTCCTGGCCCAGCTCTCGCAGACAGCCGTGACCTCCCTGCCCACAGCCCGGCCATGTGGCTATTGCCGCCTGCAGCTGCCCCTGCCTCCCCCAAGGCTCAGCCAGCTCCTGAGCGGCCACCCAGACTCACCCCGGGGCCTCACAACGATCACAGTGCAGCAAAACACCCATTACGCACCAGTTACTGCCCCAAGAGAACATCAGCTCCTGCCTAGGTAGCATCCAGCCCATGAAACTTAGCAATTGCAGAAAGGCCTGCAAGCAATTCTGGGCAACATCTCCTAACAGCAGGATTGCATGGGAACAGCGATCATGGAGCTGCAGACAGCAGGGCCTCATGGCCCAGGCAGAGGGAGAAGCCTTCCCACAACTCCCAAGTCTGGTTCCTGCCCCAGTGCTGAACACACCCAGCAAATCCTCCACACCCCCAGGACAACAAGCACCCTCCTGCTTGGGGCCCTGACACTCTGAGACACGGGCAAGGACTGCGGCCAGGGCATCTCAGCGGGGGAAACCAGCAGAGCCGGGATTCAGCAGCTCTGCAGCCCGGCCTGGGAGCAGGGCTAATGGCACCGGCCAGGGCAGCACTGGCCACCCAGCAGCTGCCAAGGCCCTGCAGGAGCCCAGCAGCTCCCAGCACAGAGCTGCTCTGCAAACACCCTCCCGGCTGCTGCCAGGGCTGCAGGGCTGCGGCCCAGCAAGAGGCCCGGAGCAGTCGCAGCGGCTGGGGCCCGGCGGGACCCGCGGGGACAGCCTCTCTGCGAGTCCTGGAAACGTACTGTTCAGGACCAAAGCGAGCCTGGGGCAGGGCCCTGGTGAGGCCCCCAGCAGCCTGCTGCACTCCCATTGGCTGATGGAGCCATCAGTCCAGCCCAGCCCGCCCTCCTCCCCTTGCTGGCCAATAGGAGGACAACACTGGGGGCGATGCCATGGTAACGCTGAGGCCCTGTGTGACCTGGTGGGCAGCCCCACCCCTGCATCCCCTTTCCCCCCCCGCCCCGCGATGAGGCACCATGTTGTGGGCAGCAGCCCTGGGTTCCGCAGCCCTCACACTGTGCCCGGCAGGGCTGGGCCATGGCCAGGCAGGGGCTGCTCTCTGCGGGGCCGGGCTGGGCCCCAGCATGTCATTCCGCAGGGCTGAGGAGCCCCGGGGCCCCGGGGCAGCCAGGGCCAGAGCAGCTCTGGGCCTGCTGGTGCTGGGCAGCGGAGGTGTGGGGCCGGGAGGGGGCGGGGGAGATGGCCCTGCCTGGCTGCCCCCAGCACTGCCCCCCACGGCTCAGAGAAACAGGCTTGGGGTCAGCAGGGACTTGGGCAGTGGCGATGGCACCCCCACCTGTTCCCCAGCTGCTCCCCCAAAGAGGCTGTCTTTTGGGTGCAGAGGTCTGACCCCAGTTTGCAGGAGGACAGGGGCTGTGGCCATCTGAGGACAAGATCTCTGAGCCCAAAACATGCTCTGCCAAGTTGGCAGCATAAAAGGATGCAGGGGGAAGGAACAGAGGTTCTTCTAAATGAATAGGTGCCCTGGGATTATTACAATGTGGAGGATCCATTTCCCATATGGACATTTCCAGCAGGCTCTTGAGAGCCCCACAGGAGCTGCAGGATACCCCAGCTCCAGGACACAGGACCCCTTTCCTGGCAGAGCCAGATTCCAAAGGGGGACCCACTTCCAGGAACCTTGGGGCTCAGGGCAGCTGCAACCCCAGGACCCAGGAGTCCCGGCTGCCACATTGTCTCCTGAGCCAGACAGGACCCTCAGGCAGGGCTCTTGTGACAGCCCCAAACCCTGTCCAGTCACCCCTGCAATGCAGGACCCACAGCCACTTTTTGCAGTTAACAGTCTCTGTGCGACACCTCATAAAGGAGCTCCCAAAGCCCTTACCCTTGGTAGAGAACCCCAGGAGCACAGGGAACAAGGAACTGTGGTCTGGGCTGATGATGTGGGTCCAGCAGCCCTCCATCTCACTTGTCCCCTTCTCATCAGCGTGCCTCTCCAGACGGGGAGGAAGGATGCTCTTCCCATCTTGTCATGCAAAACTCCTCTCCAACATGTCCCTGCACCTCTGCCTGTCGGCGAGCAGCTCCAACATGGCCCCACTGCCTCCTGTCCCTCCTGCTTGTCATGGAGTGGCTCCAAAGGACAGCAGTGGGGAGCACGTGAGCAGTGCCCAGCAGTGTCCAGGTCTCACAGGCAAATGAGGACACTGCCGTGGCAGCACTGGGGAGACCTCCCTGTGATGCAGCACATCCCACTGTGACCTCAGCTCGTGTCACCTGGGAGCTCAGTATGTCACTGCCATGGAGATGGCACAGCCAGGGAGAGAGCAGAGAGATTTCCTCTAACATCCTGGAAAGCAGTCACCTCCCTTCACCCCAGTCATTTTCCAAAAATTTCTGATAAATCCTGGAACATCTCCAGATGGTGCCAAAGGCTGTGAAATATCTCAAATGGGGCACTGCAGAGGTCACTTTTGTGGGCCCACACAGCAGGTCTCTGCCTTGGGCAGACCTGTGTAGCAACCTGGGGTTGGAGGGTTGTATGGGGGTTTGGCAGTTTTCAGAGACAGGATCAAAGTCATGTGGGATGAAACAGCACAAAGCGTGGCCACAAGCTGAGATGCTTTGGTGAGCCTCAATGCTGATGACTACTGTGGGTTGCTCTTTTTGTAGAAGTAGGATGTAGGACAGTATGGGACACGATGTAGCCTTCCTCCCTGAGGCCCCAAAGCAGGCTCTTTGTTTTTAAAAGTCCTCAGCAAGGTTTCTTGGTCTGCGGTGCTTAAGATAGAGGTGATACACCAGAAAAGAGCAAATGTGCCCTTGGCACACATCATGCAGGTGGTTTTATCCAGGACCCTTGTCCCTGTCATGCTCCAAAGGCATGGGTGAGGCCAGTTTTCTCATGTCCAACGAATTTTGCTGAGCTTTCCTTTGGGCTGAGCCTGGGGAAAGCCATTTCTCATCTCTGGGGCTCAGCTGATCCTTGGGCTTCTCAGCATGACCTCAAGGCAGTGCTTCTCCCCTGGGTACAGTCCCTGGCACCCTGGATCCCCCCTTGGACCCTAGCTCTCTTGGGGGCTGTACCACCCTGGCACCCTGGATCTCCCACAGTTTTGACCCTGGGCTTCCCAGGACATGGCCACACACTGCAGGGCTGCTGCCCAGGCTCCGGTGCAGAGCCTGGAAGGCAGTGCAATGCCTCAGGACCTGCATTTGGGATCATTCAGGAGTTTGTGAGGTGACCAGCTCCCAGTGCTGCAGCTGCTGGAGTTTGAGAACATCCCTACAACCAGCCTTCCTCCTCCACCTCGTCTCTGCACAGTCCTGGGGCGACTTGCAGAAGGGAGACTCCATGCTCCTTGAATACTGTCAGAGATGGGACTCTCTTCCCCATGGGGAGGAGAGGGAGGGCCTTCAGCAGCCCCATGCTGACTTTTCCACCCTCAGCCTCCACAGTTGTTTGGGGCCTGGATCTGCCCACTTGCTTTCACCACTGTCATGGCTGCACTGAAGACCATGAGAATCCCATGCTCCCACCCTTGAGCTGGCATCCACCCCAATCCTGGAGCCAGGATAGCCAGAACAGCATCCCCCATCCAGTGCCCCAGCCATGCAGCCGAGGGCAGGGGTCTTTGCCCCAATTTCCCTGCTCCTCCCCTGCTCCCTGCACCACTGCTGCTGTGCCCATGTCAAACCTTCCTGCCATCAGACTGCCCTGGGGCCCAAGGCAGCTCCAGCTCCCTCCAGGGCTGCACTGGAGCCTTTCAGGAGTGGGCTGAGGTGGGGCTGGCACTGCCAGGGTGGGTTGGGAGAGGGCAGCTCCCCTCTGCCACGCTGGGGCTGGGGCTGGGGCTGGGGCTGGGCACAGCATTTCCCTGGGGAGCTCCCTGAGGAGCCGCTCCGGGGGATCCTCCACCTCTGCCCTGGCAGCAGCACCAGTGCTCAGGGTGCCAGGGTGGAAGTGCACAGATGGGGAAGGGGCACAGGCTGCCCAGGGGGAGCATTGACACCTTGTCCACGCATGCAGGGATGGAGTGAGGAAAGCCAGAGCTCGGCTGGAGCTGGAACCAAAGACCTCAGACATGGAAAGGGCTGGGGTATTCTTAAATGACTCTTAAATGATCCCCTGGAGTCTGAGGGGTCAAAGCACCTAGCCCCTGCCCAGCCCAGGCTGTGCCCAACGTGAGGGTCAGCAGACACCGTGCTCCAGGATCTGCTGGGTTCTGGTGCAGAAGAGAGGCCATGCAAGGCTGGTCTTTTCCCCTCCATTGGGATACGGAGATCTGCAGGAGGACGGTGCTGGCCATGGACCACCCCACAGCTGGGTGAGCAGCCAGTGCTGGAAAGGGGTGATGTGAGGGGCTGCTCTGGGACGATGGCCCTGGGGCAGCTTCCCCACTGTGTCCATGCAACACAGGGAACTACCTGGGCTCTCCTCTCCTGCATCCACCATGTCCTGCTGCCTTTCCCAGCAGACCTGCATTTGCCTGCAAGCACATGGCTCTGTGCTCCCACACTGCCCTTCACATGCAGTAGCTGCCTGCTGGCATTTTGCCTCTCCCAGGTCCTTTCCAGCCCAGACCAGACCCTCCCCAGCTCTCCCCACCTCCCCTGCCCTCTCCCCAGCCCACCCAGCAGAGCAGCCCAGGCTGGGGTGGCCCCACAGCAGTGCCTGTGGCAGGGGGCTGCAGAGCTCTGGGCACTCACCCCACAGCCCCAGCCCCTCTGCAGGGCACAGCAGCTGCTGGGGGGCAGAGAGGGGTGTCAGCCTCCCCATCAGCCCCACACCTGGGGACCAGCAATGGCACAAGGAAATGGAGGCCAGGCACTCCAGGTCTCCACTGCTCTCATGCCCAGAGATCCTTCACCCTGGCTGCCTGCAGCCCCTCTGGGCAGCCCCTCTCCCCAGGGCACAGCACTCACTGCCCACTCCAGGCACAAACTCCCCCTGGAGATCCCCTCTGCTTTCCGAGTGGCTCCATTCTCCCTGCCAGAACTATGGGCATCTCTCACCAGCCCTCTAATAGGTGACACAGTCCCCAGCAGAGACCTCTTGACCACTCACTGTCCTCAGGGCCACTGGGCCCCCACAAGGGAGGGCTGAATCCAGCCCACGTTCCCTAACACATCACCCCATGAGCTCATGTTCCTTAGCCCATGGAAACCCAGGCACAGCAACAAGGTAGTAGAAGGATGGAGTGGATGACAGAAGCAACAGTGACTCTTCTCTCATAGACTACTTCCAAGTGGGGATCCCATTTGTGGGAAGTAGTAAGTCGGCTAAATAAGCGACAAACTCCCGCGGGAAGTCCCATAGAGAAGGGGGTTGTGTCAGTAGCTGCATGAATTCCTTTTAAAACTGAAAGAAAACCCAATTAAAGACCTGGAGATGAGGCTGTGATTAAACATCCAACTCAGAGATCAGTATGGGTGACGGTGCTCTTTTACCATGGAAAAGGAGTATGGGATGCTATAGACCCTGAAGGGAGTAAGTTAACCATAAGTGAGGCTTGGATTATGTCCAGGACCTAGGTGTCTTCTCTTGCAGGGAAGTGTGGTGTTACCTGCTAACTGTGGGGACACTGATAACTGGAAAAAACACCTGAAATGTGTCTCTAACAGGTTCTGCCTTTTCACATTGCCCATGGGACAACTTTGTTATTGAAGATCAGTCACAACCCATCTTTAAAACTATAGTTACAAGAGAAATACCATCTGTATCATTAGCACAAGGTCAAGGACTGATAGTAATAATGTTACACTGACCCTAAGATCTAACGTTAGTCTAAATGTAGCTGTATGTAATAACACATGGGATGGGAAGCTGCACCTGGTTATGACAACAGAGTGAGATGGGTACTACAGACACGGAAGGCGACAAAGCCATTGTAATGTGACCTATGTTTTTGACCAAATCACCACGCAGACTTACTGGTTAACTTCTCATATGACTGAACAAATGATGGCTTTGTTTGGATCCATTTAATATATCAGTAACACTTGGAGTAACCTTCCATCAAGTTGACAGCTTTCTCAGACGGAACACCAAGGTTACTCAACACCTGTTGCAAACTGGAGAACTCTTAGAGGAAAGGGAAGGAACGATGATATATGATACAATGAATAGATTCAGTTAGTAGAAGTGTCCAGCGACAGAGCAGCCTGCCCTGAGCTGACACACATAGAAGCAGGTTTTCGTTAATTCCTCCCTGCAAGCCCACAATTGTTCCTTTGCTCTTCTCGAGAGACATCCCTGTTCTCCAGAGAGCCTTTCCTCAGATCAGTGTGTCTGTGCTGGCCTCACCAGCCATTCCTGCACCCCTCTGCTGTGCTTCCCAGCCTGGCTGTGCTGCTCTGCAGAGTGAGCAGCTGTGGGGCCCCGGGGTGACTCCACACTGGCCGTACTGGTCAGGGTGGACCTGGCTGGCCCAGCATCACGGCACCTGACAAGCCCCTCCGCAGGTCTCTGTGGCTGTGGAGGATGCTCAGAGCAATCACAAGGCATTTCAAATGGCTCAGGATGGGGTCAGGTGTGTCCCGAGATGCAGCCATGGGTTTTCATTGTAGGTGACATGAACCACTCCTGAGGCTGCCTTCCCTGTGCCGGATGAGTCCCCACTGCCTCTCCTGAGACTGCAGAGCCCTGATTTGGTGTGTTCCTTGGTTTGGCCCTATATTTTGGATGACTCCACTTGGTTTTGGGAGTCTCTACTCACTGCCCATCCCAGGCACATGCTGTCCCTGGAGATCCCCTGTGCTCTTCTGGTGACTCCCTACTCCCTTGCGGAAGGATGGGCATCTCTCACCAGCCCTCTAATACGTGGGACAGTCCCCAGCAGATACCGCTTGACCACTCACCCTGCCGCAGGGCAGCCACAAGTGAGAGCTGAATCCAGCCCTCATTCCCTCACACATCACCCTATGAGCTCATCCCCCCTTAGCCCATGGAAAACTCAAGCACGGCAACTGGGCCTTTTCAGGTGCAACTCCCTGATTGCGTTCGTGGCTCCCACTGTGGAAGAAGAGCCCAACCTTCAGGCACTGTACTGAGGAAATCCTGCTTTATTACAGAGATGTGAGTTGGGAGGTCAGCTCTGACACAGTGATAGACACATTTACAGAAGGCCTCTGGCTCAGACAGATGTTGGTTCATGCCTCTGGAGCAATGGGAGGAATTCAAACATTTCTGTACAAACATGATTATCACAGACAGAACTCCCAAAGCACAAGAGTTATGTGAGGCAAATTGGAAACCGCTTGTGAAGGGAGATGGGCAGCTTATTGCTGCTGAAACAGTACCACTTGAATCAGTTTCCTCAGTGCCTCCTTGAGCTCCTTGTTCCTCATGCTGTAGATGAGGGGGTTCACTGCTGGAGGCACCACCGAGTACAGAACAGCCACCACCAGATCCACAGCTGGGGAAGAGAGGGAGGGGGGCTTCAGGTAGGCAAAAAATGAGGTGCTGACAAACAGGGAGACCACGGCCAGGTGCGGGAGGCACATGGAAAAGGCTTTGTGCCGGCCCTGCTCAGAGGGGATCCTCAGCACAGCAGTGAAGATCTGCACGTAGGACACCACAATGAAAACGAAACACCCAAAGCCTAAACAGGCACCAACCACAATAACCCCAGCTTTCCTGAGGTAGGAGTCTGAGCAGGAGAGCTTGAGGATCTGGGGAACTTCACAGAAGAACTGGTTCACTGTGTTGCCTTGGCAGAGTGGTATTGAAAATGTATTAGCAGTGTGCAGGACAGCACAGAGAAAACCACTGGCCCAGGCAGCTGCTGCCATTTTGGCACAAGCTCTGCTGCCCATGAGGGTTCCGTAGTGCAGAGGTCTGCAGATGGCCATATAGCGGTCATAGGCCATGACAGTGAGGAGAGAATACTCTGCTGTGAGCAAGAAGAGAAACAGAAAGACCTGGGCAGCACATCCTGAGTAGGAAATGGCCCTTGTGTCCCACAGGGAATTGGCCATGGATTTGGGGACAGTGGTGGAGATGGTGCCAAGGTCGAGGAGGGAGAGGTTGAGGAGGAAGAAGTACATGGGGGTGTGGAGGCAGTGGTCGCAGGCTACGGCTGTGATGATGAGGCCATTGCCCAGGAGGGCAGCCAGGTAGATGCCCAGGAAGAGTGAGAAGTGCACGAGCTGCAGCTCCCGTGTGTCCGCAAAAGCCAGGAGGAGGAACTCATTGAGGAAGCTGCTGTTGGACATATGCTCGCTTGGGGCATAGGAGGCCTGTCCAAGGAAGAAAAGACAGTGACAAGTTAGATCAGGCTTTTGTGAGCCAAACCCATTCTGTTTCGCATAGAAACCCCCACATTTCCTTGGTCCTTTACCTTCTTTCAGCTCCCTTTCTGGGGCTCTGGTTTGCACTGGCTGAGTGTGTCCTGTGCAGCAGGGGCCTCTGCCTGTAGCTTCAGAGGAGTCGGTTCTGCTTTGCTGCAGTTGTAAGTGGACGTGTCAAACAGTCCCAGGTATTTGATGGCATACCTGGGAATGGGCATGGTGAGCTGGGAGCAGGGGGCTTGGTCCAGTGACCCAGTGGGAATATTCTCTATTTACCATAATGAGAGCTGACTACAGCACTCATGGCAGCTGTGTCTGAAAGAGAAGACCCTCGTGAGGGATTCATCCCCCTCAATCTTGCCCTCTTGAACAGAGGTGTCTGTATCTGAATCAGTCACACCAGCTCCCACCCTAGCAAGGGAGAGAAACAGGCAAGGGAAGGCAGGGGCTGACCTGACTTTTTCTAGATGTCCCCCTTCCAGTGAGATAAACCAGCTCCTCACATCAATTTACATCTGTGACCTTTCTCCAGGCACTGTAGTGGGAATGGCAAGGGGCTGGTTCTGATGTGCACGTCCTGCAGCAAACTATGTCCACCGCTTACGGGGGAGGACTGCTCAATATTTTGATACTTATTATCTCCAGAAAATAACCTGCAGCAGAGGAGTCTGATTATATATTGATTTAGATTTTAGATGCCTCCATTACACTGTGGGAGCATTCTTGGATGGGCTAGAAATCTTTGTTATTTCAGCATGAGCACTTGTGCACCCGAGCAGGAAAAAAGGGCTCCCTGTGACTGTACAGAGTCCTGGGATCTGGTCTGCCAGTGTGTCTTGCCCCTCACTGCCCTGCACTTGCACCTCACCCAGATAAAGGACAACCACACTCACAAGTTCCTCTAAGAAAGAAACTGGACTGAGCTGGGAGCAGAGGAGTTCAGTTTCACAGTGAAGATTTCCAAATTCTTCTCTCTCAGCCCAGAGATGGAGGGAGTGATGAGGAGTGTGACAAGGTTTCTGACTCACAGGAGCAGACCAAGGACTCTCAGATATCACAGAAATGCTCCAGGGAAGCTGTGCTCTTCTGCAGGGCAGCTTGCAGCTTGGCAGGACACCCCAGGGAAACAGGCAAGGGTCCTAAAGATGGGCTGTCCTTCAGAGGAAGGCAGCTCAGTAAGAGTCATCTCTCTCTCTTAAGAGATAGACAGATCAAAAAGTCTGTGAGAAACCTCAGCAAGTCCCTCCATCCCCACATCAGCCTACAGACAGCACCAGCATCACCTCCATGGCCTCATCAGGCTTTCTCTGACCTGCTCCTCAGGACCTGCGAGCACAGAGATGGCCCTGGCCAGGGCCCTGACCCAGGAGATTTCTGTACATCACAGAACACAGAAGGGGGGGATGGGGTCTGTGAACAGCGACTGGGAAAAGACCTTGGTACAGAGAAAAAGCTCTTGGCAGAAACAGCTCCAGGCAGCAGGGATGGGCAGGGAATGGTAGAGGATTGCTAACAGAGACATCATGGGAGGAGAGAGATGAGCAAGTCATGGTCAGTCATTTGATGCCAAAGCCTTCCCCAGGGTGCTCTGGTTTGTCCTGCAGAAACCTCCCAGCAGCAGGGCACTGTCCAGGGGCATCCCTCTGTGTGCAGGTGAGAAGGAGCAGGTCCCTGGGGAGGCCACCATCAAAGGGGGATTTAGTGCTGTCTGTAGACTAAGGGGTTGGTGAAGGGCCTTTCAGAAGTTGCTAGCAGAACTATTGATTGCTAATTAATATTGTTAATGAGTCTCAGTCTTTTGTCCAAGCCTGACAGCTCCATTTCCCTTTTCCCTTTGCCAGGTGGAAGGAAACTTAAAGCACTATCTCAGGGAATTGCCTTTTCTTTCAGTAAACACTTGCCTTCACCTTCCTTTTGCAAAGTCCCCTCAGAAATGTCCTGCGCATGAGCTGGAGCTGTGAGCAGCCCTGACCCATGCAGCATCCTCTCAACAGGAGAATAAACCTGCCCTTCTGGGGGTCGATCCTCCCACCCAGAGCTTCTCCCTGCAGCACCATGAGGAGTTCCCTGGGCAGGCTGAGTGCTGAACCTCGCAGGCAGCAGAGTCACTGTCCCGGGCACACAGCACCCTGGGGCGCAGGGACACTGCTCTGAGTTACAGCCCTGGGTAGACCTGTGTGCACACCCCAGCTTCGCACCCCTGCAGCGTCCCTGGGAGAAGGCAGCAGCATGTCCTGTCTCTCTGACATTGTGGCAGGGAATCCCTGCTCTAAAGCAACTCCTTATTCTCCACATTGCAGAAGACAGGAGTGACATCCTTAAAAAAGCAGTCATGGGATGGGATGGGTTTAGAAGATCCCTCCAGGAACCTCAGTAGTGTTACCTCCCAGCCAGAAACTTACCGTGTCCAGGGCTTCCACAGTGAGCTTTGCTCTGTCCTCCCACTCCACACTGCCTTGCACTTCTCTCTGCCTTCTCTCAGCTCATGTCAGCAGCAGCAGGCAGTGCCCGCAGCCCTGCTGCTCTGCGCAGAGGAGCTGCTCCTGCACACAGCTGTGTCTGGGCAGTGCTGCCAGGTTGCCATGAGCTCCCTCTGTCCCAGGAGCCTGGCCCCACTCAGGAGCAGAGGCCCAGCTGCCAGCATGAATGTCTCTGTCCCTTGTGCTCCCTCCTCCTGGGAAATGTTCACTGAAGTAGACAAAACAGTCACCTATGGCCCCTCTCTAAACAGTGAAGGGAAACTGCTTCCAGCATTGCAATTTGTCTCATCAGAGGAGGGTAATCTGAGATGTGGAACTGTCCCACTCTGGAAGCCCCTACGCCCATCTCTTCACTAGGCAGAACACCTAGAAAAGGGGCAAGAAGGCAGTTCATTTACCCATGATTTAGATATTGGTTCAGATGAGTCAATCTGGGCATCTCATGATGGCTTAGAAGCCCCTGGGCTGGAGTGGGATTCAGATCCCTCCTGTGAACTCCACAGGCACAGAAGAGGTGCGATCCCCCTTGCCCAAGCTGAAATGTGCACAACACAGATGCCTTCAGGCTTCTGATGGAGCAACTGAAACCCACATCTTTCTAAAGCGTGTGCTGGAGGCCAAGTGGGGAGTTTCCTTGGCCATCTGAAATTACCCTTGATGCCTACTGCCACAACTAGAGCACCACTCACTGTGATGCTCAGGCACAAGCAGATCCCTACAATGCAAACAGCTAATGGAGTTCAGGGCAGACCCTTGATTTAAGGACATAAAGATAGGCCATAGGCAGGGCCATGTCCGATGCCTGGGGTTTCTTGCACAACCACATGTTTCTAGCAGATATAGCATGGGACCTCGAGGAAGGCCATGTCTTTCTGGAGTGGTGTCTGGGCAAGTGCCCCAGGGCCTCTCCGGTTTCCTACCCATGCCCAAACTGCTGAATCCCACCTCTGCCATTGGGCGAAGTCCATCTGTCTGCATTCAAGCATGCTGCATGAATGAGAGGCACATCCGACCAAGGTCTCCAGTCTTGTCCCTGCACTCAAAATCTTCCAACTCTCCTTCCCCTGAACCTCTTCTCACCTCCAGATAATATGGCCAGGCATTGTGCTAATGATATCCATGGATCACAGGCTGTCCAGGCCCAGGGACTTTCTTCAGTGGCACTTCGTCCTTCCTGGAGATCGGTTCACCTCTGTCATAGGCCCCAAGGTGCTGCAGAGTCAGCTCAGGCAGCAAACCCCTCTCCTGCCATTCCTGCACAGCCCAGCTCTGTTTCTCCCTGGCCTTGGGCACTGCAGGGTTTGCTCTCTCAGTGGGAACCTCCCTTCACCATTACATTGCCACCTGCTATCTATGCCAGTGTGGCTCTGCTCTGAAGTGGGGCCATTACACACGTGGTGTCCTTGTCTTTTGATAGCAGGTTTCACCATGACAAATCTGTTCCCTGTGCCACAGCTGAGGCCTTGCAGCACAAATAGACACAAGTGACTGCAGCTTGGGGCACAGACAGGAGCTGATGGAGATGCACAAGCTGTCACAGTGCTGCCACGTGGTTGGAATAACTGAGAAGTGGTGGGACCACTCACATGACTGGAGGGCTGTGATGGCAGGGTACCAGCTCTTCAGGAGAAATTGGCAGCGAAGATGATGGGGGAATGCCCTTAGTGTGAAGGGGCAGCTCAGATGTTTGGAGCTCTTCCAAGGGGTGGAAAGCGGCTGGGTGAGAGCTTGTGGGTGAGCATCAGAGTAAGGGTGACATTGTGATGGGAGCTTCAGACAACCCAATTAGAGTGAGAAGGTGGACACAGTCTCCTTTAAGCAACCTGAGGAAGTCTGCGGGTCACAGGGCCTGGTTCTTAATGGGGGGAGGGGGCTTTAATCTCTCTGACATTCACTGGAAGGGCAAACAGCATGGTGCCAGCAGTCCAGGGGGTTTCTGGAGGGTGTCAGGAATAGCTTCTAAGCACAGCTCCCTGATGGGCCAATCAGGGCAATGCTCATCTGGATTTAGCACTTGCAGGCCAGGAAGAACTGATCAGGGATGTGATCATCAGTGGAAACCTTGGCTGCAATGACCATGAAATAGTGGCATCCCACATCACAAGGGTGGTGAGGAAAGGCAGTGTCAGAGTGCAGAGTCTGGATTTCAGAGGAACAGACTTGGATCTCCTCCGCGGTCTGCTGGGGGATCCTGTTGGAGGCAGCTCCGAAGGGCAGTGGAACTTAGGAAAGCCAGCTGATCTTTAAGGACAGCAGCCACCAAGCACAAGGATGGTTCATACTGATGCTGAGCAATAGTTAGTAGACATCCCAGGGGAGCACCTTGACTGAACAGGGTACTATTGTCCAGGGAAGTAGGAATGGTGTTGGGGAAGCCAAAGCTTCTCTAGGATACACATGTGCAGGCACCTGAAGAAGAGCTGCTAATGCTTCAATAACAGTGCAAGAAGAAACAAAGAAACTGTGGGCTCACTGCTGAATTAGGCAGGGAATCTAGTAACAGCAAGTGCAGGTAGGTCTGAGGAACTCAAGTTCTTCTTGACTCCAGTCTTCACCAACAAGGTCTGCTGGGCTGCTGTGCCTAGAGTCGGAACTCCAGAGGAGAAAAACCACCAGCAGAGGATGAGGCTTGGGGGAGGATTTGCTTCTGAGAACTCAACCCCAACAAGTCTATGGGACTGGATGGGCTGCACATGAGGACATTGAGAGCTGGCCACTGTCATAGAAGGCCACTTGCTGTCACCTTTGAAAGGTTTTGGAGATCAAGAGAGGTCCCGCTGACCAGAGAAAAGAATGTGTTGTGCCCATTTTCAAAAAAGGCCACAAGCACAACCGTGGGAGCTGCAGGCTGCTCAGTCTCACTTCAGTGAGGATTGTGTCATGGAGCCAGTCCTCTCACATCACAATCCTGGCCACATGAAGAAGGTGCCTGGGAGCAGTCAGCATGGATTTACTGAAGGCAAATCGTTCCTGACCAACCTGATTGTCTTCTGTGATAGAAGAGCCGTACTTGTGGAGGAGTGGAGAGCAGTGGGTGTCTTTTACCATGATTTTAGCAAGGTGTTTGACACTTCCTCCCACAATATTCTTGCAGACCAGTAGGACCTTACAACAGGCTGAGCAGACAATCAGACGGGTGAAAAGCTGGTTGGCTGATCAAGCTCAGAGGGTTTTTATGAATGGGTCACGTTTACCTGGAACACAGTGACAAGTGGAGTATGCAGAGGTCTATACTGCAACCTGTCCTGTCCTGTCCTGTCTAACAGGCTTATCAGGGACCTGCAGGACACAGCTCCCCTCACCCCACAGTGGTAGATGACACCTAATTGAGCAGAATAGTCACATACTTGAGGGCTGGCATTCAGGGGGACCTTAGCAGGCAGGAGAAATGGGTTTCATGAAATGCCTTGGTTTTGCTTGCTTTCTACCCTTATTTGGGTAGGGGGGGATCATTTCTGAGATGCTTGACGTACTAATTTCTACCTTTGCCAGCAACTGCATTTAACTAGTACCTCCTCTTATTAAGTTTAGTGTCCTGCACTTCCACGTGCCGTTATCCTGGTAGAGGCAATGCAAGACAGGATGAACCATCTGCACACACGCATGCATACACATTAAGAGCTGACCCAAAGGAGCTTCAGTCCAGAGGGGCCTTGAAAGACTTGGGGATCTGGCCAACAGAAACTTCATGACATTGTAAAAGGAGAAATGGCAGGTCCTGTATGGGGGGGGGGGGGGGGCAGAACAGCCTGTGCATCAGGACAGGCTGGGAGTTGACCAGTAGAGGAGTGACCCTGAGGAGAAGGACCTGGACGGTGCAAGAGATGCCATATGAGCCAGTGCTGCGTGCTCACCATAAATCAGGCCAGCTGCATACGGGGCTGCATTAGGAAGTGACCAGCCACCCAGACAAGGTGAATTATTATCCCCCTCGTCTCAGCACTGGTGTGGCCACATCTAGAATAGGGTGTCCCAGTGTGGGATGCCCTGTGCTGGAGGAATGGGGAGGAACTGGAGAGAGTCCAGAGGAGGTCTGCCAAGATGAGGTTAGGGGTCTAAAGGAAAAGGCCTTTATGGAGAGGCTGAAGGACCTGGGTTGCTTTAGCCTGGTGAAGGGGAGGCTGAGGGCAGTAGCATAGGAGCCTGTGACTGCTTGAAGGGTGGCTTCAAGATGATGCTTTTCTTGGCAGTGGGAAACAGACAGGAAAGGGGAAAGAGCCACAAACAGCAGCTTGTGGGGTTCAGCTGTGACATTAGCTAAAGAAAATGTCACTCATAGGGTAGTGCTGTGGTGCCACAGGTCACCCAGACAGAGCCTGTGATCAGCCGCTGGCTTTGTGTTTCAAGGAAAAGCAAGTGAGGACAGAGAGACATCAGGAGAGGTCGGGAGATCCTCGGGTGAAAGCAAGGTGGGGAAGCAGGTTGGGTATCTATCATCTGCAGGGAAACAGGCACAGGTGTGGGACAGCGTAGGACAGTCTGTGGTGGAGGTGGCCCAGGGCACTGTCAGGGCTCAAAGCTCCCAACAGAACTGAGGTCTTTGTCCTCTTGGTGTCTCTGCCACCAAGGCCTCTGAGAAGACGCCATCTCCTTAAAGCACTGTGGCTTTGCTGCTTCCTCATCCCCAGGGAGCCCAGGAGGTGCCGTATCATTCTCCTGCACTTGGCATTGCACACCCCAACCAGCACACTGCCCCCAGGAAGAGCCCTGAGCAACACCTGAGGGAAAGGATCACCTTGCCCAGGGGCTGGGTGTCAGTGCCTGGCTGTTGTGCTTGATAACACACATCAAGGTTGACTTGGCATCAGAGCCACCTGCACACTTCCTTTGCCTATCTGCAGTCAGGGCCTCCAACTTTCTGCTCTAATCAGCCCCCAGGAGCCTTCTTTGGTAATGGCCTTCAGTGGGACCCATTAATGCTCCAAGAAACTTGGGGATTTTCATCTGACTTTAACTTCTTGAGAGGTTTGTTCAGCTCCCTCTCAACATCTGAAGTGCATGGGCTGTGACCCTGATACACCAGAGCAGTCATTAAAATTCATACAGCCCCTAAGGAGCCATATCTCTTTCCATAATTTTCCATAATTATCCATAATTTTCTTCACTTTTTCAATTCTTGTGTGGATAATTGGAGATATTTCAGGAGCACATTTACAAGAGCAAGGTTTTAGTGAGCACCTGCAAGAGAAAGAATTTTAAACTTTCTTTATTCTTTACATTGCAGAATAAGTGATCTCCACATTCTCCAATTGATATTGATCCAGAGTGTCTCCTAATGAGGTCTGGACATGGAGGAAAAGCAGTATTTTTGACAGGAGACCTGCGTGGACAACCTTCCTCCCACCTCCCCAACCCTGCTATTTCTCTCTTCAGCCACTGGGGACTTGCACCACTCTTGTTAAAAATCTAACCTTTTTCCACTCCAGTCTGCAGCTGAATGTTACAGCTCCTATGCACCAATTCCCACCTGCTTGCCATAGAGAACTAGTGGCAGACACAGGAGGATTTTTCTTAATTGCAAAGAAAGAAAAATAAAATATGATCGAGTTTTTTAAAAAAGTAAAATACACTCCCACACTGTATGTTAAGTCCAAGCTGCTTCCAGCAAGGTCCACTTTCCACAAGGAATAAACCTCCCTGAAATGTTTTAGGCAGATAGATAGGAAAGGCTAGATAGAAACACAACTAAGGAGGTGGCTAAAGAGACAATTAGACTCCTGAATGACAAGGCAAGTTGCAGACACCCTGAAGCTCAAAGCAGCAACTGGAGAGCTGAGAGGTATCTGAATGGATAAAGAGCAAGGGGAGGAGGAAGACTGGGAAACAGCAGAAAGGGTGTATGCCCTGACAGTCTGATGCAAAGGGGACTTTAGAAATAATCAGTTTAATCAGGACAGGTGAAAATATGCAAGAGATTGCTGAGATTACATCCACAGCATAACAGACAGAGCAGTGGTAACACTAGTTGAGGGGCCTATCAATATTTCTTCTCCAGCTATTAATACCCTTCCTCAAAATTTCCACTATTTCATTATGGGAAAACATTGGCATTAAGATTAGTCAATCATTTTAGCTGTTGAAAGTGTGCTCATATTTTTGAAATCTTGAAAACAGCTCTTCCCCTTTCCAGGCAGAGCTCAGGGGTCCAACCACAAGCACCCAGTGGCACTTGGAGAGGCCCTGATGCATCTGAGGCACCTGCCTGGACCTGGCAGCTCTCCCATAGGACCTGCGGGAGACTGGAGCCCCTGGGAGCTGCAGAGGGAGGCTGGGCAGAGGGGACCAGGGCACCTGTATGGCACCACATGTCCATGACCCTGTGACTGCATCCCACCCCATTTCAGTGATTTCTGAAAATCACTTTCCTTCTGAAAACAAAAAAAACAAAACAACAACCCCCCACAAAATCCCCATAAAAGACTACTACATTAAAGAAAAGAAAATAAAGCAAAGAAGGACCATAAGAACACAAAGAAGGTTAAAACCTGGAAACTGTAACCAAACATTCCTTCGCTTTGGATCATTCTCTTAATTTCTTCCTTGTTTCATTTTTTATTGACTGTTTCTAGACCTTTCTCTTATAATCAGGCCTGCACCATTAAAACAGATATTTTTGTGTCTCGCACAGAGTCCAGTGCACCAAAACCACCCCCTGCCCACAGCTGTCCATGCCACTCCTCACTCTGTGCACAGAGCAAGTCACACTCTGAGGTGTCAGGCTCTCTCGACTGACAGAGGCAAGCAGGGTGACCAGCTTCAGTGAAATGCTGTATCTTTGGATGGCCAAATCTGCACAAACCTCAACATAGCAGTGTTAGAGTGATGTCTGAAAGGAGTCCCTAGTCATCTAGCCACACTGCCGTTTCCTTCCCTGCACGGTAAATGAAGTGCTACTGCATTTGAGGTGACAACAGGGATGAGGCTGATCTCCCCCAATGCCAGGCCATTTTAGTGCATGTCTATGTCTAACGCAAGTGTCTGGACTTTCTTTTCTAGTCAAGGAAGAAAAATAAGATGTGCCCTGGAGAGGTCTGGAGAGACTTCTCCTGGTGACCACCTAATGCTCCAGAAAGGTTCCTGTAGGTCCTGGGTCGCATTTCCCAGCTCCATGTGGGCACGCAGCCACCCCAGGGCATCTCAGGTAGCAATAGCCTCTATATGTGGGCAAATGAATAAAGGCCTGAACACCGACTTCTAGTCATAAGGCAAAACCCACTCAAAAAATAACTCTATGCAAGAGCTGAAAAAAATCCTCATCTCCACAGCTTCAATTTTTTTTAATCAATTGGAATGGATTTTTAATTTCTTTTTTATTGTATGTATTTATTACATACATTATATATACTTAACAGTTATTCATTCCTGACACATTTCCTACCAGCACTCTGCATGGAGAAACCTTGTTCAAACACACATATTTCCTATCTCTTTTTCTGCCTCTCTGTCCTTTCTTCTGCATCTGCAGAGGATGGGGAGAGGCAGGCAAAAAGGACATGGCTGCAGTGTTGATTGTGAGGTCACTTCCACTGCAGCAGCCTGATTGGCCCTCAGCAGATGTGCTGGCCAGCAGGCATTGTGATGTCACCCAGTGCATCAGAGAGCCCACCCAGCAGCAATGACAGCCCTGGGGAGGGGAGGGGGTGATGCAGGTGACAGGGACCCATCTGGGTGCTGATTGTGAGGGCACCTCTGCTGCAGCCACCCCACCAGCCCGCGGCCGGCAGGCAGGCAGGCACAGCTCACGGCCACCCTGCTCAGGACTCGCCCTTCTGCAGCGGACCTGCCACCGAGCAGCGCACAGCTCCTCACCTAGATCTCCTCCGAGCCCAGGGTGCTGCCCCTGCAGCCCAGGGACAGCACAGGCAGGATCTGGAAGTTTCCTTTGGCAGCTCAGTGTTCCCAAAATTTTGCATGATATATTATTACCAGCCAAAGGGGGGGTTTTATATAGTGTGCTACCAAGAAGGAGTCACACTGCGTGCTCTAATGTACAGTTTGATGATGGGTGGGTGAGTTCAGCTGTGCAAGGCCTGCTGGGTCAGCCCAGGACAACTCTACAAGGAACTGAGCCTCACTTGGTTTTTTCCACACCTCACTGCCAAGAGGGCACCTTTGTCCAAACTAGCCTCAGATCCATATTTGGGATTTCATCTCAGACGGGGTTCGCCTCTAAAGAGGACTCCAGGAGTGAGCTAATAGCCAGGCTGTGCCTGGGCTGATCAGGCTGTCAGAGGCCGAGAGGATGAAGGAGCCAGGTGAGTTCATGGTGCTGCAAGGATGAATCACCCCAGATGAGGGTTGAGACCCTTTGTCAGCTGGAAGAGAAGCCTGTACGAGCAAGAGTGGACGGACCTCCCAGTGGTGGTTGTTCAAAACAAGGGGAGACAAAGCCCAGCTGAAGAGCCCCTGTGGCATGGGAGCAAGCCAACAGGAGAAAACCCTCCCTGCTGTCCTCTGGATGAACACAGGGCATGGGTTTAATGGTCATGGGCAGGATTCAGCTCCCCTGAGGGCAAAACGTCCATGTCTGAGCTCCAGGAAAGAAAAACTGGAGAAGATGGCACCATCTACTTCGAGGTGCAAACTACCCAGGTAGAAAACTCACACCCCAGGTACTGAGACACAAGTCACTTCACAGACTGCTGCTCCTTGCTCATCAATTGCAGAGACAGAAGTGACCTCACCATCACCTTTGTGGCCATGTGCCTCAGATTGGCCTTTGAGCTTTGGGGCCTGTCAACCCGTCAGAAACCAGTACTCTCATCATCATATTCCAACCCCATATGCCTGCTGCTGGCAGGTCAGCTTCTCAGAGGGACATGACCCAGCTATGTGCCAGCTGCTATCCAGTCAGGTACTCATGCAGAAGTGACCTCACAATCACAATGCAAGCCATGTGCCTGCTGCTGGCCTATCAGGCACTCAGGCACAAGTGACCTCACAGACAGTTTCCAACTCCTCTGCTTGCTCCTGGCCCATCACCTGCAGACACACAAGTCACCTCACAGTTCCCCTGTGCAGGGTTATGTGCATGTAGACCTACAGGCCTACAAGCTCCTGAGACACAATCTTCTCCTAAAACACAGCCATGATACAACAGCTGTCTGCACTGCCATGCAGAGAGACCTCAGCAGGCTGGAGAAATGGGCACAGAGGAAACTCATGAAGCTCCACAAAGGGAAATGCCCATGAGAAAGAGTAACCCTATGCACCAGGACACACTGAGCGCTGACTGGCTGGACAGCAGCTTTGCAGAGAAGGAGCTGGGGGTGCTGGTAGACAACAGGAAGCAGCATGAGGCAGCAACATGTCCTCGTGGCAAAGAAAGCCAATGGCTTCCTGGGCTGCACTGGGAAGAGTGTTGCCAGCAGGGCGAGGGCTCTGTGCCTGCAGGCTCTGTGTCAGCAGGCTCTGTGCCTGCTGTCTAATCAGGTCCTCAGGCACAAGTGACCTCAGAAGCACATTCCCATGCTGTGAGCCTGCTGCCTAACGCCTTCTCCAGGATAAGTGACCTCACAGGCACTTCCACATCCCGGTGCCTGCTGCTGGACCATCATCTTCAGAGACGGAAGTGACATCACTGTCATCTTCACAGCCAGGGTCCTCCTAGTAGCTTAGGAACTTCCAAGACATAATTCACCTCATCATAACTTTGCCACCCATCAGCCTCTTAGTGGCCCATCAGCTGATCAGCTACAAAGAACCTCACAAACAACATCCAAGCCCACACACCAGCTGCCAGCCTTTCAGCTTCCTGATGGATGTGACCCAGCTACGTGCCTGCTGTTGTCCAGTCAGGTACTTGGGCAGAAGGGACCTCACAATCAATATTCAAGTCGTGTGCCTGCTGCTGGCCAATCAGCTGCAGAGACAGGAGTGACCCCAAAACCTACATCCTAGCCCTGTGCCTGTTGGTGGCCTATCAGGTACTCAGGCAGACAGGACCTCACACCCACTGACCCCACACAGGAGTCAAGTGCTGGCCTATCAGCTTCGCACATACTTGCATTTCTGTATTGCTGTAGAGATCTGCAGGTGTCAATCCCTCCTCTGGGCACACTCACCAAACCCAGAAGTCACCTCACCACCAGCAGCTGCTGGCCTGGCAGTTGCTCAGGTAGAAGTGACCTCACAAGTGCATGCCCCCACCAGGTGGCTGCTGATGGCCTGTGGCTTTAGAGACACAAGTTTCCTCAAAATACCTTCCCCAGCCACCAACATGCTGCTGCTCTACCAGGTCCTCTGCCAAGGAGACCTCACAATCAACCTCCACACCCATCTGCCTGCTGCTGGCCTATCAGGGACGCAGGCACAAGTGACCTCACAAGCAAATTCCCAAGCCGTTAGCCAAGTGTGAACCTTGAAGAGAGAAGTGGCCTCACAGCGACTTTCCCAGCAATGTGCCTCCACACAGTCTACAGTTAAAAAAAACAAAGTCTGTCAGGCACTGAGAGGGGTGAGCTCACAGACATTTTTTCCTGCCATGTGCCTATTGCTGGCCTATCACAGACGGACACACAGCTGACCTCACCAGCACATTCCCCACTTCACAGCCTGCTGCTGGCCTATCAGCTTCTCACCCAGAAGGCACCTCACAGGCACCTTTACAGCCAGGCGCCTGCTGCAGCCCCAGAGGCTGCTGGGACAGGAGGGACCTCAGAGTCAGTTCCCAGCCAGGTGCCAGCTGCTGGCCTGCCAGCTGCTCTGTCTGCAGTGACCTCCCAAGGGACTTCCCAGGCAGGGGCCTGCTGCTGGCCTATCAGGGACTCAGAAGGAGATGACCTCACAGTCCCCTTCACAGCCATGTGCTTGTCACTGGCGTAGAAGCCTCTGAGACAGCAGCTACCTCACGATAACTTCTCCAGCCGTTGGACAAATACTGACCTACCACCTGCTCAGGCAGAAGTGATCTCAAAAGCACAGATCCCAGCCGTGGACCTGCTGCTGTTCCATTAACTGCTCAGGCAGAAGTGACCTCACAGTCACCTTTCCAGCCACAGCTCTGCTGCCATCCAAGCAGCTCATCAGTCACAAGTGACCTCACAATCAACAGCCAAGTCTTGATCCTGCAGCTGGCCTATCAGCTACTCCAGCAGAAGTGACCTCATCACCAGTAGCTGAGCCATGTGCCTCCTACTGGCCTGGCAGCTACTGACCAAGAGCTGATTTGACAGTGGTGATCTTGTGGCATAGCTCTTGCAGACAGCCATGACCTCACTACCCACACCCCAGGCATGCAGCTATTGGCCCCTGCAGCTCCCCCTGCCCTCCCCAAGACTAAGCCAGCTCCAGAATGGCCTCCCTGAGTCACATCGTGACGTCACAGATTCACATCATCCCCTCACCATGCTCACAGGGCAGCCAAACACCCCTCAGCTACCAGGTACTACACCAAAAAATCAGCACCTCCACCTAGCCTATCGCGTATTGGTGCAATGGTTACCTCACAGTCCAGTTCAAAGCCATATGCCTGAAGCTGCCCTAAAAGTGTCTGAGTCACAAATGACCTCACAAGCACAAATGGTAGCAATATGCCGTCTGCTTGGCTATCCGGTAATGAGGCACAAGTGACCTCACTATCAGCCTTGAAGCTGTCGCCTAGCTGCTCACCTGAAACACACTCAGGAAAATGTGACCTCACAAGCACAGAGAGCAGCTGTGTCCCTGCTGCTGGCCTCTGAGGTCCTCAGGAAGAAGTGACCTCACAGTCTGCCCCAAAGCCATGGTCCTGCTGTTGGCCTGTTACGTCCTGAGGCAGAAGGGAGCTCAGAAGCACAACACCGCAGTGTTCCTGCGGCCTGCCTCTCGGGCAGCACTGAGACACGAGGGACCTCACCAGCATCACCAAAGCCGTGTGCGTGCTGTTGGCCTACCAGGCTCAGAGGCACAACTGACCTCACAAGCACAAACGGCATCGACGTGCCTGCTGCTGGCCTAGCTGGTACCGAGTCACAAGTGACTGGAAAAGTGCAAACCTTCACAGAGGAGAAGCTCACCTGGACCACTTGCATGGCCCTTGAGTACGCTGTTATCACTCCGTACAGAAAAGTCATCTGCAAATGGCTTTCATCTCCTGGCAGGATTCTCTCCAGGTCATGGGACATCTCCACTCCATCACCCTGGCACCAAATCACAAAAGGGAACAATTGCACTTGCATTTCCTTTACCATCGAGTCCGAGCTGTGACCCTTTGCACCGGAGCACCTACACAATGACAGCAGGAGGCCACTGCCATTTCTAGTGCCAAGGTACAGAGATCAGCTGAGGGAGCAGCTGCACTGGAAAGGGTTTCAGACACTGTCATGTCAACTCAGCACTGCAGCAGGCATTAACCTGATGCCAGACCTCGGCTGTGCCAGCTGGTCTGCAAACACACTGTCTCTGCCCCACAGAGCTGGCTCTTCTGCTAGATACAACCAAGGGCCAGCAAGAAGAGATGGAGGCAGGACTCTCACCACTTGCACACTCCCCAGGCACTGCTCTGCTCTCTGCCTTCCCCTGGCTCCTCAGCTCAGACACACAGGGAAGCTCTTGTGGTGACACCAGGAGGTGGCCAAGGCACTCCAGGCTCACAAGGCAGGTGCAAATAATCAGCACAAGCTCAGGGACAGAGCTGGCTCCTTGGGTGATGCTGCTCCTTTCAGAGGGAAGAAGCCTGCTTTCTTTGGGCAGAGCAGGCTGCTGCTTTCCACCCCCATCCCCTCAGGAACCTCCAGCTAGAGATGGGGCGATGGGGATTTTGTTCAGTAATATAAAAGTTTCAGATACGCTGTAGAAACCTTTGAGAGTGCTGAAGGCCTCCTTAGCCCAAAGTAACCTCCGTTCCTTTCCTTCAGTTCCTTGGACAAGGAGCCTCTGTGAAGGGGAAAAAGGCTGCAGAGGCTTTGACATGAGGCCCAAGCAAGAAGACAGCCCCAGACTGGAGCTCTGCTGAAATGCCAGCTGTCCTGGCTGCGCAGGCTCTGCAGCAGCAGTCTGGGCTCCACAGCTGGGTTCAGAGAGCACTGAGGGCTGGGTGCCACAGGCAACCTGGCCCTGGGCACATCTTCACCCCTCACAGAGCCAGGAGCTGTGAGATTACCTCAGTTCAAGCTACAGAGGCTTTGGGGCACTCAGACAAAGGCACTGAAGAGATGCCGGCATTTAATTATAAGGGTCTTGGACTCATCCTATATGGCACCACAACCTTCTAGGAAAGGGAGGGGGCACTACAGCATTTGCTGAGCAGGCCGGCAGTAACAGCATTTGTGGGATGTGGAATTAGCAGCACAGCAGAGGTACCAGGAGGGGAACCCACACCCCAAGTCACCCACGGAAGCCCGGCGCATTTATGGAAGCCTTTGCATCCATACATAGCCTCATCTCATTCATTTGCAGCTGTTTTCACAGAGGGCTCACCATGTTGGCAGAGATGTTGACAGGTACAGGGACACACCCTGGCATGCAGCCTCCATCCTCAGGGGCTCTAGCACTGCACCGGCAACCTACATGAGTGGAGCAACCTAGAAAGAAAGAAAGAATCAGACTGTTACTGTCAGTTCTGCTGGCCTTGCAGAGTCACAGTAGTCAGGGGCGAATGTCTCCCCTCTGTGCTGGGCTGTATTTGTGAGAGCACAGCCAGCAGGGCCACCGAGATGTTCTGTTGCTCCTTCTGGCACAGGGCAGACCATGTCTGTATACTGGCTCCTATTTGGGCTCTGCAGTTCTGCAAAGGCACTAGCACACAGGAGGGAATCCAGCACAGGGACACCAAGATGGTCCGGCCTGGAGCATGAGGCATATAAGGAGAGGCTGGGAGAGCTGGGTTTGTCCAGCCTAAGCAAGAGAAGGCCAAGGGGGATCTTCATGCTGTGCACAGCTACCTTATGGAGGGCACAGAGAAGACAGAGCTGGATTTTCTTGGAAGTGCACACTAATAGCACAAATTGGACAATGGGAAATTCTTCTTAGATGTCTCTTCTGTGTCTTCTTAGATTTTTCTCCATGAGGATGGCCAGACAGTGGCACAAGCATCCAGAGAGGTTCTCAGATCTCCATCCTCAGAGACAATCAAAACTTCACTGGAAAAGGCCCCAAAATACCTTTCTACTGGGACCTGCCTTGAGCAGGGCGTTGGATCCCCACCTCCAGGTGTCTCCCCCATTGCAGGCTCAAGGAGTCTGCTATTCTGAGACTCTATCCCAAAGGGACACAGGCTCAGAGCCACCCATTGCCCTGAGAGGCCTGACTTCTGGTGAGGTGGCATCTGCCCTGTCTGCAAGGGTCTGGGGAGGCACAAAGTGGAGAAATGGCTCTGACTGTTTCAATTAACTACCATCTCTCGAATGGATCGGAATGGATTAGGGTTTGAGATGGGAAGATGCCATGAGGGTCCAGCTTCAACAGAAAGCCTTCAAGGAGTGAGAAGAGAACTTTCTCCAGGGGAGTCTGTGAAATCCCAAAGACTGTCAGAAGCATCAAGACCTTCAGAAACTGCAAGTCTGAACCTCAGCTGACAGAAACCACCAAACTGCGAGCATCCCTGGCTGGCACCAGGATGCTCCAAGGAGGGAACACGGTCATCAACAGACAGACTAGAGCACCCTGGGGAAGGCTTTGGCATCACATGACTGACCATGACTTGCTCACTTCTCTCCTCCCGTGATGTTTCTGTTAGCAATTCTCTACCATTCCCTGCCCATCCCTGCTGCCTGGAGCTGTTTCTGCCAAGAGCTTTTTCTCTGTACCAAGGTCTTTTCCCAGTCGGTGTTCACAGACCCCATCCCCCACTCTGTGTTCTGTGATGGACAGAAACCTCCCGGGTCAGGGCCCTGGCCAGGGCCATCTCTGTGCTCGCAGGTCCTGAGGAGCAGGTCAGAGAAAGCCTGATGAGGCCATGGAGGTGATGCTGGTGCTGTCTGCAGGCTGAGGTGGGGATGAAGGGACTTGCTGAGGTTTCTCACAGACTTTTTGCTCTGTCTCTCTCTTAAGAGAGAGAGCTGACTCTTACTGAGCTGTCTGCCTCTGAAGGAGAGCCCATCTTTAGGACCCTTGCCTGTTTCTCTGGGCTGTCCTGCCAAGCTGCAGGCTGCCCTGCAGAAGAGCACAGCTTCCCTGGAGCATTTCTGTGATATCTGAGAGTCCTTGGTCTGCTCCTGTGAGTCAGAAACCTTGTCACACTCCTCATCACTCCCTCCATCTCTGGGCTGAGAGAGAAGAATTTGGAAATCTTCACTGTGAAACTGAACTCCTCTGCTCCCAGCTCAGTCCAGTTTCTTTCTTAGAGGAGCTTGTGAGTGTGGTTGTCCTTTATCTGAGTGAGATGCAAGTGCAGGGCAGTGAGGGGCAAGACACACTGGCAGACCAGATCCCAGGACTCTGTACAGTCACAGGGAGCCCTTTTTTCCTGCTCGGGTGCACAAGTGCTCATGCTGAAATACCAAAGATTTCTAGCCCATCCAAGAATGCTCCCACAGTGTAATGGAGGCATCTAAAATCTAAATCAATATATAATCAGACTCCTCTGCTGCAGGTTATTTTCTGGAGATAATAAGTATCAAAATATTGAGCAGTCCTGCCACCTAAGGAGTGGACATAGTATGCTGCAGGACGTGCACATCAGAACCAGTCCCTTGCCATTCCCACTACACTACACATTCCCACTACTGGACAAAGAGCACAGATGGTAAATTGGCATGAGGAGCTGGTTTATCTCACTGGAAGGGGGACATCTAGAAAAAGTCAGGTCAGCCCCTGCCTTCCCTTGCCTGTTCCTCTCCCTTGCTAGGGTGGGAGCTGATGTGACTGATCCAGATACAGACACCTCTGTCCAAGGGGGCAAGACTGGGGGGGGGACAAATCCCTCACAAGGGTCTTCTCTTTCAGACACAGCTGCCGTGAGTGCTGTATTCATTTCTCATTATGGTAAGTAGAGAATATTCCCCCTGTGTCACAGGACCAAGCGCCCTCCACCCAGCTGATGCCGCCCGTTCCCAGGTATCCCCCCAAATACCTGGGACTGTTTGACACGTCCACTTAAACCTGCAGCAAAGCAGAACAGAGTCCTCTGGAGCTACGGGCAGAAGCCCCTACTGCACATGACACACTCAGCCAGCGCAAACCAGAGCCCCAGAAAGGGAGCTGAAGGAAGGTAAAGGACATAGGAAATGTGGGGGTTTCTATGCGAACCAGAATGGGTTTGGTTCAGAGTAGCTTGCTCTAACTTTTTACTTTCTTTTCTTCCTTGGACAGGCCTCCTGTGCCCCAAGGGAACAGATGTCCAACGGCAGCTCCTTCAATGAGTTCCTCATCCTGCCATTTGCAGACAGCCGGGAGCTGCAGCTCTTGCACTTCTCGCTCTTCCTGGGCATCTACCTGGCTGCCCTCCTGGCCAACGGCCTCATCATCACAGCCGTAGCCTGCGACCACCGCCTCCACACCCCCATGTACTTCTTCCTCCTCAACCTCTCTCTTCTCGACCTTGGCTCCATCTCCACCACTGTCCCCAAATCCATGGCCAATTCCCTATGGAACACCAGGACCATTTCATACTCAGGATGTGCTGTCCAAATCTTTCTGGTTCTCTTCTTGCTCACAGCAGAGTATTGTCTCCTCACAGTCATGGCCTATGACCGCTTTGTTGCCATCTGCAGACCCCTGCACTACGGGACCCTCATGGGCAGCAGAGCTTGTGCCAAAATGGCTGCAGCTGCCTGGGGCACTGGTTTTCTTAATGCTCTCCTGCACACTGCTAACACATTTTCAATACCACTCTGCCAAGGCAACACAGTGGACCAGTTCTTCTGTGAAGTGCCCCAGATATTCCAGCTGTCCTGCTCAGACGCCTACTCCTGGGAAGCTGGGGTTAGTGTTGTTAGTGCCTGTTTAGCTTTTGGGTGTTTCATTTTCATTGTGGTGTCCTACGTGCAGATCTTCACTGCTGTGCTGAGGATCCCCTCTGAGCAGGGCCGCCACAAAGCCTTTTCCATGTGCCTCCCGCACCTGGCCGTGGTCTCCCTGTTTCTCAGCACTGGCACATTTGCCTGCCTGAAGCCCCCCTCCATCTCCTCCCCAGCTCTGGATCTGGTGGTGGCTGTTCTGTACTCGGTGGTGCCTCCAGCAGTGAACCCCCTCATCTACAGCATGAGGAACAAGGAGCTCAAGGATGCTCTGAGGAAACTCATTCAATGGGTATGATGTCAGTGCCAATAACTGTCCCATGTGCATCTGCTCATCTTTCCCAGGGTATTCGGCCTCAAGGATATATATTATTCATTTATTTCTTTCTTACTTTTCTCTCTTATATTCATGTGAAAAAGCAATGTTTAGGTTCCTCTTACTTCTCAGTAATCCCTCTCTTATATTTGACACAGAGGCTGTGTTGAAGCAGGAAGCCAGGCTTCCCCCCGCTTCATCAGCAGAGATGGGGGGGACCTCAGAGCCTGCTACTCTGAGCTCCCACAGATGCTCCCAGGGCAATGAGGAGAGTTTCCCTTTGCAGTGTCTCTTTCAGCACTGACACCAACGGAGCTCAGGGGCACAGGCTCAGATGAGTACAGGTAGGGTGAGACCATGGGTCCCGTGCCCATTAGGAGAGCTCAGCTCCCCTGGCCACAGTCAGGGTGTGATCTCACCCCTCTACTTCGAGAGTGGCAGACAGGTGTCACTATGGGCTGGTCCCTTCCTTCTTCTGTGCTCCAGCACTCAAAGCATATCGTGAGTGGAGGGGAGGAAAGTCTGGATGCAGCCTGTGGGAACAGATGCCCTGCTCCTCAGGACCATCCCCCCACTGCCACAGCAGGCATTTCCTTGCTGCAGCCTTTGCATGGGGGCTGATGCTTTCTGGGAGACACATCCACCAAGAACAGCAGGACTTTCTCTTTTCAGGGCTTTCCTCCTCATTTCCACACTGTCCTGCTGTGCTCTCATGTGTGTATATGGCCTCAGTGCTCTTGTAACGTGCTTCCGTGTGCATTTCTGTGAGCTCAGGCAGCACCAGCCCCTGGGCACCCATATGCCAGACGTGGCCTCCAGAATAACATTTCCATAATAAAAGGGGTTCTCCTCTGTTATCTGCCTGAAGTCCGGCCTTTCTTCAGAAGATGGAGTCAAAAATATGCTCAAGGCAATGCACCACCAAGGGGTCCGGTGTTCTGCTTGTGAACTCCATGGGAGCCAGGGGATGAGCTCAGAGTCCCCAGTAATCTGTTAGGGACTGAGGGTTGGATTCAGGGCTCATCTCTCAGTGACCAGTGCCAGTGGAGATGGTGAATGGTGTCTGAATTACCTTCCCAGGGCTGTCTCACGGGTGACAGTGCTGATGACCTGACCCTGTCCCCGTCCTGCTGACCTGACTCCTCATCTCTACCTGGGACCTGCCTCTGACTACAGCCAAGAAAGCCTTGGCAAGGGAAGGTGGGATCCAAGGAGATCCCAAGGAAGGCTGTAAATACAAAAGGTGACTCTATGTCCGTAGCAGCAACTCTTACCTGACAGCCACTATAAAGGTGTGAGGAGAGCTTCAGATTTTGACCCTCTACCCAGGTAACATTGCATGCAGAGTCTCAGCTGCATGAAGAAGCGAGAACAGTCACTTGGGGTCAGATTTTGTGATGCTCAGTTATGACAACAGGTCTTTCTGTGTCACAGCTTGACCCTTTATGCACCATTTCTGACAGGGTTCCTGCGACAGAGAGTATGTTGTCGGGAGCAGCAAGAGCGGGGCTGCTCCGTGCAGGAAGTGGAGTTGGGAGCTGAGGGTGCCAGCAAGGCAGGCAGGGCAGGGACCCACCGATGAGAGGTGCCGTCCCACAGTGCCCGGACAAGAGGAGCAGAGCAGATTTGGGGATGGTAACTGGGGTGAGGCACAGTCCAGCGATGGCCAGACAAGACTCAAGTGTTGGGGACCAAAATAGGATGACGCTGTGTAAGACAGCAGAGGATCTCTAAGGCAGAAAGTGATGATGTGGTAACTACGATCTGTGGCCAGAATGTGTGCACGTGAGTTGCCAGTAATCACGATGTGCCTTGCTGCCTACGTGCCAGCAATCACAGTGTGCCTTCCTGCCTGCCTGCCAGGGATCAGGATGTGCCTTCCTGCCTGTCACAAGATGCCACAACGCACAAGGAGATATGTGGCAGGAAAAGGGGCTGGCCTTGGTTGGTTGCTATATAACCAGCCATTGTTGTCTCAGTAAAGGAGATCTCTTGCACCATCCTATCTGAGGTCCGTGTCGTCATATGCCACACTCAAAGGCTCCAAACAGCCCTGCTTTGTGTGGCAGGTTGGACTGGAGACCTCCAGAGATCCCTTCCCACCAAAACTCCTCTGGGATTCCATGAATTCTTGCTCCTTGGCCTCTGCTCTAGCACGGCTGGCAGGGCGTGGAGAGCACCTGGGGCAGAGCAGAACAACCTTGGCTGGGAGAGCATCAGAGGGGGAAGATCCAGAAGTCCCTATCTCAGCCCTGGGCTTTGGAAAACTCCCTCACGCACCCCCAGAGGTTCCATCCGCCTCTTTCACCCTCCCTGTGCTCCCCTCCAGTCGGCCAAAGTGGAGTCCAGCATCACCTGGGGACTCTCTTCCCCATGGGGAGGGGAGGGAGGGCCTTCACCAGCCCCATGCTGCCTTTTCCACCCCTGGCCTTTGCAGCTACCTGGGCCTGGGTCCACTTGCCTTCCTCACAGTCATGGCTCCCCTGAAACCCATGCAGATGCCGGTGCTCCTACCCTCGAGTGGTCATCCACCCCGAACCTGGAGCCTGACCGGCCACAAAGGCATCGCCCATCCAGTGCCCTGGCCACACCGCCAAGGACAGGGGTCTTTGCCCCAATTTCCCTGCTCCTCCCCTGCTCCCAGCACTGCTGCTGCTGTGCCCATGTCAAACCCTCCTGCCACCAGACTGCCCCAGGCCCGAGGCAGCTCCAGCTCCCTCCAGGGCTGCGCTGGAGCCTTTCAGGAGGGGGCTGAGGTGGGGCTGGTACTGCCAGGGTGGGTTGGGAGAGGGCAGCTCCCCTCTGCCACGCTGGGGCTGGGGCTGGGGCTGGGGATGGGGCTGGGGATGGGGCTGGGCACAGTGTTTCCCTGGGGAGCTCCCTGAGGAGCCGCTCCGGGGGATCCTCCACCTCTGCCCTGGCAGCAGCACCAGCACTCAGGGTGCTGGGATGGAAGTGCACAGAGGGTGGAAGGGGCACGGGCTGCCCAGAGGGAGCATCAAGACCTTGTCTGTGCACACAGGGATGGAGTGAGGAAAGCCAGAGCTCAGCTGGACCTGGAACCACAGACCTCAGACATGGAAAGGGTTGGGGTATTATTAAATGACTCTTAAATGATCCTCCAGAGACTGAGGGGTCTCAGCACCCAGCCCCTGCCCAGTCTGGGCTATGCCCCACATGGAGGTCAGCAGGCAGCTGTGCTTCAGCATCTGCGGGGTTCTGGTGCAGAAGAGAGGCCATGCAAGGCTGGCCTTTTCCCCTCCATGGGGATACAGGGACCTGCAGGAGGATGGAGCTGGCCAGGGACCGCCCCACAGCTGGGTGAGCAGCCAGTGCTGGAAAGGGGTGATGTGAGGGGCTGCTCTGGGACGATGGCCCTGGGGCAGCTTCCCCACTGTGTCCAAACAACACAGGGAACAACCTGGGCTCTTCTCTCCTGCACCCACCATGTCCTGCTGCCTTTCCCAGCAGACCTGCATTTGCCTGCAAGCACATGGCTGTGTGCTCCCACACTGCCCTTCACACGCAGGAGCTGCCTGCTGACATTTGTCCTCTCCCGGGCCCTTTCCAGACCAGACCAGACCCTCCCCAGCTCTCCCCACCTCCCCTGCCCTCTCCCCAGCCCACCCAGCACAGCAGACCAGCCTGGGGTGGCCCCACAGCAGTGCCTGTGGCAGGGGGCTGCAGAGCTCTGGGCACTCACCCCACAGCCCCAGCCCCTCTGCAGGGCACAGCAGCTGCTGGGGGGCAGAGAGGGGTGTCAGCCTCCCCATCAGCCCCACACCTGGGGACCAGCAATGGCACAAGGAAATGGAGGCCAGGCACTCCATGTCTCCACTGCTCTCATGACCAGCGATCCTTAACCCTGGCTGCCTGCAGCCCCTCTCCCCAGGGCAGCACCAGAGTCCTGGCCCCGGGGCTCCTCGGGCAGCGCCAGTGACAGGGCAGCCTGCCCGGAGCTGACACACACAGAAACAGGTTTTCATTTATTCCCCCCCACAAGCACACAATTGCTCCTTTGCTCTTCTCCATAGACATCCCTGCTCCCCAGAGAGCCTTTCCCAGCTGAGTGTGTCCGTGCTGGCCTGATCGGCCATTCCTGCGCCCCTGCCCTGTGCTCCCTGCAGGGCCCTGGGCTGGCAGTGCTGCTCTGCAGGGCAAGCAGATGTGCAGTGGTCCTGGGTGACTCCGCACTGGCCGTCCTGGTCAGGGCAGACCCATCTGGACCAGCATCATTGCACCTGACAAGCCCCTCCCCAGGGTCTGTGGCTGTGGAGGATGCTTGGAGCAATCACAGGCCATTTCACATTGCTCAGGAGGTGTTCAGGGGTGTCATTGGACCCAGCCCACTGCCTCTCCTGAGGCTGCAGAGCCCTGATGTGGTGCATTCCTTGGTTTGGCCCTTCACCTTTGGGTGACTCCACTTGGCTTTGGAAGTCTCCACTCACCGCCCATCCCAGGCACATGCTGCCCCTGGAGATCCCCTCTGGAGGTGCTCTCCGGGTGGCTCCATATTCCCTTCCAGAAGGATGGACATCTGTCACCAGTGCTCTAATAGGTGGGACAGTCCCTGGCAGAGACCTCTTGACCACTCACCCTCCCCAGGGGCACTGGGCACCCACAAGTGAGGGCTCCATCCAGCCCTCCTTCCCTCGCACATCACCCTCTGCGCACATCCCCCTTAGCCAATGGAAATCCCAAGCACAGCAACAGGACCTTTTTGGGTGCAATTCCCTGAGTGCATTCTTGGCTCCAGCGTGGCAATAAGAGCCTTTTGTTCAGGTACAGTACTAAGGAGATCCCCTTTTATTACAGAGATGCTACTTGGGAGGCCACCTCTGACACAGTGATAGGCAGATTTACAGAAGGCCTCTGGGTTAGACAGATGGGCTTTGCGACTTTGGAGAAGTGGGAGGAATTCAAACTTGTGCACAAATGTGACTATCACAGACAGAATGCGCAATGCACAAGAGCTGCTGGAGATAAACGGGGAATTGCTTGTGAGGAGAGATGGGCAGCTCATTGCTGCTGAACTAGTACCAGCTGAAAGAGTTTCCTCACTGCCTCCTGGATCTCCTTGTTCCTCATGCTGTAGATGAGGGGGTTCAGTGTTGGAGGCACCACCGAGTACAGAACAGCCACCACCAGATCCACAGCTGGGGAGGAGATGGAGGGGGGCTTCAGGTAGGCAAACAGGCCAGTGCTGATGAGCAAGGAGACCACGGCCAGGTGCGGGAGGCACATGGAAAAGGCTTTGTGCCGGCCCTGCTCAGAGGGGATCCTCAGCACAGCAGTGAAGATCTGCACGTAGGACACCACAATGAAAATGAAACACACAAAGACTAAACAGATACTAACCACAATAACCCCAACTTCCCTGAGGTAGGAGTCTGAGCAGGAGAGCTTGAGGATCTGTGAGATTTCACAGAAGAACTGGTCCACTGTGTTGCCTTGGCAGAGTGGTATTGAAAATGTGTTAGCAGTGTGCAGGAGAGCATAGAGAAAAACAGTGCTCCAGGCAGCTGCTGCCATTTTGACACAAGCTCTGCTGCCCATGAGGGTCCCGTAGTGCAGGGGTCTGCAGATGGCAACATAGCGGTCATAGGCCATGAGAGTGAGGAGAGAATACTCTGCTGACATAAAGAACACAAAGAAAAAGACTTGGGCAGCACATCCTGCGTAGGAAATGGCCCTGGTGTCCCACAGGGAATTGGCCATGGATTTGGGGACAGTGGTGGAGATGGAGCCAAGGTCGAGGAGGGAGAGGTTGAGGAGGAAGAAGTACATGGGGGTGTGGAGGCGGTGGTCGCAGGCTACGGCTGTGATGATGAGGCCGTTGCCCAGGAGGGCAGCCAGGTAGATGCCCAGGAAGAGCGAGAAGTGCAGGAGCTGCAGCTCCCGTGTGTCCACAAATGGCAGGAGGAGGAACTCGTTGAAGGAGCTGCTGTTCAACATTTGCTCCCCCTGGCCATGGGGGACTGTGCAGGGAGGAAAAGACATTGACAAGTTAGGAGAGACTTTTAAGGGAAAGTAAATAAATAATATTTTTCCTTTCTTATTAATAATCCCACATTGCTTCTCTCTTTATTGGGAGGCCCTTTGCCCATTTCCCTTGCTTGAGCTCTGGTTTGTGTCAGCAGAGTGAGTCATGAGGAGCAGGGACCTCTGCCCATAGGTTCCATAGGAGTCAGTCCTGCTGTACAGCAGGGGGTACATGGGAGTGGGGGTGACTAATTCTGAGATTCACAATTTCTGTCAAATGAAATTCATTCATCTTGTGGAAGGGCTTTTCAGCATCTTCACTCCCAATTCTAAAGGACAAGGGTTGCAGAAGTGAGTTTCAGGGATTTTTTAAATATTGCTTATTTTCTTTGAGAGGCCCTCGTCTCCCCTGGGGAGTGCTCTTTAAAAGTAGAAATCCTTGGCATTTCTACTGTGAGTCCTGAGAGGTAAGCATGCACTGTCACTTGGAGTGGGGACATCTTGACTGTCTAGTAGTCTCCTTCCTACCTGTCCTGTGCTTGCACCTCTTTGAGCTGGAGCATGCTGTTCCCCCAAAAAGAAACCAGCCCCTGCTGAGAGCAGACAAGTCCAGTTTCAAAGTGCAGATCTCCAAAATTCTCTGCCTTTCTCCAGGCACCTGAGGGAGGTTTCCACACTCCTCTTCTAGCCAAGGACACACAGGGCTCTTTTCAGATGCCCATTGACAGCCTCCCACCACCATCTCTATGCTCTCAGCATCTGTGCTGCTTCAGAGAGATGCTATGAGATCACAGAGATGCTATGAGACAGCAGTGCCTTTCTGGAGGGCAGCTCACAGCCCAGCAGGACCCAACAGAGAAGCAGTCAAAGGACCGTTAGGACTGAAGATGGACTCTCCTTAAAGGAGAGTCAGCTCATTTCCCAACTCCACGGACTGCATTTCCTTTATCTGCACAAGTTTGAAGGGGGCTGGGGCAACCTCATTTCCATGCAGACTCCTCTGCTGTACAACTCACAATGTCAGTGTGTGAACTTCATCTGAAACCCTCAACCCCAGGGAGATCGAGAGAAGAAGAGGAGCAGCATGGACAGGAGGGAAAAAAAGGAGCAACATCATGATCCTGGTGCCGAAGGAGGCACAGAGAGAGACAAACAGACAGGCACTCGGGAAAGCCTTCACCTTCCCCAGCTGGACATGCCGCCTCGCAGACAGCGACATTTGCAGAGCAGTCGCTCTCAGCCCCTTTGTCGGGCAGCACAAAACAGGCCCATGGCGGGAGAGAGGTCCCTTTCCTCTGCTAGAAGTTTGGCTGCAGAGGAGGCAGCTCATGCCCTGGACGTCACAACTGTCAGGGCAGAGGCTCTGCTGGGTGGGAGAGAAGACATGGGGGAGTGCTCAGAGGAAGGTGTCTGCATCGGAGGGATTGACCATGACTTGCCCAAATCCACCCTCCCATGATGATTGTGTTGACTGTTCCCTCTCATTCCCTGCCCATCTCTGCTGCCTGGCACTGTCCCTGCTGCCTGGAGCTTTCTCGATCCCAACATCTTTTCCCTGTCGGTGCTCACAAACCCCATCCCACCCTCCATGTGTGCAGTTCTGCCCTACAGAAACTACTCAGGACAGGGCACTTGCCAGGGGCATCTCTGCATGCAGGTCCTAAGGAGCAGGTCACATAAACCCTGATGAGACCATAAAAGTGCTGCTGGTGCTGTCTGTAGGCCGAGGTGGGGTTGAAGGGGTTTGCTGACCTTTCTCACAGACCTACTGATCTCTGAGAGTGAAGGTTAGCAAGTCCCAGTCCCTTGCCAAACCAGCAAACTCTTTCCCTTTTTCTCCCTGCCAAATTAAGAAACTGAAAGCCCTGGAAGGAAAACTCCTTCCCCTTCAAGTAGCTTTTTTTCCCACCTTCCCCTGGGGTGCAGGGACACTGTTCTGAATCACAGCCCTGGGCAGACCTTGGTGCATGTCCCAGCTTCACAGCCCTGCACCGTCCCTGGCAGAAGGCTGCTTCCACACACAGCTGTGTCTGGGCAGTGCTGCCAGGTTGCCATGAGCTCCCTCCATCCCAGGAGCCTGGCCCCACTCAGGAGCAGGGTCCAGCTGAAGGCCTGAATGTCTCTGTCCCTTGTGCTCCCTCCTTCTGGGAAATGTTCCCTGATGTAAAGCAAAATAATCACCTTTGGTCCCTCCCTAAACAATACAGAGAGACCAGCTACAGCACTGTCACTTGTTTCATCAGAGGATGGTTCTCTATGAGAGATGGAAAGTTCCCACCCTGGAAATCCATATTTCCATCTCTTGACTAGGCAGGACACCTAGAAGGGGACAGGAAGGGAGCTCATTTTCCCACGGTTCAGGTGTTGGTTGAGATGAGTCAGTCTGGGCATCTCATGACCATTTAGAAGCCCCTGGGATGCAGTGGGATTCAGCAAACTCCCATGAACTCCACAAACACACAGGAGGTGGGATTCCCCTTCCCAAAACTGAAGTGAGCACAACGGAGGGGTCTGCCTGGGAGCTCCTTGTCTAAGCTCCCATTACAATCACTGGAGATGGAGGGTGGGAGTCAGTTGCTCTCACACAAACACCTGGTGACAGTTGAAGAGACAGAGGTGGTCCAGGCATGTGCCAGTGTCTGCTTGCTCTGGTGGAGCGACTATGAGACTGTTAAAGAATACTGAACTGGGGCTGTCTAGAGGTAGCCGCTTAGCACAACTTCTATAAAACTTATTTCGCATGAGGAGCTAAATTTGCTGCAGCCTTAGGCTGCACTCAGAGAACATGAGGAACTTTCACCTAGTTCAGTAAAAGAGGCCTCAGAGCTGGTTCCAGCTGGAAAGAGAAGGGAGTTACAAGCAGTCTGCATTCCTGTGCCTCACACTCCGAAAGGGAGAATGTCAAGACTTTGAAATAAGACTGGTGCAGGGCTTCAGGATCTGGAGGGACAAAGCCTGCTCTCACTGCTGGGGCAGTGTTGATTATTGTGGTCTGGAACTATCTCCTCTGGACCTGGAGAGACAACGATAGGACCCAACAGGCAATGGTCAGACCCCAGACCTCAATATTACTCGTGGTCCGAACTATCACATGAGGGGTGGAGAACTTAGATTGGAAAATTATAATTGCCCAGGGGGTTCTCTGTTTGGGTCCCTTTCCAGAGGCACCCAGCTCGAGCTCTCATTTGCTGCTGTACCACTTAGAGTAAATGAGTCTGTGATACTCCACGTCTGAGACTCTGCTTTGGGAAACCTAGGGTCAGAGGCAATCTTTAACACTGCCCCTCGCCTGCCAGCAGTGCAGCTCATGGGAAAGGCAGAGCCTGTCTCTGTGCCCGGGGTCTTTCCATTCATGGAGTTACAGAGGAGTTTTGGTGGGATCAGACCCCTGGAGGTCTCCAGTCCAACCTCCCACGCACAGCAGGGCTGCTTAGAGCCCTACGCTCTTTTCTGTGATCTCTGAACTGCACCTGACCCCGGTTACCATCCCCAGACCTGCTCTGCTCCTCTTGTCCAGTCACAGCGGGACGGCACCTCTCGTTGGTGGGTCACTGCCCTGCCTGCCTTGCCGGCACCCTCGGCTCCCAGCTCCCCTTCCCACACGCAGCAGCCCAGCTCTTGCTGCTCCCAGCACTCCAGTGCTCTGTAGCAGGAACCTGTTCACAAGTGGTGCTTAAACACTCAAGCTGTGATACAGAAACACCTGCTTTCGTAACTACACATTAAAAAGCACACCCCAAGTGGCTGCTCTCACTTTTTCATCTAGTTAAGACTCCATGTGCAGTGTCACCCAGGTAGGGCGTCCAAATCCAAAGCACTCCTTACTCCTTTAACTGGCTGCCAGGCAAGAGCTGCTGCTGTGCCTGCACGACGAACGTTTGTACTTACAACCTTGTCTGGGATCTGCTTGGGTCCCAGCTTCCCTTGCCAAGGCTTTCCTGACCATAGTCGGACACAGGTCTGAGGCAGAGATGGGGAGTGGGGTCAGCAGGATGGGGACAGGGTCAGGTCAGGACCCAAGAGGTGCAGGGCCAGGCAGAGCCATGTCCACAGCACAGCTCAGGCACAGCCCAAGGACAAGGGCAGCAGCTCCCTGGCATGGGGGAGGAGGCCCCGCAATGATACTGGTCACTCTCTGTTTCCCCTGCTCTTGTGCCCAGCAGATCCCCCTCCCTGTCTGCCTGCAGCCCCTCCATGCCCACCCCACTGCCCAGCACAGCATGAGAGCCCTGGCCCTGCAGCCCCTCCAGCAGCTTCTGCTGCCCCACGGACAGAGCATCCTGCCCCAAGCTGGTGACCAGAGAAACCTGTTTCTCCTTCTGATTTTCTCTGGATGCTGCCCTGCTTTTCTCCTGGGACATCCCTGCTCCCCAGAGAGCCTTTCCCCAGGCAGTTGTGTCTGTGCTGGCCTGGCTGTTCCTGCACCCCTGCCCTGCGCTCCCTGCAAGGCCACGGGCTGGCGGTGCTGCTCTGCAGGGCGAGTGGGCTGTGGGGGCACGGGGTGACTCCTGACTCTGCACTAGCCATGCTGGTCAGGGCAGGAAGCAGACTCAGCCAGACATGGCTCAAAACCACTGACACTGCTGGCAGGTGTCTGTGCTCAGAGTGACCCCAGGTGTTTGCAATGGCAGGAGATGTGTTTGGGTGGGCACTAGCTCCAGCCTGTGGTGTTTCACTGAGGGTGCAGGAATCTCTCTCCGCTGCCCCTTCCCTGGGTCCCCACTGCCTCTCCTGCAATTGCAGAGTCCTTGTTTCCCCCTGCATACCTAGATTTAGTGCTTTATCTTCTGGTTACACCACCGTAGACCATCCCTCATTTTGTAGGCTCCACTCCCTGCCCACCCCAGGCACACGCTGTCCCTGGAGATCCCCTGAGCTCTCCTGGGGCTTCAGATTCCCCTCCAGAAGGATGGGCATCTCTCATCAGCACTGTCACCTATGGCACAGCCCCAGGCAGGGAATTCAGAGACCATTCTCCATCTCCACTGGCACTGGTAACTGAGAAATGAGCTCTGAGTGCAGCCCTCGATCCCTAACAGATCACACGGAGACTCTGAGCTCGTGCCCCAGATCCCATGGAGTTCACAAGCAGAGCAGCAGGTGCTTTTATGGTGCAATTTCTGTGGGCTTATTTTTGAGTCCATCTTTGGAAGAAAGGCCAGACTGGGAAAGGCCCTGCAAAGAGAAAGCCCTGCTGCTCTTGCTGGATGTGTCTTCAAGAAAGCTGCAGCCCCCACGTGAAAGCTGAAGCAAGGAAATCCCTGTTGTGGCAGTGTGTGGACAGTCCTGAGGAGCAGAGGGTCTGTTCCCGCAGGCTGTGTCAACTCTGCTCCCCTCCACTCCCCCTCTGCTTTGAGTGTTGGAGCTCTGTAGAGGGAAGGGATCAGCCTGCAGTGACAGCCGGCTGCCACCCTTGCAGGAGAGAGGTGTGAGATCACACTGACTGTGACCAGCGGAGCTGAGCTCTCCTAACAGACACAGAACCTGTGGTCTCACTCTGCCAGTGCTTGTCTGAGCCTGACTCTGTGCCCCTGAGCTCCCTTGGTGTCAGTGCCGAAAGAGACACTGCAATGGAACTCTCCTCATTGCCCTGAGGGCATCCAAACAGCTCAGACTAGCAGGTTCTGAGCTTTTTCCATCTTTGCTGATGAAGGGGGAAGCCTGGATTCCTGCTTCAACCCCATCTCTGGGTCAGAAACCAATGAGAGATTCCTGAGGACAAGTGGCACAAAGAAAAGTATTTTTTTTTTCTTTTACAAGAATGTAACCAAGAAAAACAAGAAAGAAAGAAAGACATGAACAGCACATAGCTATGATGCCAAATACCCTAGAAATGAGGAGCAGGTGCACATGGGATGGTTATTGGTGCTGACATTGGACCCATTGAACCAGTTTCCTCAGGGCCTCCTTGAGCTCCTTGTTCCTCATGCTGTAGATGAGCGGATTCAGTGTTGGAGGCATCACTGCATACAGAACAGCCACCACCAGATCCAGAGCTGGCGAGGAGAGGGAGGGGGGCTTCAGGTAGGCAAAAAATGAGGTGCTGACAAACAGGGAGACCACGGCCAGGTGCGGGAGGCACATGGAAAAGGCTTTGTGCCGGCCCTGCTCAGAGGGGATCCTCAGCACAACAGTGAAGATCTGCACGTAGGACACCACAATGAAAACGAAACACCCAAAGCCTAAACAGGCACCAACCACAAGAAGGGCAGCTTCCCTGGGGTAGGAGTCTGAGCAGGAGAGCTTGAGGATCTGGGGAATCTCACAGAAGAACTGGTCCACTGTGTTGCCTTGGCAGAGTGGTATTGAAAATGTGTTAGCTGTGTGCAGCACAGCATAGAGAAAGCCACTGGCCCAGGCAGCTGCTGCCATTTTGACACAAGCTCTGCTGCCCATGAGGGTCCCATAGTGCAGGGGTCTGCAGATGGCAACAAAGCGGTCATAGGCCATGACTGTGAGGAGAGAATACTCTGTTGGAAACAAGAAGAGCAGCAAGAAGACCTGGGCAGCACATCCTGAGTAGGAAATGGCCCTGGTGTCCCACAGGGAATTGGCCATGGATTTGGGGACAATGCTGGAGATGGAGCCAAGATCCAGGAGGGAGAGGTTGAGGAGGAAGAAGTACATGGGGGTGTGGAGGCGGTGGCTGAAGGCTACGGCTGTGATGATGAGGCCGTTGCCCAGGAGGGCAGCCAGGTAGATGCCCAGGAAGAGCGAGAAGTGCAAGAGCTGCAGCTCCCGGCTGTCTGCAAATGCCAGGAGGAGGAACTCACTGAAGGAGCTGCTGTTGGACATTTGGTCTCACTGGGCTTTGGGGACTGTCTAAGGAGGAAAAGACATTGGCAAGTTAGGGGAGATCTTCCAAGGAAAAAGAAATCATAATAAAAACACTACATTGCCTCTCTTTTTTGGGAGGATCACTGGGCAGGTACTTTGCTTGAGCTCTGGTTCATGCTGGCTGAGTGTGCTGTGAGGAGCAGAAGCCTCTACCCATGGGCTGCAGAGGAATCAGTCCTGCTGTACAGTAGTGGGAATGCAGGTAAACAGGTCTGACTCTCATAATTTCTCTCAAATAAAATCTATTCATCCTGTGGAAGGGCTTTTCAGTGTCTTCACTACCTTCTCTAAAGAATGAGGGTTGAGAAACAGAGTTTTAGGTTTATTTTCTTTGAGAGGGCCCTGTCACCTGTGGGGAGTGTTCCTCAAAGGCAGAAATTCTCAGCATTTCTATCGTGAGTCTTTAAAAACAAAGATTCACTGCCACTTGTTAAGGAGTGAGGACAGCTCTTCTGTCTATTAATCTTGTTCCCAGCTGTCCTGTGCTCACACCTCTTTGATCCGGAGGATGGTAACTCTCATATGTTGCCCTAAAAAGAAACCTGCCACTGCTAGGAGCAGATGAGTCCAGTTTCAAAACCACAGATGTCAAACTGTCTTTCCCTTTCTCAGGCGGCCAGAAGGAGGTCTCCACACTCCCCTTCTAGCCAAGGACACACAGGCCTCTTTTCAGCTGCCCAGATACAGTTTCCCAACACCATCTCCATACCCTCAGTATCTCTGCAGCTTCTTCATGGGTCTCTCGGACATCACAGAGATGCTGTGAGGCAGCAGTGCCCTTCTGGAGGGCGGCTCAAAGTCTGGCGGGACATGACAGGGAAACGGTCAAAGGATGTTAGGACTGAAGATGGGCTCTCCTTAAGGGAGAGTCAGCTCAATTCCTAACCCCACAGACTGCACTTCCTGGAGCTGCACAGGCTAGAAGGGGGCTGCGGACACCTCACTCCCATGCAGATCCCGCTCTTGCACAGAGCCTTCAGCTTACCCAGCCAGGCATGTCACCTCACAGACGGTGACATCACAGGGCAGTCACTCTCAGCCCCTTTGTCGGGCAGCAGTAAACTTGCCCATGGCGGGAGAGATGCCCCTCTCCTCTGCTGAAGGTCTGGCTGCAGAGGAGGCGGCTCATGGCCTGGACCCCATAACTGGCAGGGCAGAGGCTCTGCTGGGTGGGAAAGGAGACATGGGAGGCTTGCTCAGAAGAAGCTGCCTGCATTGCAGAGACTGTCCAAGACTTGCTCAAATCCATGCTGCCATGATGATTCTGTTGGCAGTGCCCTCTCATTCCCTGCCCATCTCTGCTGCCTGGCACTGTCCTTGCCAGCAGCTCTTTCTCTGTCCCAACATCTTTTCCCTGCCAGTGCTCCCAGACCCCTTCCCACCCTCTGTGTGCTCAGTTCTGCCCTACAGAAACTGCCCAGGACAGGGCACTGGGCACAGGTATCTCTGTTCTCACAGATCCTAAGGAGCAGGTCAGAAAAACTCTTATAAGGCAATAAAGGTGCTGCCAGTGCTGTCTGTTGGCTGAGGTGGGGCTGAAGGGGTTTGCTGGAGTTTCTCACAGACCTATTGATCTCTGAGAGTGAAGGTCTGGGAGTACACATTGCTTGCAAACCAGAAGGCTCTTTCCTCTTTTCTCCTTGCCAAAATTAGGATGTATTTTTTATAGTTTCTGTAGTACTCCTGAGCTTTTACTAGAAGGAAAACTCCTTCCCTTTCAATTAGCCTTTTTTTGACCTTCCTCTGAAAAGACCCTTCGGACATTAGCTGTGCATGAGCTCGAGCTGGTGGCACCCCTGACCCATGCATCGCCTTCTTGACAGGAGAATGAACCTGTCCTGCCACAGGTCACTGAATTCATGACTCAATCTATCAGTTATAGGATGGACTGGGTTCAGAAGACCCCTCCAGGAACCTCAGCAGTGTTGCTTTACAGCCAGAGACTCACCATGTCAAGGGCTGTGAAGATTTCTCCCACAAGGAGCTCTCCGCTGTCCTCCCACTCCACACTGCCTTCCACTTCTCTCTGCCTTCTCTCATCTCAGGTCAGCAGCAGCAGGCAGTGCCCGCAGCCCTGCTGCTCTTGACAGAGGAGCTGCTCCTGCACACAGCTGTGTCTGGGCAGTGCTGCCAGGTTGCCATGAGCTCCCTCCATCCCAGGAGCCTGGCCTCGCTCAGGAGCAGAGGCCCACCTGAAGGCTTGAATTTCCCTGTCCCTTGTGCTCCCTCCTCCTGGGAAATGTTCACTCATGTAGACTAAAATAATCACCTATTGTCCTTTGCTAAAGAGTGGAGAAAGACAGATTCCAACATTGCAACTTGTTTCATCAGAGAATGACTGACTATGAGAGGTGGAAATGTCCCACTCTGGGAGGCCCTATTCCCATCTCTTGTTCAGCTGGAAAAGGAAAGGCTTTGCTGGGGACTCATAGCAGCTTCTCAACTCAAGGTTACCACCAATAAAGAACCAGGTTTTTGCAGCGACTCATGGCAGAAGAATGAGAGGCAATGGCTGTAAGCTGACACAAGTGAGGTTAAAATTTAGATGTAAGGGAGAAAATCAAAGAGGGTGATGAAGCATTTGAAGAAGGGTCCAGCGAGGTTATGGACTTTCTGTTCCTGGAGGCTTACAGGATGCAGCTGGACAAGGCCTTGGGGAACTTGGTGTGAATTCAGTGTTGATCCTGATGTGAGCAGGAGATTGGGCTAGAGATCTCCCAAGGTCCCTTCCAGCCTGAATGATTCAGTGATTCTGTCATCTCTGGCTATTGCCACTGCAAGTCTTGCAGTTTTGAATTCCTTTTCTGCATGTGGGTTAGCACCAGATTTGGCCTCCCCAGAGCCAGCCGCTCCTAGTGGTGGGAGGTTTCCTCTTGGGCCTGAAAGGTTTTAAGGTCAAAGTTTAATTATGAACAGCTGCTTGTCCAGAGTGGACCCTCCTCACAGCATACAATACCTGCTGCGTTACAACACAATACTCTTCACCATTGTGAATGACGGGAAGTGAGAGCCAACGGGCATTGGTTGCAACAAAAGAGGTACGGGATGGGGATAAGGAAAAAAATTTAGCTATTGAGATGGTGAAACACTGGGGCAGGTTGCCCAGAGAGGCTGTGCCCTCCGGGCCAAAAAGCATCTCCATCCTTGGAGGTTTTCAAGGCCTAAATAAATAAAGCCTTGAGCAACCTGGTCCGACCTGAGAGCTGACCCTGCTGTGAGCAGGAGGCTGGGTTGGAGACCTCCTGAGGTCCTTTCCAGCCTGAATCATCTTGCATTTCTTTCCACACCAGGTCTTCCCTTGTTGATGGTAGGGAAAGCACTTAGGCCCTCTGTGACCACAGAAGTAAGTCAGACGTAAGTATGGTCAGAACAACTGCAGCAGTCCTGTCCTCTGCCAGGCAGTGTTGCTCAGGTGTAGGACTGTTTCACAGGTACCCCCAAACAGCCCTGATCATATCCTTTATTTCACCCCCTGCTTTCCCCCCCCTCCTTTTCCCCCTTCCAAGTTCTTCCTTTTTGTCATCCTCATGCCCTCCCACACAAACAGCCCACCTCTGCTTACCCTGTGCCCACTGGTCCTCATTTTGCTTGCTTTGTGCATTCATTGGGCTTTTCTGGGCATCCATCTGGCTTTTACTGTGCTTTACTGTCAGCACAGTAATTCCTACCAGTGCCAGCAGTTCCAATAAACTAATACCTCCTTTTATTATGTGTAGTGTCCTGCAGTTCCTCACGCTCTTATCCTGCTGGAGTCACCACAAGTCAGGGGAGCCATCTGCACACACACACATTAACAGCTGACACAAGAGAGCTTCAGTGTGGGGGACCTTCAGAAACTTGAGGGTTTGTCCAACAGAAGCCTCAGGAAGTTTTCCAAGGAGAAGGGGCAAGTCCTGCACCTGGGGAAGGATAATTCCATGCACCAGGGCAGGTTGGGACCTTACCAGCAGAGGAGTGACCCTGAGGAGATGGGCCTGGCCATCGTGAGAAATCCCACACGAGCCAGTGGGGCACACTCATTGCAAATAAGGCCAGAGGTCCATGGGCTACATTAGGAAGAGCCTGGCCAGCAGACCAGGGGAGCCATTTTCCCCCTGGACTCAGCACTGCTGTGGCCACAGCTGCAGTAGTGTGTCCCAGGGTGGGGCTCCCAGGAGCTTCTTTTGGTAGTGGGAAACAGCATGAGAAGGGGAAACAGCCACAAACTGCAACTTGGGAGGTTCAGGCTGGACATTAATGTGAATGAATGCCACTCAAAGAGTAGTGCTGTGCTGCCAGAGATCACCCAGAGGGAGTCTGTGATCAGCCCCTGGCTCTGTGTTTCAAGGAACAGCCAGTGAGGATGGAGAGACACCAGTAAAGGGAGGGAGATCCCAGAGTGAGAGAGAGCAAGGTGGGGAAGCAGGTTTACAGTCTGCTGGGACACAGCAGCAGGCATGGGACAGTGTAGGACAGCCTGTGGTGGAGACAGTCGAGGGCACAGGCAAGCCTGAGGGCCGCTTGTCCCCCAGGAGACCCCAAGAGATGTCGTGTCCTTGTCCTCCTCTCAGCATTGCACACCCCCACATGCAGCATGCCCCCAGGAAGAGCCCTGGGAAACATGGGAGGAAAGGATCTGCCTTCCCAGGGGCTGGGTGTCCATCCTTGCCCATTTTACTTGATCAAACACATCAAGGTTGACTTGGCATTAGAAACACCTGCACATTGCCTTTGCCTGCCTGTAGCTGGTGATCACCAATTTCTGCTCGAATCAGCCCGTTGGGAGTCTTTGTTGCTCATGGCCCTCAGTGGGACCCACTAACAGTCAAAGAAACCTTGGGCTTTGCTTCTGACTTTGACTTCTTGAACATTTCATTCGATCTCTTTCCAGTAGCTATAGTTCATGGACGCAGCACCAAATACACCACGGGGATCATTAAAATGAAAAAGCCCTGATGAACTGTGTCTCTTCCTGTAATTTTCTTCAAGTCTTGTATGGCTAATTGGAGAAGTTTGGGTTGTGTCACAGGGGTGGGGTGCCACAGTGGTGGGAACGAGTGGTGGCCCCAGTGTCTTGGTGCTGCTCTGCATGGGAGGAAGTGTCTGGAGAGAGCAGTGCTGTGCGTGGGGAGTGCTGCCAGGCTGGGGAGCTGGGGAGCCCTTGGAGGGGAGGAGGTGACTTGGGTCGCAGGGCCCAGGCTGCCCTGGTGGCCAGAGCCAGGGATGCTGGCAGCCTGCTGCCTTCTGTGCGCTGGGTTTCAGGCCTGGAGATTCCTCAGCTCTTGCCAGGATCTGCAGCCAGACATCCCACACAGACTTTGAAATAAATAGAAATGTGGAGTTCAGAGTGTTTGGAGTACAAGAGGTCGTGTTTCAGAAAGGGTTCCTTGTTGGAGATTTTTGAAGTTATCACCTCTGGGATCTGTCCAACCACAAGCTTTTTAGGCGAGAGGCATAGCAGTTGCCTCTCCCTCCTATTAGCAAAGGTTAGGGGGGATATGACCCATATGCCTAATTGGTGCAGGCACTCTTTTCTTATGCGCCAGGACCCTAGAAACTCTTTGCTTTATCATGCAGTAGTATCCCCCAATTAGCCCTTATTTAACCTTCTGATTAACCCCCCTCCAATCCAGTGAAATTTGTCTGAAGAGAGGGTCCTGAGCTCTTCCTGCTGAAGGCCTTGCTGCTTCAGGTCTCTCTGCTGCTCCCTGCACCCTGCGCACTGCCCTGGGCTCTGACACCAGACATCCAGGGGCTGACATCTAGCAGGAGTCCGCAGAGAGCAGTTTGGATCGTGTGGGACTTTTTTCACCCACACAGTTACATGGAAAATGTCTTGCCACAGTGGAGCACTCAGAGGCGCTCTTTCACATGGCAGTGCCACAGTCATTAGCTTTTCAAACGGGCAAAATAAGGAAAACTTCCAAAGACAAAGTATTTCTTCAGAAGATAATTGGTCTTTAAAACCACTTCTCCCAGATGGAGACCACAGTGAGTCGTGATGCTCAAGCACTTTCCTGCAAGTCAGCAGGAAATACTTCAGGGGTCATCGCTGAGACTCAGCTTGCACAGCTGAAGATGTTTTGTGCAGATAACTTGCAAATCTCCTCAGAATTAAGTTCCTCACCTTCCCATGTGCTCCTCTCTGCTCTAAGGGAGTCATTTCTGACCTGACAGATCAGGTGTCCAGCTCAGCTGAGCACGTTTTGCAATGTGTCACTGAGCTGGTTGAGGCCTGCAGGTTCTGAAGCTCCTGCCTGATGAGCTCAGGCACAGCCTGGGTCTTAGCTCACTTGTGGACTCTTCTTTGCAAGTGAACCCCCTGTGAGATGACATCCCAAGTGTGGATCTGAGGCTAATTTGGAGAAAGGTGACGTCTTGGCAGTGAGCTGTGGATAAAAGCAAGTGACAGTCAGTTCCTTCTAGAGTGGTGCAGGGCTGTCCCAGCAGGCCTTGCACAGTTCATCTAACCCACCCATCATCAAACTGCACATTGGAGCTTGCAAGATGGTTCCTTTTTGGTAGCACACTATAAAATACCCCTCTGGCTGGTAATAATACATCACACTCTACTTTGGGAATGTCGAGCTGCCAAAGGAAGCCTCCAGATAATGTCCATGGTGTCTCTGGTCCACAGGGGCAGCACCCTGGGCTCGGAGGAGATCTAGGCGAGGAGCTGTGCACTGCTTGGTGGCAGGTCCGCTGCAGAGGGGCGAGTCCTGAGCCGAGTGGCCGTGAGCCGTGCCTGCCTGCCTGCCAGCCGCGGGCTGGTGGGATGGCTGCAGCAGAGGTGCCCTCACAATCAGCACCCAGATGGGTCCCTGTCACCTGCATCACGCCCTCCCCTCCCCAGGGCTGTCATTGCTGCTGGGTGGGCTCTCTGAGGTGCTGGGTGACATCACAATGCCTGCTGGCCAGCACAGCTGCTGAGGGCCAATCAGGCAGCTGCAGTGGAAGTGACCTCACAATCAACACTGCAGCCATGTCCCCTTTGCCTGCCTCTCCCCATCCTCCTGCCCGTATATCATCTCTGATGGATGAGAGGTGGTGTGATTCTCTTCTTGTCCTCATGAAACTGGGCTCCTGGGGAAGGCAGGCTGGGGTGGCGAGGAGGTGCAGGTGTGCTCTGTGCAAAGGGGTGGCTGGAGTGCACAGGGCTTTGCCTTGGAGCAGGTGATGAGCCAGTGGAGACCTTGTAGGAAGGACAAGAGGACACAGCAGTCTGGGTGACATTCTGGTAGGTGTTTCCGCTCCTTCAGGATCTGCTTGGCAGGATCCCCCAGGAGACTTCCCTGGTGGGGGCAGAGGGGCCGTGAGGCCTCTGTAAAGACAAACTAGGTAGAAGAAGAGAGGAGAAGCAGAGGAAGGGAGAGGAGACATGTTAATTTGAATACAGTAGTTTCTCAGAACAAAATTTCTCCATTCAGAGTGTTGCCAGGAAGTGTATCATGAAGAATAACATATACATATATACACAAATGTAAACTCACATAGAGTAATTTCTGTAGTACATGTATATGGTGTTACCAATCAAAAATAAAGAAAATATTTATTAGAATTGATAAAGAATGTTTGAATTTCTGAAAACAAAGATTTGTTTCAGTTCTTGCATAGAGCTGTTTTTTGAATACATTTAAGGCTATGACGAGAACTTTACGTTCAGGCCCTTACAGACACATACAGAGGCCACTGCTGCCTGAGATGCCCTGTGTAGCTGTGTTCCCACGTGGTGCTGGGAAATGTGACCTAGGAACTATGGGAACCTTTCTGGATCATTAGCTGGTCACCAGAAGCATCTCCAGATCTCTCAGTAGGACAAATAATTTCTTTCCATTGGCTAGAAAGGGAAGTCCAGACAACTGGGTTAGCCAGAGACATCTGCCCTGAAGGGGTCTGGCAGTGGGTGAGATAATTCCCATCCCTGCTGTCACCTGAAATGGTGTCACACTTCATTGACCATGCAGGGAATGAAAAGGGAGTGTGGCTAGATGTTTACGGATTCCTTTAAGATATCACTCTAACACAGGTACATTGAGATTGGTGCAAATTAGGCAATTGATAAATAGAGCATTTTATTCAAGCTGATCAGCCTGCCTTCCTCTATCAGCTGTGAGAGTGTGACACCTCATGGTGTGACTTGCTGTGTGCAAAGAGCAAGGAGCACCAAGAAGGATCCTGGGCAGGAAGTGGTTTGAGGGGCACTGGACTCATGCAAGATATAAAAACAGTATTTTTAATAGTGTAGGCCTTATTATGAAAGAAATCTTTATAAACTGTGAATAAAAATGAAACAAGAAAGAAACTGGATAAACTATCTCAAGCAAAAAATATGTTTTGATACACTTCTCAGCTTTTGAAACTTCTTTATGTTCTTTCTTTTTCTTATTATCTTGTTTTCTTTGGTTCTTTTTTGATACGCTGGTCTTCTGGGGAGAATCTTTTTTTTTTTTTTTTTTTTTTGAAAGGGAAAGTGATTTTCAGAACTGGGGTGGGATGCAGTCACAGGGTCATGGACAGGTGGTGCCACTGCAGGTGCCCAGATCCCCTCTGCCCAGCCTCCCTCTGCAGCTCCCAGGGGCTCTGGTCTCCCACATGCGAGCTGCAAGAGCTGCCAGGCCCAGGCAGGTCCCTCAGAGACACCGAGGCCTCTCCAAGTGCCACTGGCTGCTTGTGGTTGGACACCTGAGCTCTGCCTGGAAAGGCGAAGAGCTGTTTTCAACGTTAAAAAATTATGACCCCACTTTCATCAGCTCAGATGATTGGCTAATGTTCATGTCAATGTTTTGCTATGATGAAAGAGTGGAAATCTTCAGGAAGGGTATTAATCTGGGGAGAAGAAATACTGATCTGTCCTTGACCTTCTGTTTCCACTGCTCTGTCTATTAGGCTGTGGACGAAATTTCAGTGATTTCTCACATATTTCCATGTGTCCTGATTAAACTAAGCATTTCTAAAGGCATCTTTGCATCAGATGATCTGGGCGTATGCACTTTCCCTCGTTTTCCCAGTTTTCCTCCTCCCCTTGCTCTTTATCATTCAGATGCCTCTCAACTCTCCAGTTGCTGCTCTCAGCCTCTGGGAGCCTGAAGTTTGCCTCATCCTTCAGCAGTCTCATTGCCTCTTTAGCCACTTCCTCTCTTCTGTATTTTGTTGTTGTTGTTTTTTTTCCCCTATCTATCTGTTGAAAACATTTCCAGAAAGGTTATTTCTTGTGGGCAGTGAAGCTCACTGGAGGCAGCTTGGACTTAACATACACTTGAGGAGAGTCTCTTATTAAGCTGTTTCAAATCTTATTTTGGTTTGATCGCAATTAAGACAAATCCTTCTGTGTCTGCTTGCAGCTAGTTCTCTAAGGAAAGCAGGTAGGAATTGGTGCACGTGAGCTGTAACCTTCAGCTACAGACTTGAGAGGAAAAAGCTTAGATTTTAACCAGAGTGCTCTAAGTCCCCAGTGGCGGATGAGGGAACTGTCAGGGCTGGGGAGCTGAGGAGGAAGGTTGTCCATACATGTCTCCTATCAAAAATACTGCTTCTCCTACATGCCCAGACTTCATTCGGAGACCCAGTGGGTCAGTCTGAATTGGAGAATGTGGGTATGGCTTATTCTAAAAACTGAAGAATAAAGAAAGCTTCAGAAGCAGACATCTTTTGTTTTCAGGTGCTCATTGAAATCTGCCTAATTTCAATACACACCTGAAAACTTTCTAATTGGCCACACAAGACTTGAAGAACTGAAGAAAATTATGGAAAGAGGCATGGCTTCTTAGGGGTTTTTAATGACCCCTTGGCTCTGTCTGGTGCTGAGCCCATGAACCGCAGCTGCTGAGAAGAGACTGAAGAAACCTCTCCAGAAGTTAAAGTCAGAAGCAAATCCCAAGTTTCTTGGAGCGTTAACAGGTCCCACTGAGGGCAATTACCAACAAAGTCTCCCAGGGACTGATTAGAGCAGAAAGCTGGAGGCCCTGATTGCAGGTAGGCAAAGGCAATGTGCAGGTGGCTGTGATGCCAAGTCAGCCTGGATGTGTGTTATCAGGCAGAGCAGTCAGGCACTGACAGCCAGCCCCTGGGCAAGGTGATCCTTTCCATCATGCATTGCTCAGGGCTCTTCCTGGGGACAGTGTGCAGGTGGGGGGTGTGCAATGCCGAGTGCAGGACCATGATACGGCACCTCCTGGGCTCCCAAGGGACAAGGAGGCAGCAAGGCCACAGTGCTTTAAGGCATGGTGCCTTCTCATGGACCTCGGTGTCAGAGACACCAGCCATAGCCAAGAGGACAAAGACCTAGCTCTGCTGGCACTCAGCCATCTCTACCTCGGGCCATCCTATGCTTTCCCACGCCTGTGCCTGTTTCCTTGCAGACTGTAGATACCCGGCCTGCTTCCCCACCTTGCTCTCACCCCGGGATCTCCCGACCTCTCCTGATGTCTCCCTGTCCTCACTTGCTTTCCCTTGAAACACAAAGCCAAGGGCTGATCACAGACTCCCTCTGGGTGACCTGTTGCACCACAGCACTACCCTAGGAGTCACATTCTTTTTACCTGAAGTCCAGTCAGAATCTCTCAAGCTACTGTTTGTGGCTCTTTCCCCTTCTCATGCTGTTTCCCACTACCGAGAAAAGCTCCATCATATCTGAAACCACCCTTCAGGCAGTCACAGGCTCCTATTCTACTGCCCTTTGCCTGCACTTCAGGAGGCTAAAGAAGCCCAGGTCCCTGAACCTCTCCTCATGGACAGGTTTATTCCTGCCTATGCACGGGACTTGACACTTCTCTTGTAAATCTTCATGAGGTACCTGTTGTCCAAATCACCCGAGTTCCTCAAGATCCTTCTGAACTTTAGCTCCTCCTGTGTCAAAAGAAAAATAAAAGACAAAGAAACAAACAAAAAAGAAACCAATACAGCACCAATGAGTTAAGAGTAAGCAGGAGTGGGCTGATTGTAGGGGAAGGGATCAGGATGGTAAAGGAGACAAACTGAGAAGGGGGGGAAGAAAAAATCTCTAGGAAACTAAAAGTGAGGTAAAGGATTGATCAGGGCTGTCTTGGGGATTGAGGTGGAGAGGACATCAGGAGGTCTCTAGCCCAATCTCCATGCTCACAGCAGGGTCAGCTCTGTGGTCAGACCAGGTGGCTCTGGCCTTCAGCCAGTCTGGTCTTGGAAACCTCCAAGGCAGGAGACTGCACAGCCTCTCTGGGCAACCACTTCCAATGAGTGACCATCCTCATAGTGGAAAAGCTTTTCCTTATGTCCTGCATGAACGTCTCTTCTTTCAACTTATGCCCATTGTCTCTTGTCCTCCCACCATGCACTCTGGTGAAGAGCCTGGCTCCATCTTCTAGGTGACCTCCTCATAGCCATTGGAAGGCTGCTGTGAGATCCCTCCAAAGCCATCTCTTCTGCAAGCTGAACAAGCCCCATTTCCTCACAGAGCAAGTGCTCCAACTCCCCAACTACTGTGAGGACCCTCAGCCGAATTTGCTCCCAATTATCAGCCTCTCTCTTGTTCTGGGAACCCAACACTGGATGCAATATTCTCTAGGTGGTCTAATGAATACTGACTGGAAGGCGATCATCATTTCTCTTGACCTCCTGGCTGTGCTCCTGCTCAGACAGACCACAATGCTTCCGGCCTTCTTTGCTGCCAGGCAACACTGCTGGCTCATGTTTTGCCTCTGTCCACCAGGACCCTCAGGTCCTTTTCCACAGAGCTGCTCCCCAGGCACTCAGGCCCCAGCCTGTAACACTGTGGGGTGCTGGTTAATCCCAGGTGCAAGACCTAGCATTTGTCCTTGTTGAATTTCATGAGGTTCCTGACAGCCCATTCCTCCTGCCTGTCTAGGTGCCTCTGAATGGCAGCCCTCAAGCATATGGCTGCCCCGCCCACCTCCAGTTTGGGGTCATCCACAAGTATGATGAGTGTTACCTCCTGCATGTAACTAGTACAGATGATAAACGAGACAAGTTCCTGGAGAGATCAGTGGTGCTGCAGTTCTCCCTGTCCTCCAAGAAGAGTACTACCCATTCACCACTGCCCTCTGACCATCCAAACAGCTTTCTACCCATCTGGTTGTCTACTCTTCTAGACTGTAACATTCTAACATGCATGCAAGAATATTGTTGGAGACAGTGTCAAACACCTTGCTGAAGTCTAGGGAAAAGACATTGACTCTTCTCCATCCACAAATGCAGTTATTTATTCATAGTAGGCAATCAGGTTGGTGTGGCACAATCTTCCCTGGGTAAATCCATGCTGAGTGCTCCCAGGCACCTTCTTCTCCTTCATGTGCCCAGAAATGTGATCTGAGAGGATTCATTTCATAACTCACTCCTCACCAAAGTGAGGCTGCAATGCCTGCAACTCCCCAGGTTGTCCTTGTGGCTGTTTTTGAAGATGGATGCAACACTTGCCTTTCTGCAGTCATTGGGACTTCACCCCATCTCCACAACCTTGCAAAGGCACCTATCAAATGCCTGCAAAGGTTGTAGCAGGAGATGGATGTCCAGAGGAATTCCCTGTCCCAAGGCCTTGGAGGAATGGAAGCGAAGGGATATAGATTTGGCCTTTGTGTGTTTTGGGGCCCTTGTGGGTCCCCTAGCTGCTGCCACGTCTAGTCCTGTCCCCTGTGTGTCCCCAGTGCAGAGGAGTTTGTTGGCTGGCAACCCTCTATGAGGCGAGGGGCAGTTGGTGTGGTGTGTCACAGTGGTGGGGTGCCCTGTGGTGGGAACGAGTGGTGGCTCCAGTGTCTTGGTGCTGCTCTGTGTGGGAGGAGGTGTCTGGAGAGAGCAGTGCTGTGCGTGGGGAGTGCTGCCAGGCTGGGGAGCTGGGGAGCCCTTGGAGGTGAGGAGGTGACTTGGCTCGCAGGGCCCAGGCTGCCCTGGTGGCGAGAGCCAGGGATGCTGGCAGCCTGCTGCCTTCTGTGCACTGAGGTTCAGGCCTGGAGTTTCCCCAGCTCTTGCCAGGATCTCCAGCCATGTATCCCACATAGACTGTGAAATACATAGAAATATGGAGCTTCGAGTGTTTGGAGTACAAGAGGTCGTGTTTCAGAAAGGGTTCTTTGTTGGAGATTCTTGAAGTTAACACTTCTGGGATCTGTCCAACCACAAGTTTTTTTAGGCTGGAGGCATAGAAGTTGCCTCTCTTTCCTATCAGTAAAGGCTTTGGGAAATACTGCCCGTATACATGATTGGTGCAGACACTCTATTCTTTTCATGTGGCAGGACCCTAGAAAGTCTTTGCTAATAATGCAGTAGTATCCCCCAATTAGCCATTACTTAATGATCTGATTAATCCCCCTACAATCCAGTGAAATATAGCTGGGAGAGAGGGTCTTGAGCTCTTCTTGCTGAAGGCCTTGCTGCTTCAGGGCTCCATGCTGCACCCTGCACCCCGTGCACTGCCCTGGGCTCTGACATGGGACATCCAGGGGCTGACATCCAGCAGGAGGCCACAAACAGCAGTTTAGATCACATGGACTTTTTTCACCCACACAGTTAACAAGGACATGATCTTGCCACAGTGAAGTGCTCAGAGGTGCCCTTTCTAGTGGCAATGCCACAGTCCTTAGCCTTGCACAGTTTAGCTCACCCACCCATCATCAAACTGTACATTGGAGCTGGCAGGATGACTCCTTCTTGGTAGCACAGTATAAAAAAACCCTCTGGATGGTAATAATACCTCATGCACTGCTTTGGGAAGGTTGAGGTGCCAAGGGAAGTTACCAGATAATATCCATGGTGTCTCTGGGCCATGGGGGCAGCATGCTGGGCTTGGAGGAGACCTAGGTGAGGAGCTGTGCACTGCTTGGTGGCAGGTCCCTGCCAGAGGGTTAGTCCTGAGCAGGGTGGCCATGAGCCGTGCCTGCCTGTCGATGCCGGCCATGGGCTAGTGGGGCAGCTGCAGCAGAGGTGCCCTTGCAATCAGCACCCAGATGGGTCCCTTTCACCTGCATCACCCTCTCCCCTCCCCAGGCAGGCATTTCTGCAGGGTGGACTCTCTGAGGCACCGGGTGACATCATAAAGCCTGCTGGTGAGCACATCTGCTGAGGGCCAATCAGGCAGCTGCAGTGGAAGTGACCTCACAATCAACACTGCAGCCATGTCCCCTTTGCCTGCCTCTCCCCATCCTCCTGCCTGTATAACATCTTTGATGGGATGAGTGGTGGTGTGATTCTCTTCTTGTCCTCAGAATGGCTCCTACCAGAACCCAGCCCACAAGGTTCCTCTACAAGAGGTGACCTCACCATCAATACTGCCAATGTGTCACTTCTGTGTTTTTCTCCCCTGTCCCTCTTTTGAGTTGTCATCTCTTCTGGGCCCCACACTCAACATCCCAGTCATATCCCTTTACTGGCACCTCCCTCTCCCCTATCCCCATGGAATTACACACACATGGTGGGGCAGCTCACGTGGCAGGATGAAACTGGGCTCCTGGGGAAGGCAGGCTGGGGTGGCGAGGAGGTGCAGGTGTGCTCTGTGCAAAGGGGTGGCTGGAGTGCACAGGGCTTTGCCTTGGAGCAGGTGCTGAGCCAGTGGAGACCTTGTAGGAAGGATAAGTGGACACAGCAGTCTGGGTGACATTCTGGGAGTGTTTGCCAACAGCTGCCTGAGGAGGGAAGGGAAGCAGCTGAAACCTTGTGCAGGCAGCTGGGGGAAGCCTCATGGTCCCAGATCCTGGTTCTCACAGGGTAGTTTCACCCCCTTGAAATCTGCTGGATGGGCAGTGGGCCTGGGCACAAGCAGCCCAGGAGGTTCCTGGAGAGTGCTGAAAACAATTTCTTGGCACAGGCAATCAGTGAGCCAACACCAGCTGGACTCTGTCAGTCACAAGCAGAACAGACATGGATGGAGATGTAAAGGTTGAGGGCAGCCATGGCTGCAATGATCCTGAGATAGTGGAGATGTAAGACAAAAAGCTGAAGAAGAGCCCAGGGCTGCAGGGGAGCCGATTTCACCTAAATGAGGATCTGCTTGGCAGGATCCCCCAGGAGACTTCCCTGGGGGGCAGAGGGGCCATGAGGCCTCTGTAAAGAGAGACTAGGCAGAGGAAGAGAGGACAGAGAGGCAGAGGAAGGGAGAGGAGACATGTCCATTTGAATACAGTAGTTTCTCAAAACAAAGTTTCTCCATTCAGAGTGTTGGCAGGAAATTTATCACATTGAATAGCTGTACATTTATATAAATATATACACTCACGTAGAGTAATTACTGTAGTGTATGCATATGGTCCTGCAAATCAGAAGGAAAGAAATTATTCATTAGAATTGATAAATGTTTGATGTTCTGAAAATGAAGATTTGTTTCAGCTCTTGCATAGAAATATTTTTGGCACATTTTCCACCCAGTGATGCAAACTTTACGTTCAGGCCTTTATAGATAGAGAGGCCATTGCTGCCTGAGATGCCCTGTGTGTTCCCATGTGGTGCTAGGAAATGTGACGCAGGAACTATGGGAACCTTTCTGGAGCATGGGCTAGTCACCAGGAGAAGCATCTCCCAACCTCTCAGTGGGACAACTTATTTCCATTGACTAGAAAGGGAAGTCCAGACAGCTGGATTAGCCAGAGACATCTGCCCTGAAGGGGTCTGGCATTGAGTGAGCTAATTCCCATCCCTGTTGTCACCTCCAATGGAGTTGCACTTCATGACCATGCAGGGAATGAAAAGGGTTTGTGGCTAGATGTGTAGGGAGTCCTTTAAGACATCACTGTAACACAGGTACATTGAGATTGGTGCAAATTAGGCCACTGATAAATAGAGTGTTTTCACTGAGCTGATCAGCCTGCTTTCCTCTATCAGCTGTGACAGCACAACATCTCATGGTGTGACTCGCTGTGTGCAAGGAGTGGCAAGAATGATCCTGGGCAGGGAGTGGTTTGAGGGGCACTGGACTTGTGTGAGACACACAAATAGTATTTTGAATAGTGTAGGCCCTCTGCAGCTCCCAGGGGCTCCAGTCTCCAGCAGGTCCCCTGCGAGAGCTGCTGGGCCCAGGCAGGTGCCTCAGAGACACCGGGGCCTCTCCAAGTGCCACTGGCTGCTTGTGGTTGGACACCTGAGCTCTGCCTGGAAAGGGGAAGAACTGTTTTCAACATTTCAAAAATACAAGACCACTTTCATCAGCTCAAATGATTGGCTAATGTTAATGTCAATGTTTTGCTATGATCAAAGAGTGGAAATCTTCAGGAAGGGTCTTAATCTCGGGAGAAGAAATATTGATTTGCCCTTGACCTTCTGTTTTCACTGCTCTGTCTATTAGGCTGTGGATGTAATCTCAGAGATCTCTCACGTATTTCCATGTATCCTGATTAATTTGATCATATTTAAAGACCTCTTTGCTCAGACTCTCTGGGTGTATGCACTTTCCCTAGTTTTCCACTTTTCCTCCTCCCCTTGCTCTTTATCATTCAGATACCTCTCAGCTCTCCAGTTGCTGCTCTGAGTTTCTGGGATTCTGAAGCTTGTCTCATCTTTCAGCAGTCTCAGTGTCTCTTTAGCCAGCTCCTCTGTTCTGTGTCTTGTCTATCCTTTCCTATCTATCTGTCGAAAATATTTCAAGGAAGGTTATGTCTTGTGGGCAGTGGAGCTCACTGGAGGCACCTTGGACTTGACATAGAGTTGAGGAGTGTCTTTTATCTTTTATTAAAGTGTTTCAAATATTATTTTGGTTTGATGGCAATTAAGACAAATCCTTCTGTGTCTGTTTGCAGATAGTTCTCAAAGGAAAGCAGGTGGGAATTGGTGCACATGAGCTGTAACCTTCAGCTACAGACTTGAGAGGAAAAAAGCTGGATTTTAACCAGAGTGCTCTAAGTCCCCAGTGGCTGATGAGGGAAGTGGCAGGGCTGGGGAGCTGGGGAGGAAGGTTGTCCATACATGTCTCCTATCAAAAATACTGCTCATCCTACATGTGCAGACTTCATTAGGAGATACTGTGGGTCAGTGTGAATTGGAGAATGTGGGTATCACTTATTCTGAAAACTGAAGAATAAAGAAAGCTTCAGAAGCTGACATCTTTTGTTTTCAGGTGCTCATTGAAATCTGCCTAATTTCACCTGAAATCTTTCTAATTAGCCACACAAGACTTGAAAAACTGAAGGGAATTATGGAAAGAGGCATGACTCCTTAAAGGGTTTTTAATGACCCTTTGGGTGTATCTGGTGCTGAGCCCATGAAACACAGTTGCTGAGAAGAGACTGAACAAACTGCTCAAGAAGTTACAGTCAGAAGCAAATCCCAGGTTTCTTGGAGTGATAACAGGTCCCACTGAGGGCCATTACCAACAAAGCCTCCCCAGGGGCTGATTAGAGCAGAAAGTTGGAGGCCCTGATTGCAGGCAGGCAAACGCAATGTGCAGGTGGCTGTGATGCCAAGTCAGCCTGGATGCGTGTTATCAAGCAGAGCAGCCAGGCACTGACAGCCAGCCCCTGGGTACAGTGATCCTTTCCATCCTGCATTGCTCAGGGCTCTTCCTGGGGGCAGTGTGTGGGTGGGGGTGTGCAATGCCGAGTGCAGGGCCGCGATACGGCACCTCCTGGGCTCCCCAAGGGACAAGCAGGCAGCAAGGCCACAGTGCTTTGAGGAATGGTGTCTTCTCGTGGGCTTCGGTGGCAGAGACACCAGCCATAGCCAAGAGGACAAAGACCTCGCTGTGTTGGGAGGTGTCAGCCTTGGTAGTGCCCCTGGCCATCTCCACTGCAGGTTGTCCTACGCTTTCCCACACCTGTGCCTGTTTCATTGCAGACTGTAGACACCCAACCTGCTTCCCCACCTTGCTCTCACCCCGGGATCTCCCGACCTCTCCTGATGTCTTTCTGTCCTCACTTGCTTTTCCTTGAAACACAAAGCCAGAGCCTGACCACAGACTCCCTCCGGGTGACCTGTGGTACCACAGCACTACCTTAGGAGTGACATTTCCTTTTCCTAATGTCACATCTAAACCTCAAAAGCTGCTGTTTGTGGCTTTGTCTCTTTCTCATGCTGTTTCCCACTACCAAGGAAAGCTCCAGCATTTCTGAAACCACCCTTCCAGCATTCACAGGCTCCTTCTCTACTGCCCTTCGCCTGCACTTCAGCAGGCTAAAGAAGCCCAGGTCCCTCAACCTCTTCTCACAGATGGGATTATTCCCACCTAGGCCCAGGACTTGACACTTCTCTTGTAAATCTTCATGAGGTTTCTGCTGTCCGAATCATCCGAGTTTCTCAGGAGCCTTCTGGACTAAAGTTCATCTGTGTCAAAATGAAAAAAACAAAGCAAAAAACCCCCAAATAAACCAGAACAGCGCCAATGAGCTCAGGGTAAGCAGGGGTGGGGGTGGGCTGTATGGGAACAATCAGAATGGTAAAAGATACAATTTTAGAAGGGGAGAAAATAGAAAAAAAAAGAAATTAAAAGTGAAAAAAAGGATTGATCAGGGCAGACTTGGGAATTCCTGACAAAAAGCCCTGCATCGGAGTAATTCTGCCTGGAGGAGGACAGGAAAGCTAGCCTACTTCCACTGTCACGGGGAACCTGCATGCTTGCCCCGACATCAACAGGCGATCGAGAGTGGGAAGAATCATGGACTCCTTCAGGATGGAAGGGACCTCAGGAGGCCTCTAGCCCAATCTCCTTGCTCACACCAGGGTCAGCTCTGGGGTCAGACCAAGTGACTCTGGCCTTCATCCAGTCTCGTCTTGGAGACCTCCAAGGCAGGAGACTGCACAGCCTCTCTGGGCAACCACTTCCAATGCGTGACCATCCTTGTAGTGGAACAGTTTTCCTTATGTCCTGCATGAACATCTCTTCTTTCAACTTATGCCCATTGTTTCTTGTCCTCCCACCATGCACTCTGGTGGAGAGCCTGGCTGCATCTTCTGGATGACCTCCTCGTAGCCAGTGGAAGGCTGCTGTGAGATCCCTGCAAAGCCATCTTTTCTCCAAGTTGAACAAGCCCCATTTCCTCACAGAGCAAGTGCTCCAGCTCCCCAACTACTGTGAGGACCCTCGACTGAACTCGCTCCCAGTTATCAGCCTCTTTCTTTTCCTGGGAACCCAACACTGGAGGCAGTGTTCTGGAAGTGGTCTAATGAATACTGACTAGAAGGTGATCATCATTCCCCTCGACCTCCTGGCTGTGCTTCTGCTCAGACAGTCCACGATGCTTCCAGCCTTCTTTGCTGCCAGGCAACGCTGCTGGCTCCTGTTTTGCCTCTGTCCACCAGGACCCTCAGGTCCTTTTCCACAGAGCTGCTCCCCAGGCACTCAGGCCCCAGCCTGTAACACTGTGGCGTGTTGGTTTCTCCCAGGCGTGAGACCTTGCATTTGTCCTTGTTGAATTTCATGAGGTTCCTGACAGCCCATTCCTCCTGCCTGTCTAGGTGCCTCTGAATGGCAGCCCTCAAGCATAAGACCTGCCCCTCCTCCCTCACCCCCCACAGTTTTTGGGTCCTCAGCTAGCATCTTGAGTATTGCCTCTTGCATGTCACTAATAAAGCTGTTGAACTGGACTAGTTCCTGGAGAGACCCCATGGTGCTCCACTTCTCCCTGGCCTCCAGGAAGAGTACTACGCCCTCACCACTGCCCTCGGAGCCTGACCATCCAAGTTCTTTAGCCATCTGGTTGTCTACCCATCTAGACAGTAAAGTTCTAAATTGTATTCCACAAGAATATGGTGGGAGACAGTGTCAAACAGTTTGCTAAAATCAAGTTGAAAGACACTTTCTGCTCTCCAACCACCAATAGACCTATTTAATCATAGAAGGCAATCAGGCTCTGGGGAGGCCATGTCAAGTGCTAATCCACATATAGAAAAGGAATTCCTGCCTGCAAGAATTGCAGTAGCTACTACCAGAAATGACAGAATCAAGGACCATTCAGATCAGAAGGGACCTTGGGAGCACTCTGGTCCAACCTCCTGCTCACATAGGGATCAACCCTGAATTCACACCAAGTCCCTCAGTGCTTTGTCCAGCTGTGTCCTGAAAGCCTCCAAGAAGAGAGAGTCCATAATCTCTCTGGACCCTTCTTCAAATGCTTCAGGATCCTCATTGCTTTTTCTCTCTTATATACAATTTAACTGCACTTGTGTCAGCTTATAACCATTGCCTCTCATTCTCCTGCCATGAATTGCTGTAAAAGCCTCATTGTTTCTCAGTGGCAACCTTGAGTTGGGAAGTTGCTATGAATTCCCACCAGAAATCTTCCATTCTTTGTGCTGAACAAACCTGTTCCCTCAGCTTCTCCTCACAGGCAAAGTGCTCCAGCCCCAGCTACCTCGGGGGCCTGCCACTGGACTCACTCCATGGGATCAACAGCATTCTTCTACAGGTAGCCCAGCTGGATGCAGTATCTAGATGGGCTCTAATGAGTGTGGAGTAGAGGGGGATAATCACTTCCCTCCATCTCCTGGCTCTGCTCCTGTTCATGCAGCCCAGGACAATGTGACTTCCACTGCTGCCAGTGCACGCTGCTGGCTGATGTCCAGCTCCCTGCCCACAAAGACGCCCTCAAACATATGACTCTTCCTCCTGATTAGGTGTCATCTACAGCTGTGATGGGAGTTGCATCCTCCAGGTCACTGATGAACCTGTCAGACAGGCCAGGTCCCAGTATAGACCCCTGCATACTCCACCTTTACCTGTCTTCCTGGTCAAGCATGACCCATTCATGAAAACTCTCTGAGCTTGATCATACAACCAGTCTTTTACTCACCGGGTTCTCTACCCGTCTTGTCATAAAGCCTTACTTGTATTCAAGAATATTTGTGGAGACAGTGTCCAACACCTTGCTAAAATCATGGTAAATGACATCCAGTACTTTCTGCTCCTCCACAATCACAGCTCTCTGATCACAGAAGGCAATCAGCCTGCGCAGGAATGATTTACCTTCAGTAAGTCCGTGCTGCCTGCTCCCAGGCACATTCTTCATGTGCCCAGAAATGTGATGCAAGAGGAATCGCTGCATGCCACTCCTCAGCAAAGTGAGGCTGAAGGGCTTGCAGCTCCCTGGGTTGTCCTTGTGGCCTTTTTTGAAGATGGGCACAACATATTCCTTTCTCTGGTCATTGGGACCTCCCCCAAAATGCACAGCCTTTCAAAGGTGATAAACAGTGGCCTTCTGGAGACAGCAGCCAGCTCTCTCAAAATCCTCAGATGCAACCCGTCCAAACCCAAAGACTTGTATTGATTTAGCTCTTGCAAGCAATCCCTCACTCAATGCTCCTCCACTGCTGGCTGTTTTTCTATCTGCAGCTGCTATTACTAGAGCCCCTGCCGCGTTCAGCAGTGAGCCCAGGTGTTCCTTGCTTAGTCTTTCTCTGCTAGCAGAGTAGTAGCAGCTCTTCTTCATGCCCTTGACATCCCCTGCAAGTGTCTATCCTCTGGGAGCTTTGGTTTCCCTAACACCATCCCTACTTTGGTGGACAAGAGTATCCTGTTCAGCCAAGCCGATCTCCCAGGATGTCTACTAATTTTAATGAGTATTAGTACGGAGCATCCTTGGCTTGGTGGCTGCTGTCCTTAAAGACCTGCTGGCTTTCCTGAGCTCCAAAGCCCTTCATAGCTGTCTCCAATGGGATCCCCCACCAGTGCCCTGAAGAGGCCCAAGACTGCTCCTCTGAAGGCCAGAGTCTGTACACTGCTATTGTCCTTCCTCACTGCCCTCATGATGTGGGACTCCACTATTCCATAGTCACTGCAGCCAAGGTTTCCACAGATTATCACAGCCCTGACCAGTGCTTCCTCGTGCGTGAGTACCAGATCCAGGTGAGCAAGCGTCACCCTTTCTGGCCCATCAGGGAGCTGTGCTTAGAAGGTGTCCCTGACACCCTCCAGAAATCTCCTGGACCGCTTGTACCCTGCTGTTTGCCCTTCCAATGAATGTCAGGGAGATTAACCCACCCCCCACCCCCCCATCCCGTAAGAACCAGGCCCTGTGACCCACTGAGTTCCTCAGGTTGCTTAAGGGAGGCTGCATCCACCTCCTCACCCTCACCTCACCATCACAACATCACCTTTACGGTGATGTTCATGCACAAGCTCTCACGCAAACCGTTGTCCATCCCATGCAAGAGCTCCATACATCTGGGCTGTCCCTTCACAAAAAGGGCATCCCCCCTGCTCATCTTCCCCAACTGTCTTGCCTGCAGAACTTGTACCCTGCCATCACAGCCCTCCAGTCATGTGAGTGGTCCCACCTCATCTCAGTTATTCCAACCATGTTTCAGTACTGTGACAGCTTGTGCATCTCCATTTGCTCCTCTGTGCTCCTGGCTGCATGCATTTGTGTTTATTTGAGTTGCAGAGCCTCAGCTGTGGCACAGAGAACAGATCTGTAATGGTGAAACCTGTTACCATGAGCCAAGGGCACTGTGTGTGCAATGGCCCCACTTCAGAGCAGAGACATGCTGGCATAGAGAGCGGGTGGCAATGTGATGGTGAAAGGAGGTTCCCACTAAGGGAGCAAATCCTGCAGTGCCCAAGGCCAGGGAGAAACAGAGCTGGGCTGTGCTGAAATGGCAGAAGAGGGGTTTGCTGCCTGAGCTGATTCACAGCACCATGAGGCCTGTGACAGAGGTGAACTGATCTCCAGGAACGAAAAGGAGCCACTGAAGAAGTCCCTGGGCCAGGGCAGCCTGTGATTTGCCCACCCTGAGGTTATCATTAGCCCAGTCCCTGGTCATATCATCTGGGGGTGTGAAGAGGTTCAAGGGGAGGAAAGCTAGAAGGTTTTAAGGGGCAGAGACTAGAGCACAGACCTTGGTGTGATGTGCCTCTCCCATTTATGAAGCATGCTTGAATGCAGACGGGATGGACTTGGCCTAAAGGCAGTGGTGGGATCCAGGTGTTTGGGCACAGGTAGGAAACCTGAGGGGCCCTGGGGCACTTGCCCAGCAACCACTCCAAAGGGGCAGGGCTTTCCTGTAGGTGCCATGCTGTATCTGCTAGACGCCTGTAGTTGTGCTGGACACCCCAGGCATCTGACATGGCCCTGCAGGCCTATTGCTGTGTCACTGAATCAAGTGCCTGCACTGGATGACATCAGGTGTTTGCAATGTTGGGATCTGTCTGTGTCTCAGCTTCCTAGTGAGTGGAGCTTGATAGCAGTGTGCATCCAGTATGATTTCAGGTGGCCAAGGCAATTCCCCACTTGGCCCCCAATCATGCCCTGGAAGGATGTAGGTCTGACACTTGCTCCGTCAGAGCAAGCAGACACTGGTACATGCCTTGGACCACCTCTGTCTCTTCACATGTCACCAGGTGTTTGCGTGCGAGCACCTGACTCCCACCCTCCATCTCCAGGGATTATAATGGGAGCATAGACCAAGATCTTGCATGCAGACATCCATGCTGTGCTTGCTTCTGCCTGGACAAAGGGAATCCCACTTCCTGTGTGTTTGTGGAGGTCATGGGAGTTTGCTGAATCCTATGCCAGCCCAGGGCTTTCTAAAGCAGCCTGAGAAGCCCAAACTGACTCATCAGAATCAATACCTGAACAATGAGAAAATGAACTCTGTTCTTGTCCCCATCTAGGTGTCCTGCCTAGTTATGAGATGGGAATAGGGGCTTCCAGAATGGAACACTTCCACCTTTCATAGATAACCATCCTCTGCTGAGACAAATTGCAATGCTGGAATTAATCTTCCTTCGGTGCTTAGAGAGGGAGCATCAGTGATTATTTTAGTTTATTGCAGTGAACATTTCCCAGGAGGAGGGAGCACAAGGGACAGAGACATTTGTGTCGTCAGCTGGGCCTCTGCTCCTGAGTGGGAACCAGGCTCCTGGGATGGAGGGAGCTCATGGCAACCTGGCAGCACTGCCCAGACACAGCTGTGTGCAGGAGCAGCTCCTCTGCAAAGAGCAGCAGGGCTGCGGGCACTGCCTGCTGCTGCTGACATGAGCTGAGAGAAGGCAGCGAGAAGTGCAAGGCAGTGTGGAGTGGGAGGACAGAGGAGAGCTCACTGTGGGAGGAATCTTCACAGCCCTTGACACGGTAAGTCTCTGTCTGCAGGGCAATGCTACAGAGGTTTCTCAAAATGTCTTAAAATGCATCCAGTCAAACTATTAGATTTTTAAGGATTGCTCTTCTGGCTTCTCCTTTGCAGAGGAGGGGGAGATGCTTCAGAGCAGGGATTGCTTGCCACATCGTCACAGGGACAGGGCATCCTGCTCCCTTCTCCAGGGATGCTGCAGGCAGGGGTGTGAAGCCTGGTGTGCTCACAGGTCTGCCCAGGGCTGTAATTCAGAGCAGTGTCCCTGCACCCCAGGGTGCTGTGTGCCTGGAGCAGTGACTGCTGCCTGCCAGGTTCAGCACTCAGCTTGCCCATGGAGCTCCCCACGGCACTGGGGAGAAGCTGTGGGTGGGAGGAGAGGCCCCTGGCAGGGAAGGTCCTGTCAGGTGGGTGCTGTGGGGAGAAGCTGTGGGTGGGAAGAGAAAGCCCCAGCAGGGCAGGTTCATTCTCCTGCTGAGAGGGTGCTGTGTGGGTCAGGGCTGCTCTCAGCTCCAGCTCACTCTCAGGACATTCCTGGAGGAGACTTTCCAAAAGGAAGGTCAAGGCAGGAGAACCACGAAAGGGAAGGAGCTCTCATGAGTGTGTTTTCAGTTTTTTTCTCTTTGGGTGGGGTGAAATAGCTATGTGTCTGTCAGGTTTAGGAAGGGGACAAAGGCTCCAAAACAGGGACACTGAGAGAGGAGCAGCTCTGGGAGGCACTCAGCAAATGCCTTCCTCCATCCCTCAGCCTGCAGACAGAGCCAGCATCACCTTTCCAGCCTCAGCAAGGTTTGTCTCCCCTGCTCTGTAGCACCTGCAAACACAGAGGTGCCCTGGGCAGTGTCCTGCCCCCGGGAGGTTTCTGCAGGGCAGAGCTGAGCACCCAGCAGGTGGGATGGGGTCTGTGAGCACTGACAGGGGAGAGACGTGGGGACAGAGAAACAGCTCCCTGCAGGGACGGCTCCAGGCAGCAGAGTCATGCTCAAAGTGTGAGAGGAAACTCTCAGCTCCAGCACCTCCTCTCCTCTGCCAGCCAGCACAGCCCTCTGCTCTCAAGGCTGTGGGGTCCAGGGCATGGGTTGTTTCCTCGGCAGCTGGACATGCAGGAGAGGAGACACTCCTGAGTGCCCCTCTGTGCCTGCCTGTCCCTGCCTCCCTGGGCACAAATGTCATGGTATTGCTCCATGTTTCCCAGCTGCCCATGCTGCCCTTGTCCTTCCCCTTGGACTCTCTGGGCAGGGGGGTTTCTGATGCAGCTCAGACAACACTGACCCGGCAGGTCCTACCATGCAGACGTGTCCTTGACAGTGAGGTGCCCAAGTGCCCCTCTAGCCTGTGGGGCTCTGGGCAATGCAGTGTGGGGGGCTGGGAATGTGTGCACTCTCTCTCGTCAGGACACCCCATCCTTAGGACATTCTGCCTTTTCCCTGGGGTGTCTGGCTGGGCTGCAGTTACCCTCCAGAAGGGCCCAGCTCTCCCATTGCAGCTGGGTGTTATCTAGGTGCCCCAGGGAGAAGCCACCTTGATATTGAGGTGACAGACATGCTGCTGGATGGCTGGATGGGGGCAGCTGGAAGGAGCCTGATGTGTTGCTGGCTATAAGGGGAGGGCTGAGACCTGCCTCACACACTCTCAGAAAGAGTGCTTATGGGCACTTTGGAAGTGGATTCCTCTGCTCTCCATGGTGTCATTTCTTTTTTGTGTAATACGGGTGCAACTGTCCTCCACCTCCGAGGTGGGAGCACAGGGCAGCTGGGAGCAAGGCAGATGGACAGGCCAGCTCTCCTGCCTCTGCACTAAAGCCAGAGTGAATCCTTTTGGCTCTCTGAAATCACAGCTGGTCCCTCTGAGAGCAGCAACAATGCTGAGGATTTCTACCCCCAGAAATCCTCCTCTGGTGTGACAGGGTCAGCTGAAGGAAAACCAAAAAAACCCTTAAAACTATTCCTGAACTGACCTTTTTTGGAACTGGGAGTGAAGATGCTGAAAATCCATTCAACATTATGAGTGGATTAGATCTGACTGGAAGTGGGAATATAAATTTTAGTCCCCCTCTTCCCATGTAGGCAGTGCTGTAGCAGGTCTGACTCCTCTGGAGCCCAAGGGCAGAGGCTGCTGCTCATCATGGCAAACTCGGCCAGCACAAACCAGAGCCCAAGCGATGGAGCTCAATGACAGTGCTGCTGAGATGGGGAGAGGTAATGAGAGTGTGTTTGGGCAGAGGGGTTATAAGAAACAGAAGATTTTGCTCAGAGATGTCTGTCCTAACTTGTCAATGTCTTTTCCTCTTTGGACAGTCCCCCATGCCTGCAGGGGGAAGAATGCTCAACTGCAGCTCACTGAGTGATTTCATCCTCCTGGCATTAGCGGACAATAGGGAGCTGCAGCTCTTGCACTTCTTGCTCTTCCTGGGCATCTACCTGGCTGCCCTGCTTGGCAACAGCTTCATCATCACAGCTGTAGCCTGCAATCACCGCCTCCACACCCCCATGTACTTCTTCCTCCTCAACCTCTCTGTCCTCGACATCAGCTCCATCTCTGTCACTGTCCCCAAATCCATGGCCAATTCCCTGTGGAACACCAGGGCCATTTCCTACTCAGGATGTGCTGCCCAGGTCTTTCTGATTCTCTTCTTGTTCATAGCAGAATATTGTCTCCTCACAGTCATGGCCTATGACCGCTATGTTGCCATCTGCAGACCTCTGCACTATGGGACCCTCGTGGACAGCAGAACCTGTGTCAAAATGGCAGCAGCTGCCTGGGGCACTGGTTTTCTGTATGCTGTCCTGCACACTGCTAACACATTTTCGATACCACTCTGCCAAGGCAATGCAGTAGAGCAATTCTTCTGTGAAATTCCTCAGCTTCTCAAGCTCTCCTGCTCAGATGCCTACCTCAGGGAACTTGGGGTTCTTATGATTAGCGGCTGTTTAATCTTTGGGTGTTTTGTTTTCATTGTGGTATCTTATGTGCAGATCTTCACTGCTGTGCTGAGGATCCCCTCTGAGCAGGGCCGGCACAAAGCCTTTTCCATGTGCCTCCCTCAACTGGCCGTGGTCTCCGTGTTTGTCAGCACTGCAATGATTGCCTACCTGAAGCCCCCCTCCATCTCCTCCCCAGCTCTCAATCTGGTGGTGGCTGTTCTGTATGCAGTGATGCCTCCAGCATTGAACCCCCTCATCTACAGCATGAGGAACAAGGAGCTCAAGGATGCCCTGGGGAAGATGATTCAGCTGGTACAATGTCAGCACCAATAACCATCCCATGTGCATTCACTCGTCATTCCCAGGGTATCTGGCATCAAGGATACATGCTGTTCATTCATTTCTTTCTTACTTTTCTCATTCATGCCACTTATCCTCAGGCATTTCTCATTTGAACCTGACCCAGAGACTGTGTTGAAGCAGGAAGCCAGGCTTCCCCCTTCATCAGCACAGATGGGGGAACCTCAGAGCCTGCTAGTCTGAGCTCCCTCAAATGCCCCCTCTGCAATGGGGAGAGTTTCCCTTTGCAGTGTCTCTTTCGGTGCTATACCAAGGGAGGTCAGCAGGACAGAGTCAGGCTCAGATGAGTACATGTGGGATGAGACCATGGGTCGCATGTCCATTAGGAGAGCTCAGCTCCCCTGGCCGCAGTCAGGGTGTGATCTCACACCCCCCTCCTGCAAGGGTGGCAGCCAAGTGTCACCGTGGGCTGGTCCCCTCCCTCTCCTGCACTCCAACGAACACTGAGGAGTGGGAGTGGAGGGGAGGAGAGCCTGGATGCAGCTTGTGGGGACAGACCCTCTGCTCCTCACCACCGTCCCCTCACCATCACAGCAGGCATGTCCTCGCTGCAGCCTTTGCATAGGGGTTGCAGCTTTGCTGGAGACTCGTCCACCAACAGCAGCAGGACTTTCTCTTTTCAGGGCTGCTCTCCTCACTTCCACCCTGTCCTGCTGTGCTCTTGTGTGTGTATACAGCCTAAGCGCTCTTGTAATGTGGTGAATCCTTGTGCATTTCTGTGACCTCGGGCAGGACCAAGCAATGGGCACCCTTATACCGGAATAACACCTCCATAATAAAAGGAGAGCGACGTCACTGAAGTCTGGCTTTTCTTCAGAAGATGGAGTCAAAAATATGCCCAAGGGATTACACCATGAAAAGACTTGTTCTTCTGCTTCTGAATTCCACAGGCTCCACGGGATGAGGTGCAGTCCCTGGGTGATCTGTTAGGGACTGACGGCTGGATTCAAGGCTCATCGGTCAGTGACCAGTGGAGATGGGGAATGATGTCTGAATCACCTGCCCTTGGCTGTCCCACAGGTGACAGTGCTGATGACAGATACCCAACCTTCTGGAAGGGAATGTCCAGGAGATCCCCAGGAGAGCTCAGGGGATCTCCAGGGACAGCATGTCCCATGGGGTGGGCACTGAGTGGAGCCTCACAAAATGAGGGATAGTCCATGGTGCAGTTACCAGAAGGTAGAGCACTAAACCCAGGCATGCATGGGGAAACGAGGGCTCTGCAATCCCCAGAGAGGCAGTGGGGACCCAGGAGGTCCAGGGAAGGGGCCCTGGAGAGTGATTCCTGCACCCTCAGTGAAACACCACAGGCTGGAGCTAGTGCCCACCCAAACACATCTCCTGCCATTACAAGTGCCCTGGGGTCACTCCGAGCACCATCCATGAGCACAGAGCTGTGTCAGCAGTGTCAGTGGTGGTGATCCCTGCCCAGCTGGGTCTGCTTCCTGCCCCAGCCAGCATGGCCAGTGTGGAATAACCCCGTAGCCTCACAGCCCGCTCGCCCTGCAGAGCAGCACCACCAGCCTGGGGCCCTGCAGGGAGCACAGGGCAGGGGTGCAGGAACAGCCAGGCCAGCACGGACACAGTGACCTGGGGAAAGGCTCTCTGGGGAGCAGGGATGTCCCAGGAGAAAAGCAGGGCAGCATTCAGACATAGGAAATGAGAAGGAGAAACAGGTTTCTCTGGTCACCAGCTTGGGGCAGGCTGCTCTGTCCCTGGGGCAGCAGGAGCTGCCGGAGGGGCTGCAGGGCCAGGGCTCTGGTGCTGTGCTGGGCAGCGGGGTGGGCATGGAGGGGCTGCAGGCAGACAGGGAGGGGGATCTGCTGGGCACAAGAGCAGGGGAGACAGAGAGTGAGACTGAGAGTGACCAGTATCATTGCAAGGCCTCCTCCCCTTTGCTGGGGAGCTGCTCCCCTTGTCCTTGGGCTTGGCCTGAGTTATGCTGTGGACATGCCTGTGCCTGGCCCTGCTTCTCTGGAGTGCTGACCTGACTCCCCATCTCTACCTCAGACCTGCCTCCACACTACAGTGAAGAAGGTCCGGGCAAGGGACTCTGGGATCCAAAGAGAAGAAGCTTGTAGGTCCAAAAGGGGACCCTATATCCAAAACAGCCAAGGCAATGCTGTGGACCAGTTCTTCTGTGAACTTCCCCAGATCCTCAAGCTCTCCTGCTCAGACTCCTACCTCAGGGAAGTTGGGGTCATTGTGGTTAGAATTTGTTTAGGCTTTGGGTGTTTTGTTTTCATTGTGGTATCTTATGTGCAGATCTTCACTGCTGTGCTGAGGATCCCCTCTGAGCAGGGCCGGCACAAAGCCTTTTCCATGTGCCTCCCGCACCTGGCCGTGGTCTCCCTGTTTCTCAGCACTGGCATCTTTGCCTACCTGAAGCCCCCCTCCCTCTCCTCCCCAGCTCTGGATCTGGTGGTGGCTGTTCTGTACTCGGTGGTGCCTCCAGCAGTGAACCCCCTCATCTACAGCATGAGGAACAAGGAGCTCAAGGAGGCACTGAGGAAACTGATCCAATGGGTCCAATGTCAGCACCAATAACCATCCCATGTTCATCACCTCATCATTTCCAGGGTATCTGTGGTCACAGCCATAGGTTGTTCATTTCTTTCTCTTTTCTATGTTATATTCATTTTAAAAGGAAAATACTTAGCTTCATCCTGCTTCTCCTCAAGAATCTCTCATCTTAATCCGACCCAGAGAACCTGTTGAAGCAGGAATCCAGGCTTCCCCCTTCATCAGCAGAGGTGGGGGAACCTCAGAGCCTCCTAGTCTGAGCTCCCTCCGATGCCCTCAGGGCAATGGGGAGAGTTTCCCTTTGCAGTGTCTCTTTCGGCACTGACACCCAGGGACCTCAAGGGGTCAGTCAGGCTTGTATAAGTATAGACGGGATGAGACCATAGGTCCCGTGTCCTTTAGGAGAGCTCAGCTCCCCTGCCAGAGTCAGGGTGTGATCTCACACCCGTCTCCTGTGAGGGTGGCAGCTGGCTGTCACCATGGGCTGGTCCCTTCCCTCTCCAGTGCGTCAATGTTCACAGCAGAGCAGGAGGGGAGGGGAGGAGAGTCTGGATGCAGCCTGTGGGGACAGACCATTTTCCTCTCAGGACCATCCCACCACTGCCACAGCAGGCATTTCCTTGCTGCAGCCTTTGCATGGGGGCTGCAGCTTTCTGGGAGACACATCCACCAACAGCAGCAGGACTTTCTCTTTTCAGGGCTTTCCTCCTCATTTCCACACTGTCCTGCTGTGCTCTCATGTGTGTATATGGCCTCAGTGCTCTTGTAACCTGGTGCTTCCTTGTGCATTTCTGTGAGCTCAGGCATCACCAGGCCCTGGGCACCCTTATGCCAGATCTGGATTGAAAATATGAAATATAACATTTATATGTTATATGAAAATATGAAAATAACATTTCCATGTGACCTGCCTGAAGTCCAGATTTTCTTCAGAAGATGGAGTCAAAAATATGCTCAAGGCAATGCACCACCAAGGGATCCAGTCTTCTGCTTGTGAACTCCATGGGAGCCAGGGGATGAGCTCAGAGTCCCCAGTAATCTGTTAGGGACTGAGGGTTGGATTCAGGGCTCATCTCTCAGTGACCAGTGCCAGTGGAGATGGTGAATGGTGTCTGAATTACCTTCCCAGGGCTGTCTCACAGGTGACAGTGCTGATGACAGATGCCCAACCTTCTGGAGGGGAATCTCCAGGAGATCCTCAGGAGAGCTCAGGGGATCTCCAGGGTCAGCGTGTACCTGGGGGAGGGCAGTGAGTGGGGCCTCACAAAGTGAGGGATGGTCCACAGTGGAGTGACCAGAAGGTAGAGCACTAAATCCAGGTATGCATGGGAAAACGAGGGCTCTGCAATCCCTGGAGAGGCAGTGGGGACCCAGGAGTCCCAGGGAAGAGGCACTGGAGAGTGATTCCTGCACCCTCAGTGAAACACCACAGGCTGGAGCTAGTGCCCACCCAAACACATCTCCTGCCATTACAAGTGCCCTGGGGTCACTCTGAGCACCATCCATGAGCACAGAGCTGTGTCAGCAGTGTCAGTGGTGGTGATCCCTGCCCAGCTGGGTCTGCTTCCTGCCCCAGCCAGCACAGCCAGTGTGGAATAACCCCGTAGCCTCACAGCCCACTCGCCCTGCAGAGCAGCACCACCAGCCAGGGACCCTGCAGGGAGCACAGGGCAGGGGTGCAGGAATGGCCAGGCCAGCACAGACACAGTGACCTGGGGAAAGGCTCTCTGGGGAGCAGGGATGTCCCAGCAGAAAAGCAGGGCAGCATTCAGAGATAGGAAACAAGAAGGAGAAACAGGTTTCTCTGTGCATCAGCTTGGGGCAGGCTGCTCTGTCCCTGGGGCAGCAGGAGCTGCTGGAGGGGCTGCAGGGCCAGGGCTCTGGTGCTGTGCTGGGCAGCGGGGTGGGCATGGAGGGGCTGCAGGCAGACAGGGAGGGGGATCTGCTGGGCACAAGAGCAGGGGAGACAGAGAGTGAGACTGAGAGTGACCAGTATCATTGCAAGGCCTCCTCCCTTTTGCTGGGGAGCTGCTCCCCTTGTCCTTGGGCTTGGCCTCAGTTATGCTGTGGACATGCCTGTGCCTGGCCCTGCTTCTCTGGAGTGCTGACCTGACTCCCCATCTCTACCTCAGACCTGCCTCCACACTACAGTGAGGAAGGTCCAGGCAAGGGACTCTGGGATCCAAAGAGAAGAAGCTTGTAGGTCCAAAAGGGGACCCTATATCCAAAACAGCCAAGGCAATGTTGTGGACCAGTTCTTCTGTGAAATCCCCCAGATCCTCAAGCTCTCCTGCTCAGACTCCTACCTCAGGGAAGTTGGGGTCATTGTGGTTAGAATTTGTATAGGCTTTGGGTGTTTTGTTTTCATTGTGGTGTCCTATGTGCAGATCTTCACAGTTGTGCTGAGGATCCCCTCTGAGCAGGGCCGGCACAAAGCCTTTTCCATGTGCCTCCCGCACCTGGCTGTGGTCTCCCTGTTCATCAGCACTGTCATCTTTGCCTACCTGAAGCCCCCCTCCCTCTCCTCCCCAGCTCTGGACCTGGATCTGGTGGTGGCTGTTCTGTACTCGGTGGTGCCTCCAGCAGTGAACCCCCTCATCTACAGCATGAGGAACAAGGAGCTCAAGGAGGCACTGAAGAAACTGATCCAATGGGTACCATGTCAGCACCTATAACTATCCCATGTGCATCATCTCATCATTCCCAGGGTATTTGTGGTCATGGCTATGGGTTCTTCGTTTCTTTCTCTTTTCTATGTTATATTCGTGTTAAAAGGAAAATACTTAGCTTCATCCTGCTTCTCCTCAAGAATCTCTCCTCTAAATCTGACCCAGAGACCCTGTTGAAGCAGGAAAGCAGCTTCCTCCTTCATCAGCAGAGATGGGGGAACCTCATAGCCTCCTAGTCTGAGCTCCCTTGAATCACCCCCAGTGCAATGAGGAGAGTTTCCCTTTGCAGTGCCTCTTTCGCCACTGACGCCAAGGGAACTCAGAGGGATGGAGCCAGGCTTGGACAAATAGAGACGGGGTGAGACCATGGGTCCCATGCCCATTAGGAGAGCTCAGCTCCCCTGGCCACAGTCAGGGTGTGATCTCACACCCCTCTTCTGCGAGGGTGGCAGCTGGCTGTCACTGTGGGCTGGTCCCTTCTCCCTACAGTGCTCCAATGCTCACAGCAGAGCAGGGGTGGAGGAGAGGAGAGTCTGGATGCAGCCTCTGGGGACAGCCCCTCTGCTCCTCAAGACCATTCCCCCACTACCACAGCAAGGTTTTCTTTGCTGCAGCCTTCCTGTGGGGGCTGCAGCTTTCCTGGAGACATGCCCACCAACCACACCAGCACTTTCTCCTGTCAGGGCTGCTCTCCTCACTTCCACACTGCTCTGCTGTGCTCTCATGTGTGAATATGGCCTAAGCGCTCTCCTAACATGGTGGTGGGAGGGTTGTGCTTCCCTGTGCATTCCTGTGAGCTCAGGCAGGACCAGGCAATGGGCACCCTTATGCCAGACGTGGCCTCCAGAATAACATTTCCATAATAAAAGGGGATCTCCTCAGTGCTGTGCCTGAAGTCTGGCCTTTCTTCAGAAGATGGAGTCAAAAATATGCACCACAAAAACATTGCACCACAAAGGGGCTTGTTGTTCTGCTTGTGAACTCTGTGGGCTCCAAGGGATGAGCTCAGAGTCCCAGTGTGATCTGTTAAGGACTGATTGCTGCTTTGAGGGCTCATTTCTTGATGACCAGTGCCAGTGGAGATGGTGAATGGTCTCTGAATTGCCTGCCCGGGGCTGTCCCATGGGTGACAGTGCTGATAACAGATGCACAACCTTCTGGAGGGGAATCTGAGCCCCCAGAAGAGCTCAGGGGATCTCCAGGGACAGTGTGTGCATGGGGTGGGCAGGGAGTGGAGCCTCACAAAATGAGGGATGGTCCATGGTGGAGTAACCAGAAGGTAAAGCACTAAATCCAGATATGCAGGGGGAAACGAGGGCTCTGCAATTGCAGGAGCGGCAGTGGGGACCCAGGAGTCCCAGGGAAGGGGCCCTGGAGAGTGATTCCAGCACCCTCAGTGAAACACCACAGGCTGGAGCTAGTGCCCACCCAAACACATCTCCTGCCATTGCAAACACCTGGGGTCACTCTGAGCACAGACACCTGCCAGCAGTGTCAGTGGTTTTGAGCCCTGTCTGGCTGAGTCTGCTTCCTGCCCTGACCAGCATGGCTAGTGCAGAGTCAGGAGTCACCCCGTGCCCCCACAGCCCACTCACCCTGCAGAGCAGCACCGCCAGCCCGTGGCCTTGCAGGGAGCACAGGGCAGGGGTGCAGGAACAGCCAGGCCAGCACAGACACATTTGCCTGGGGAAAGGCTCTCTGGGGAGCGGGGATGTCCCAGGAGAAAAGCAGGGCAGCATCCAGAGAAAATGAGAAGGAGAAGCAGGTTTCTCTGGTCACCAGCTTGGGGCAGGCTGCTCTGTCCCTGGGGCAGCAGGAGCTGCCGGAGGGGCTGCAGGGCCAGGGCTCTGGTGCTGTGCTGGGCAGTGGGGTGGGCATGGAGGGGCTGCAGGCAGAGAGGGAGGGAGATCTGCTGGGCACAAGAGCAGGGGAGACAGAGAGTGTCCTGTGTCATTGCGGGGCCTCCTCCTCCATGTTGGGGATCTGCTGTCCTTGTCCTTGGGCCATGCCTGAGCTGTGCTGTGGACATGCCTGTCCTTGGCCCTGCACCTCTCAGGTGCTGACCTGACCCTGTCCCTCTCCTGCTGACCTGACTCCCTGTCTCTGCCTCAGACCTGCCCCCTCACTACAGTCAGGAAAGCCTTGGCAAGAAAAGCTGTGACCTGAGCAGATCCCAGGGAAGGTTGTAGGTACAAAAGGTGACCCTAGCTCCATAGCAGCAACTCCTGCCTGGCAGCCAATTTAAAAGTGTAAGGAGAGCTTTGGATTTGGGACCTGTACCCAGGTAACACTGCACAGAAAGTCTTAGCTGGGCAAAAAAGTGAGCCAGGCACTTGGGCCTGATTTTATGATGCATAGTTATGACAACAGGTTTTTCTGCATGACAGCTCAAGTGTTCATGAACCATTTGTGACAGGGTTCCTGCCGGGAAGAGTATGTTGTCAGGAGCACCAAGAGCGGGAGCAGACCTGGTTTGGGGGTGGTAACTGGGGTCAGGCACAGTCCAGCAAAGGCCAGATAAGGTTGGAGGGCTCCAACCAGCCCTGCTTTGTGTGGCAGGTTGGACTGGAGACCTCCAGAGATCTCTTCCCACCAAAACTCCTCTGTGACTCCATGCATTCCTGCTCCTTGGCCTCTGCTCTGGCACAGGTGGCACAGGGACAAGAGCACCTGGGGCAGGGCAGAACGAGCCTGGTTGGGAGAGTTTCAGGGGGAAGATCCAACGGCCCCTGGCTCAGCCTTGGGCTTTGGAAAACTCCCTCATGCACCTCGAGAGGCTCCGTCTGCCTCTTCCACCCTGCCCTGTGCTCCCCTCCCCTCAGCCGAAGCGGAGTCCAGCATTGCCTGGGCACTCTCTTCCTCATGGGGAGGAGAGGGAGGGCCTTCACCAGTGTTAAAGAATAGCGAACTGAAACTATCTAGAGGTAGCCGCTTAGCACAACTTTTATAAAACTTGCTTAGCATGAGGAGCTAAATTTGCTGAAGCCTTAGGCCGCACTTAGATAAAATAATGAACTTTTACTTAGTCCAGTAAGAAAAGGGCCTCAGAGCTGGTTCCAGCTGGGAAGATAAGGAAGTTACAAGCAGTCTGCATTCCTGCGTCTCACACTCCCAAAGGGAGGGTGTCTGCAGCAATGCGTCTCACACTCCCAAAGGGAGGGTGTCAAGGCTTTGAAATAAGACCAGTGCAGGGCATTAGGACCTTGAGGGACAAAGCCTTAGCTCACTGCTGGGGCAGGGTTGTTATGATTTAGAATCTCCTCCTCCTCCTCCTCCTCAGGACCTTAAGACACAACAGTAAGACCCAAGAAAAACAGAGGTACAACCATCATCAGAGACTGCAAAAAACCAAGAATAAGGAGAAAAACAGCTTACCTCAGAATGACGATGAGACCCAATGAGGAGCAGGAGACCCCAGACCAAAAAATTACTATTGATCTAACTACTGCATGAGGGGTGGGAAATGTAAGCTGAAAAAACTATAATTGCCCAGGATTTGTTTATGTTAGGGTCCCTCTTCGGAGGCACCCAGCTTGAGCTGTAATTACTGCATATGCATCATTAATATTTAATTATTTATTTTGTTTTGAGTTGGCTCCAAACTTTTCTGCGGGAACCTAGGGTCGGGCCCTGTTATGGTGGCCAACAAGCCTATTTTCTGTAACATATACAATAAAAAAAGAAATAAAAAATCCATTCCAATTGATAAAATTGCATAGAGTTATTTTTTGAATAGGTTTCACCTTATGACTAGTAGTCAGTGTTCAGGCCTTTATTCATTTGCCCACAGATAGAGGCTATTGCTGCCTGAGATGCCCTGGGGTGGCTGTGTGCCCATGGGGAGCTGGGAAATGTGAACCAGGACCTACGGGAACCTTTCTGGAGCATTAGGTGGTCACCAGAAGAAGTCTCTCCAGACCTCTCAGTGAGACAACTTATTTCTCTCCCTTGACTAGAATGGGAAGTCCAGACAATTGCATTAGACATGTGCACTAAAATGGCCTGGCATTGGGTGAGATCAGCCTCATTTCTATGTCACCTCAAATGCAGTAGCATGTCATTTGCCGTGCAGGGAAGGAAACGGGAGTGTGGCTAGATGATTAGGGACTGCTTTTGGACATCACTCTAACACAGCTATGTTGAAGTTTGTGCAGATTTGGCCATCCAAAGATGCAGCATTTCACTGAAGCTGGTCACCCTGCTTGCCTCTATCAGTCGAGAGAGCCCGACACCTCAGTGTGTGACTTGCTCTGTGCAGAGAGTGAGGAGTGGCATGGACAGCCCTGGGCTGGGGGTGGTGTTGGTGCACTGGACTCTGTGCGAGGCACAAAAATATCTGTTTTAATGGTGCAGGCCTGATTATAACAGAAAGGGCTAGAAACAGGCAATAAAAAATGAAACGAGGAAGAAATTAAGAGGATGATCCAAAGAGAAGGAATGTTTGGTTGCAGTTTCCAGGTTTTAACCTTCTCTGTGTTCTTATGGTCCTTCGCTTTGATTTCTTTAATATAGTGGTGTTTTATGGGGACTTTGTGTTTTTTCTTTGGTTTTTTTTGTTTTCAGAAGGAAAGTAATTTTCAGAGCTTGGGTGGGAAGCAGTCACTTGGTCATGGACATGTGGTGCCACTGCAGGTGCCCTGGTCCCCTCTGCCCAGTCTCCCTCTGCAGCTCCAAGGGGCTCCGGTCTCCCGCAGGTCCCCTGTGAGAGCTGCCAGGCCCAGGGAGGTACCTCAGAGACACCAGGGCCTCTCCAAGTGCCACTGGGTGCTTGTGGTTGGACACCTGAGCTCTGCCTGGAAAGGTGAAGAACTGTTTTCAAGATTTCAAAAATATGACACCACTTTCATCAGCTCAAATGATTGGCTAATTTAAAGTCAATGTTTTCCTGTCATGAAACGGTAGAAATCTTCAGGAAGGGTCTTAACCTGGGGAGAAGAAATATTGATCTGCCCTTGACTTTGTGTTTCCACTGCTCTGTCTATTAGGCTGTGGATGAAATATCAGTGATCTCTCACATATTTCCACATGTCCTGATTAAACTGATCATTTCTAAAGTCATCTTTGCATCAGACTCTCTGGGCATATGCACTTTCCATAGTTTTCCAATTTTCCTCCCTCCTCCCCTTGCTCTTTACTCATTCAGATACCTCTCAATTCTCCAGTTGCTGCTCTGAGCTTCTGGAAGCCTGAAGCTTGCCTCGTCTTTCAGCAGTCTCATTGTCTCTTTAGCCACCTCCTTTGTTCTGCTTCTTGTCTATCCCTTCCTATCTATCTGTCAAAACCATTTCAAGGAAGGTTATGTCTTGTGGGCAGTGGAGCTCACTGGAGGTAGCTTGGACATACAGTTGAGGAGTGTCTTTTATCTTTTATCAAACTGTTTCAAATTTGATTTTTGTTTGATCACAATTAAGACAAATCTTTCTGTGTCTCTGCAGCTAGTTCTCTAAGGAAAGCAGGTAGGAATAGGTGCATATGAGCTGTAACCTTCAGCTACAGAATTGAGAGGAAAAAGGTTAGATTTTAACCAGAGTGCTCTAAGTCCCCAGTGGCTGATGAGGGAACTGGCAGGGCTGAGGAGCTGGGGAGGAAGGTTGTTCATACATGTCTCCTATCAAAAATACTGCTTCTCCAACATGCCCAGACTTCATTTGGAGACCCAGTGGGTCAGTCTGAATTGGAAAATGTGGGTATCGCTTACTCTGAAAACTGAAGAATAAAGAAAGCTTCAGAAGCTGACATCTTTTGTTTTCAGGTGCTCATTGAAATCTGCCTAATTTCACCTGAAATCTTTCTAATTAGCCACACAAGACTTGAAAAACTGAAGGGAATTATGGAAAGAGGCATGACTCCTTAAAGGGTTTTTAATGACCCTTTGGGTGTATCTGGTGCTGAGCCCATGAAACACAGTTGCTGAGAAGAGACTGAACAAACTGCTCAAGAAGTTACAGTCAGAAGCAAATCCCAGGTTTCTTGGAGTGATAACAGGTCCCACTGAGGGCCATTACCAGCAAAGTCTCCCCAGGGGCTGATTAGAGCAGAAAGTTGGAGGCCCTGATTGCAGGCAGGCAAACGCAATGTGCAGGTGGCTGTGATGCCAAGTCAGCCTGGATGCGTGTTATCAAGCAGAGCAGCCAGGCACTGACAGCCAGCCCCTGGGTACAGTGATCCTTTCCATCCTGCATTGCTCAGGGCTCTTCCTGGGGGCAGTGTGCAGGTGGGGGTGTGCAATGCCGAGTGCAGGACCATGATACGGCACCTCCTGGGCTCCCAAGGGGCAAGGAGGCAGAAAGGCCACAGTGCTTTGAGGAATGGTGTCTTCTCATGGGCTTCGGTGGCAGAGACTCCAGCCATAGGAAGAGGACAAAGACCTGGCTGTGTTGGGAGCTTTCAGCCTTGGTAGTACCCCAGGCCATCTCCACTGCAGGTTGTCCTATGCTTTCCCACACCTGTGCCTGTTTCCCTGCAGACTCTAGACACTCAACCTGCTTCTCCACCTTGCTCTCACCCCGGGATCTCCTGATCTCTCCTGATGTCTTCCTGTCCTCACTTGCTTCTCCTTGAAACACAAAGCCAGGGGCTGATCACAGACTCCTGGGTGATCTGTAGCACCACAGCACTACCGTACGAGTGACATTTCCCTTGACCTCCTGGCTGTGCTGCTGGTCAGACAGCCCATGATGCTTCTGGCCTTCTTTGCTGCCAGGCAACACTGCTGGCTCATGTTTTGCCTCTGTCCACCAGGACCCTCAGGTCCTTTTCCACAGAGCGGCTCCCCAGGCACTCAGGCCCCAGCCTGTAACACTGTGGGGTGCTGATTAATCCCAGGTGCAGGACCTGGCATTTGTCCTTGTTGAATTTCGTGAGGTTCCTGACAGCCCATTCCTCCTGCCTGTCTAGGTGCCTCTGAGTGGCAGCCCTCAAGCATATGACTGCCCCTCTCCCCCACCTCCAGTTTGGGGTCATCCACAAGTATGATGAGTGTTACCTCCTCCGTGTAACTAGTACAGATGATAAACAGGACAAGTTCCTGGGGAGAGATCAGTGGTGCTGCACTTCTCCCTGTCCTCCAAGAAGAGTGCTGCCCATTCACCACTGCCCCCTAACCATCCAAGCAGCTTTTACGCATCTGGTTGTCTACTCTTCTGGACTGTAACGTTCTAACGTGCATACAAGAATATTGTGGGAGACAGTGTCAAACACCTTGCTGAAGTCTGGGTAAAAGACATTTACTCTTCTCCATCCACAAATGCAGTTATTTATTCATAGCAGGCAATCAGGTTGGTGAGGCACAATCTACCCTGGGTAAATCCATGCTAAGTGTTCCCAGGCACCTTCTTCTCCTTCATGTGCCCAGAAATGTGATCTGAGAGGATTCATTTCATAACTCACTCCTCACCAAAGTGAGGCTGAACTGCCTGCAGCTCCCCAGGTTGTCCTTGTGGCCTTTTTTGAAGATGGATGCAACATTTGCCTTTCTGCAGTCATTAGGACTTCACTCCATCTCCACAACCTTGCAAAGATGGTAACGAGTGGCCTTGCAGTGACAGCAGCCAGCTCTCACAGCATCCTCACATGCAGCCCATCCAACCCCCCTGACTGGTGTAGTTTGAGTTCTCACGAGGAATCCCTCACTAACCTCATCCACCATTGGCTCTTTTTCTCCTCTGGAGTCCTGACTCAAGGCGCAACAGCCCAGGAGACCTTGCTTGTGGAAAGGGAAGCTAACAAGGGCTTGAGTTCCTCAGACCTATCTGCATCTGCTGCTACAAGATTCCCTGTCCCATCTAGCAGTGAGGCCACATTTCCCTTTTTATTCTTTGATTCTTACTGGAGCAATAGCAGCTCATCTTCATGGCCTTGACGTCCCCTGCAAGTGTCAATCCTAGGGGAGCTTTTTCTTCCCTAACACCATGTCTATGACACTGGACAATATTTCTAAATTCCTCCTTGGCCTCTCCCTTCTTCCCCCGTGCTGTATGCTGCCCTAGTACCCTGGAGCTCAGGTGTGAGGTCCCTCTTTAGCCATGTTGGTCCCCTGAGGTGTCTGCTAGTTTTAGCAAGTATCGGGATGGCCCATCCTTGTGCTTGGCAGGTCTGTCCTTAAAGACCTGCTGGCTTTGCTGATCTCCTGGGCCGTTGAGAGCTGCCTCCCATGGCATCCCCCACCAGGCCCCTGAAGAGGCCTGCTCCTCTGAAGTCCGGGGTCTGTACTCTGCTACTGTCCTTCCTCAGTCCCCTCAGCATCTGGGACTCCACATTTTCAGGGTCATGGTAGGCCAGACTGACACTTATTATCCCATCCCTGATCAGTTCCTCCCTGTCTCAAATTTCCAGATACAAGAAAGCATCACCCTTACTGGCCCATCTGGCAGCTGTGCAAAGAAGTCATCCTTGATGCCCTCCAGAAACCTCCTGGCCTGCTTGCACTCTGTGGTTTGCCCTTCCAGTTCATGGCAGGGGGATTAAAGTGCCCCCTACAACAACCAGGGCCTGTTATCGACAGACTTGCTCACACTGCTTATAGGAGACTGCATCCATCCCCTTACCTGATTAGGTGGTCTTTAGCTCCCGTCATGATGTCACCCTTACTGTGATGCTCACCCACAAGCTCTCACCCAAACCCTTGTCCATCTAATGCAAGACGTCCACACACCCGAGCTGCCCTTTCACATAAAGGACATCGTCCCCTGCTCATCTTTCCTGACAGTCTCTCCTGAAGAGATTGTACCCTACAAGCATTGCCCTCCAGTCATTCCAAAGATGTTTCAGACCTCTGACAGCTTCTGCACTTCCAGCTGTTCCTGTGTGTGCCCCAGGCTGCATGCATTTGCATATATTTGGGCTACAGAGCTTCAGCTGTGGCAAAGAGTGCAGACTGGTCATGGTGAAACCTGTTACCAAGAGCCAAAGACACCATGTGTGCAATGGCCCCACTTCAGAGCAGAGCCATGCTGGCATAGATAGCAGGTGGCAATGTAATGGTGAAAGGAGGTTCCCACCAAGAGAGCAAACCCTGCAGTGCCCAAGGCCAGGGAGAAACAGAGCTGGGCTGTGCTGAAATGGCAGGAGAGGGGTTTGCTGCCTGAGCTGATTCACAGTAGTGGGCATCTAGTGCCCTTTGAGATGGCCCAGGAAATTCCCCATCTGGCCCCCACCTGAGGCTCCAAAAGGATGAGTGTCACAGTCACTCCAACAGAGCAAGCAGACACTGGCACACTCCTTGAACCATCTCTGTCTCTTCACATGTCGCCAGGTGTTTGTGTGTGGGCAACTGACTCTCACTCTCCATCTCCAGTGATTCCAATGGGAGCTTAGACAAGGAGCTCATGGGCAGATCTCTCTGTTGTGCACACTTCAGCTTAGGCAAGGGGAATCTCAGCTCTTGTGTGCTTGTGGAGTTCATGGGAAGGATCTGAATCCCACTGCAGCCCAGGGCCTTCTAAACCATCATGAGATGCCCAGATTGACTCATCTGAATCAATAACTGAACCATGTGTCAATAAAGTCCCTTCTTGTCCCTGTCTAAGTGTCCTGCCTAGTGAAGAGATGGGAAGAGGGGCTGCCAGAGTGGGACATTTCCACCTCTTGCAAAAAACCATCCTCTGATGAGACAAATTGCAATGCTGGCATCAGTCTTCCTACAGTGTTTAGAGAGGGACCATTAGTGATTATTTTAGTTTATTGCGGTGAACATTTCCCAGGAGGAGGGAGCACGAGGGACAGAGACATTCAGGCCTTCAGCTGGGCCTCTGCTCCTGAGTGGGGCCAGGCTCCTGGGATGGAGGGAGCTCATGGCAACCTGGCAGCACTGCCCAGAGACAGCTGTGTGCAGGAGCAGCTCCTCTGCAAGAGCAGCAGGGCTGCAGGCACTGCCTGCTGCTGCTGACATGGGATGAGAGAAGGCAGAGAGAAGTGCAAGGCAGTGTGGAGTGGGAGGACAGAGGAGAGCTCACTGTGGGAGGAATCTTCACAGCTCTTTGCACGGTAAGTCTCTGGCTGCAGGGTGATACTACTGAGGTTCCTGGAGGGGTCTTCTGAACCCAGCCCGTAACATGGGGTGATAGGCATTTTAATGCTCTCTCTCCTGGATTATCCAGGGCATAGCAGGAGGAGGAGATGCTTCAGAGCAGGATTCCCTGCCTCAGTCTCACAGGGACAGGGCATCCTGCTACTGGACAGGGCATCCTGCTACCTTCTTCTAGAGATACTGCAGTGGTGTGCTGCTGGGGTGGGTACCCAGGTCTCCACAGGGCAGTGATTCAGAGCAGCATCCCTGTGCCCCAGTTTGCTGTGTGCCCAGGGCAGTAACTCTGCTGTCTGCAAAGGTCAGCACTCAGCCTGCCTGGGGAGCTCCCCAAGGCCCTGCAGGGAGAAGCTCTGGGTGGGAGGATTGATCCTGGCCGGGCAGGTTCATTCGTGGGTCGAGGATGCTCCCACCTCTAGCTCATGCACAGGACATGTCCAAGGGGTCTTTTCAAGAGGAATATCAAGAGAAGAGCTGCTTGAAAGAGAAGGAGCTTTCCATCTGGTGTCTGTGCTTTGTTTTCTCCCTAATTTTGGCAGGGAGAAAAAAGGAGAGTTTTCTTTTTTAGGAAAGAACTGGAACTCACAAACCTTCCCTCTCAGAGATCAGGAGGTCTGGGAGAAAGCTCAGCAAACCCCTTCAACCCCACCTCCACCTACAGACAGCATCAGCACCAGCATCACCTGTGTGGTCTCCCTGGGGTTTATGTTACCTGCTCCTTATGAACTGCAGGCACAGAGGTGCTTCTGGACAGTGCACTGTCCTGGGAGGTTTCTGTCGGGCAGATCTGAGCACACAAAAGGTGTGATGTGGTCTGTGAGCACTGCCTGGGAAAAGATGTTGGGAGAGAGAAAGGTGCCAGCAGGGACTGCTCCAGGCAGCAGAGACAGGCAAGAAAGGAGAGGGAACTGCTAACAGAAGCATCGTGGGAGGATGGATTTGGGCAAGTCATGGTCAGAGCCTCCAATGCAAACACATTGCACTGAGCAAGCCCCCCACGTCTCTGCTCCCACCCAGCAGAGCCTCTGCCCTGACAGCCATGGAATCCAGACCATGAGCTGTCTCCTCTACAGCCAGACCTCCAGCAGAGGAGAGGGGCATCTCTCCTGCCAGGGGCCTGTTTAGTGCTGCCCGACAAAGGGGCTGAGAGTGACTGCTCTGCAACATCACCATCTGCCAGGTGGCATGCCCAGCAGGTAAGGTGAAGGCTTTCCCAGGTGAAGGCTTTCCCAAGTGTCCCTCTGTCTCTCTCCTTGCCTCCCTTGGCAGCAGGATCATGGTATTGCTCCTTGTTTCTTCTGTCTCTGCTGCTCCTGTTCTTCTCTCGGGCTCTCCGGGGTGGATGGGTTTTCAGCTGCAGTTCAGACACCACCACTGCGAGTTGGGCAACAGAGGGGTCTGCATGGAAGTGAGGGGTCTGCAGCCCCCTTCTAAGCTGTGCAGCCCCAAGAAATGCAGTCTGTTGGGTTTGGAAATGAGCTGATCCTCCCTTAAGGAGAAACCATCTGCAGTCCTGACGGTCCTTTGACTGTTTCCCCGGGGTGTCCTGCCAGGCTGAGAGCTCCAGAAAGGCACTGCTGTCTCATAGCATATCTGTAATAGCTGAGAGACAAATGGAGACGGTGCAGAGATGCAGAGAGTATGGAGATGATGGTGGGAGGCTGCATATGGGCATCTGAAAAGAGCCCTCTGTGTCCTTGGCTAAAAAGGGAGTGTGGAGACCTCCCTGTGGTGCCTGGAGAAAGGGAGGAAGGTTGAAGATCTGCACTTTGAAACGACTCCTCTGCTCTCAGCAGTGGCTGGTTTCCTTTCAGGGCAACACATGAGTGCGATCGTCCACCAGCTCAACGAGGTGGGAGCACAGGACAGCTGGGAACAAGACTAATAGACAGACCAGCTGTCCTCACGCTGCAACAAGGGACAGTGAATCCATTTTTCTCAGGACTCACAGTAGACATGCCAAAGATTTCTACCTTTGAGGAACACTCCCCAGGGGTGACAAGGACATGTAAACTAAAATACAAAATCCCAGAAACACTGTTCCTCAAACCTCATTCTTTAGAATGGGGAGTGAAGATGGTTAAAATCCCTTCTACAGAATGAGTGTATTTCACCTGACAGATATGGTGAATGTCAGAGCTAGTTACCCACATTTCCCAATTCCCACTGCTGCACAGCAGGACTGACTCCTCTGGAGCCCACAGGCAGAGGTACCTGCTCCTCACAGCAGCACACTCAGCCAGTGCAAAGTGGAGCTCAAGCAAGGGAGCTGCACAAAGATCCTCTCAGTACAGAGAGAGGCAATGTGGGGGGTTGTATGAGAACTGCAACAACTCGGGTTTTTGTTTTGTTTTTTTTTTTTTTTTTGCTTAAAGAGTCTCTCCTAACTTCTCAATGTGTTTTCTCCTTTGGACAGTCCCCCATGCCAGGAGAGAGCAAAATGTCCAACAGCAGCTCCCTCAATGAGTTCCTCCTCCTGCCATTCGCCAACACACGGGAGCTGCAGCTCTGGCACTTCTCGCTCTTCCTGGGCATCTACCTGGCTGCCCTCCTGGGCAACGGACTCATCATCACAGCCGTAGCCTGCGACCACCACCTCCACACCCCCATGTACTTCTTCCTCCTCAACCTCTCCCTCCTTGACCTTGGCTCCATCTCCACCACTGTCCCCAAATCCATGGCCAATTCCCTGTGGGACACCAGGGCCATTTCCTACTCAGGATGTGTTACCCAGGTCTTTCTGCTTCTCTTCTTGTTCGTAGCAGAGTATTCTCTCCTCACAGTCATGGCCTATGACCGCTTTGCTGCCATCTGCAGACCCCTGCACTATGGGACCCTCATGGGCAGCAGAGCTTGTGTCCAAATGGCAGCAGCTGCCTGGGGCACTGGTTTTCTCAATGCTCTCCTGCACACTGCTAACACATTTTCCATACCACTCTGCCAAGGCAACACAGTGGAGCAGTTCTTCTGTGAAATCCCCCAGATCATCAAGCTCTCCTGCTCAGACTCCTACCTCAGGGAAGTCAGGCTTCTTGTGGTTAGTGCCTGTTTAGGCTTTGGGTGTTTCATTTTCATTGTGGTGTCCTACGTGCAGATCTTCACTGCTGTGCTGAGGATCCCCTCTGAGCAGGGCCAGCACAAAGCCTTTTCCATGTGCCTCCCTCACCTGGCCGTGGTCTCCCTGTTTCTCAGCACTGGCATGTTTGCCTACCTGAAGACCCCCTCCCTCTCCTCCCCAGCTCTGGATCTGGTGGTGGCTGTTCTGTACTCGGTGGTGCCTCCAGCAGTGAACCCCCTCCTCTACAGCATGAGGAACAAGGAGCTCAAGGACGCAGTGAGGAAACTGATTCAGATGGTACTAGTTCAGCAGCAATGAGCTGCCCATCTCTCTTCACAAGTGATTTCCAATTTATCTCAGGCACCTCTTGTGCTTTTGGTTTTCTATCTGTGATAATCACGTTGGTACACAAATGTTTGAATTCATCTCTTCTCCAGAGGAACAAACTCCATCAGTTTGATCAAGAGGCTCTCTGTAAATCTGCCAACCACTGCATCAGAGCTGGCCTCCCAAGTAGCATCTCTGTAATAAAAGGGGATTTTCTCAGTACTGTGCCTGAAGGTTGGGATCTTCTTTCAGAGCTGGAGCCAAGAATGCACTCAGGGAATTGCACCTGAAAAGGTCCTGTTGCTGGGCTTGGGCTTTCCATGGGCAAGGGGGGATGTGCTCACAGGGTGATGTTTTAGGGAATGAGGGCTGGATGGAGTCCTCACTTGTGGGTGCCCAGTTTCCTTGGAGAGAGTGAATGCTCAAGAAGTATCTCCTGGGGACTGTCTCCCCTATGACATGGCTGGTGACACATGCCTGTCCTTCTGGATGGGAACATGGAGCTTGCCTGAAGAGCACAGGGTGGTCTCCAGGGACAGCGTGTGCCTGGGATGGGCAGTGAGTGGAGACTCACAAAAACAAGTGGAGTCACCCAAAAGCAAAGGGCTAAACTGAAGTATGCACCAAATGACAGCTCAGCAATCTCAGCAGGGGCAGCGGGGACTCAGTGGGCACAGGGAAGGGAGCCTCAAGAGCAGGTCATGTCACCTACAGTGAAAAACCATGGGTGGGATCAAACGACACATGAACCATCCTGAGCCATTTGAAATGCCCTGTGATTGCTCCGAGCAGCTTCCACAGTCCCAGCCCCTGGGGAGAAGGTTGTCAGGTGCTGGGCCATGCTGGGTCTGCTTCCTGCCCTGACCAGCACGGCCAGTGCAGAGTCGCTCCACGGCCCCACAGCTCACTCACGCTTCAGAGCACCACTGCCAGCCCGGGCCCTGCGAGGAGCACAGGGGAGGGGTGCAGGACTGGCTGGCCAGGCCAGCACAGACATGCTCACCTGGGGAAAGGCTCCCTGGGGAGCAGGGACATCTCTGGAGAAGAGCAAAGAAGCAATTGCGAGCTTGAGGAGAGGTATAAATGAATACTTGTTTCTACGTGTGTCAACTCAGAGCAGGCTGCTCCGTTACTGGAGCAGCTGGAGTTGCTTGAGGAGCCCCGGGGCCAGGACGCTAGTGCTGTCCTGGGGAGAAGGGCTGGCACAGAGTGGCTGCAGGCAGCCAGCGTTAAGGTCTCCCGGACACACGAGCAGTGGAGACAGGGACTGACTGGCCTCAATTTCCTCACACTGTTGCTGGCCCCAACCCTGGGGGCTGATGGGGAGGCTGACACCCCTCTGTGCCTCTCCCTATAAGCCTCCCTCTGCTCTCCCCACAGGTTTGCCAGGAGCAGCACCTTCCCTTTTCTCTCAAAAGACTCCATAGAAGGGGAACATGTCAAGTAACCCACATGCATCCCCACCTCCCACAGCAAAAGGAAATGCTTCCCACCCGCTTCTTAGCTTGCACATGACTCTCGGTGATGTCCCCTCCCCTCTCCCGGCACCATTTCTGCTGGGCCAGGCAAGGGGCAGCTATTCTGCATCTCCAGAGCAGGGCACTTTGCCACAGCAGTTCCAGGGGGCTCCGTGCTGGCACTCGGATGTTCAGGGATGGTTCCTGGCACAACACAGACCCCTCCAGGCCAAAGCAGCCTCTGTCCCCCAAATGCCGGGGGGAATGGATCCACTCCCAGCCACCCCCTTCTCCTCCATGCCACCTCCTCAGCCTGGCAGGGGCAGCGCTGGACCTCGCCCCCTTACAGAAGTGCCCAAGCCAAGAAGCTGAAATGGCAGGAATTACCAAAATACCATCCCCTTTCCCCTGCGCTGCCCCTTACAACGCACCGCCCTTATTGCCCTCTTCCCGCCACCCCGGGGCTGTTCCGGGGTCTTGGGGCCGTTTGGGGATCCCCGGGCAGCTGCAGTGCCCTTCATAGTTCCCTGGGAACTGTCCCGGGTGCTGCCGCGATGGGACATCTCCGCCCCGGCCTCTCCCGGGCTGCTGCTCCTCATGGCCGCTGACCTGGCCCAGCCCCAGGCAGTCAGCCCCGTGTCCGGCATGTCCCGTGGGCAACATGGCCACCCAACAGCCCTGTGATTGCAGACTACAGCTTCCAGCATGCCCCGTGGGCAACATGGCCACCCAGCAGCCCAATGCTGGCAGACTACAGCTCCCAGCATGCCCTATGTCAACATGGCTGCCTCACAGCCCTGTGCTTGCAGACTACAGCTCCCAGCATCCCCTGTGGGCAACATGGCTGCCCCACAGCCCTGTGATTGCAGACTACAGCTCCCAGCATGCCCCGTGGGGAACGTGGCCACCCAGCAGACCCCTACCAGCAGACTACAGCTCCCATCATGCCCCGCGGGGAACATGGCCACCCGGCAGCCCTGTGCTCGCAGACTACAGCTCCCAGTATGTAACAACGGTCCTTCCTCCCCAGAAGAAACAGGGCTTCCCTTGTTTGGAGGCGGAGGCAGCTTTCAGTTGGGTCCATTCGATTTTATTACTTTGGCCCACTGATGGTTTTCTGCTCTCTTCAAGTGCAGCCGTGGCAATTAGTCTAAAAGTTATCATCTCTTCCCCTTCTCACACATGCATGTAGGATAACGAAACCAAACAGAAGGAAAAGAGAAGCCACCAAAGTGGAGAGAAGCCAGATACTGTTAACACTGTGCCCAGGGTGGGAAAGGATTGCTTAGTCCTCAGCACTGCCCGGGAGGAGACACAACACACAGTTGGCACGGAGAGTTATCCCAGTTCCCTGGGCAGGAACAGCTCTGTCTGTTGGCAGTTCTGGTGATACCAACAGTCTGATAAATTGCATTTGTGCTTCCTTGCTTCATCCAAATCATGAGGAACTATTCACAAAAACCTGTGCAGCAATCTCCTCTGTCGTCCGTCAGCGTTTGCTGTCATTGGTTCCATCTCTATAACAAACACGGGAACTTTGTGTTTTTATTTTCAGTGAGATGCTCTTGAATTTACGCATGTTCTTTCTCTCTTTGCCACGTTCATTTTTTTGGATTTTGTTTTCCTTAAAGGAAAGCTCTTAGCATGTCACTCGCATTCATGCATTACAAGGTAAACTTCTTGCAAACATTAGCTACAGGGCTTCAGCTTTTATCACTAGACACTAGGAGCATTCCCAAATAGTTACCTACACCATTTTCCATGCAACACGATTTTTATTCTGGGTCAATATTTTTCTACTGTTCAGTGGTCTCTTTCAAGCCTTCATATATGAGCCCATCCCTAAAGCCTCACTCCTGTGCATGCCTCGAGCATTTCCCTCACTCAGCTTTCAGCACCTGGGGTGGCCTTCTGAGGAGATATAGCTATTATCTGTGGAGCCACAAACATATGATAAGTATATCAACAGAAGCTGATTGTAATTTGGTCACCAGAGGCAGGGCCTGACTTAATCTTCCTCTGAGCTTTTGTTCTCAGTCAGCCTCCCAACAGCCTGTGTTCCCTCATGCCTGTTGCACCTGTTCTGAAGTGGGAGAAACCTTACTCTTAAGGGGCTGTTTTCCCTCCCGTTGCCCAGCTAAGTTGAAGGATGGCATTCCTGTACATGTCTTGGATACCTCAGGGCATCTCCATATTGGCAGGGATAAGTGGGCAACTGAATCAAGCCTTTCCACGGAACGTGTCTACATCTGAGAAGATGAATCCCACCCCTCCTGTTCTCTCAGGTTTCTTGCAGAGGAGAACTGTGAAAGCTGGTCTGATAGTCTCAGCCCCTCTAAAAAGTTGTAGGCTCTTCTTCAGAGGAAAGGTATATTATCTGGGTCTTATTTTCCCAGTACTTTAAGCAGAAATCATTACTTTCCTCTGCTTTCCTTTGCATCATCCCCCCACACAAACACAAACACATTTTAATTACTCATTTGTTCCCCACTCACTGACATAGCTCTTATGAACTGAGGCCTTGCATTTTCTTCCTTTCCTACCCCTAATCCTCTCTCTTTGCTTTACTCCCACAGTTCATGCTTATCATGGCCTCTGAAGCTCTCTCCGTCTTTCTTTGCTTCCCCTCATCTGAATTCACAGAGGAAAGCATGTTTCTTGTTTGTTTGTTTGTTAATAACTGAACCAATACCATCCGGCTGCAGTGGGAGATGAGAAAACAAGGGTGTTGATAATAAAGAAAGCTTTCCTAAGAGTCACATCCCATAGCCAGAGGGATGAATATGATGTAATTTTAGAGTGACAGAAATTGGCCATGAATTTCTGGGTACCCTTAATTCCCTGAGCATATAACTATAATCAGTGTGTAAATTCTCTGGGTGGCATTCATTGACCTTAACTTCAGATATTTGAAGTATTGATCTCTTAAGTCTTGGTGCAGTGATATTGGCTCTGTTATGTACTTCAGAGCAGTATCTGCAGAGGATAATTCAGCCTCTGAAAACCGGTATCTCAGATGCCACTGGAAGTGGTTTCATCATTCCAGGATTCCTTTTCCTCCCCACAATAACTTGGCATGGGGATTGAAAGCAGGGACTTCCAGCAGCAGCGTGGGATGGGGTCTCAAGCAGAAGCACAGTGAGTTCTTGACACACTCTGAGCCCCCAGACTAGGGGAGTGATGGATCACACAGAGCTCACTTGGGACAGTAACGGGCTTGGCTTGACTGTCCTTGGGTGGATGTTATCTTCCTTTCAGACAGAAATAGTGAGCACCAGCAGGTGCAGGCCAAGCTTCTCCCTGATCAGTAATGAAGTATGTGAGCATGGATATTTCTGTATGAAGCAACCATTCCCCGTTTCCTGAAGAGCTGGACTTCAGTCACCTCCTGCATCCCAGGGTGAGCTGAGCATGTGAACAAGATGTTCTTTCTAACGAGGTGCACAATTTTCTGGGGAATGACAAAGAAAGGGAAATCTGGAAAATACTATAGTTGAAAGTGGTATGACAGAGAAAAGAACTTGAGATGTGAGAGATACCAAGGTGATACCTGAGGGGAAAAAGTATGAGCTGCATAGCTTGCTTTTCTTTGAGGGGATGCGTTGGACCCAATGACCTCCACAAAAAACAAACAAACAAAGAAAAAAAATTCCTTGAGTATCCCCAAATTTAATTTCTTTTTAAGAGTGAGTCCCCTGCGATTCACTTCAACAAACTTCTAGGGTCCAAATCTCTGCTGGTCAGGGAGATTTCACTGACAGTCAGAATCAGCCACATCAGCGAATGAGAGATGCTCTTCTAAGATGGACTCCTGAAACAGGTAGGATGACTCCCTCTCTGGAGATGTGGAGATGCTGGTCTCTTGTCATGGACTTGGGAGGGACCTGAGGTAGCAGGTGAAGCTGAGGTGACTTTGACACAAGAGTGTCTGTGAATTCGTATGTGTAGGTGTTCAAGGCCATTTGAGGACGTCCTGCCTGGCCTCAAACTGCCTCCCTGAAGGGCACAGGTTTTCTGTATGTGATGTATACATGCCCATGGCACCTGGAGTACCACTAGATGCCTGCAAGAGGTACCATCCAAAGAAGCTTCCTCTTTTAGCCTGCCTTCACACCCAGTGAGGCATTTCTAGAGGGATATAACTCCCCTTAAGTGAATTCTCTAAATTAGCTCAAATGACTTGTATCCAACAGTAGACGTTTCTCCTAACTACAAAGGAAGCTCAGGGAGAGACATCTCTATGGTAGCCATCCCCAGTGAGGTAACTGAGTGCTCCTACCTCTGTTTTTCTTGGTCCAGAGAACTCCTTGACCCTTCTGTGGAATCACACTCCATCACTCCATCTTGACTTCTTGACTTCTGCATGAGGCAGAACTCTACACAAACTCCCTCTTCCCCCTTCCCCTCCTATCAGGGCAGAGATTCATCTCTCCCTTTGCTCAAACAAACAGGCAGTTACTGAGGCATGAAAAAAAATTGCGAATTACTCCTGCCTTCTCCACTTACACTCTAGATCATCACCTTTTCCCCCAAAAGCATGATCCCTTGTGATGTCCCGTAAAACTCCAAACAACAGCACACACCAGAAGATAAGCCATCCAACAGCAGGACATGCAATGCCAAGGAAGTCTTACTGCTGGTAAGGATCTGGAGATCAAAAAAGTAGGGAAAGGCTATGTGGAGTGGAAGTTGTAGAATAATTTAGGAGAATGACTTGAAAAGAGGTCAGAGACAGCAAATGTTCTGGTTTGGCTGGCTGGCAAGGCCAGGGGAGTGAGGTCTCTTCCCTCTAGAAAGCACTGACTCAGACTGGGAGCATGAGGGTACTGAATGGCTCTAAGGGCTGGTCAGTGGACCCCAAGACTTTCATTCTCTGTGGAGCACCAGTGAATGGGACATATAAGCTTCTGTTATAGTCAATGGAGACCAACTGCTTAAAGACAGGCATCTATGAACCAGAAGATTTAATCAGCTGGTTCTGAGCCAGCAGTGTCTGTTGTCTTTTCTTCCATCCCATGTAGGCATTTAAAATATCCTAGAATATCCTAGACTACTAAAAATAGCACTACATGCCCATGTTTCATCAACTAATCACTTCCCTACATTTGTTCAGCAAAAATGCTCTGTAAGCTCTGTGGACACTATTGGCCAGGTCACTGCTGAATATAATGAGAGCTCAGACCACTTGCGTTGCAGACACCAGCTTCGCTGTCTGGAGCTGAATCCCACTGCTGCACTGCAAATGTTCACATCAGAGTTAGTGTCTGCTGCCCCTTCAGAGTCAGGGGAAAAAGAATGGCACCTGCAGAGGATGATGAATTTAGGCAGTTTAGACAGTGTCTTAGCACTGGAGGGCTCTCCATTTAGTAAAACATACCTGTCTCCACTTGTTTCTAGAGAGACCACAGTTTAGATAAGAAAGGTAAAATAAGTATAGTGGAATCTGATCCAGAAGTTAATTGCTTATTTTTTCAACGAACATTTCAGAAAAAAAAATTCATTTTATTTACTGTTTGTATCTAGAAAAACTAATAGCTATCAAGAAATCATACAGTGTGAGGTTACCCATGCAGCAGGAAAGACTAGATTTTATCATAGTTACTGGCATCTGAACTGCCTGATGAAATTTATTTTCACCTGTATTTTTAACATTTTAATGACAGATTTATAAATGCTTCTCTTAATCTAGTAAGGCAAGGCGTGTAAGAGGCAAGCTTTTTGTTTTTGAGGCCAGGTCTTACAGAAGTCAATGCTACTTAAATATGGAGGATTGCCTTTTATTGTACCTCCAAATAGACAGACATGGAAATAATTTCATTTAATCTTCAGCTTTTTCATATAACTCATTTAAACAACTTTAAGCCTCAATGGGTCATCCAATCTCTGCAGTCACTGGAGAGAGACAGAGCTACTGGGGCTTGAGTCATCCCATCCCTAAGGTTTCCTCTGAGATTCCACCTCCCTGTGGCTTCTGCAGAGCAGCTTAGGCTGTATGAATGTGTATTAGGTGACTGAACTTTGGGAAGATGAGTGCCCCAATTGATACCAAAAGCAACATTCTTCAGTGTTAATGCACCATGAACCACAAAGCATCTGCTCACTGTGGGTGGACACTGACATAGCTAAAGTTAAGGCAAGGAATAAATAGTAAGATAACTGAAGAGAAGAAGAAATCATCAAGAGAAGCAAGGTGGAATAATACATAGATGTTAGCATCAAGTGGGAGTGAGTGAACAGCCATCAGTTAATCCAAGTTTGCAGTGACGGAAAATAAAGGTCTCTGCAGGTTGATTTTACCAGACCATCTCATGACAAAAACAAGACCTTTGAGGAATTGTGAGCCCTTGGAAAACAAACAAACAAACAAAACCTAATCATTTCCAAGGACAGAAATTGCTAGAAAGATTTTGATTTTGTTGGAAGGACCGCACAGATAAAAACAAAAAAAAAGAACAATTAAGTAATTGATTCTGGCTTTGTTTCAACAGACTTTTTGTTCTCAGCAACTTTGTTTCATGTGAGACACCTCATTTCAAACATACCATGTTTAAACACTGGAATCTCCCAAGTAATGATACAGTTATGACACTAAAGATACAATGTGAGCACTTAATAAAGAATGATGCAGCATTCTGAGGAAACCATAGCCTTTATTTTCAGTGAGAACACACATTTGGAGAAATATAATAATGAATCATGTCTCTGAAATCATGTACTCCTCTTTCAGTTAAAGTTTTCCCAGAAAGTTAAAAAAAAAAAAAAGGAGTGAGAGAGGGAAAGAAACTTCTTAATTACCTTACATATTCAGATTTTTAAAACTGCAATAATACTGTAATATATAAAGCCCAATCAATCTGTCTCTTCCCGTGCTGCAGGGTACTGTGAAGGCAGATTATACTACTTTTTTTTAAAATGCACCAATCATCTGCATGCTTAAGAGAGCCCAATCCACAGCTACAGAGACAATTCATATAGTTTACAATATAAACCAAATCATAACATTTAACTGATGTGAAAAAAGGGTGGGGGGGGGGGGAAGAAACATCAGGAGGGGTCAAATCTAATTGATTTAGAGGTGTTTAGAGGTTCATATTTCTCTCCAGAGTCCCCAGTAATTCTGACCATCCATACTTCGAAGCTCTTAGTTTGCACCTTATCTGGAGTGAGCCAATTAGTTCCCTTCATGGGAGAATCTGGGTGCAGAAAAGAAGAGGCCAGAATTTACACTCTGCAGACAGAATGGATGCAAACCAGTCAGCATCACTTGCTCAGGTACTCTGACTCAGCCCCTGGAAGACACCACAAGAACAGAAGTGTAGCCTGAGGCACACCTGATGTGTGCAAGAGACTCAGCCAGGCGGAGACTACAATTAACAGACAGACTTCACCACTTCCAGAGGCCAGGTCAGTGCACCTATCCCGAGTTGTGCTGAATGACTGTGTGGAAATATCTTTCTTTCCACTCACTCTAGCAATAGCTCGTGGTAATCTCAAATACAGACACATCCTTTGCAGTGGCTACAGCTAGGTGAGATGAATCCTGAACACCACAGTTCTTTAGAGAATGGGATTCAGTTGTCCACATGCAGGTGCCTTCTGCTTTTTGAGATGCCCTAAGGAGCCCAAGACATCTGTGCAGTTGTGACAAGGGACTTTGGGAGACTTGTTCCTTTCCAGAAAGGCAGGTGGAGGTCAACTAGGATATGCTGTGGCATCTCAAATGGCACTAGCCCCCATGTGACTGTGACTGGAAATTAGTCCCTTATCAATACAGACAATGGAGTTGAGAGAATGATTCCAGTCATCCTCATGTAGATACCACCTGGCTGCTTACCTGAAGCATATTCCATGCACCACTGAATCTCATCCAAGGAGTCTAATCTAATCTGGCTAGTTTATCCATATGAACGCAAAGGTCCTGCTCACATTTTTCAAGGATTGACTGAGTAACAGTCATCATGAAGCTCGTGGGTTTCCTGCCCTCTTAGGCATCACCAGGCCCTTGTGCAAAGCATTTCTCAAGGCGTCTTTCATTTGTTCATTCCTTAGGCTGAATATGAATGGGTTTAAAAGAGGTGTCACAATACTGGAGAACACAGAGAGTATTTTGTTGACATGCAGAGAGGTCACCTGGGAAGGCCTGGCATAGATAAAGATGCCAAAACCTAAGGAAACAACAGTGAAATGAGAAGCACAAGTCGCAAATGCCTCCTGCCTGTCCTGAGTTGATGGGATCCAGAATATGGTAGAAATAATGTAGGCATAGGAGACCACAGTCGATGCCAAAAAGCCAAGGAGCAAGACCAGGACACCACAAAATCAATCAACTCAATAAGCTGGATGTCAGCACAAGCAAGGTGTAATAAAGGCACACTGTCACAGAAGTAGTAATCGATTACATTGGGACCACAGTACGGCAACGGGGCTTTCAGAAACAGAGACGACAGAATCATGACAAAGCCACCCACCCAGGAGCCCCAAAACAAGTTGACTGCATACCTTGCTTGTCATGATGCTGGGATACCTCAGTGGGTTACATATTGCCACATACTGGTCATGGGACATAACAGCAAAGACGATGAAGCCAGTTGTGCCCATGAGGAAATAGAAGTAGAGCTGGCTAAAGCAGCCAGCAAAGGAAACGACCTTCTTCTCTGACAGGAAGTTTGCCAGCATTTTAGGAACCACAGAGGAAGCCATGGAGATCTCAGTGAAAGACAGGTTACTGAGGAAGTAATACAGTGGCAATCAGTGTATAGCAGGACAATGATAAGAGTGTTTTCCAAGACAGTCACTAAATAAATAAGCAGGAACACAATGAAGAAGAGGATCTCCACCTCATGGATGTTAGGAAATCCCACTAGGATGAACTCTGTCACAGATGTCACATTCTCCATCTCTGTGCATTCTCTGTCATGGGAAAGAACAACAGAGTAATGTAGAGTGTTGAATATTTTCTCAGGTGACATCTAGTAAGTTTTGGACATCCTGATTTTTAAAGAGAAGTCAAGTCCCTACACAGAGGTATTCAGGGTCAAGTTCATCACACCTAACTTGGACATCTGCACCTTCTGAGTTAGTCATCTACTACCATTTTTTGAGGCTGCCTAGCCCTCCACAACTATAGAAGGGTCCTGGAGTGACCAGTTCAGCCTAAGACATCTGTCTTTTCAACTGAGATTCATCATGCCTGACTTCAGGTGCTTAATTTAGTTGCTCATAATTAGGCATCCAGTACCATTTGAGATGTCTCAGACATCCCCACAAAGCTAAAGTCTTAGATAACTGGAGGTCCCAATGTGCCAGCAACTGAATGGAGCCTGCAGGTGCCCACCTACAGGGTACAATCAGTAGTGCCTAAAGGGCCATTCATCTGTTCTTGTCCAAAAATATATCTTGTCCAAAAAACACAGGCCTACTTTGGTCTGTTTTGGCAATAACCTTTCTAGAGATGGAGTATATCCCATGCCAGCTCCCTGTCTAATCAAACAGGAGAGGAAGCCATCCCTAAAAGGTGATTCAGACCATTGCAGTCTGCCTCTCTCCATTGACGGCTGAGGAATGGAAGATGACAACCTTTGTGAAACAGCTGTCAGAGTTTGGTGCCACCAATCTTTGCCATTGCTCTTTCCTTAATAAACAGAGGTGACATAGGTAGGTCTTTATTGCAAAGCTGCCTCAATTTCTCTGTAACCGTCATTCAAAATTACCATCAAATCATAACACAAGAGAGACTACAGTGATATTGCTGTAGGTGACTGGGCTTGAGCTTTTGCTCAAACAATTACAGCCAGTGGCTAAATTTCAGCAAATCTTCCAGATGGACCCAGTGCAGAGGTCCCCCTATGCCAGACTAGAGGCAGAGAGCAAGACAGAGTATTTGGGATATAGGACTAACCTGAGCCCCAAGTTAAAATGCCAATGCAATCACAGAGTATTGCCCACTACTGGGCTTCCCATTTTACTCCCTGTATAAAAACCACGTGCTATGCTCTGAGACGGGGTCTAGGGGGACAACACAGTTTGTGGAGAACCTCTGTTTCACTGCTTAAAACCCGTCATCTCCTCCTCCCACCCTTGCATTTTTGAGGCATCCTATTTATGGAGGCATCTGCTCCTTTCCTTTATATGTCTAAAACCAAATGCAAAGGTGGAGGGAAAAACGTCAGCATTTATTGCCTGTGTTTTCCCTGGGCTTCCTTCTGTTAGACGTGTTCTTTGGTTTGAAAAAGAAATTAGCTACTAAATAAATTAGGAGATTTGAGATTGAAATAGGGAGTTTCATCTACTTCATTGGAAGTGTCTGTGAGCAGCTGGAGTCCGTACTCATTTTCCCTTGGCTCCCTATATAGTCAATGGAGATGGAGAGAGAGCTCTAGAGGTTGGGTCCTCCCAGACTATAACCAGCATGTGAAAGAAGTGTTACCAGTCTCTTCCAGACACTCTTCTCTCTCTGCCCTGGCAGTATGGGAGTCTGCTAACTTGCTCAAACTGAAGCGCCCAACTTTTAGACACCTAAAATATAACCCTGCTTCATGTTTTCTTTGTTCCAGATGCTTCCTGTTTCAAATAACCAGAAGGACAGCCTTTAGGTTTTTCGCATGAGATGATTCCCCCCTCCCCTAAAGGGAAAGCCACTTCCAGTGACTGAAGGGAACTGTCATGAATTTCACTATTTAGAGTATTGAAGGCAAGCTATACTTGTTCCCTATTTCCTCCCCTTTTCTGGAGAAACAGAGAGGAAGAAGATGTGGAAGAAAGCAGGGGATTACAAAAGAGATACTCGATATTGACTTGTTTTGAAATCAACAGCCGCCCAGATGTTCTGAATCAAAAAAGGCAAGTACTGAAAAGTAGAAGGGATAACTTTCAAAATGCATATATAAAGGGATGGTCTGGCATCTGCAGACAACAGTAAGCATTTTTGCTGGGACATTAGTTTGGCTTTTGAAAGACAGATGTGATGGATGTTTGCAATAAGTCAAAGTGAGCTGGGAATTTCCAAGGCATGGCATGAAATAGTTCACAATCTCTTTAAAATATTGTGCTCTTGAGCAAGAATCCTTTGTGAGAGATTGGAAAAGGTAGAAAGAAGACAGTAAAATCTCTGAGGACTGTAAATGTGAAACAGAGAAATCAGGGTGCGATGAATGGTTGAGAGGAATATTCTGTCTGTGTTGCATAGGAAGCAAGCAAGGGAGCAAAGAAGGAAGGATACAGCCTCCTGTGCAGACTGTGGAATTCTCACACTTGTTTCTTCCTGCTCCCCTCTCAGCAGGATGTACTGAAATTGGGCATGGGACCAGGAAATGAAACTGTAGTTGCTGAGTTCATCCTAGAGGGTTTCTCAGGGCTTCATCAAAGACTACAGCTGTTCCTCTCCCTGCTCCTTCTACTCATATACCTGACAACTGTGATAGGGAACACAACGATCATTTTCCTCGTGTGTGTGGATCACCGCCTGCAAACCCCCATGTACTTTTTCATCAGCAATCTGGCATTCCTGGAAATCTGGTTTACATCCTCCACAACTATCAAACTGTTGGTGATTCTGAGCTCTGGTAGGAGGACAATCTCATTAAGCAGCTGCTTTGCCCAATCCTATTTCTATTTTTCCCTGGGTGGTACAGAGTTCACTCTCCTTGTTGTCATGTCCTTTGACCGCTACGTTGCCATCTGCCAACCTTTGCATTATGCTGCTGTCATGAAGTGGCAGCTCTGCACCCACCTCGTTGTTGCTGCTTGGGTCATAGGCTTCACGCTCTCGAGTTCCTGCCTGGTCCTGCTCTCAAAGCTGACTTTCTGTGGCCCAAACAAGATCCACCATTTTTTTTGTGACAACTCTCCCTTGTTCAAACTGTCCTGCTCTGACACCAGCCTGCTTTGGAAAGTAGACTCTCTTTTCATATCATTTGTAGTGCTGGGTTCCTTATGTTTAATCCTGGTGTCCTACATGTGCATCTTCCATTGTATTCTGCACATGCCATCAGCATCTGGGAGGAAGAAAGCTTTTGCTACATGTTCTTCCCATCTCATCACTTTAGCCATCGTATATGGAAGCTGCATTTTTCTCTATGCACGACCCTCAGAAGATGTTTCCTTGGAGACCAATGGAACTGTAGCTTTGCTGAACACTGTCCTGTACCCATTCTTAAATCCCTTCATCTACAGTCTCAGAAACAAGACTGTGAAACTGGCCCTGAAGAAAGCCATTGGCTGTGCAAAGGTTTGACTTTGCCCCCAGTCATGATGTTTCTCGAGATAGCAATTTTAATTATGTGTCATATAAAATATCTCACACATATGTATGTAGCTACTAAATACAGGTGCCTCAGACTAAATACAGGTGCCTCAGGAGATTTATTTTCTCGTTGGATTGTAGTAGTGAAAGGAAGAAATGTGAATTGTGTGTCTTGGTTAGAGGGGGTTATTATAAACAGAATCTAAAACATATTAATAGAATGTTGGAAACACACTTCTTAGGACTGGGGCATAGACTGCCGGTGGGTGCTGACACAAGGAGGCTTTCATAAGTTATCTCAGGAAATTTAGCTGAAAACTCTGGGGACAATGTCCCAGGACTGTTGAGAAAAGCTCAAAACACCTTCTCTGCCTGAATAACAGAAGATGCTAAGCACAAAAATTCAGCTCCAGGCTGGTGCAGGCAGACAACTAGGCTCTGGCTTGAGGTTGAGCTAACTGACTAAATTGTCTACTACATATGTGCTTGAGTACATACGTAGTAAAACTGGGACCAATGAGGAAAAAACTACTTAGAGATGAACTGTTTATTGCAAAGGGGATAAAGCTGGCGAAAGGGAGGGATCAGCTGGATTATGGAATAAAAAGCATGGGAAAATGGAGGGAGAGGGAATAAAAGGGGCCAGTTTTGTGTAAGCAAGCTGCTGGCAAGTACACTTGCCTGGCCAAGCTGTGTGCCTGGTCATTGCGGTCTGCCTTAGCATCGTATTAAATCCTATTCCTAGGTACTTTCTGGGTGAGCATTCTCTATTCTGTGTGAGTACATGTGTGGAAGGCTTGCAGCCCTCAAGGCAGCCAGCTGCCAGAGACACCCGTGCAAGGGTGCGTGTGAGGTCTCCTGCAAGCTTTGAGTCTCATTAGCTGGTGAGCAAAAACAGGACCAGGCCATTTGCATGGTTCATGTTTATGAGTGCTGCTCGTGTCTCTGTGGTGCCTGTAAAGGTACTGTGCCCTGGCTGAACTGATTTTTTGGTGGCCCACCATGTCCGTACAGAGTGTGTGTGTGCCTACTGGAAGCACATGTGCAGCCTCACTGCTGGCAGGACCAGGGAGCAGAGAACCGCAGCAGTCTCCCATCCAGTGGACCAGGGAGGAGGAATCCCCCAGATCCAAAAGTCCACCAGGTTCAGCATCCTTTAACAGTGCAGGCCTTGGAGGTGCTGCACCTGCTTGATCTTGATGTCAAGGTCCCTCTTCTCCATTACTTCCTCTGCCATGTTGTCCAGTTCTGAGGCAATGATTCTCCACGTACACAGGTCTGTAGCCAGTCTCCAGCAAGCTCCTTCAAAACACGACTCTGCTTATGGCCTTAGAGAGAGCCACACACCTACTTTTTATACATTGCTGCACTGATGGCTGTGACCGAAACTGTGCCAAAAGCTTTGCCCCAGCCCAAGTGCACAGCATTTTGAGTAACAGCATCGCTGTCTGCACTCAACCACTCCTTGTCATGGGGAGCTAGTGCACATGCTCAAGGGAGCTCTCTCAGCACAGCACTCACAGCCTTCATGCAGATGAATTCTGCAGAGAAAGAGGTATTGGAGGGTGTGTGTGGGGAAATGGAGATAGAAGTCCAGGACTTACATCTTCTGCGAAGCCATGGGGGATTTGTAGCTCATTGCAGTGCTGGTTATTTTGCTCTCCTGTAAAAGTCTTTGGCAGTTGTCTCCATCTGCAGGGGGATATACGTGACTGAAGATAATGTTTCTCCCAGTGACCCTTCATCCTGGTGATAGGTATATTCTCTCCTGACCATGGCACTCAAACTCTCTGCTGATGATTGCCCTTTTGGCATCTGTATATGCCAAGGTTTCAAAGCTGTACTCTTGCAGGATGCCAGATAAGCTGGAGTGAATAATTCTGGTGGCCAGCACAATCGTCTCAGGAGGGATTAACTTGTTCTGTTAGAGGCTGTAGGTCTTGATTTTGGGGTGCTGAGAACTCACTTCACATCGAAACAGCTCAACATGCAGTCATTTCAGAATTCCTTGCTCCAGTGACCCAGCCACAGAAAACTTGGGATGCTGGGAACAGCATACTTATTATTCCATTGCCGCCTTCTTTTAAAACTGTGTTAGGAAAAACAATGCTCAGGGGCTGTGAAGGCCTCAGCACTGTTTTGCAGGTTGGCCAAGGCTTGTCATGTTAATGTTTGCAGGTGCAAGGCCATGAGAACAACAGAAAAAAACATGAGAAGAAAAAAATACTGCCGTGGGGTCTCTGGAAAACACTGTCTCAGTGGCTTCAGTGAAAGGGTACAGTTACAAACAGCAGGCCCCTAGCATGACCATGATTGACCGTAGCACTGCAAAGAAAGCTCAATTTATCTCAACACAATGGGGACTGGAGGGTGGCCCTGCTTTTAGATAAATGCCTGTATCAGTTGAGTAGATTAACTGGCTATATGTGACCACAAGGCAGGAAAGGGAGGGTTGGATACCAGTGCAGAGAGACACTCAAGCTTTGTGAGGGGTTAAACAGAGGAGCTGTAATGAAGGACTTGCACTCCAAACTGTGCAGGGAGCCCCGAGAACCGCACGGAGGGGTCACTGATTGGAGGCTGCTGGATGTCCAGGTTGGATGCCCAGGCGGCACTCACATTGTCTATCCTAAGGGCCCCTTTTAGCTACTAGAACTATTTCCTTATATTGACTGTGCTAGGCTTGAGTAGCTACTGGCTGCGAAGCAGCAAGACATTGTTGATAAAACAGAATGTGCATGTCCGGCCTTGATGGGTTTCGGTCAGTGTGTAGAGAGCACGCTCTGGGGCTGCAATCATGTGCTCTGCCAGTCCCCTGACTCCTCACCAGGTCTTCTACAGGTGTTCTTGCTACACTCCACCCCATGACTGACAGAGACGTAGTACTGGTGCCACCAGTGTGCAGACACGGTTCGGACATGCCTTTCAGGCATTGGCTTAACTAACAGTTAAGGTATACAAGCAACTAAATGATTGTAAATATATAGTAAATTATAACATATATGCATGCAAAACCAATCCACCCAGAAGACCAGGAGTATATTGTGTTTTTCCCATAGTCCTAAATTCAACAGCCATGATGACAGTGACTGCCAGGGGTTGTCCCATGCTGATTTTTTGGATTTTATATCATGTCGTACTTGAAGTAGGCTCATTATCTTGTGGACATCAGGTTTGATGTGCTTACTGCAGTTTCTTCAGTGCCACAGCTACTGTCAGTGTACAGGGCTGGGATGGAGAGCAGCAACATTGTGCCTCTGCTCAGCATATTCATCAGGTCATGGTTCTCCAGGTGAGAGCCTCCTAGACAGACTATAGACTAGGACACTCTCCCCTTTGATTAGTACCAGGTGGGTATCCCCTGCTCTTCAGCAATAATTTCCCCTTCCAACTGTTTGGGTTTAGTCACATCATGCACCCACACAGCACGCCCTGTAGACTCAAAACCGCCTAGTTGCTGGGTGGGCCTCAGGGAATCTACTTCCCAGATAGTGGGGACACCTATCCGGTCACATATCAGCTGGGCTATTTGTTCTCTATGTATATACATCACAGGGGTTGGGATCTGGTGTAATGGATCACAACTTTCACCTCCTCAAGATAGTTCGAGTCAATGACTCCTGCAACGATGTCTACTCCCCAGAGAGCTAAACTAGTACAGGGCACCATGCAACCGTAATACCCTTGAGGTACGGCGATGGCCAGCCCCATACTCACAAGATGATGGCTATCTGGATGTGTGGCCATCACAGATCCAACCCTGCACTCTTGGGCCTGGTTCACATGGGGAAGCAGGCTTGGCGGTGCAGCCACTACACTAAGCACACGCGGCCGCTCGATGGAGTCTCCTTTGAAACGAGCATATGGGGTAGAGCCATGCAGTGGGCAGTCACTGAGGCAGGCATTGGCCTGACGAATGTCTTTACTCCAACCTGTGAGGGTACCAGTAGGCGATAAATCACACAGCTGCTCTTTGAGCAGCCCATTCAGGTGTTCTGTCAATCCCAGCCCTTGTGGATGGTAAGCTGTGATAAATCCAGGTTAGTCCTCGCTCTCCAGCCCAATTTCAAATGCCACTCCCTGTAAAATGAGTACCCTGATCACTTTGGATTTCCACCAAGGAACCATAAAACTCAAGTCTTCTAATGCCTGAATGATGTGAGCCTGGGTAGCTGTGGCACAAGAGTGGGTGTACAATAGACCAGAGCAGGAATCTACAGTGGTCAAGACATATCTGTGCCACTGGCTCTCCAGTAGGGAACATCAATTTGCCACACCTCCCCAGGCTTTTGCCCTCTGCAAATATACAGCTTTTCGGTCTGCAACCACCATGGAGCTAAGTGGGTACAACGAGGGCAATGCTGTCTTGTCCCTTTTTATGCCACGATGGTGGTGTGAAGACCTCGAACACTAGTCCATTGAGTGGCCCTGTCTCCACACAGATGGCTGCTTTTGTGGTGAATCCAATCTGCTAACCCTGGAGCAATAATCACACTAACAGCCGCCGAAGCATCTGCCTTGGCCTCTCGGGAATTACGAGTTGCATGGGTGTCCGCATGTCTTATGGCAATTCAACATTGGGTGCTGGTGATGGCAAAGGGCTTGAGGAAGTGGGGACAGATCCTGTGGGCCAACAACTGTTGCACAGCTGGTGTCAGCAACAGGACTTTGGTTTTTACGACCATGGGGCCCTGTTTGATCAGAAGAGATAGGGTCAGCCTGAACAAGCAGGGCAGAAGCATCTTTGCTGACAGCCTGGCAAACTTGGTAAGGAGACGGTTACAGTGGGAATGACCAGAGGGAGAGGATGACCAACAGTCAGTAAAGCCACAGCAATAAGCATGCTGGCCAGTGTGTCCAGGGGAGAGCTCTGGGAGCCAGGACACATCCTAGGAACCCACTGCCTCTACCAGCAGAAAAGACACAAAATGCAGTCCATCCTTCTCCTTGAGAGAGAAGCCAGAGGAGCCCTCTCTAGTCCCAGGTGATCTGAGAGCAGGACTGCAGGTGGCCAGAGGTCATGAAATTCAGCAGAAATGACCAGCTCCAGCCTTGGGTGAGACACAAAAGCAGGTTTCCTTGTTCTATTAGGAAACTGCTTTGAAGCAGTCCCTCAGGTCATCACCCCTGCTAGAGCAAAGTAAAGCACGTTGGTGTCCATTGGCCTCCAGGGCAGGTGAGCCTGTGCTGTCCCGCCTCATATGCTCACCTGGTTGCCCAATTGTGATGTCACAGTTTCTGATGTCACAGTTACTGGTGACCATGGAGGAGATAGTCAGGCTCCGACAGTCTCAGTTGTCTGCCTTCCCCCACCTTCCAAGTCAGGCTTGCACTCTGGGGCTTCCCTGCTTGCAAGGTGTATTTGGGGAAAACCCCGCCTGACCTGAGATTGAAGGAAACTGTGTCATACAGTCTCTGGTATGGAAAGAAATCTGAAGAAACCAAAGTCCCTGTTACACGGAGATGTCCACCGATGAAAGGGAAAAGGCCAGCCCTGCATGGCCTCTCTTCTGCACCAGAGCAGGACAGATCCTGGAGCATGACCGTCTGCTGACCCCCACGTGGGTGTCAGCCAGGACTGGGCAGGGGCTGGGTGCTCAGACATCCCACACTCTGGAGGATCATTTAGGAGTCATTTAATAATACCCCAGCCCTTTCCATGTCCGAGGTCTGTGATGCCAGTGCAAGCTGAGCTCTGGCTTTTGTCACTCCATCCCTGCATGCACAGACAGGGTCTTTATGCTCCCCTGGGCAGCCTGTGCTCCTTTCACCCTCTGTGCACTGCCACCCCAGCACCCTGAGCACTGGTGCTGCTGCCAGGGCAGAGGTGGAGGATCCCCCGGAGCGGCTCCTCAGGGAGCTCCCCAGGGAAACGCTGTGCCCAGCTCCAGCCCCAGCCCCAGCCCCAGCCCCAGCCCCAGCGTGGCAGAGGGGAGCTGCCCTCTCCCAACCCACCCTGGCAGTGCCAGCCCCACCTCAGCCCCCTCCTGAAAGGCTCCAGTGCAGCCCTGGAGGGAGCTGGAGCTGCCTTGGCCTTGGGCCTGGAGCAGTCTGGTGGCAGGAGGGTTTGACATGGGCACAGCAGCAGCAGTGCCGGGAGCAGGGAAGGGGCAGGGAAACTGTGGCAGAGACCCCTGCCCTCGGCTGCATGGTCAAGGCACTGGATGGGTGATGCCTTTGTGGCCAGCCAGGCTCCATGTTCAGGGTGGATGCCCTCTTGAGGGTAGGAGCACTGGGATTTTCATGGGCTTCAGTGTAGCTGTGACCATGGTGAAGGCAAGTGGGCAGAGCCAGGCCCAAGCAACTGCAAAGGCCGGGGGTGGGACGAGCAATGTGGGGCTGGTGAAGGCCCTTCCTCTGCTCCCCGTGTGGAAGAGAGTCCCCAGGCAATGCTGAGCTCCACTTTGACCGACGGGAGGGGAGCACAGGGAGGGTGGAAGAGGCAGGTGGAGCCTCTCGGAGTGCATGAGGGAGTTTTCCAAAGGCTAGGGCTGAGCAGGAGAGTGTAGCTAGTGCCCACCCAAGCACATCTGTTTCTGTGTGTGTCACTAGCTTTCATTTCTCCTTTCACTAGCTCCAGGAGAGACTTTTGGATCTTCCCCTGAGGCTCTGCCAGCTGAGCTCATTCTGCTCTACCCCAGGTGCTCTCCTCAGCCTGCCAGCTGTGCCAGAGCAGAGGCCAAGGAGCAAGAATTCATGGAATCTCAGAGGAGTTTTGGTGGGAAGGGACCTCTGGAGGTCTCCAGTCCAACCTGCCACACAAAGCAGGGCTGTTTGGAGCCTTTGAGTGTGGCATATGACGACACGGACCTCAGATAGGATGGTGCAAGAGATCTCCTTTACTGAGACAACAATGGCTGGTTATATAGCAACCAACCAAGGCCAGCCCCTCTTCCTGCCACGTATCTCCTTGTGCGTTGTGGCATCTTGTGACAGGCAGGAAGGCACATCCTGATCCCTGGCAGGCAGGCAGGAAGACACACTGTGATTGCTGGCACGTAGGCAGCAAGGCACATCGTGATTACGGGCAACTCGCGTGCACACATTCTGGCCACAGATCGTAGTTACCACATCATCACTTTCTGCCTTAGAGATCCTCTGCTGTCTTACACAGCGTCATCCTATTTTGGTCCCCAACACTTGAGTCTTGTCTGGCCATCGCTGGACTGTGCCTGACCCCAGTTACCATCCCCAAATCTGCTCTGCTCCTCTTGTCCGGGCACTGTGGGACGGCACCTCTCATCGGTGGGTCCCTGCCCTGCCTGCCTTGCTGGCACCCTCAGCTCCCAACTCCACTTCCCGCACGGAGCAGCCCCGCTCTTGCTGCTCCCGACAACATACTCTCTGTCGCAGGAACCCTGTCAGAAATGGTGCATAAAGAGTCAAGCTGTGACACAGAAAGACCTGTTGTCATAACTGGGCATCACAAAATCTGACCCCAAGTGACTGTTTTCGCTTCTTCATGCAGCTAAGACTCTGCATGCAATGTTACCTGGGTAGAGGGTCAAAATCTGAAGCTCTCCTCACACCTTTATAGTGGCTGTCAGGTAAGAGTTGCTGCTACGGACATAGAGTCACCTTTTGTGTATGCAGCCTTCCTTGGGATCTCCTTGGATCCCACCTTCCCTTGCCAAGGCTTTCTTGGCTGTAGTCAGAGGCAGGTCCCAGGTAGAGATGAGGAGTCAGGTCAGCAGGACGGGGACAGGGTCAGGTCATCAGCACTGTCACCCGTGAGACAGCCCTGGGAAGGTAATTCAGACACCATTCACCATCTCCACTGGCACTGGTCACTGAGAGATGAGCCCTGAATCCAACCCTCAGTCCCTAACAGATTACTGGGGACTCTGAGCTCATCGCCTGGCTCCCATGGAGTTCACAAGCAGAACACTGGACCCCTTGGTGGTGCATTGCCTTGAGCATATTTTTGACTCCATCTTCTGAAGAAAGGCCAGACTTCAGGCAGATAACAGAGGAGAACCCCTTTTATTATGGAAATGTTATTGTGGAGGCCGCGTCTAGCATAAGGGTGCCCAGGGCCTGGTGCTGCCTGAGCTCACAGGAATGCACACAGAAGCACGTTACAAGAGCATTGATGCCATATACACACATGAGAGCACAGCAGGACAGTGTGGAAATGAGGAGGAAAGCCCTGAAGAGAGAAAGTCCTGCTGCTGTTGGTGGATGTGTCTCCCAGAAAGCTGCAGCACCCATGCAAAGGCTGCAGGAAGGAAATGCCTGCTGTGGCAGTGGGGAAACAGTCCTGAGGAGCAGGGCATCTGTTCCCACAGGCTGCATCCAGACTCTCCTCCCCTCCACTCACGATATGCTGTTAGTGTTGGAGCACTGGAGAGGGAAGGGACCAGCCCACAGTGACAGCCGGCTGCCACCCTCGCAGGAGAGGGGTGTGGGATCACACCCAGACGGTGGCCAGGGGAGCTGAGCTCTCCAAATGGACATGGGACCCATGGTCTCCTCCTGCCTGTACTCATCTGAGCCTGACTCTGTGCCCCTGAGCTCCCTTGGTGTCAGTGCTGAAAGAGACACTGCAAATAGAAACTCTCCCCATTACCCTGGGGGCATCCGAGGGAGCTCAGAGTAGCAGGCTCTGTGGTTCCCCCATCTCTGCTGATGAAGGGGGAACCCTGGCTTCCTGCTTCTACATGGCCTCTGGGTCAAATACAAGAGAGGGATTACTGAGAAGTAAGATAAACCTAAACATTTCCTTTTCACATGAATATAACAGAGCAAAGTAAGAAAGAAAGAAATGAATAATATCTATCCTTGAGGCTGAATACTCTAGGAATGATGAGCAGATGCACATGGGGCAGTTATTGGCAGTGACATCATACCCATTGCATCAGTTTCCTCAAGGCATCCTTGAGCTCCTTGTTCCTCATGCTGTAGATGAGGGGGTTCACTGCTGGAGGCACCACCGTGTACAGAACAGCCAGCACCAGATCCAGAGCTGGGGAGGAGAGGGAGGGGGGCTTCAGGTAGGCAATCATTTCAGTGCTGATGAACAGGGAGACCACAGCCAGGTGCGGGAGGCACATGGAAAAGGCTTTGTGCCGGCCCTGCTCAGAGGGGATCCTCAGCACAGCAGTGAAGATCTGCACATAGGACACCACAATGAAAATGAAACACCCAAAGCCTAAACAGATACTAACCACAAGAAGCCCAAGTTCCCTGAGGTAGGAGTCTGAGCAGGAGAGCTTGAGGATCTGGGGAACTTCACAGAAGAACTGGTCCACTGTGTTGCCTTGGCAGAGTGGTATTGAAAATGTGTTCCCAGTGTGCAGTACAGCATAGAGAAAACCAGTGCCCCAGGCAGCTGCTGCCATTTTGACACAAGCTCTGCTGCCCATGAGGGTCCCGTAGTGCAGGGGTTTGCAGATGATGACATAGCGGTCATAGGCCATGACTGTGAGGAGAGAATACTCAACTGACATGAAAAAGGCAAATAAAAATATCTGGGCAGCACATCCTGAGTAGGAAATGGCTGTCGTGTCCCACAAGGAATTGGCCATGGATTTGGGGACAGTGGTGGATATGGTGCCAAGGTCGAGGATGGAGAGGTTGAGGAGGAAGAAGTACGTGGGGGTGTGGCAGTGGTGGTCGCAGGCTATGGCTGTGATGATGAGGCCATTGCCCAGGAGGGCAGCCAGGTAGATGCCCAGGAAGAGCGAGAAGTGCAAGAGCTGCAGCTCCCGTGTGTCTGCAAATGCCAGGAGGAGGAACTCAGTTTAGGAGCTGCTGTTGGACATTTGCTCCCGCTCAGCTTTGGGGAAGAGACAGTGACAAACTACAGCAGTCTTCTCTGAGCCAAAGCCATTCCATTTGTAATAGAAAACCTTACATTTTCTCTGTACCTCACATTCATTCAGCGTTCTGTCTGGAGCTCTGGTTCATGCTGACTGAACATGACATGCAGTGCAGGGACCTCTGCCCATGGTCTCCAGAGGAGTCAGATCTGCTCTGCTAGAGGGTGTAAATGGAGGTGTCAATCAGCCCCACATATTTGTTCGGATATCAAAAAATGGTGGCCATGACGTGCAGAAAGGGGACTTGGTCCAGGGACACAGTGGGAACATTGTCTATTTACCAGAATGAGAGATGAGTACAGCTCTCATGCCAGCTGTCTCTGAAAGAGAAGACCCTTGAGAGGGATTCATCTCTCCCAACCTTGCCCTCATGAACAGAGGTGTCTGTGTCTGAATCAGTCAAACCAGATCCTGCTTGAGCAAGAGAGAGAAACAGGCAAGTGAAGGAGGGGCTGAGCTGACCCTTTCTAGATGTCTCTGTCCCAATGAGATGGACCCTCTCCTCAGGTCAGTTTACCATCTGTGCTCTATCTCCAGGTACCATAGTGGGAGTGGGAAGTGACTAGATCTGATCCACAGATCCTGCAGCAGATGATGTCCACCCCTTATGTGGAAGGGCTGTTCCACTTTTAGACACCTATTTTTTTACAAAAAAATGACCTGCAGCAGAGATCTAGTCATAGATGGATATTTTTGTGTCTCACACAGAGCCCGGTACTCAGAAAACCACCCCATACCCACGGCTGTCCATGCCACTCCTCACTCTTTGCACAGAGCACGTCACACTCTGAGGTGTCAGGCTCGCTCGACTGATGAGGAAAGCAGGGTGCCCAGCTTCAAGGAAATGCTCTGGTTTTGGGTGGCCAAATTTGCACAAATCTCAACATACCCATGTTAAAGAAAGGTTTCAAAGGAGTCTCTAAAACATCTTCAGTGCGATAATTGACAAAGAATCCTCATTTTCAAAACTTCACAGAGTTTTCACCATTGCCAAATAGTTTTTCTTTCTTATTCATTGGCAGTACCATGTTCATGCACTACAGGAATTAGTCTGTCTGTGTGAGCATACATATATATATGTATGTATATATATGTATATATATACACATTATTCATCAAAATACATTTGCCACCAGTACTCTGAATGGAGAAACTCTGTTCTGAGGAACTACTTTATTTAAATGGACATGTTTCAGATCTCTTCTTCTGCTTCCCTCTCCTGTCTGCTTCCTCTGCCTCTTCTCTCTTTACAGAGCTCTCCAGGGAACAGGTCACAGAATCACACAGCACTTAGGGTGGACGAGACCTCTGGATGTCGTCTAGTCCCAACCCCCTGGTCAATGCAGAAGGAACTAGATGAGCTTGCCAGGGGCTCCCCCCAGTTATGCATTGTCCACAAAGATGCTGAGAGTGTGCTCCAGCCACTGTGCAGGCCATTAATAAAGAGGTTAAACAGTCCTGCCCCACATGTCAATCACTGAGGGATGCCACTAGTAACCAGCTGCCACTTGGAACTTGCACCACTGAGCACAGCGTTTCATCCTGATGGTCCAGCCAATCTTCCACCTTCCCTATGGTCCGTTGATCCAGGGCAGATTCCAACAATTTGCCTATAAGGGCACTATGACAGACTGTGTCAAAGGCCTTGCTACAGTGAAAGTTCACAAAATCCCCTGCTTTCCCCTCTAGAAGGCAGCCAGGTTGGTCAAGCATGGTTTCCATTTCCCCTTGCTCAACCCATGCTGCCTCTTCCAACCCTTCTCCTTCATATGCTTGGAGATGGTTTCCAGGAGGATTTGCTCCATCACCTTGCCAGGGTCAGAGGTGAAGCTGACCAGCCTGTTGTTCCCCAGACCCTCCCTCTTGCCCTTCTGGAAAATGGGTGCCATGTCTGCCTTTTCCCAGTCATCAGGAACCTCCCTGATCACCCTGACATTTCATAGGCAATTAGGAGCAGCGTTGCAATGACTCCAGCCACCTCTCCCTGCACCCTGGGGTGCTTCCCATCTGGTGCCATGGACTTGTGTGTTCTCACTGGGCAGAAGTCCTCCCCAGCTGCCTCTTCCTCTGCCATGAGTGGGGCTTTGCTAACACAGATGCTGCCAAAGGACTCGGGGGCCAGGGAGGCCTTGGCAGTGGACAATATCAGTAAAAGACAAGGTAAAAGAGGCAATGAGCTCCTCAGCCCTTCCCCTGTCTTTGTCACTAGGTCCCCTGCCCCACTGAGCAGGGAGATCACATTTTCCTCGGATGGCTGCCTTGTGCTGCCAGCGTCCTTACAGAAGCCCTTCTGGTTGCCCTCTCCATCTCTTGCTAGCTCCAGCTCCAGCTCCAGCTCCAGCTGAGCTTTGGCTTGCCTAACTCCATCCCTTCCAACACAGGCAATGTCTGTGTCATCTTCCTGGGTAGCCCACTGCCCTTCCAACCTTCTGTGCACTTCCTTCTGCCTTTTCAAGTCCTAAGTTGCAAAGTCCCTCTTCATCCATGCCAGCCTCAGACCGGGCCCCGCTGGACTTTCCTGCAGACTTTCCTGTGTTCCTGTGCTTTGGGGACATTGTTCCTGAAGATCCAAGAGGGCTCCATGGCTCCTCTGCCCTCCAGGGCGGTTACCCCTGGGATCCTGACAAGGATCATCCTGAACAAGGTGAAATCCTCTTTTGCAGTCTAAGGCAGTGATTCTGCTCTTCCTCTTACCTTTCCACCATCTCACGGTCACTGCAGTGACAGCCAACCTGCACGTTCACTTCCCCATGCAGGCGCATCTTCAGGCAAGAAAAAAGACAGGGGAAGATGGCACCATCTACTCAGAGGCACAACTACAAAAGTAGAGAACTCACACTGCAGAGGAACATGCATTTCTTCCCCCACCACTGAAGGGATTCAGGACTTCTGTGTGGTTAAAGGTGGATGCAAAGAATTTCAGGCGTAATGTAGATATGTCAAGGCAGTACTTCCCAGACTGCCCGTACAGTCAACGGGGAGGAGGAGGGGCTCACCTCCCTTCTTTTAGATGGTCACATAATCACAAATGACTTCTGTCCCAGAATCATTTGCTCTGTGCTTGAAATGGGGCCCAAGATCACAAGCTTTTAGCATAATTCAGGTTGAAGGGACCACAGCAGGCCTGTAGTGCAATCTGCTGCTCACAGCAGGGTCAGAGAGAGGGTCAGAAACCAAAAAAGGCCCCTGCCAAAGAATTTTGGGGGTGATACAGCAGGAGAAGACAGGAGAAGGTTGACGGGGCAGTATAAGTCCCCTGGAGAAAAGGGTTTCCTTTTTTGCCTTTCTCCAGAGATCTGAATCCTCAGCTCTCCAGAGAGAACCACCTGGGACACTAACTTTGCCACTAACATGGAGCTGGAGAAGCTCCTGAGCCCCTTACAGACAGAGGCTGGTCCAAAGGCCACCACCCCAAAGGCACCAGACCCCCAGGCATGCCTGCCTTGCTGCTGGGCACCCTCCAGCCCCAGGCAGGAGGTCTGCTGGGAACAGCGTGGGGTCTGCAGCCTGCAGCCCTGGCCACCCAGCAGGTGTGGTGGGACCCCACTTCTCTAGGTGAGACTGGGCTCTCCTGCATTTCCCCAGTCTGAAGCCTGCATCCCCTCCATCTGGGAATACAGCCCAGCAGAGAGGGCCAACATGGGAAACACAATTTCTGTTCCGGGGTGTGAAGAGAGAGGGGAGGGCAGAGGGGGATCTGCTCCTGCCCTGGGCAGTGATTCCCTCCCTGCAGCCAGTACAGCCCTGCTGATGCCTTGAAACCTGTGAGCCCAGGACATGGGACTCCCATTTGCTCTGGCTCTAAAGATTTCTAAGCCCTCAAGACCCAGGATGCAAAGCACTGCTCTGGGGACACCTCAGCAGTCAAAGGGGCTGAATGTCTGGTGTGTTCCTGGGAACTCTTCTGCAGTCTCCCTGCACTGGTTTGACTCCTGTTGCCCATGGAGCAGGGACGCCTTTTGAGGATGAACTCACTCCCTGTGTGACTCTGAGGACAGGCTTGACCAGGAAGCACAAATGCCAGCAAGACCTCAACCCCACAGCAGTGTCCCCTGCCCAGGACTCCTCCTTCCAGCCCCTTCCTCCTGGAGCATTTGGGTTGGGAGGGACCGCTGGGGATCTCCAGGACCATGATCTGCTTTGGGCTGGGCTAACTTTGCAGGTCAGGTTGTTAAGTGCTTTCTCCAGGAGATTTTTTAAAAAACTCTGGGCCTCTGCCCCAATGCTGTTCAGCGCTCATGAGTAATTCTTTTTTTTTTTCATTAAACTCTTTTGAAATTTGCTTTACTGCATCCTCTCCTTGTTGTCTCTTGTCCTTTCCTCTCCTGGCTGCCAGCCAGACCATCCCATATACTTTGACTGAGGATAATCACAGCCTCACCTCCAAGCACAGCCTTACTGGGATCTCCAGGCCCTGTGCTGGACCTAAAGTTGACTTTAGAAATGATCAGTTTAATCAGGGCACATGGAAATAGGGGAAGGGTTAAAGCCACAGCATAACAGACAGAGCAGTGCTAACAGAAGTTAAGGGGCAGATTAACATTTCCTGTCATGAGATTCATGACCTTCCTCAAAATCTCCATTACGTCATCATGGGAAAGCACTAACATTTTATTAGACTTATTCAGTCCTTTCAGCTGAGGAAAACGTTTTCATATATATATATTTTTAAATGTTGAGAACAGTTCTTCACCTTTCCAGGCAGAGCTCAGCTGTCCAACCACAAGCACCCAGTGGCACTTGGAGAGGCCCCGGTGTCTCTGAGGCACCTGCCTGGGCCTGGCAGCTCTCACAGGGGACCTGCAGGAGACCGGAGCCCCTGGGAGCTGCAGAGGGAGGCTGGGCAGAGGGGAGCAGGGCACCTGCAATGGCACCACATGTCCATGACCCGGGGACTGCATCCCAGCCCAGTTCTGAAAATCACTTTCCTTTTCAGACAAAAAGATAATGTTTTGTGGAGAATCTTTTTTTTCTTTTTTGAAAGGGAAAGTGATTTTCAGAGCTGGGGTGAGATGCAGTCACAGGGTCATGGACATGTGGTGCCACTGCAGGTGCCCTGGTCCCCTCTGCCCAGCCTCCCTGTGCAGCTCCAAGGGGCTCCGGTCTCCTGCAGGTCCCCTGTGAGAGCTGCCAGGCCCAGGCAGGTCCCTCAGAGACACCGGGGCCTCTCCAAGTGCCACTGGGTGCTTGTGGTTGGACACCTGAGCTCTGCCTGGAAAGGTGAAGAACTGTTTTCAACATTACAAAAAATATGAGCCCACTTTCATCAGCTCAAATGATTGGCTAATGTTAATGTCAATGTTTTCCTGTGATGAAATAGTGGAAATCTTCAGGAAAGGTATTAATCTGGGGAGAAGAAATATTGATCTGCCCTTGACCTTGTGTTTCCACTGCTCTGTCTATTAGGCTGTGGATGTAATCTCAGTGATCTCTCATATCTTTCCACATGTCCTGATGAAACTGGTCATTTCTAAAGGCACCTCTCAGCTCTCCAGTTGCTGCTCTGAGCTTCTGGGAGTCTGAAGCTTGCCTCATCTTTCAGCAGTCTCATTGTCTCTTTAGCCAGCTCCTTTGTTCTGCTTCTTGTCTGCTCTTTCCAATCTATCTGTCGAAAACATTTCAAGGAAGGTTATGTCTTGTGGGAAGTGGAGCTCACCAGAGGCAGTTTGGACTTGACATACAGTTGAGGAGTGTCTTTTCTCTTTTATTAAACTGTTTCAAACTTCATTTTTGTTTGATCGCCATTAAGATAAATCTTTCTGTGTCTCTTTGCAGCTAGTTCTCTAAGGAAAGCAGGTGGGAATTGGTGCACATGAGCTGTAACCTTCAGCTACAGATTTGAGAGGAAAAAGGTTAGATTTTAACCAGAGTGCTCTACATCCCCCGTGGCTGATGATGGAATTGGCAGGGCTGGGGAGCAGGGGAGGAAGGTTGTCCATACATGTCTCCTATCAAAAATACTGCTTTTCCTACCTGCCCAGACTTCATTAGGAGACCCAGTGGGTCAGTATGAATTGGAGAATGTGGGTATCACTTATTGTGAAAACTGAAGAATAAAGAAAAACTTCAGAAGCAGACATCTTTTGTTTTCAGGTGCTCTTTGAAATCTGCCTAACCTCAGTACACTCCTGAAAACTTTCTAGTTAGCCACACAAGACTTGAAGAACTGAAGAAAATTATGGAGAGAGGCATGGCTTCTTAGGGGTTTTGGCATTTTAATGAGCCCCATGGGGTTTTTGGTGCTGAGCTCATGAACCACAGATGCTGAGAAGAGAGTGAAGAAACCTCTCAGGAAGTTAAAGTCAGAAGCAAATCCCAAGTTTCTTGGAGCGTTAACAGGTCCCACTGAGGGCCATTACCAACAAAGCCTCCCCAGGGGCTGATTAGAGCAGAAAGTTGGAGGCCCTGATTGCAGGCAGGCAAAGGCAATGTGCAGGTGGCTGTGATGCCAAGTCAACCTGGATGTGTGTTATCAAGCAGAGCAGCCAGGCACTGACAGCCAGCCCCTGGGCAGGGTGATCCTTTCCATCATGCATTGCTCAGGGCTCTTCCTGGGGGCAGTGTGTGGGTGGGGGTGTGCAATGCCAAATGCTAGACCATGATACGGCACCTCCTGTGCTCCCGGGGGACAAGGAGGCAGCAAGGCCACAGTGCTTTGAGGAATGGTGTCTTCTCATGGGCCTTGGTGGCAGAGACACCAGCCATAGCCAAGAGGACAAAGACCTCGCTGTGTTGGGAGGTTTCAGCCTTGGCAGTGCCCTCCGCCATCTCCACCACAGGCTGTCCTATGCTTTCCCACACCTGTGCCTGTTTCCCTGTGTACTGTAGACACTCAAGCTGCTTCCCCACCTTGCTCTCAGCCCGGGATATCCTGACCTGTCCTAATCTGTAGTCTTCCTGTCCTCACTTGCTTTTCCTTGAAACACAAAGCCAGGGGCTGAACTCGGACTCCCTCTGGGTGACCTGTAGCACCACAGCACTGCCCTATGAGTGACATTTTCTTTTCCTAATGTCACATCTAAAGCTCAAAAGCTGCTGATTGTGACTATTTCCCCTTCTCATGCTGTTTCCCACTACCAAGAAAAGCTCTATCATCTCTGAAACCACCCTCGAAGCAGTCACAGGCTCCTACTCTACTGCCCTTTGCCTCCACTTCAGCAGGTCCCTCAACCTCTGCTCATGGACAGGTTTATTCCTGCCTAGGTGCAGCACTTGACACTTCTCTTGTAAATCTTCGTGAGGTATCTGTTGTCCAAATCACCTCAGTTTCTCAAGAGTCTTCTGGACTAAAGTTCATCTGTGTCAAAATGAAAAAAAAAAGCAAAAAAACCCAAACCCCAAACTAAGCCAAAACAGCACCAATGAGTTAAGGGTAAGCAGGGGTGGGGTGGGCTGTACGGGAACAATCAGAATGGTAAAAGATACAAATTTAGAAGGGGAGAAAAAAGGAAAAAAAGGAAATTAAAAGTGAAGCAAAGGATGGATCAAGACTCTTTGGGGGATTCCTGCCAAGAAGCCCTGCATCTGAATAATTCTGCCTGGGGGAGGACAAGAAAGCTGGCCTACTTCCACTGTCACAGGGAACCTGCATCCTTTCCCTGACATCAGCGAAAGAAGATTAAGAGTGGGAAGAATCATGGACTCCTTCCGGGTGGAAGGGACCTCAGGAGGTCCCTAGTCCAATCTCCTTGCTCACAGCAGGGTCAGCTCTGGGGTCAGACCAGGTTGCTCCGGGCTTCATCCAGTCTGGTCTTGGAAACCTCCAAGGCAGGAGACTGCACAGCCTCTCTGAGCAACCGCTTCCAATGCTTGACCATCCACATAGTGGAAAAGCTTTTCCTTATCTCCTGCATGAATGTCCCTTCTTTCAACTTCTGCCCATTGCCTCTTGTCCTCCCACTGTGCACCCTGGTGAAGACCCTGTCTCCATCTTCTTGATGACCTCCTTGCAGCTGTTGGAAGGCTGCTGTGAGATCCCTCCAAAGCCATCTCTTCTGCAAGTTGAACAAGCCCCATTTCCTCACAGAGCAGGTGCTCCAGCTCCCTGACTGTGCTGAGGGCCTCGGCCAAATTTGCTCCTAGTTATCAGCCTCTTTCGTTCCCTGGGAACCCAAAACTGAATACAGCATTCTCTAGGTGGTCTAATGAATACCGACTAGGAGACGATCATCATTTCCCTCAGCCTCCTGCCTGTGCCCCTGCTCAGACAGACCACGATGCTTCTGGCCCTCTTTGCTGCCAGGCAATGCTGCTGGCTCATGTTTTGCCTCTGTCGCCCAGGACTCTCAGGTCCTTTTCCACAGTTCTGCTTCCCAGGCACTCAGGCCCCAGCCTGTAACACTGTGGGGTGTTGGTTTCTCCCAGGTGCAAGACCTGGCGTTTTTCCTTGTTGCATTCCATGAGGCTCCTGACAGCCCATTCCTCCTGCCTGTCTAGCTCCCTCTGAGTGGCAGCCCTCAAGCATAAGACCTGCCCCCCGCCTCCAGTTTTGGGTCCTCAGCAAGCATGATGAGTGTTGCCTCTTCCATGTCACTAATAAAGTTGTTGAACAGGACAAGTTCCTGGAGAGACCCCATGGTGCTCCACTTCTCCCTGGCCTCCAGGAAGAGTACTGTGCACTCACCACTGCCCTCGGAGCCTGACCACCCAACAAGTTCTTTAGCCATCTGGTTGTCCACCCATTCTAGATGGTAAAGTTCTAAACTGTATCCCACAAGAATATTGTGGGACACAGTGTCAGACACCTTGCTAAAATCAAGTTGAATAACACTTTCTGCTCTCCAACCACAAATAGAGCTATTTAATCCCAGAAAGCAATCAGGTTGGTGAGGCACAATTTACCCTGGGGAAATCCATGCTGACTCTTCTCTATCACCTTCTTCTCCCTCATGTGGTCAGAAATGAGTGGATTCACTCCATGACACACTCCTCAACCAATTGAGGCTGAACGGCCTGTTGTTCCCTGGGTTGCCCTCTGGGCCTTTTTGGAAGATGGATGTAATGTTTGCCTTTCTGAATTTATTGGGACCTCACCCCATCGCCACAATCTTTCAAAGATGATAGAGGGTGGCCTTGCTATGACAGTGGCCAGTTTTCTCAATGTCCTTGGATGCAGCCGTTCCAGTCGCACTTACTTGTAGGGATTGAGTTCTTGCAAGTCATCCCTCAGTCAGCCCTTATGCATTGTTGGCTGCTTTTCCCTTCTGGAGCCCTGACCCTAGGCACAACAGTGTGGGACACCTTGTTGGTGAAGGCTGAAGCCAAAAAGGCACTGAGCTCCTCAGACCTCCCTACATCTGCTGTTATTAGATTCTCTACCCCCTTCAGCAAAAAGACAACATTTTTCTTTTTACCCTTTGCCGTTACTGAAGCAGTAGCAGCTTGTCTTCATGCCTTTGATGTCCCCTGCAAATGTCTACCCTCCGAGAGCTTTAGCTTTCCTACCACCATCCTTACTTCAGTGGGCAATATTTTTGAATTCCTCCTTCACTGCATAGCCCTCATTCTGCTTCTTGTGTTACGGAAGGTTAGGCTTGCCAGCCACCATAACAGGGTCCGACCCTAGGTTCCCACTGAAAAGTTTGGAGCCAAATCAAAACAAATTCAGTAGATAAATTGTAATGACCTGCATGCAGTAATTACAGCTCGAGCTGGGTGCCTCTGAAGAGGGACCCTGAAAAAAGAAATCCCTGGGCAATTAGAACTTCTCAGTCTAAGTTCTCCACCCCTCACGCCGTAGTTCGGACCAATAGCAATATTCAGGTCTGGGGTCTCCTGCTCCTTATTGGGTCTCATCACTGTCCCCAGGCAGGCTGTTTCTTTCCTTATCTTTACTGTTGCGGTTTCTGCTGACGGATGTGTCTTCATTCCATGTTGGGTCCCGCCATTGTGTCTCAAGGTCCTGACAAGGAGGTGGTAACTCCAAACCACAACAATTAACACTGCCCCAGCAGTGATAGCAGGCTTTGTTTCTCAAGGTCCTGGCGTCCTGCACAGGCCTTATTTCAAAGTTTTGACATCCTCCCTTTCGGAGCGTGAAGCGCAGGAACACAGGCCGCTTGTACCTCCCTTGTCTTTCCAGCCTGAACCAGCTCTGGGGCCCTTTCTTACTGAACTAGGTGAAAGTTCCTCATGTTATCTGAGTGCAGCCTAAGACTTCAGCAAATTTAGCTCCTCATGCTAAGCAAGTTTTACAGAAGTTGTGCTAAGCAGCTATGTCTAGACAGCTTCAGTTTAATAATTTCCTTAACTTCCTTTTTATACAGTCCAAGTCCCAAAGTCTCTGCCCAATTTCAAGAAACTTCATGCATATGCATTGTGGGCATGATAAGGGGTGGTCTGGTTCGGCGCAGGCTCGGTTTGTCCCGGGTGGTCGCAGGGAGACCATTTTGGTGGTTGCAGCAGCTCAGTCCTGTTTCCACCAGAAACAGATGGAAACAGATGGCTTACTCGGGGTTACGGTTTCCTGCAAAATCTGCAACATGCACAGCAAGGCTCGCATCTTATGTACCAAGAAACGTTTAAGGCAGAAGTTCACTCATCTGTCCGCCACAAGAAGTCCTTTTGGTTGCCCTCTCCATCTCTTGCTAGCTCCAGGGCCAGCTCCAGCTGAGCTTTGGCTTGCCTAACTCCATCCCTTCCAACACAGGCAATGTCTGGTCTTCTTCCTGGGTAGCCCACTGCCCTTCCAACCTTCTGTGCACTTCCTCTGCCTTTTCAAGTCCTAAATCACAAAGTCCCTCTTCATCCATGCCAGCCTCAGGCCAGGCCCTGCTGGACTTTCCTGCAGACTTTCCTGTGTTCCTGTGCTTTGGGGACATTGTCCCTGAAGCTTCAAGAGGGCTCCATGGCTCCTCTGCCCTCCAGGGCAGTCACCCCTGGGATCCTGACAAGGATCATCCTGAACAAGATGAAATCCTCTCTGCTGCAGTCCAGGGCGAGGACTCTGTTATTCCTCTTACCTCTCCACCATCTCACAGTCACTGCAGTGACAGCCAGTCTCCACATTCACATCCCCAATGCAGGCTCATCTTCAGGGAAGAACAAAAGAAAGGGGAAGATGGCACCATCTACTCAGGGGCACAACTGCAGAGGTAGAGAACTCACACTGCAGAAAAGCCTGCATTTCTCCCCCACCACCACTGAGGGGATTCAGGACTTCTGTGTGGTTAAAGGTGGATGCAAAGAATTTCTGCGGTAATGTGGACATGCCTGAGGCAGTGCCTCCCAGGCTGCCCTTACAGTCAACAGGGAGGAGGAGGTGTTCACCTGCCTTCTTTTAGATGGTCACATAAAGCACAAATGACTCCTGTGCCAGAGACATTTGCTCTGTGCTTGCAATAGGGCCTGAGGTCATAGGCCTTTAGGATAATTCAGGTTGAAGGGGCCACAGCAGGCCTGTAGTCCAACCTGCTGCTCACAGCAGGGTCAGAGAGAGGGTCAGAAACCAAAAGATGCTCCTGCCAAAGGACTTCTGTGGTGATATGGCAGAAGGCAGTAGAGGGTTGACAGGGTGGTATAAGCCCCTTGGACAAAAGTGTTTACTTTTTCCCTTTCTCCGGAGATTTAAATCCTCCGCTGTCCAGAGAGAACAAGCTAGGACACTGACTTTGCCACTAACATGGAGGTGGAGAAGCTCCTGAGCCCCTTACAGACAGAGGTTGGTCCAAAGGCCACCACCCCAAAGGCACCAGACCCCCAGGCATGCCTGCCTTGCTGCTGGGCACCCTCCAGCCCCAGGCAGGAGGTCTGCAGCCTGCAGCCCTGGCCACCCAGCAGGTGTGGTGGGACCCCACTCCTCTAGGTGAGACTGAGTTCTCCTGCATTTCCCCAGTCTGAAGCCTACATCCCCCCCAGCTGGGAATTCAGCCAATCAGGGAGGGCCAACATGGGGCAGAGGGGGATCTGCTCCTGCCCTGGGCAGTGATTCCCTCCCTGCAGCCAGTACAGCCCTGCTGATGCCCTGTAACCAGTGAACCCAGGAGATGGGACTCTGATCTGCTCTGGCTCTAAAGATTTCTCAGCCCTCAAGACCCAGGATGCAAAGCACCGCTCTGGGGACACCTCAGCAGTCGAAGGGGCTGAATGCCTGGCGTGTTCCTGAGAACTTCTCTGCAGTCTCCCTGCACTGGTTTGACTCCTGTTGCCCATGGAGCAGAGACGCCTTTTGAGGATGAACTCACTCCCTGTGTGACTCTGAGGATGGGCTGACCAGGCAGTACAAATGCCAGCAAGGCATCCACCCCACAGCAGTGTCCCCTGACCAGGACTCCTCCTTCCAGCCCCTTGCTCCTAGAGGATTTGGGTTGGGAGGGACTGCTGGAGATCTCCAGGACTACGATCTGCTGTGAGCAGGGCTGACTTTACAATTAGATCAGGTTGGAGAGTGCTTTCTCCAGAGGAGTTTTTAAAGATCTCTTGGCCCCTGCCCAATGCTGCTCCACTATCATGCTTACTATTATTTTCTTTCCTTCAAGTCATTTGAAATTTCCTTTGCTGCCACTTGTCCTTGTTGCCTCTTGTCCTTTCCTCCCCTTGGCCCTCACCAGACCATCCCACCAACTTTGACCAAGGACAATCACAGCCTCACCTCCAAGCACAGCCTTGCTGGGATCTCCTGGGCCCATGCAGGCAGGTCATGGCAGCCAGCTCTAAGCAGAGCTATGCACTGTGGGTCCCTACATGGTCTCAGAGGAGAGCGTAGCATATGGAGACATAGCATTACCCAGGGCAGAGCCTGTGGGTCAACACCAGGGCAGAGCCAGGATCAGCAAGTGTGAGCACAGAAGACCTCCAGCCGCTCCTCTCCACACCTGGGCAGGGAGTGGCACGCCCGGCAGTGCTCCTGAGAGAGGATAGTGACACAAGAGAGGGGACACTGAGCTGTGGTGCCGGGCGCCAACCACCTGTCCTGGGTCTGGGGGTCCCAGGAGATGGTGCCAATGGCTGCAGCCCCCGAGAGATCCCCAGCCCCACTTACAACAGTGGGTTCCCTCCACAACCATCGGGAGCTGCAGAGGGGCTGCTGGGAGCACTGTGGCTGCACTGCCCACCCTGCACCCTGCACCTCACACCCAGGCTGCCCCTTGGGCTCCCTGGAGCCACAACAGAGAAGAGCCCAGTCTTGCTGGGGTCTGGGGGCATTTGTGGGATCCCAGCAGTGTGGGAGCTTCTGGAGTGTCATGGCTCCTGTTTCGATCCTGTCCCTGCGCTGGCACAGCCCTGCTGCCCTGCATGTGGCCCCGCACAGCCCCCCACTGCCCCACTGTACAGGCACTGCACAGGACAGGCTGCCTTCACAGGTAGGAAACGTCCTCCCAGCATGGTCCCCATGACAGCCTTCGGTGCCCTGTTCCCCAAGGCCCTCTTGCCCAGCAGCACCCCCACCAGTCCACAGCCCCTGCCAGCGCTCATGCTGACTCCGTGGGGGTAGCAGAAGGCCATGCTCTGGGGTCTGCTGAGGTCTGGGCCCAGGGAGAGGCCAGGCAGGGCTGACCATTCCCCCCATACACATGCTGAGCCCAGCAGGCAGATGGAGCTGGTCACATTCAAAGATCAGCCCTCACCAGGACCGAGGGGAATGGCCAGTGCTGGAAATGGCTGGTATGAGGGGCTGGGGCTGGGGCTGGGGCTGGGGCTGGGAGGAGTGTCCTGGGACAGCTTCTCATCTCTGTTCATGCAACAACAAGCTGGGCTGCATCTTTGGACTGAAGGACCCTGCTTGAAGACTCCCATGGGAGGAGGATCGTCTATAGGCCCAGTAGACGGGCCCAGGACCTCCTCTGCATGCTCCCTGCCTGACCTGCAGAGGACCCAGGAGAGGACTCATCCTCCCAGGTCTGACAGCATGATGCCCAGTCCTCCAGCTGGGCATGGAGCCTTGTCTGGGGGTGACTTTTGTGGTAAGGATCAGCATACAGGTTGGGGGAGATTGACTGAAGGACATGTGCTGGGGACAGGGCCTGAGGGACAGCAGCTTTGGAGAAAGCCCAGCTTTCAGGCACTGCACCAGGAAGAACCGACTTTATTACAGAGATACTGTGAGGGAGCCAGCTCTGACCCAGTGTTGGACACAATTTTATGCAGGCACCAGGTGAGACAGAGCAGTCTCAGTAAAAGTGGAATGAATCTAAGTATTTGTGCAGCAACATGATTACAAATAAAATAACAACAGTAATAATAGTAATAATAGAGATAAAGTGAACAAACAAAGGTTGATCCTGGTACGGGCACAGGAGGAGTCATTTGAGGAGAGTGAAGGCAATTTTACCACTGCGGCAAAATGCCCATGAAATCACTTTCCTTAGGGCATCTTGGAGCTCCTTGTTCCGCAGGCTGTAGATGAGGGGGTTCACTGCTGGAGGCACCACCGAGTACAGAACTGCTGGGCTCCTGCAGGGCCTTGGCAGCTGCTGGGCGGCCAGTGCTGCCCCGGCCGTTGCCATTAGCCCTGCTCCCAGGCCGGGCTGCAGAGCTGCTGAATCCCGGCTCTGCTGGTTTCCCCCGCTGAGATGCCCTGGCCGCAGTCCTTCCCCGTGTCTCAGAGTGTCAGGGCCCCAAGCAGGAGAGTGCTTGTTGTCCTGGGGGTGTGGAGGATTTGCTGGGTGTGTTCAGCACTGGGGCAGGAACCAGACTTGGGAGTTGTGGGAAGGCTTCTCCCTGTGGCTGGGTCATGAGGCCCTGCTGTCTGCAGCTCCATGGTCGCTGCTCCCATGCAATCCTGCTGTTAGGAGATGTTGCCCAGAATTACTTGCAGGCCTTTCTGCAATTGCTAAGTTTCATGGGCTGGATGCTACCTAGGCAGAAGCTGATCTTATTTTGGGGCAGTAACTGGTCCGTAGCGGGTGTTTTGCTGCCTGATGAGTGTTGCGAGGCCCCGGGGTGAGTCCGGGCGGCCGCTCAGGAGCTGGCTGAGCTCTGGGGGAGGCAGGTGCAGCTGCAGGCGGCAATAGCCACATGGCCGGGCTGTGGGCAGGGAGGTCACGGCTGTCTGCGAGAGCTGGGCCAGGAGATCCCCAGTGTCAAGTCAGCTCTTGGTCAGTAGCTGCCAGGCCAGCAGGAGACTTGTGGCTCTGCTGTTCATGATGAGGTCACTTCTGCCTGAGCCCCTTATAGGTCAGCAGCAGGAACAAGGCTTGGATGTTGATGGTGAGGTCACTTGTGACTGATGAACTGATTGGGTAGCAGCAGAGCTGTGGCTGGAAAGGTGCTTGTGAGGTCACTTCCAGCTGAGCAGTTGATGGGGCAGCAGCAGGTCCATGGTGGGGACATGTGCTTTGGAGATCACTTCTGCCTGAGCAGCTGATAAGCCAGGATTTGGCTCAGGGCTGGGGAAGTTATCGTGAGGTAGCTTCTGTCTCAGATGCTTATAGTCCAGTGACAGGCACATGGCTGTGAAGGGGACTGTGAGGTCATCTCCTTCTGAGTCCCTGATAGGCCAGCAGCAGGCCCCTGCCTGGGAAGTCCCTTGTGAGGTCACTGCAGACAGAGCAGCTGGCAGGCCAGCAGCTGGCCCCTGGCTGGGAACTGACTCTGAGGTCCCTCCTGTCCCAGCAGCCTCTGGGGCTGCAGCAGGTGCCTGGCTGTAAAGGTGCCTGTGAGGTGCCTTCTGGGTGAGAAGCCGATAGGCCAGCAGCAGGCTGTGAAGTGGGGAATGTGCTGGTGAGGTCAGTTGTGTGTCCGTCTGTGATAGGCCAGTAGCAGGCCCATTGCTGGGAAGTGACTGTGAGGTCATTTCCTCCAGAGCAGCAGGGAGGCCAGCAGCAGGCCCGTGGCAGGGACGGTGTTTGTGAGCTCAGCTCTGTCTCAGTGCCTGACAGACTGTGTGGAGGCACATTGCTGGGAGAGTCGCTGTGAGGTCACTTGTCTCTGCAAGGCTAGCACTTGGCTAATGGCTTGGGCATTTGCTTGTGAGGTCACTTGTGCCTGAGTCCCTGATAGGCCAGCAGCAGGCAGAGAGGTGTGGAGGTTGCTTGTGAGGTCTCCTTGGCAGAGGAAATGGTAGGGCAGCAGCATGCTGGTGGCTGTGGAAGGTATTTTGAGGAAACTTGTGTCTCTAAAGCCACAGGCCAGCAGCAGGCACCTGGTGGGGGCATGCACTTGTGAGGTCACTTCTATCTGAGCAACTGCCAGGCCAGCAGCTGCTGGTGGTGAGGTGACTTCTGGGTGTGGTGAGTGTGCTCAGAGGAGGGATTGACACCTGCAGATCTCTACAGCAATACAGAAATGCAAGTATGTGCAAAGCTGACAGGCCAACACTTGACTCCTGTGTGGGGTCAGTGGGTGTGAGGTCCTGTCTGCCTGAGTACCTGATAGGCCACTAACAGGCACAGGGCTAGGATGTAGGTTTTGGGGTCACCCCCGTCTCTGCAGGTGATTGGCCAGCAGCAGGCACACGACTTGAATATTGATTGTGAGGTCCCTTCTGCCCAAGTACCTGACTGGACAACAGCAGGCACGTAGCTGCGTCACATCCATCAGGAAACTGAAAGGCTGGTGCGTGGGCTTGGATGTTGTTTGTGAGGTTCTTTGTAGCTGATCAGCTGATGGGCCACTGAGAGGCTGATGGGTGGCAAAGTTATGATGAGGTGAATTATGTCTTGGAAGTTCCTAAGCTACTAGGAGGACCCTGGCTGTGAAGATGACAGTGATGTCACTTCTGTCTCTGAAGATGATGGTCCAGCAGCAGGCACCGGGGTGTGGAAGTGCCTGTGAGGTCACTTATCCTGGAGAAGGCGTTAGGCAGCAGGCTCACAGCATGGGAATGTGCTTCTGAGATCACTTGTGCCTGAAGACCTGATTAGACAGCAGGCACAGAGCCTGCTGACACAGAGCCTGCAGGCACAGAGCCCTCGCCCTGCTGGCAACACTCTTCCCAGTGCAGCCCAGGAAGCCATGGGCTTTCTTTGCCACGAGGACATGTTGCTGCCTCATGCTGCTTCCTGTTGTCTACCAGCACCCCCAGGTCCTTCTCTGCAAAGCTGCTGTCCAGCTAGTCAGCGCTCAGTGTGTCCTGGTGCATAGGGTTACTCTTTCTCATGGGCATTTCCCTTGGTGGAGCTTCATGAGGTTCCTCTGTGCCCATTTCCCCATCCTGCCAAGGTCCCTCTGCATGGGAGTGCAGACAGCTGTGGTATCATGGCTGTGTTTTAGGAGAAGATTGTGTCTCAGGAGCTTGTAGGCCTTTAGGTCTACATGCACATGACCCTGCACAGGGGAACTGTGAGGTGACTTGTGTGTCTGCAGGTGATGGGCCAGGAGCAAGCACAGGAGTTGGAAACTGTCTGTGAGGTCACTTCTGTCAGAGTGCCTGATAGGCCAGCAGCAGGCACCTGGGTTGCATTGTGATTGTGAGGTCACTTCTGCCTGAGTACCTGACTGGATAGCAGCTGGCACATAGCTGGGTCATGTCCCTCTGAGAAGCTGACCTGCCAGCAGCAGGCATATGGGGTTGGAAGATGATGAGAGTACTGGTTTCTGAGGGGCTGATAGGCTCCAAGGCTCAAAGGCCAATCTGAGGCACATGGCCACAAAGGTGATGGTGAGCTCACTTCTGTCTCTGCAAGTGATGAGCAAGGAGCAGCAGTCTGTGAGGTGACTTGTGTCTCAGTACCTGGGGTGTGAGTTTTCTACCTGGGTAGTTTGCACCTCGAAGTAGATGGTGCCATCTTCTCCAGTTTTTCTTTCCTGGAGCTCAGACATGGACGTTTTGCCCTCAGGGGAGCTGAATCCCGCCCATGACCATTAAACCCATGCCCTGTGTTCATCCAGAGGACAGCAGGGAGGGTTTTCTCCTGTTGGCTTGCTCCCATGTCACAGGGGCTCTTCAGCTGGGATTTGTCTCCCCTTGTTTTGAACAACCACCACTGGGAGGTCCGTCCACTCTTGCTCGTACAGGCTTCTCTTACAGCTGACAAAGGGTCTCAATCCTCATCTGGGGTGATTCATCCTTGCAGCACCATGAACTCACCTGGCTCCTCCATCCTCTCGGCCTCTGGGAGCCTGATCAGCCCAGGCACAGCCTGGCTGTTAGCTCACTCCTGGAGTCCTCTTTAGAGGTGAACCCCGTCTGAGATGAAATCCCAAGTGTGGTTCTGAAGCTACTTTGGACAAAGGTGCCCTCTTGGCAGTGAGGTGTGGAAAAAAACAAGTGAGGCTCAGTTCCTTGTAGAGTTGTCCTGGGCTGACCCAGCAGGCCTTGCACAGTTAAACTCACCCACCCATCATCAAACTGTACCTTAGAGCATGCAGTGTGACTCCTTCTTGGTAGCACACTATATAAAACCCCCCCTTTGGCTGGTAATAATATATCATGCAAAATTTTGGGAACACTGAGCTGCCAAAGGAAACTTCCAGATCCTGCCTGTGCTGTCCCTGGGCTGCAGGGGCAGCACCCTGGGCTCGGAGGAGATCTAGGCGAGGAGCTGTGCGCTTCTTGGTGGCAGGTCCGCTGCAGGGGGGCGAGTCCTGAGCAGGGTGGCCATGAGCCGTGCCTGCCTGCCTGCCGGCCGCGGGCTGGTGGGGTGGCTGCAGCAGAGGTGCCCTCACAATCAGCACCCAGATGGGTCCCTGTCACCTGCATCTACCCCTCCCCTCCCCAGGGCTGTCACTGCTGCTGGGTGGGCTCTCTGATGCACTGGATGACATCACAATGCCTGCTGGCCAGCACATCTGCTGAGGGCCAATCAGGCTGCTGCAGTGGAAGTGACCTCACAATCAACACTGCAGCCATGTCCCCTTTGCCTGCCTCTCCCCATGCTCTGCAGATGCAGAAGAAAGGGCAGAGAGGCAGAAGAAGAGATAGGCAGTACGTCTATTTGAATACCGTAGTTCCTCAGAACAAAGTTTCTCCATGCAGAGTGCTGGTAGGAAATGTATCGGGAATTAATAACTGTAAGTATATATATGTGTATATATATAATAAATATATACTGTTAAAGAATAGCGAACTGACACTGTCTAGAGGTAGCTGCTTAGCACAACTTATATAAAACTTGCTTAGCATGAGGAGCTAAATTTGCTGAAGCCTTAGGCCGCACTTAGATAAAATAATGAACTTTTACTTAGTCCAGTAAGAAAAGGGCCTCAGAGCTGGTTCAAGCTAGGAAGATAAGGAAGTTACAAGCAGTCTGCATTCCTGCGTCTCACACTCCGAAAGGGAGGGTGTCAAGACTTTGAAATAAGACCAGTGCAGGGCATTAGGACCTTGAGGGACAAAGCCTTAGCTCACTGCTGGGGCAGGGTTGTTATGATTTAGAATCTCCTCCTCCTCCTCCTCCTCAGGACCTTAAGACACAACAGTAAGATCCAACAAAAACAGAGGTACAGCCATCATCAGAGACTGCAAAAAACCAAGAATAAGGAGAAAAACAGCTTACCTCAGAATGACGATGAGACCCAATGAGGAGCAGGAGACCCCAGACCAAAAAAATTACTATTGATCTAACTACCGCATGAGGGGTGGGAAATGTAAGCTGAAAAAACTATAATTGTCCAGGATTTGTTTATGTTAGGGTCCCTCTTCAGAGGCACCCAGCTCGAGCTGTAATTACTGCATATGCATCATTAATATTTAATTATTTATTTTGTTTTGAGTTGGCTCTGAAATTTTCTGAATTCTGAAATTTTAGGGTCGGGCCCTGTTATGGTGGCCGACAAGCCTATTTTCCGTAACATATACAATAAAAAAAGAAATAAAAAATCCATTGCAATTGATAAAATTGCATAGAGTTATTTTTCGAATAGGTTTCACCTTATGACTAGAAGTCGGTGTTCAGGCCTTTATTCATTTGCCCACAGATAGAGGCTATTGCTGCCTGAGATGCCCTTGGGGTGGCTGTGTGCCCATGGGGAGCTGGGAAATGTGACCCAGGACCTACGAGAATCTTTCTGGAGCATTAGGTGGTCACCAGAAGAAGTCTCTTCAAGACCTCTCAGTGAGACAACTTATTTCTCTCCCTTGACTAGAAAGGGAAGTCCAGACAATTGCGTTAGACGTGTGCACTAAAATGGCCTGGCATTGTGTGAGATCAGCCTCATCTCTATGTCACCTCAAATGCAGTAGCACGTCATTTGCCGTGCAGGGAAGGAAACGGGAGTGTGGCTAGATGATTAGGGACTGCTTTTGGACATCACTCTAACACAGCTATGTTGAGGTTTGTGCAGATTTGGCCATCCGAAGATGCAGCATTTCACTGAAGCTGGTCACCCTGCTTGCCTCTATCAGTCGAGAGAGCACGACACCTCAGAGTGTGACTCGCTCTGTGCAGAGAGTGAGGAGTGGCATGGGCAGCCCTGGGCAGGGGGTGGCTTTGGTGCACTGGACTCTATGCGAGACACAAAAATATCTGTTTTAATGGTGCAGGTCTGATTATAACAGAAAGGTCTAGAAACAGTCAATAAAAAATGAAACAAGGAAGAAATTAAGAGAATGATCCAAAGAGAAGGAATGTTTGGTTGCAGTTTCCAGGTTTTAGCCTTCTCTGTGTTCTTATGGTCCTTCTTTGGTTTGATTTCTTTTCTTTAATATAGTTGTCTTTTATGACGATTTTGTGATTTTTCCTTGTTTTGTTTTTTTGTTTTCAGAAGGAAAGTGATTTTCAGAACTGGGGTGGGATGCAGTCACAGGGTCATGGACATGTGGTGCCATTGCAGGTGCCCTGGTCCCCTCTGCCCAGACTCCCTCTGCAGCTCCCAGGGGCTCCGGTCTCCCACAGGTCCCCTGTGAGAGCTGCCAGGCCCAGGCAGGTGCCTCAGAGACACCGGGGCCTCTCCAAGTGCCACTGGGTGCTTGTGGTTGGACAGCTGAGCTCTGCCTGGAAGGGTGAAGAACTGTTTTCAAGATTTCAAAAATAGGTGCCCACTTTCATCAGCTCAAATGATTGGCTAATTTTAAAGTCAATGTTTTCCTGTGATGAAACGGTGGAAATCTTCAGGAAGGGTCTTAATCTCGGGAGAAGAAATATTGATCTGCCCTTGACCTTGTGTTTCCACTGCTCTGTCTAGTAGGCTGTGGATGAAATATCAGTGATCTCTCACATATTTTCACATGTCCTGATTAAACTGATCATTTCTAAAGTCATCTTTGCATCAGACGATCGGGGCATATGCACTCTTCATAGTTTTCCAATTTTCCTCCCTCCTCCCCTTGCTCTTTACTCATTCAGATACCTCTCAACTCTCCAGTTGCTGCTCTGAGCTTCTGGGAGCCTGAAGCTTGCCTCGTCTTTCAGCAGTCTCATTGTCTCTTTAGCCAGCTCCTTTGTTCTGCTTCTTGTCTATCCCTTCCTATCTATCTGTCAAAACCATTTCAAGGAAGGTTATGTCTTGTGGGCAGTGGAGCTCACTGGAGGCAGCTTGGACATACAGTTGAGGAGTGTCTTTTATCTTTTGTCAAACTGTTTCAAATTTTATTTTTGTTTGATCACAATTAAGACAAATCCTTCTGTGTCTCTGCAGCTAGTTCTCTAAGGAAAGCAGGTAGGAATAGGTGCACATGAGCTGTAACCTTCAGCTAGAGACTTGAGAGGAAAAAGGTTAGATTTTAACTAGAGTGATCTAAGTCCCCAGTGGCTGATGAGGGAACTGGCAGGGCTGGGGAGCCGGGGAGGAAGGTTGTCCATACATGTCTCCTATCAAAAATACTGCTTTTCCTACATGCCCAGACGTCATTCGGAGACCCAGTGGGTCAGTATGAATTGGAGAATGTGGGTATCACTTATTCTGAAAACTGAAGAATAAAGAAAGCTTCAGAAGCTGACATCTTTTGTTTTCAGGTGCTCATTGAAATCTGCCTAATTTCACCTGAAAACTTTCTAATTAGCCACACAAGACTTGAAAAACTGAAGGGAATTATGGAAAGAGGCATGACTCCTTAAAGGGTTTTTAATGACCCCTTGGGTGTATTTGGTGCTGAGCCCATGAAAGACAATTGCTGAGAAGAGACTCAACAAACCGCTCAAGAAGTTGAAGTCAGAAGCAAATCCCAGGTTTCTTGGAGCGTTAACAGGTCCCACTGAGGGCCATTACCAGCAAAGTCTCCCCAGGGGCTGATTAGAGCAGAAAGTTGGAGGCCCTGATTGCAGGCAGGCAAACGTAATGTGCAGGTGACTCTTATGCCAAGTCAGCCTTGATGTGTGTTATCAGGCAGAGCAGCCAGGCACTGACACCCAGCCCCTGGGCAAGGTGATCCTTTCCATCCTGCATTGCTCAGGGCTCTTCCTGGGGGCAGTGTGCGGGTGGGGGTGCGCAATGCCAAATGCTAGACCATGATACGGCACCTCCTGAGCTCCCAAGGGACAAGGAGGCAGAAAGGCCACAGTGCTTTGAGGAATGGCGTCTTCTCATGGGCTTCGGTGGCAGAGACTCCAGCCATAGGAAGAGGACAAAGACCTGGCTGTGTTGGGAGGTGTCAGCCTTGGTAGTACCCCAGGCCATCTCCACCACAGGCTGTCCTATCCTTTCCCACGCCTGTGCCTGTTTCCCTGCAGACTCTAGACACTCAACCTGCTTCTCCACCTTGCTCTCACCCTGGGATCTCCTGACCTCTCCTGATGTCTCCCTGTCCTCACTTGCTTCTCCTTGAAACACAAAGCCAGGGGCTGATCACAGACTCCCTCTGGGTGACCTGTAGCACCACAGCACTACCGTACGAGTGACATTTCCCTTGACCTCCTGGCTGTGCTCCTGCTCAGACAGCCCATGATGCTTCTGACCTTCTTTGCTGCCAGGGAACACTGATGGCTCATGTTTTGCTTCCTGTCCACCAGGACCCTCAGGTCCTTTTCCACAGAGCCGCTCCCCAGGCACTCAGACCCCAGCCTGTAACACTGTGGGGTGTTGGTTAATCCCAGGCGCAAGACCTGGCATTTGTCCTTGTTGAATTTTGTGAGGTTCCTGACAGCCCATTCCTCCTGCCTGTCTAGCTCCCTCTGAGTGGCAGCCCTCAAGCATATGACTGCCCCCCTCCCCCACCTCCAGTTTGGGGTCATCCACAAGCGTGAGGAGTGTTACCTCCTCCATGTAACTAGTACAGATGATAAACAGGACAAGTTCCTGGGGAGAGATCAGTGGTACTGCAGTTCTCCCTGTCCTCCAAGAAGAGTGCTGCCCATTCACCACTGCCCCCTGAACATCCAAGCAGCTTTTACGCATCTGGTTGTCTACTCTTCTGGACTGTAACGTTCTAACGTGCATACAAGAATATTGTGGGAGGCAGTGTCAAACACGTTGCTGAAGTCTGGGTAAAAGACATTTACTCTTCTCCATCCACAAATGCAGTTATTTATTTATAGCAGGCAATCAGGTTGGTGAGGCACAATCTACCCTGGGTAAATCAATGCTAAGTGTTCCCAGGCACCTTCTTCTCCTTCATGTGCCCAGAAATGTGATCTGAGAGGATTCTTTCCATGACTCACTCCTCACCAAAGTGAGGCTGAACTGCCTGCAGCTCCCCAGGTTGCCCTGGTGGCCTTTTTGGGAGATGGATGCAACATTTGCCTTTCTCCAGTCATTGTGACTTTACCCCATCTCCACAACCTTTCAAAGATGGTAGCGAGTGGCCTTGCAGTGACAGCAGTCAGCTCTCACAGCATCCTCGTATGCAGCCCATCCAACCCCCCTGACTGGTGTAGTTTGAGTTCTCACAAGGAATCCCTCACTAACCTCATCCATCATTGGCTGCTTTTCTCCTCTGGAGCCCTGACTCAAGGCACAACAGCCCGGGAGACCTTGCTTGTGGAAATGGAAGCTGGATTCCATGGGCTGAGTTCCTCAGACCTATCTGCATCTGCTACTAGAGGATTCCCTTCCCATTTAGCAGTGAGGCCACATTTTCCTTTTTATTCTTTGATTCTTATGGGAGCAGTAGCAGCTCATCTTCATGCCCTTGACATCCCCTGTGAGGGTCAATCCTAGGGGAGCTTTTTCTTCCCTAACACCAAGCCTATGATGCTGGACAATATTTCTAAATTCCTCCTTGGCCTCTCCCTTCTTCCCCCTGCTGTATGCTGCCCTATTACCATGACTGGTCATGGTGACACTTGTTACCAAGAGCCAAAGACACTGTGTGTGCCATGGCCCCACTTCAGAGCAGAGACATGCTGGCATAGATAGCTGGTGGCACTGTAATGGTGAAAGGAGGTTCCCACTAAGAGAGCAAACCCTGCAGTGCCCAAGGCCAGGGAGAAACAGAGCTGGGCCGTGCTGAAATGGCAGGAGAGGGGTTTGCTGCCTGAGCTGATTCACAGCACCATGGGGCCTGTGACAGAAGTGAATCCATCTCCAAGTAGGACAACGTGCCTCTGAAGAAGTCTCTGGGCCTGGGCAGCCTGAGATCCAGGCACTCTGTGGACATCATTAGCCCAGTCTCTGTTCATATCATCTGGGGGTGAGAAGATGTTCATGGGGCGGAGAGCAGGAAGGGTTTGCGAGTGCAGAGACTAGAGTGGAGACCTTGGTGTGATGTGCCTTTCCCATTTATGCAGCACGCTTGGATGCAGATGGGAGGGACTTGGCCTAAAGGCAGTGGTGGGATTCATTTGTCTGGGCACAGGTAGAAAAACCTGAGATAACCTGGGGGGTTTGCCCAGCAACCCCTCCAAAAGGGTATTGTTTTCCCATAGGTCCCACCCATGCATTTGTGCTAGAAACCCCAGACATCCGACATGGACCTGCCTGTTTATTTTGATGTCATTATACCAAGTGTCTGCACTGAATTACATCAGCAGTTTGCACTATAGGCATCTCTGTGTGTCTCGGCTTCATAGTGAGTGGTGCTCTAACAGTAGTGGGCATCTAGTGTCCTTTGAGATGGTCAAGGAAGTTCCCCATCTCGTCCCCACCTGATGCTGCAGGAGGATGGGGGGGTCACACAGTCACTCCAACAGAGCAGGCAGATACTGGCACATGCCTTGGACCATCTCTGTCTCTTCACATGTCACCAAGTGTTTGTGTGTGGGCAACTGACTCCCACCCTCCATCTCCAGTGACTCCAAAGGGAGCTTAGACAAGGAGCTCATGGGCAGATCTCTCTGTTGTGCACGCTTCAGCTTGGGGAAGGGGAATCCCACCTCCTGTGTGTTTGTGGATATAATGGGAGGGATCTGAATCCCACTCCAGCCCAGGGCCTTCTAAACCATCATGAGATGCCCAGATTGACTCATCTGAATCAATACCTGAACCATGTGTAAGTGAACTCCCTTTTTGTCCCCATCTAGTTGTCCTGCTTAGTGAAGAGATGGGAATAGGGGCTTCCAGAGTGGGATGTTTCCACCTCTTCCAAATAACCATCCACTGATGAGACAAATTGAAATGCTGGAATCAGTCTGCCTTCAGTGTTTAGAGAGGAACCATCAGTGATTATTTTAGTTTATTGCAGTGAACATTTCCCAGGAGGAGGGAGCACGAGGGACAGAGAAATTTGTGTCTTCAGCTGGGCCTCTGCTCCTGAGCAGGGCCAGGCTCCTGGGATGGAGGGAGCTCATGGCAACCTGCCAGCACTGCCCAGACACAGCTGTGTGCAGGAGCAGCTCCTCTGCCAAGAGCAGCAGGTCTGCGGGCACTCCCTGCTGCTGCTGACATGAGCTGAGAGAAGGCAGAGAGAAGTGCAAGGCAGTGTGGAGTGGGAGGACAGAGGAGAGCTCCTTGTGGGAGAAATCTTCACAGCCCTTTGCACGGTAAGTCTCTGGCTGCAGGGCAAAGCTACAGAGGTTCTTGGAGGGGCCTTCTGAACCCAGCCCATGCCATGGCAGAGAGGATTTTTAATGCTCTCTCTCCTGGATTATCCAGGGCATAGCAGGAGGAGGAGATGCTTCAGAGCAGGATTCCCTGCCATACTGTCACAGGGACAGGGCATCCTGCTACCTTCTTCCAGAGATACTGCAGTGGTGTGCTGCTGGGGTGTGCACACAGGTCTGCGCAGGGCAGTGATTCAGAGCAGCATCCCTGTGCCCCAGGGTGCTGTGTGCCCAAGGCAGTGACTCTGCCGCCTGCGAGGGTCAGCACTCAGCCTGCCTGGGGAGCTCCCCACGGTGCTGCAGGGAGAAGCTCTGGGTGGGAGGATGGACCCCTGGCCAGGCAGGTTTGTTCTCCCATCAAGAGGGTGCTGCATGGGTCAAGGCTGCTCACAGCTCCAGCTCATGCACAGGACATGTCCAAGGGGTGTTTGCAAGAGGAAGATCAAGAGAAGGGCTACTTCCAAGGGAAGGAGCTTTCCTTCTGGTGTTTGTGCTCTCAGTTTGCTCCCTAATTTTAGCAGGGAGAAAAAAGGAGAGTGTTCTGTTTTGGCAAGGAACTGGGACTCACAAACCTTCCCTCTCAGAGATCAGGAGGTCTGGGAGAAAGCTCAGCAAACCCCTTCAACCCCACCTCCAACTACAGACAGCATCAGCACCAGCATCACCTGTGTGGTCTCCCTGGGGTTTATGTTACCTGCTCCTTACGAACTGCAGGCACAGAGATGCCTCTGGACAGTGCGCTGTCCCGGGAGCTTTCTGTCGGGCAGATCTGAGCACACAAAAGGTGTGATGTGGTCTGTGAGCACTGACTGGGAAAAGATGTTGGGAGAGACAAAGGTCCCAGCAGGGACTGCTCCAGGCAGCAGAGACAGGCAAGGAAGGAGAGGGAACTGTTAACAGAAGCATCGTGGGAGGATGGATTTGGGCAAGTCATGGTCAGTCCCTCCAATGCAAACACATTGCACTGAGCAAGTCCCCCCCACATCTCTGCTCCCACCCAGCAGACCCTCTGCACTCACAGCCATGGAGTCCAGGGCATGAGCTGCCTCCTCTGCAGCCAGACCTCCAGCAGAGGAGAGGGGCATCTCTCCTGCCAGGGGCCTGTTTAGTGCTGCCCAACAAAGGGGCTGAGAGTGACTGCCCTGCAATGTCACCATCTGCCAGGTGGCATGCCCCGCAGGTAAGGTGAAGGCTTTCCCAAGTGTCCCTCTGTCCCTCTCCTTGCCTCCCTTGGCAGCAGGATCATCATATTGCTCCTTCTTTCCTCTCCTGTCCATGCTGCTCCTGTTCTTCTCTCGGGCTCTCCGGGGGTGGATGAGTATTCAGCTGCAGTTCAGACGCGTGCCCTGCGAGTTGGGCAACAGAGGGGTCCGCATGGAAGTGAGGGGTCTGCAGCCTCCTCCTAAGCTGTGCGGCTCCAGGAAATGCAGTCTGTTGAGTTGGGAAATGAGCTGATCCTCCCTTAAGGAGAGCCCCTCTGCAGTCCTCCTGGTCCTTTGACTGTGGTGTCCTGCCAGGCTGCGAGCTGCCCTCCAGAAAGGCACTGCTGTCTCGTAGCATATCTGTAATATCTGAAAGACCATGAAGATGGTACAGAGATGCTGAGAGTATGGAGATGGTCATGGGAGGCTGTATATGGGCATCTGAAAAGAGCCCTGTGTGTCCTTGGCTAGAAGGGGAGTGTGGAGACCTCCCTCAGGTGCCTGGAGAAAGGGTGAGAAGGCTGGAGATCTGCACTTTGAAACTGGACCCCTTTGCTCTCAGCCATGGCTGGTTTCCTTTCAGGGCAACATGAGAGTACGATTGTCCACCAGCTCAACAAGGTAGGAGGACAGGACAGCAGGGAACAAGACTAATAGACAGACCAGCTGTCCTCACGCTGCAACAAGGGACAGTGAATCCATTTATCTCAGAACTCACAGTAGAAACGGCAAGGATTTCTGCCTTTGAGGAACACCCCCCCAGGGGTGACAAGGACATCTCAAAGAAGATAAAATATCCCTAAAACTCTGTTCCTCAAACTTCCTTCTTTAGATTTGGGAGTGAAGATGCTGGAAAGCCCTTCTATGTGATGAGTGTATTTCACCTGACAGAAATGGTGAATGTCAGAGTTAATCACTCCCATTCCCCTGTTCCCACTGCTGTACAGCAGGACAGACTGCTCTGGAGTGCAGAGGCAGAGGCCCCTGCTCCTCACAGCAGCACACTCAGCCAGGGCAAAGTGGAGCCCAAGCAAGGGAGCTGCACAGAGATGCTCTCAGTAAAGAGAGGCAATGTGGGGGGTTGTATGAGAACAGCAACAACTGGGATTTTGCTTGTAGTCTCTCCTAACTTCTCAATGTGTTTTCTCCTTTGGACAGTCTCCCATGCCCGAAGATAGCAAAATGTCCAACAGCAGCTCCCTCAATGAGTTCTTCCTCCAGGCGTTTGCAGACACACGAGAGCTGCAGCTCTTGCACTTCTCGCTCTTCCTGGGCATCTACCTGGCTGCCCTCTTGGGCAACGGCCTCATCATCACAGCCGTAGCCTGCGACCGTCACCTCCACACCCCCATGTACTACTTCCTCCTCAACCTCTCCCTCCTCGACCTTGGCTCCATCTCCACCACTGTCCCCAAATCCATGGCCAATTCCCTGTGGGACACCAGGGCCATTTCCTATTTGGGATGTGTTGCCCAGGTCTTCCTGGTTGCATTCTTGTTTTCAGCACAGTATTCTGTCCTCACAGTCATGGCCTATGACCGCTATGTTGCCATCTGCAGACCCCTGCACTACGTGACCCTCCTGGGCAGCAGAGCTTGTGTCAAAATGGCAGCAGCTGTCTGGGGTACTGGTTTTCTCAGTGGTCTCCTGCACACTGGGAACACATTTTCAATACCACTCTGCCAAGGCAACACAGTGGAACAGTTCTTCTGTGAAATCCCCCAGATCCTCAAGCTCTCCTGTGCAGACTCCTACCTCAGGGAACTTGGGCTTATTGTGGTTACTGACTGTTTAGGCTCTGGGTGTTTCATTTTCATTGTGCGGTCCTAAGTGCAGATCTTCACTGCTGTGCTGAGGATCCCCTCTGAGCAGGGCCGGCACAAAGCCTTTTCCATGTGCCTCCCTCACCTGGCCGTGGTCTCCCTGTTTGTCAGCACTGCAATGTTTGCCTACCTGAAGCCCCCCTCCCTCTCCTCCCCAGCTCTGGATCTGGTGGTGGCTGTTCTGTACTCGGTGGTGCCTCCAGCAGTGAACCCCCTCATTTACAGCATGAGGAACAAGGAGCTCAAGGATGCCCTGAGGAAAGTGCTTTCATGGACATTTTTCAGAAGTGATAGCATTGCCATTTCTCTCCACAAATGACTCCCATGGTATCCCATACCAGGACTGAGCATTTTTCGTTCACTTTTTAGTGTTTGTATTGTTACTATTATTAGTAGTATTTGTACTCATGTTGCTGCACAACTGCTTGGGTGCATTTGACCTTTACTGAGACTGCTCTGTCTCACTTGATGCCCATGTAAAATTGTGTCCAACACCGGGTCAGAGCTGACTCCCTCACAGTATCTCTGAAATAAAGTAGATTCTTCCTGGTGCAGTGCTTAAAGGCTGGCTTTTCTTCCAAAGCTGGTGTTGAGAATAGGCCCAACGAAATTATGACCAAAGGGGCTGCTGCTGATGGGGTTGTCCATGGGTTCAGGAGCAAAAAGCTCATAATCGTATAATGATCTCTTAGAGACCAAGGGCTGTATTTAGGACTCCCCCATCGGTGTCCAGTGACAGTGGAGGGGATGAGTGGTCACAGATTTACATACCCAGAGCTGTGCCACATGTTAAGGCCCAGTGTCAGATGCCTGTCCTTCTGGAGGGGAAGCTGGAGGTGCCCGGAGAGCACAGGGGATCTGCTGGGAGAGCGTGTGCCTAGCATGGGCAGTGAGGGGAGCCTCACAAAGGCAGATGTCCTCCAAGGTGGAGTCACTTGAAGGTAAAGCACTAAACCCAGGTATCTGGGGGCAAAGGAGGCCTCTGCAATCCCCGGAGAGGCAGTGGGGACCCAGCTGGCATGGAGAAGGGAGACTGGAGAGTGATTCATGTCATCGTCAATGAAGTACCACGTGCTGAATCTGGAGGCACACCTGGACACAACTAGTAGCTTTGGAAATGCCCAATAGTCCTTCCAAGCACCTGCCACGTCTGCATCCCCCTGGAGGGATTTGAGACCATGATCCCCGTTTGGCTGGATCTGCCTCCGACCCTGACCAGCACAGCCAGTGCAGAGTCACCCCGGGGCCCCACAGCCTCACTCTGCAGAGCAGCACGGTTAGCTCAGGGCCTTGGAAGGAGAACAGGGGAGGGGGGTGTGGGAATGGCCAGTGAGATCAGAGAAGGGATTGGGAGAGATGAGAAGAAAGTGGAACTGGGCTTGAAAGTGTCTTGGAGAAAAAAATAGTGACATTTAATCCAAGACAATGTTCAGAGTGTGGGTACACTACAATGAGCGCTCAGTGCAGAGCCAGAAGCCCTTGCTGTCCTGGCCTCTACATGGCCTGGGAAGTGGCTGAAGAAGGATTAATGCTCCCCACCCTCCCAGCTTATCATGCCATGATCCCTCCTGATGGGTGGCTCCAAAAGAAGGCTGGCACCCTTTGTCAGAGCTTGCGTTGAAAGAAGCAGGACCCGGGAGCTACATCAGTTTGCTGCTGTCCCCACATATTCTTGCAACAATCTCCCCCACCCTGTGCACTGGTTCTTACCCCAAAAGTCACACCCAGACAAGGCTCCATGCCTAGCTAGAGGATTGGATGTCCAGCCGTGAGTCCTGGGAGGACGAGCCCTCTCCCGGGTCCTCTGCAGGGCTGGCAGGGAGCATGGGCCTGTAGACCATCCTCATCTTGTGGGGGGCCTCAAACAGGGCTGGATCTCTGGCCAGCACTGGCCATTCCCCACTGTAGTGAGAACACCTGTGGAAGACCTGGCAAGGAGTCGGGGACTGGCAGAGTACGTGGCAGCAGCCCCAGCATGTGAAACTACACACTGACCAAATTCCCATCAAGGCCAGACATGCATATTCCCTTTTGTCAAGAATGTCTAGCTGCTTCCTGGAGAGTAGCTTCTCTAGGTTAGCACAGCTGAGATAAGGAAATAGTTCTAGTAGACTTAAGGGGCCCTTAGGATACAATGAGTCGAGCCTCACCTGGGCATCCGATCCGTGTGTTTGACCCGTGCCTCCAGCAGCCTCCCATCAGCAACCCCTCCTCACGGTTCCTGGGGCTGCACATGCAGCTTGGAGTGTAAGTCCTTTATTAAATCTATCCTGTTTAATCCCTTACGAACCTTGAGTGTCTCTCTCCGCTGGTGTGCAACCTTCTCCTGCCTGCCTTGCGGTCACATTTGGCGTAGTTGGCAGGAGAACGGTGTGGAGATAACTCTTTGGAGGCGAAAGGACATGGAGGAGGCAGGGAGCCATGCTCCTGGGTGGCCGTTACAGGTCGGTGGGCACCCATGGCTAGCAGGCTGGTGGGGTAGGTCACCCCCACAGCATGGCCGGAGCTAGAGAGTGAGCTGGGGGGATCCCCAGAGCGGCTTCTGGAACTGGTTTCCAAGCTCCAGCTGGAAAAAACAGGGCTGGTAGTGCACAAGGTAGTGGAGGATTTGGGGTGGATCCTCCTGACAGCTCTCCGCACCCTGGACAAGGTGTTACTGATGCAGCACCAGCAAAACGGGCAGTTGGAAAGTGATCTCAAAGCCGCTAAGGAGGCTTGCCAAGCCTCCCAGGAGGCTGCAACTACAGATGGAACCAAGAAGCTGTAGCACCAACATGCCGTTTTGGCTGCCCACATTGCAAATTGCCAGGGTTGACAGGGGGGTCGGCGAGATGTCCATCCCCTGGTGATGTGGGCACTGGTGCGAAAAGCAGATTGGGATCTGGAAACTTGGGGTGGCAATGTCTGGGACCCTGACGAGGCCCCCAGCTTGGAATCAGACACAGAGCAGGAGGGGGAGGCAGCTGCCCGGCCGGTTGCAGAACAGCCGCTCACTGGACCAAATGCAGCCAATCTGCAAGGGACCACAACTACTGGCGACTTTAAAGCCTCAGAGCTGCAGGATGTGCAGGGTGCTGCAGGCAGCAGCCCTGTGAAGGCTTGTTAGAGTGGCTGCTCAGGCTGTGGGACGATGGGCAGAGATGGTTTATTTTGCTAGAGAGGAGCTTGGTAGGATGGAGCTCTGCCCCAGGATCCCAGGAGAGCACAAGCAGGATCCATGACACCCACTGCCCCACCAGCAGCGTGTATGGAGGGGGAGCTGCCAGTGGCACAAACAGGGGCCAGGCAGCATTGCCCCCCTTGCACCTGCTTAGCTCCACAGCAGTTGTGGACCAATAAGGGATATATCTGCAGAGGACAAAAGCCTGGGGAGGTGTGGCAAACTGATCATATTGGATCCTTACCGGAGATCCAGCGGCACAGATATGTCCTGGCTGCTCTAGATACCTGCTCTGGGCTGTTGTACACCTACTCCTGTGCCACAGCCACCTAAGCTCACACCATTAAGGCATTAGAAGATTTGATCGGGTTATGTGGTTCCCCCGTGGAAATCCAAAGTGATCAGGGCACTCATTTTACAGGGAATGATGTTCAGAATTGAGCTGGAGAGCGGGGAATAGCCTGGACATATCACATACCCTGCCTTCTGCAAAGGGCAGGATTGATGGAACGAATGAAGGGGCTGCTCAAAGAGCAGCTGCACAAATTGTCTCCTACTGGTGCACTCGCAATGTGAAGGGAAAACATTCATCAGGCAACTGCCTACCTCAGTCACCACCCACTGCGTGGCTCTCCCTCGTATGCTCGCTTCCAAGCAGAATCCATGGAGCGGCCACGTGTGCTTAGAGTGCAAGGGCTGCACCCCCAAGCCTGCCTCCCCATGTGAGCCAAGCCCGGGAGTGCAGGGTTGGGTCTGCGATTGCCACACAAAGAAATGACCCTGGAACTGGAGAGCCGCCATCTTGTGAGTGTGCGGTTGGTGGTCACCATACCTCAGGAGCATTATGATCGCTTGGTGCCCAGCAGTAGTTTAGCTCTCCAGGGTGGAGGTGGACATCGTTGCAGGTGTCATTGACTTGAACTGTCCTTGAGGAGGTGAGAATTGCAATCCACTACACCAGATCCCAACCCCTGCGATGTGCACAGGGAGACCCAACAGCCCAACTGATATCTGAGCAGATAGGGGTCCCCACTATCCAGGCAGGAGATTCTTGCAGCCCACTCAGCATCCAGGTGGTGTTGGGTATAGAGGGTGCATGATCCGAGTAAACCCAAACAGTTGGCGGGAAAAATCATTGCTGACGGGCCAGGAGACACCTGCCTAGCACTAATCAAAGGGGAAAATATCCTAGTCCATGTTCCCTGCAGGAGACTCTCTGCCAGAGAACTGAGACCTGATGACTATGCTGAGTGGAGCCGCGACATTGCTGCTCTCCATCCTAACCCTGTACTCTGATGGCAGTTGGGACACCAACAAACCTGCAGTAAGTACATCAAACCCAATGTCCAGAAGATAATGAACCTACTCCAGGGACTACATGATGTAACATCCAAAGAATCAGTGTGGGACAACCCCTGCCAGTGACTGTCATCATGGCTGTCGAATTTAGGACAATGGGGAAACACATTATACTCCTGGTCTTCTGGGCGGATTAGTTTTACATGCATGTATGTTATAATTTACTATATATTTTTACTGTAATTTAGCTGCTTGTACACTTTAGCTGTCAGTTAAGCCTGAAAGTCATGTCCAGATCTTGCCTACACACTGGTGGCACCAACACCACGTCTCTGTCACTCAGGGGGTGGAGTGCAGTGAGAACTGGTGAGGAGTCAGGGGACTGGCAGAGAACGTGATCACAGCTCCAGCATGTGCTCTCTGCACACTGATCGAAACCCCTCAAGGCTGGACACGCATATTCCGTTTGGTCAACCATTTCTAGCTGCTTTGCAGCCAGCAGCTACTAAAGGTTAGCACAGCTGAGATAAGGAAAATAGTTCTAGGAGAGAAAAGGGGCCCTTAGGGTACACAGAGTGAGTCCTGCCTGGGCGTCCGACCTGTGCATCCAGCAGCCTCCCATCAGCAACCCCCCACACACAGTTCCCAGTTCATTAAATATACTCTGTTTAACCCCTCATGAACCTTGAGTGTCTCTATGCTGGTATCTGACCCTCCCTTTCCTGTCTTCTGGTCACACCCTCCCAGAACAAACAGCACATTTCTGTTTACACTTTTCCCATGGGTGCTGGGTTTGTTTGCTTGCACCCTCATTTGGTGTTTCTGAGATTATTGCCCTGGTAATTCCTATTTCAGCCAGGAATTCCATTAAACCAGGACCTCTTTTTGTTACCTGTGGTGTCTGCAATCCCTCATGCTCTTATCTGCTTAGAGGCACCACAAGTCAGGGGAGACATCTCCACACACACACACATTAACAGCTGACACAAGAGAGCTTCAGTCTGGAGGACCTTTAGAAACCTGAGGGTTTGGCCAACAGAAACCTCCTGAAGTTTTACAAGGAGAAGGGGCAAGTCCTGCACCTGGGGAAGGATAACTCCATGCACCAGGGCAGGATGGCAACTTGCTGGCTGAGGAGTGACTCTGAGGAGAAGGGCCTGGGCATCATGAGAAATGCTATACAAGCCAGTGGGGTACGCTCATTGTGAATAAGGCCAGATGACTATGGGCTGCATTAGGAAGAGCTTGGCCAGCAGACAAGGGGAGCCGTTTTCCCCCTGGACTCAGCACTGGGGTGGCCACAGCTGCAGCAGTGTGTCCCAGGGTGGGACTCCCAGGAGCTTCTCTTGGTAGTGGGAAACAGCATGAGAAGGGGAAACAGTCACAAACTGCAACTTGGGAGGTTCAGGCTGGACATTAACGTGAATGAATGTCACTCGAAGAGTAGTGCTGTGCTGCCAGAGATCACCCAGAGGGAGTCTGTGATCAGCCCCTGGCTCTGTGTTTCAAGGAACAGCCAGTGAGGATGGAGAGACACCAGTAATGGGAGGGGTATCCTGGAGTGGGAGCAAGGTGGGAAGCAGGTTTACAGTTTGCTGGGACACAGCAGCAGGCATGGGACAGCGTAGGACAGCCTGTGGTGGAGACAGTCTAGGGCACAGGCAAGCCTGAGGGCCACTCAGCCACCAAGGAAACCCAAGAGGTGTCATGTCATTGTCCTGCACTTGGCATTGTGCTCCCCGCCTGCAGCCTGCCCCCAGGAAGAGCCCTGGGAAACATGGGAGAAAAGGATCTGCCTTCCCAGGGGCTGGGTGTCCATCCTTGCCCATTTTACTTGATCAAGCGCATCAAGGTTGACTTGGCATTAAAAACACCTGCACATTGCCTTTGCCTGCCTGTAGCTGGTCATCACCAATTTCTGCTCGAATTAGCCCCTGGGGAGTCTTTGTTGCTCATGGCCCTCAGTGGGACCCACTAACAGTCAAAGAAACCTTGGGCTTTGCTTCTGACTTTGACTTCTTGAACATTTCATTCGATCTCTTTCCAGTAGCTACAGTTCATGGACGCAGCACCAAATACACCACAGGGATCATTAAAATGAAAAAGCCCTGATGAACTGTGTCTCTTCCCGTAATTTTCTTCAAGTCTTGTATGGCTAATTGGAGAAGTTTGGGTTGTGTCACAGTGGTGGGGTGCCCTGTGCTCGGGATGGGTGGTGGCTCCAGTGTCTTTGTACTTATCATGAGAGGAAGTGTCTGGAGAGAGCAGTGCTGTGCGTGGGGAGTGCTGCCAGGCTGGGGAGCTGGGGAGCCCTTGGAGGGGAGGAGGTGACTTGGCTCGCAGGGCCCAGGCTGCCCTGGTGGCCAGAGCCAGGGATGCTGGCAGCCTGCTGCCTTCTGTGCGCTGAGGTTCAGGCCTGGAGTTTCCTCAGCTCTTGCCAGGATCTGCAGCCAGATATGCCACATAGACTGTGAAGTACATAGACATATGGATCTTAGAGTATTTGGAGTACAAGAGGTCATCTTTCAGAAAGGGTTCCTTGCTGGAGATTCTTGAAGCTAACACTCCTGGGATCTGTGCAACCACAGGTTTTTTTAGGCTGGAGACATAGCAGTTGCCTCTCTCTGCTATTAGCTAAGGCTACGTGGGGAATACTGCCCATATACCTAATTGGTGCAGACACTCTTTTCTTCTCATGTGGCAGGACCCTAGAAACTCTTTGCTTATAATGCAGTAGTATCCCCCAATTAGCCCTTACTTAACCATCCGATTAACCCTCCTCCAATCTAGTGAATTATAGCTGGGGGAGAGAGTCCTGAGCTCTTCCTGCTGCAGGCCACACTGCTTCAGGGCTCTGTGCTGCACGCTGCGCACTGCTCACTGCCCTGAGCTCTGACACGGGACATCCAGGGCTGACATCCATCAGGAGGCCGCAGAGAGCAGTTTAAGTCATGTGGGACTTTTTTTCACCCACACAGTTAACAAGGAAATGGTCTTGCCACAGTGGAGTGCTCAGAGGCACCCTTTCAAGTGGCAGTGCCACAGTCATTAGCTTTTCAAATGGGCAAAATAAGGAAAACTTCCAAAGACAAAGTATTTCTTCAGAAGATAGTCGGTCTTTAAAACCACTTCTCCCAGATGTGCAGTGACTACAGTGAATTGTGATGCTCAAGCACTTTCCCACCTTAAAATTGATGAGCTCTTTCCTCCCCTGAAGGCAATATTAAAACCATCTCATCCTGGATCTCTGATCAAGCAGCTTCCTTCAGACTGCCTTCCTTGCATAAACCGAAACTGCCCTGCTGCTGTTGTGTTGCGGCAGGATCAAAGCGAAGAGGAAAGGTTGTGGGGTGTCAGTGCGGGGCCAGGGCAGGGGTCTGGCCCTTTCCTCCCTCTGTCCTGACGTCTGTCATACTGCTGCTTAATTCTGGCTTCAGCGCTTCAAGTGCAGCATGTTCAGTTTGGCGGAGGTGGGAGGGGACCAGGCTTGGGGAAGTCCCTGCAGGTACCAATTTACCACTAGCTCACGGTCATGTGGTGCCCATCCCCCAGTGTCCAAACCTCTTCTGCTCCCTGGAGCTCTAACGGGGAGTGAGGGCTGTGAGCCTGGAGCGTGGCCGTTCCCCCCCAGCAGCTGCCGGTGCATCCATCAGCTGCTCATAGCTCACTTCTGAAGTACAGCCACGGTGCTTGCTTCAAGTGTTGGCAGCGCTGTAGCCCTGCATCATGCTCCACGTTACACGGCTTTGCCATGGGCTCGCGGGAGCGGGGGCTGAGAACAGTACGGCAAAACAGACAGGGGCCTCGCGCTCGGCCACGGCTGGCAGGAGGATACATTGCTCCAGGCTTTGCTTGGCTTTGGCTGCCACCGCTGCTGCTGGAGGCCTGGCTCCATCATCTTCAAACAGGGCGCTCCTAAAGTACTGTAGAAAACTGGTACTACTTCTAGAACCTAGTACTAGTTTCTCCTTTTCTAGGAGCAAGTCTGACACCTTGGGGGGGGTGGGGTGTTAAAAGGCAAAGTGTTGCTACCTTTGCCAGAGCAGGGCCAGTTTCCAAAGAGGAGGATTTTGCTGGTTAATGCTGCCAACTTGGCCCCATGATTGGCTCTGCTCTCATTAGCCCTACCCCTCCTCTGCCTCGCTGTGCTGCCAGCTCCCTCCTTAAAGCACACAGGCTGGCTCTGTTTCCAAGGAAAGCCTAGCTTTCCCTCGCACCAGTCCAGCCTAAGGCAGAGGTTTCCTGTTTAGCCTCAGATGAGCTGCAGGAGAACCTGTGTAGCTGCTATCACCTTCCTCTGTCTCTTTTCTCTCCCCTCCCCTTTTTCTTTTCCTTCTTTTTAATTAAAAGTTATCTCCTGCCCTGTGCTGTCGAGTCTATCTTGTGGAAAGAGATCCACATCTCCAACTCTTGCTACCTGCACAGGAATGTTCCCAAACATCTGTATTAGAGATAACAGCATTGTCCATAATGCTACTCGAGGGAGCCCAAAAAAACTTGCTAAGACTGTCTCTACTCATGAACGAGCTGCTGCCCTCGCCCCAGCTGTGGGAGAGGGACCTGCCTTACAAACTAAAGTAAGTCTTGTCCTGTTTCCCTGGTCCCTTGGGGCCTTTTGGCATCCACGGTGCATGTTGCAACACGTGAACATCGTTTCCTTCCCTGCTTTTTGTGATGAAGTAGGTCCCCATGGAGCTGGGAGGCTGGGGAGGGAGAAGGGGCAGGAGCTGTACTTGTCTGTATTTGTGTGTCCAGTGTTGTTTGCTTTTCTTTATGTTTTTAAATGCTCTGACCAATAAATCCATCCAAATCACCTGCTCTGTTCTCTAACCTCGCCCTGGCTGCTGGCATTGGCCCTTGTATCAACTGTCAGAGCTGTCTTCTCTGCCAGCCCTCAGCAGAGGAAGAGGAGACCGATAGCTGCTGTGCTTCATCCCCGGTGAGCCTGAACCATAGCAAAGAGGGAGGTATCTCAGGGCCATTTTTAGTGCCCCCAGCTGCAACGCTGGGGCTGGGGGGCTCCGAGCCTTTGCTGTGCTGCAGGACTACGAGTTTCCGCAAAGCCTGTCCTGCCGCTGGCCAGCCCCCAGGCTAGGTCACAGCAGCTCGCCTTTCAGCATCTCCTCTCAGCCAGCTTTGCCAGGCACCCATGCTGGGTGCCCACTTAACCGGGGACTGTGGGGACATTCAGGGTGCCTTTGGCATGAGTCAAAGGCTGCCAGGTTAAGTAGACCGAAGAGGCCAGGCATGGAGGGCCCAAGTCACCATAAGGTCACAGTAATAGCATACGTAACCACACGCAAGTCACAGCTTGCCCAGCCAAAGGAAGACTTAAGTGACACATCTCTGCTCTCTCCACCCCACCTCCAAGCTCCAGGCAGGGAGGACAAGCGGATTCACAACTCCGGCTGCCTCTGCAGCCTGGCCTTCCCTCCAGCCCACCTCCGCTGGGGCCCGGGCAGCAACAGGGCAGGCTCGAGCCTGCAGCCACCCTGCCCTTGGCTCTGCTTACTGCGGTACCGGCACGGCAGTGGTACGTCTCCACCGTAACAGCTCTCACTGGTGAGATGAGCATGGTCATGGCACAAGGAGCAGCTCGTCCTACATCCTAATCACACTCTTCACTCAGGCGAATTTCTGCCTGGGGAATCTCTTGCTCCACCAGAGCAGGGAGCAGGTCCTGCTGCACACATGCCCCATGTCTGCTCCAAAGCTGGGGATCTCGCCACACTTGGGGCACGCGCCACTGGGTAACTCACCATGACGAAGACTCCTCCTTCAGTAGCTTCTTCAGCTCAGGCGACACTTGGAGCAGCACAGAGTCAGGAAACTGCCCCAAATCCCCACCTCACTGTGGAAGTGAAGTGCTGCAGTCTCAGCAGAGCCCAGGGCTTCTTTCTCCCTACCCCCATCATCCCATTGCTGCAAGAAGGGCCCTCTCTTGTCCCCTAGAAGTGTGACTGAGGCTGGACTGGGCACAGCCTTTGTCCCATCTGAAGCAAGTCGTTTCTGCACTGCAGGTTTCAGGATCCTCCACCACCCTGCTCTGCTCCCAGGGACACTGCTCCAACCAAGCCACCACTGCTGCCCACCTCCTGCTCTGCAAGCCAGCCTTGGTGGGCACCAAATGGCTGTCCCACCACCAAGACCACCACTAACCTTGCTGCTGGGCACCCAGGGGCCTCCCACCCCAGCCTCACTGGCTCAGGGCAGCCAGCCCTGCTCCGTGCTGAGGGCTTTGGAGAGCTTCTTACCTAGTGTGGTCCTGCCACAACCCTCAGCAGGGCTGGTGGCACAGGCACAGAGGGGGAGCTGGCTACCGAAGGCTTATACAAGGAGAAGTGAGCTTATTTCCAGTTTGTACAAAACTGCTTTAACGACAAAACAGCTGCAAGAAAACTTTTGGTGTGTTTCAAGTACCATCCAAAAGCCTCGTGTGATCCTGTGGGACAGAGTCCTCTCCAGGCCTGGGTTCAGGCCCTGGGGAAGCAGGGATCACCCCCAGCTTGGAAGGCCAAGAGACTCTTCTCCGGCACCTTCTCCCAGTGCAACACTTCTCCAGGGAAGGGTCTGTCCTCGAGTCCACAAGGAAGCCTCCTTCAACACCCTCCACTAAGGACCATTTTCCTTCTATCTGCACACATGTGCTGGAAATACCTCTGTGAAGTGCTCTGGCATTAAGGCTCCTTCTTGGTTCAGGAGTGCTCCTGCTGCCACCACCTTTCCCAGCATGGACGTTCTCGTTGCACCCCACCGCGAGAGCTGGGGGAGACGACAGCGGCAGACTCATCGCAAGCAATGCTTCCAGACTGGAGCCAGCCCAGCCAAGTCCTTGAGACACGAGATGCGCCCTGCGAGGCGCCGACCCAGCAGGAGGGCTGGAGAAAGCAGAGTCCAGGCCTCAGCAGCTACTGTGTGAAGGTGCAAAGAAATACACAGCCAAGAGGATGAGGTAGACCATCACCAGCACAGTGCCTAGGGCAGAAAGACCAGTTTGGAAGGGGGTTATTTGCTGGAGCAGGAAGGGAGGTTGCATTTAAGCCCTTAAGAGGGAATAGCAGTGACTTCCCCCTTGGGAGCTGCTCCCTTTTCCCACCACAAGCCAAGCCCTGCTCTTGTATTTGGTTGCAGGGTGGCAGCTCCAGCCCTGGCCCAGCACCACCTAGATTGTCATCAAGACCCCAGAAATGGCTGAAGTCACCACCAGCCAGGAGCTACAGCAAGTGGGTGACCCCAGGGCTGTCTCCAGGAGGCCCCCGGTCCTTGCAGGGAAGCTGGGTACATCTGGCACCCCACAGCATTACCTTGGAAGTAGTCACACTTGCCATCCATGAAGATGTAGTTCATGAGAACCACACTGAACATGCTGGCATAGACGTGCAGGTCACTGAAGACCAATGTGAAGCTGGTGGGCTGTGAGGCAGAGAAAAGCTGTGTTCATGCCTGACCACTGACTTGCATGTCACCCCCCCCCAAGCCCCCCCACCACAACATGTCCCTCAGTGTGGGAGCAGCATGAGCCAAGGGAGGAGATGTCTGATCCTGCTTCCCCCTGCAAGTGGCTGTGTTGGGCAGAGGGTGCTGAGCCAGCAGCAGAGATGATGGGGACAGCGGCTGTGCCCTTGCTGTGCCTGGGCAAGCACGTGTGCGTGGTGCGTCCCTCACCCAGGGCTCTCCTGGGCACCACTTACGTAGAAGATGGTGAAGAGCACCAGGATGGGTATCTGCAGCACGCACACCTGGACAGCAATACAGTTCCCGATCTCGATGCTGGGGAGGAGCAGAGGGGTCACAGACACCAAGTGCTAGATCTCCAGCCACAGGAGCACCACTGATCTCACCCAGGGGCGAGGTCAGAGCCCCGGCAGCCCTTGGGGCGCCCCGCAGGAGATGGGGGACATTGTCCCACTGGAGCATCTTAGATTTCACTGTGTTGCAGCTGTTTCACAGCTCGGTTAAGCAGCAGTTTGTACCACCTGCAATGCCAGTCCAGCTTGGACAGCTCAGCTCAGGGTGTGGACAAGGCTGCCTTTGAGGACCAGAGGAGCAGAACCTGCTTCTGGCCCCATTTTCCAATGATTTTAAGTCCAGTCATGGCCAAGTACCAAGGCCACAGGGTACCCCCGAGCCCCACATCCCGGCGTGGGTGGCCCTGGCATGGACCCACCAGGAGCACCGCGGTTGGGGGCTCACCAGGTCAAAGTGGCAGCTCTGGCAGAGGTAGTGGCCCAGCGGGTTCTGGGTGACGTCGTGGCACTCACCGCACACCAGCTTCCCGTACACCTTGGAGAAGAGCGTCAGGGCGAAGACGCCTACCAACGGGAGAAATGGTGGTGGGCACGAGGCTGCGGCGTGGGACGTCCCCCACCACCCGCATCGCCCCCGGGGTGCTCACCTCCCACGGAGAGGATGAGCAGGGCCGAGCTGACGCCCGCCAAGCGGCTGTTGAACCTCTGCTCCTGGTGCCGGATGCCTCCTATCACCATGCACAAGCCCTTGGAGGGAACGGGGCCATCAGCATGGCCCCAGCGAGGAGGTCCGGGTCCCCCTCCCCACCGGGCTCACTGGGACGAGGAGGACGCAGCCCACCAGGGTGCCGGCGAGCGCCGCCTTGACGATGATCTCGTAGCACTTGTTGCCCTCGCGGGCGCCCTTGATGAGCACCGTGATGTAGAAGGTGAGCTCCGTGATGGAGCCGAAGGTGGCGTTCACCACCGCCCCCGCTGCGAAGCTGCTCTGCACCAAGATGCTGCGGGGACGGCGGAGGGGGTCAGCGGGGGGCGGCAGCAGCAGCCGGGGGCAGCCCCGGCGTGGGGGGCCGCTCACCTGGCGATGGCCATGCCGATGTAGTAGGAGAGGGGCATGATGGAGAGCAGGGCCAGGGCGAACTTCAGGGGCGAGGTCGTCAGCCGGTTGCGCCTGTCCACGTAGCCCAGCACCAGCGTCGCCACCACCAGTGGCAGCAGGTCTGCGGCGGCCGTCAAGGACGCGCCCAAAGCATGGGGTGGTTTTTTGGGGGCAGCACCTCGGCGAGGTGCCCGGGTTGGTGCGTCCCCCCCTAGAAAAGAGGGATAAAGGATACTGACGGCGAAGATGATGATGCCATCCACAGTGTACTTGTAGTAGTAGGCGTTCATGGTGCGGTAGCAGCTCAGGATCACCTCCGCATCCAGCGGCACCTCCGTCTGCGGTGGGGCGGGGACACGTCAGTGACATCGCTCCGGGCGTCCCCCCCCCGCCCCCAGACCCAGCCCCCCAGGAGGGCCTGGGGGCCACCCACCATGCACAGGCACCAGATGCACACCCGCTCCGGGGGCGGCAGCAGCACCCGGCGGGCCGTGCGGGCGCTCATCTTGGCCACGGGGATGAGGAAGATGAGGAGCCAGGCGACGAAGCAGACCAGCCCGTGGGCCAGCGCCAGCACCGGCTAGCCCAGGCAGAGCCAGGCCATGGCGGCAGCGTGCTGCTGCAAGACGGGGGGGAGGTGGCACTTTTTTGGGGGCAGAAAAACCCACGTGGACAAGGTACTGGGGTGCACAGGAAGCAGGGCACACGCTGTATCAGGGTGCAGGGCACCCATGTGGACACAGTACCGGGGTGCATGGGGAGCAGGGTGCACAGTGTATCAGGATGCAGGGGGATCCAGGGCATGGGACACAGTACCGGGGTGCATGGGGAGCAGGGGGTACAGTGTTTCGGGGTGCAGGGGGCTCCAAGGCACAGGGGACCCACATGGACAAAGTACCTGGGTGCACAGTGCATTAGGGTGCAGAGGGATCCAGGGCACGGGACACCCACCTGGACACAGTACCAGGGTGCACACTGGACTGTGGCACAGGACACCCAAATGGACACAGTACCGGGGTGACAAGCCCTAGCACACTGGCGACAGCAGCACAGAGGGAAAAGCAGGCAGGTGATTAAGGGGCACAGAGCCTCTTCCTCCCTCGCGAGGATGAAACCGCCGGGACGCGTTAAAAACAGCAGCTCCCATCCTTTCAGAGACGCTGCCTCAGGCAAGAGCCCACCAGCCCCTCTCGCCTCCGCTGCTAAACCAGGGCCAGGAAGCAGCTTACGAAGAAGCAAAACTGCTTTTTTTAAGCCGCTGATGTTATAACGTGGCGCCACGCAACACGAGCGCTGGTGAACCGTCACCTCACCGGGGCTGAGCTGTGGCCAGGGGTTGCCCAAATAACCAGCCGGGGCCCATTCACAGCAATACCATTTGTGCAAAGATGATCTGGGCCCGAGCGATGGAATTAGGGCCTCAGAGCAAAACACATTATAGTGTGTAAAATGCTGCAGTTTTGGTTGCTTTAGCTGGGGATGAGTCAGGAAACAAGGCAGGCAGCCAGCTGGGGCAGGCGGGCGTAAACAGACACTGTTAACACAATCCGGCACTCACTACCCCCAGGAAAGACCCAACCGCATGCTTGGTAAAACAAACCAATTTAATAAAGGGACAAAATAAGCTCTTTTGTTAACAGTCACCTCCCCGCGGAGATGGGATCTCCAGTAACATTCATTTCCTCTATACATATATACACATTTGGCTCATGCCAAAACATAGCGACCCGCCAGAGATTACAAAAATGACAGCACCTGGTTTGAGCACAGTGAAATGCCTTAGGCAGGCGAACCAAAATCCGGTACAAAAATACAGTACAAAAATATATTGTCGTAATAAAACTACTGCACACGGTGCATTCTCCACCAGCAAGGAACCAGTAAGATTTTCAAGTTCTGGATTTTTTTGGCAGTTTGCAGTGACACTAAGAGGTTCCCTTTTTTGCTCCCCGAGAATCCCTGAGGGAAACTGAGCCGGCACCCTCACCTGCAGCTCACAAGTCCTTGGCATCTCCAGATTTACGCAGTTTCACCCCTCTCTTTAAAAAAAAATAATTAACCACATACACTTCTAAAACCTTCTGGATTGCCTGAATTTGCAATGGATTCCCCCCCCCCCAAAAAAAAAGCTTCTCAGCAATATTTAAGGGCCTATTCTTTGAAACAAGTGCAAGTGTTTTTCCCCAAAAGGGGACTCCCCACAAGCGGAGCACCCACTCACAGGGCCGGGTTTAACCGCCCGCGTGGGGTTATATGAGAACAGGCACACCCCGCTGCTGCCCGAGCTTTTAATAAAGAGACCGGCACTGCGACGTGAACCGCAGGCTGGCCCATGGTCCCAGGATTTGACTCTTCCTAAGGAATAATCCCTGCCACCGCAGGGGGCAGAGCCTAAGAAGCCGGAGGCTCAGAAGCTGGGCTCTGGCCACGTGGCATCCACTTGCCCTCAGGGAAAAAAAAAAAAGCCATTTCTGGCTTTGGTGAGGCAACAGGAAATTAGGGATGTTCCCGTAAATCCCTGGGACATAGCTGTATCCACCCTGGTTTCCTGCAGGGATGCTGAAGCCACATGCCAGCCTGCAAGGCCCTGAAAATAAGTTGCTAGCAGAAAAGCTGATGCGAGAAATAAAATAAATAAACTTTAAAAAGTTAAAAAGCAAAATCAGGGTAACACTGTAGTACTCAATTCACCCACAACATCTTGTAACTCGTAAGACAGTCACATTTGAATTTTTTTTTTTAAATCTACCTTATAAACATATACTGAAACTAGCAAGTCAGTTTTCTCTTTCCCTTATATTTGCAGTGGAGACACCTGAAACATCTAATGAGGTCATAAAATCCAATTATTCCAACGGGCAGGGATGAAAGATGTTCTTTCTGATCGCATATAATTAAATTAACCAAAACACAGTGTAAACTTACTAACTTGGCATCTGTTATGCCCACCTGGAATATCTTGGATCTTGTGAACCTGGCAGTAACTACCTTTTCCAGGGACTGTGAGCGAGCGGCTGTGTAAGCCCATGGGAGCTGCCTGCGGTCCGTTAAGCTCTTTAGAGCAGCAATGGCATTGAAGGGTAAATGCAACAGAAATAGCAAGGTTTTTGTTTTCTTGTTTTTTTGTTTTTTTAAATAGGATTCGTTAAGGTGAGGAGCCAGAAAGAGAACACCTGCCTGGAGTTCCTATTTAGATGCATTTCAACAGTGAAATATTTTAAAGAGTATCCTCCCAAAAACTATGGGAATTACAAACATTTCCCCTCTGTCCATAAAGCAGAGTTTAAATTATCCCTTTTCATAGTCCATGTTTAAGGCAACAAGTGTAATGACGCTGCTCAGTTCATCTCGTCAGAGAAGCAGGATCATTCTTCTTCTGAGCTGGAGTCTTGCTAGAGAAGTTATTCTCCAAAAATCCATAGAACATTGACTCCTAATACACCAAGATTTACACGCCTGCAAAAATAACATTATAATGACAAAACACAAGTAAGTTAAAGCTCCTATTTAAAACAAATCTTCATTACAAGAAAAACTGCCAATTCCACACATCAGCATTTTAACCTTTACGTAGGTATTGTGTTTCACCTTGAATTAAGTACAGCTCTTCCAGAGCAAAAAAGTCCGGACATTGCTTTTGTGTCGGTGCAGCTTTCACTGTGCACTCCAAACTCCTCTTGTTATGCCAAAAACAAGAGATTACAGCACAATGGCAGTATCTGTCTCCTGTTTATAAATAGCACAGGACTTTCAGCAAGAAGGCAGCAGGCTGGTTGTCTGGCCAAGGCCACTGCTCCACAGCATGGACCCCATGAAATTTTCAATCAGCACAAGACCAAAGAAAAGCACAAAACATTTCCTGTGCGCTCACGCGCACAAAACTTACATGATCTTGTAAAAAGGCTGCCATTATTTAAAATGAGTAGATGATTTTAACTCCATCAATATCGTTCTCTTACAGCAACTTCAGTTACAGTATTTCAAAACAGAAAGCTCCTGTTCAGATCTCACGCGCGGCGCAATGGTACATAACGTTCGACACTTACCCAAGCATCCCAGATTCTTTTGTCTTTATGATGTACAGAAACATAAGCAATGTATGGAACATGTTGTTTCTGCCCTGAATCCATGGGAAGAGAAAAGAACTTGGAACTGAAGTCATGTACAAGCAATCATACCAATATCTTAGATAGAATGTCTTAGTTGAAACAACTGTCATGTCCTGTCCTTATCTTAGGTAGAGCAGTACAATTTTTCCTTCGAAACTTTTTGCAAGATATATCTATATACGCACACACACTGCAGTGTGCGCCATGCTGGCCTGTTAAATAACTTGAGATGAGAAAAAACCACAACAGAGAGAGACATTATGAAATGGTATTACAGCTTGGATTGCTGGGTTTTTGCCTCAATACTTACCCTTCAATTAGGCAAACACCAGAAAAAGACCAAACTTGTTTTTTTGGGAGGATTATCATCCTCAAATACCTATTAATGCTTTTTTAAAGAGCCTTTCTGAAATCAGAGATCAAGTCACAACCAGGGCTCAATATAAAGTTAAAATGTGCAGGAAAAGTCTAGTATTTTGATAGTGAGACCACACATTTCCCTCCAAAAAATCCTATAGACAAGCATCAGGCTTGCTGGCATTGAGGAATAGCAACTCACACCAGAGCTTATAAAAATTAGGATTTTAGAATAAATCATCAGAAAATAAACAACAGGAAGTACTGCCTGGGTACTGACGTACCTAAGTTAGGCACTGAAGCTATTATTTAGTAGCAGACAAAATACCACACAATGGTCAAAGATCAAGGTAACATTTGCTTTCTGCACTGAGCCAGCCTCCATATAAATATTCAACAGAAGTGGCTAGTTCCAAAAAAAAAATTACCCTCAAATCAGGTCTGCTCAAGATTTCTTGCCAGCAGAAAAAAACTAACACGATCATACCTCGGGCAGATTGTAGACATGGCGGTGGTAGATCAGCTCATAGTGGGGTGGATTGATGTTGCTTTGGTAGATGCAAAATACATTTTCATTTGTAATGTCTGTAAATCAAAGTTTTTAAAGAAAATAGGGATTTTAAAAGTGGTGATGCGATCCAAGCAGTAAACAGCAGCTAAACAAGCAGTCCAGGAGTGCCAATACCTGGTTTATCTGGTGTTTGAATGAAGTGTTGTGAAGTGAAGGTTCTGCCATCAGGATATTTGGGGCTAGGTGGCAGTCTGGAGTCGAGGTAAGTGCAGAATATGTGCATAAGGATCTGTGCAGACAAAAACAAACCTCACTTTAATATCATTAAAAAGACTGAGGAACAAAGTGCTACAATACAGAGTCCGTTGTTGCATCATGGACTTAATCCCACTATGTTTAGAAGCCCAAGGCAGCTTAATACTTAAAGCACTGAATTCAACGGTCCAAGGCATGCCACTGACGGCAAGGCAAGTTTATTTTTCCTGTAAATAAAACAGTTTTGGTCACAACATGATAAAATGGTGCTGTATGTGAACTGAACTCCTGACAGACAAGTAACTTTATCTTCACATCTTACAGAATTTGGCAAAGTTGCAGATCTTAATAGCATATACAGGACAAACTACAAGCTATCTGATTTAATGCTGCTTTTCATACTAGCTGCAAGGATTTGGCTTAGAAGGGCACATCCGATCTAATTATAACTTTTCCAAACACTACACCTATCTAGCAAGTTTCTCCTCTCTCATCAAAAACGGCAAAACAAAATCACTGAAAAAACTTGAGCTGCCCATGAATCTTACCAGCTATGCCAAGATTTTGGAAGAAAGTCCTAGAACAAGTATCTTCTTACCTCACAGTGAGAAAATTGCAGCACTGCATGTTATATGTTTTAACCCTTACAGTAGAGCTCTCAACATTCTTTATGTGCAATGTGACCAAATTACTCTGTAATATGATACCTCATGTGTTCAATATATAAAACACAGTTTGTTTTGCAGACAAAACAAAAGAATTTCTATGGGCTAAATGCCCAAAGCCTCAAGAGGTCTGGTGGAAATCACTGCTTTATACTGCATGTAATGAGACTAACATTACTGTAAAAAACTCTTCATTTTGCATTTATTGTCTTGAGCAAGTTAATGCCAAAGCTTCAAGACAAATGTTTATATTAATTTCATCTTTTATATCACAACGTCCTTCCCAGAATCTTCAGAAGTTTAATACGTTGTCCAATACCACCTCTCCTAGTTGGTTTTGGTAAAAGACAATGAACTCAGGGTGTGATGTTCTGTGTTACGATCTTTAACACTTTCAAGCTGTTCAGCTTGCTATCTACCAAGACAGCCAGAGCTGCTTCCCAGCTAGTCAGTCCCAAATATTTAGTCATCTTCACAACTAGAAAATTTAAATCCTATTTCAAGACAGATTTTGTTCAGCTTTAGCTTCCAGCAATTCAATCTTTTTATATCTTTGTCAGCAAAGTTGTAAAGCTCTTACATACGGATCTCCTGTTTCTTCTTCTCCCCAGTAACTGAATATCTCTAGAGTGAAAAAAAAAAATCACCCGGACTCTACTTTCAAATACAGAGTTCAACTGAAGAGTCACACTGTAAAGCTTGTTTTCCACTCCCTGGATTATGCTGTGGCCTTTCTTTTAATTATTTCAGCTGAATTTTCAAGTCACTGTGTATACTCAAGTGCATTAATTGGCTAAGCATGACTACAAGTCTGATCTCAAGTAAGATAATGCAACACCTGCAGATTTTTCAGGAAACATTACTCAATTAGACATCAGACCTGCCACTCAATCTATGTTTGTTCCTCTATCCGCTGCAGCAAAGGAAAACTAGAAGAAGGAGGAAGGTTTTCCTTGCATTAGAAATTATGAGGTTTGGTTAAGGCAGACTTTTTTTTTTTTTTTTTTTTTTTAAATACGGTAAGAAAATTGCTCTAACAAGATCCCTACGTGTCAGGCTGCTCCCCACACAGTTTCCTGACTGACATCTCAGATGAGTCTAAATAAGAGGTTGGCCTAAGACTAAGACATGCAATTGCATTTTTGTGATCTGCACAATGTCCAATCCCATTTGCATTATTCCTCGCATAATTTCACTGACTACAATGGGATTATCAGTAAGTGAGGCAAACAGGATTTTGACCACGTTCCTCAAAAGACTTCTCTGCTATCACCCACAAAATCTGTGCTGAAAGACCCGCTTTAGGAAGTTATACCAAGCCATCTTTGAAAACTTACAGCACAGTCAGTGGGCAAGTCAGTGCCCCATTTACGGCCTTTGAAATCTCCTCCTCTGTTCCACCGGAATGAGCTCATGCATCCTCCCTGAGAGAGCTCTGAAAACAACAAGATTTATTCAGCTACTGGGGGTTGAAGGTGTAAGAAAGACATATTTGACACTAGCTTTGAGAACATCGCATGTATTTCCAGTACACAAAATAGGAAGAATTCAACTAATGAAATGCTTGTAAAGATATACATTTAGGGGAGTTGAGTTTACAAGGTAATTTTTATTTGTAACTCACGAAGGGATTAAATATGACACTTCATACCCCAAACTGAGTGAAATGGGAAATAAAACTTCTAAAAATATTCCAAGTCCCACATCATTATATTGCTATGAAAAGAGAAGGCTGGAAAAAATCTCTCTGCTACTTGAAAAGCAGCTCTCCTCCCTGCTGTGACTGTTTCAAACATCTTAACTGACGGGGCATCTGACGCCACCGACACTTGACCCAGCTAACTGAAATGTTTTAAAGTCAGTATGGTGACCACGTACCTTTGATCCTTTCAACCAAATACTCTTGGTTCGGTGTAATATCCAAATACTGCTCTATACCGTTCAGATTTGGAATGAGCGGAGCTTTAATCATCGCTGCCTCTTTCAGAGTGCTGATGCTGGCATGCAAGAAGAGCCAGCACGCCATCTGCGCCCACGACAGAACTTTGAACAGTCTCCCTTACAAGGCGTTAACAAATGCACTGTTACAAAGAGGAACTGGCTTTTCTGTCTCACTATTTACTAAGCTCCTAGACAAAGTTAACATCTTATGCAGTACCCCAAATGCTCGTTTCCAATCCCAACGAAGCGCTAGCTGTCTCCCTTACACCACAGATTATAAACGCTACACAGCATTGTGCAGTCACAAAGGAGGACAGTCCCTTATCCGAAGGACTTGCATTCCATAAGAAAACAGAAACATAAATAGCGTGAAAAAGGGAAGAACTAACATCCATTTTAAAGAGCAGCAGGACAGCAGCCAGGTGGAGATGCGGCCAGTAACGATCAGTTTTTCACAGGCATCACAACAGATGCAGATCTTGAGGGGAGACTACAAAAAGGCCAAAAAAAGTAGGCTTTGTTTAAATGCAACATATCAAATCCTGCTCTTGGTTAAGGGGGATATACATGTGAGATGACAATGGAAGTAGTTCTTTCAGAGTTGTACCAGCTCATCAGAATGTTAAAAAAGAAAGAAAAAAAAAAAAAAACTGCACCCCAAAAAAGATAATTTCTTCTAATGCTCGTAGCTCTCTAAAATCCACTCGAGATTGTCCTCCCCAACCCCAACTAGTGCTACATCTAGTACAAATTATCTTAAATGTAAATGATTAATAGCCTATCTGAGATAACAGAATTATTTTAGGTTAAAGAAAAAAGAAAAAAAAAAAGCACTTCCCAGGTCTGTGGATTTAATATTATTTCAGTCATAACAAGACTTCTCAGTTCTTAACAGTATTTGCATACAATGCATCACATCTAAGTTTTCATAAAACGTTTTGTGGCCTGACTGCTTTGAGACCAGATAGTGGGTAACAACTCAAGGAAGTAACGGCAATAGGTTTTTCAGGAACTAGCTGATTTTAAGGAAGAGTTTGGAAAGACATGTACTAATGTAGACAGTGAGAGCTGATAGGCAGCTATCCTTGCAATGTGTAATAGTTTTCTGACAGTTTAAGATATAATAAGGATGCTAATCTGAGCCTTTAACTCTCCAGGAATAAATTCAGAGAAAACCAGAGCTTAAAAATTGTATATTATATTAGCATCAGCAAGCCTTCATCAATATTTCCAGAAATCTTATGAAGAACCCTTCCGGTTTAATAAAGTGCATTACATGCAGCAAAGATCACACAAATTCAGAGAGGAAATAGACTTGTTTTCTATAGTACCTATTCGGTGCCCTGCTATGGGGCAGCCCTCCACCAACCACCACAGGGAACCCCACCGCTACTCTGTCATCCTACCTCCAATCTGCATTTCTGGGTACCCCATTCTTCTCAGCTGAGTGCTCACAGACTCAATCTCTTGTATAAGTGGCACTAAAATAGTCTCATTAATCCACTAGGAAAGAGAAATGCAAAAATTAAAGAGGTTAGAAGCAACAAGGATGTGGGAAAAAAATGTTAGTTTACACCCTAGTCATCATCACCACCATTACAATCACAAAGGAGCTTAACAACAGAAACTTTGAAGCCAACCAGGAAGGAAAAGCAACTAAATTAGAATATCCATTTAGATAGGGTTTAATGACTCTTTAATACCTTCTAAAGCACCAGAAATTCAATATAAAGGATTTGGGAAAACAAATCTCCAGAAAGCATTGATAAAACTTTTCTGGACAATGAGAAAAGGGGTATTCTGAAGCACCGCACACCATTCATAAAGATAATTTAAACTTTCATGGGTCCACTCCCTCTCAAATCTGTTTCAGGAAATCAAGGGTCTGATAAACACAATATGTGATACTTGTATGTGACAGGATATGGGAACTGAAGCCAAGCTGCCTGCAGGTTTATGAACAGATGCTTAAGGATCTGGTACAGAACAGTCATAATCCAAAATCTCATAAAAATCTTTACTTTTCAGTCACCCCACTACTTAAAAAAAAAACCCAAAAGAACAACAACTACATGCATGATAGTTGCTATGACTGAAGGGGTAATTCAAAGTTAGACTTACAAAATATTTTGCCATAGCACGCAATTTTATTTCCTTTGCTGTAGTGATTCCTGCTCCTAAAACCAAAATTTTCTTTTTGTTTTTTATTGCGCTCCTCAAGACTGTCAGAAAAAGTCAACGGGCTGGCACTTTCCATGCTTTACTTGAGCCCAGGAGAATGAGTTTGAAATACAGGAGAAAAAAAACAATTCAGAAATTTGGGTTGTAGAAAGAAAAAACAAGTCTTATCACATCCACTGCGTGTTAAGATGCTTTTGTCTCCATTCGAAGGTGGGTGAACTTTACAATTGTAAAGTCTTCAGAATACAAAACACCTAGGTCAGCAAGTGCAGAAGTTCAGGTTGAAAATGTGTCTTAATACTTGTTACAAGCGTGCTGTTTTAATCTCCTTGTCCAAGCCCACCTTAATCCTCAAATGGACTCAAATATGCAATTCTTTTCACTTCCCTAGGTATACATGGGGCATTGAGGTACTTTTTCATTCTGCTGTACCTAGTCCAACAGCAAGGACAGGCAGTCTATAGGGACAGGACTTACACTTCTGAACCTAGCGGTCCAGGAATCCATGTGATCAAGCTGTCGTCGATTCACAATCACCCTTGCCCAAACCTATGGAAAGAACATTATTACCTACATACAGCAACTTAACAGAAAACCAAGACAGTTTCTAGGGCCTAAGATGTTTTCTGATCCCAACCACAGCACATAATTCAAATTGCATTTGTCCCAGCACTCTCATACATCTACTGGCTGTATCATCTGATTTCTACAGCAGCTTAACATACTAGACTTCTACTTTCTTTTCACAGCACACCAAATCTCGCATGAGTCCAAATTCGCAGCTTTGAGCTCCCTGCTTTATGAGGATAAAATTGGTCCAAATTGTAGGATAGATTAAAGAGGTACTTGAATAAGAAGCTTCATTAGGTTAACGTATGAAATAAAGAAAATGCATCAAATTTAATTAAAGCTACATTAATGACATTCCTTTGAATCAGACTTATTCCAGACACAAGTATAAGGGAGAATGTTTTACATACCTTCAACTATGTGACCACGGCAGGTGCAGGCCAGTTTCCAGTCAATTTTTGTGTCACAAGTTTATTTTACCCAGAGTACGAAATGGTAAAAGAAAGTTCCGCAACTGCCATTCTCGAGTTTAACTCATAAAGTCTGTCTATTCTCAGATTACATAGTAATATTAAACAACTTCAGATAAAATATTTCTGAAGAGTTGGCCAAAACAACAGAAGGGTTTCCTGCTTTCCACCGTGGCCCGCACAGTGAGTATCAGTGAATTACAAAGACCACAGAGCAAGAAAACCTGAAATTCTCTCAGGAGCCACTTTTCTGCCTAAATACAGGTATCTTGCTCTCCAAGGGAGAAATCATTTTCCCATATGAGAATTCATCTCTCTCTCTTTCTAATATTGTTGATGGAGCTCAAGTCCAAACCTTTGCATGAAGCTACATGTTTTAGAGCCCTGTTTTTCCCTTTTGGCCCCTTTGGTGCTGAACTTACTTCTTCTGCAGCCTGCGGAGAGCTCAGATAAGCTTCGTCCTTGTTCGCTGATGGAACTTGGGACCTGCAAGCCAGCTGATACTGGAAGTTTCTCAGCACCTGTGCTTGCTCTACTAAGCAACGGCTGTAGTTCCAAAAGCTGGAATCTGAACTTCCTGAAATGACATTAAACAGTCACGTACAATTAATCACAAGAATCACAGAAAGGAATCACAGAAGCAACAGTACAGACAAAATATTCCTCTCATCAAGGTGATAAAGCCCACCATCTTATCACAGTCCACTACAGCCAAGAAATGCTACAGATAGATTCTATCAGTACATATTTCCATAAGACTTATTCCTTGGGCCAGTGACAGCAGCATATTTCTATCCAGTAGAAGGAGACGGAGGAGAATTTTCTGAAGCTCCTCAGCCACAGAGATGTGTAGAAATTACCGCATTCTGCCTCATGTCTTAATTACTCGGTAGAAGACTAAACTGGTCAGCAGCCACCTTTACCAATTTCAAAAGTGATTACCGTATGTATGAGTTACGTCTGTTCATTAGTACTTCAGCAGCTCTCTGTCCTTGCTGGAATCCTTTCCAACTCTGCTCATCCACAAAAGCAGCTCTCAAATAAAACCAACATCCTCTCCTTGACAAACTTTTCAGGCCAAATAAATTTATTTACCCAATTGAAGTCTACGCTGTTTCTCTTCTTCACTTCGAAGGTACTTTTGCAGTGACTTCAGGTCTGTGATTTCATCGTCTTGACCAATACGGGAATTATACAGAATTAGTGAAGAGCGGTAACGAGCCCTTAGCCTGCTGCTTTCCACTGGTCCAATGCTTGTGGGATATGGTGAACCAGTAGAAGGGCTGAAGCTGGAAAGCTTTGGGGAACAAAAGCAAACAGTTGGGTCACATGAGGAAGATAAGAGTTCCATTTTGATTTTATAAACTATGTGAATTGATTGACTCAACAAAAAAGAATTTACTGCTCTGCTGATGGCTGCTACAAAATATACTCTGGTTTTGGGGAGGGATTTTTGTTATTTTGTATTTACATTTTAGTTTCTTATTTTTGCTTTGGTCTGAAACAAACTAGCTACTCTAAAACAAATAAATTAACACTAGGGAAAGAGGATGAATACTGACAAGACAAATTTTCATCTGCTCTGCAAATGCAGCAAACACACACACGACCCTCCAATAGCTTACGGCACAACACGAGAACATGATAAGTAAATCCAAACCGTTCCCCTTGAAGCCACCTTGGTCATTACCTTACTGTAGCTGCTGCTTGGTGAATAGGTTAAAGCACTGCTGTAAGAAGCACTGTTGCTTGACGGAGCCTGCAGCTGAGGGCTGTACCCCACGATACAACCAGATGCAAACTTTGGACTGGCCCTGGGGGAGCGGGCTGGGCTGTAACTCAGCACACTTTGACCCTGGATTGTAGGAGAAGGCGTAGAAGAAGGGACCTTCTTCGCTGCCAGCTCATGCGGTGGAATTATCTGTACCGCTGCAATAAGCGGAAAAACACAATTAGCACTGTAGATGCAGCAGCCCAGAACTCTCCTCCTCACTTTAAATACACAGCAAAACACATACACACAACTCTATCTTAAGGAAATTCTATGACGCTAAAAAGATTATTCTAGTCTGACCCCTAGAGAATTCAGCAGCCAACCCCACTGACATAAAAATCAGAAAACAGACACATGATCACAATTCAGTACAAATTCTACAATCTAAAATTTCAGTTAAATGCTACCAGGCACTTTACACAGCCTGGGGTAATTATTTAACTTATTTGGTTGGCTGCTCTGACTGCTTCATGCATCTTTAGCACATCTATGTCTTAATTTACCTGCGCAAATACAGACATTACGCCCTTGAACTTTGGTGATATAACCCTACTCCCTTCTGCTGCCCTTTTTCTAGAGTCAGCCTAGTAGTACGTAATACACTGTACCAGCATTTTGCTGTCGCTGTATTTGTCGGAACTTTGTCAAGTTTTTCTATATTTTACAACTTCATTTAGACATTCAAAAGCTGTCAGAGTGACTGCTCTCTAGTTTGTTGTTTTCAGACCACACAATAAGGTCTGCCTGACTCTTTCTAATTTCCTCTCTTCACCCAGTGTGATATTAGTAGGATATCAAATTCAAATACAAACCTGCACTCTCTGCCTTGTTCTCAGTCTCATGTATAGATTACAAATTCCTTGTCCAGCTTCACAAAGTTTGAGTCTCTCTCATTGCCCTTTAACAGTCCACCATCCTGTCCTTTATCGTTGCTTGTTTCCTCTCCAGTTCTCCCCTCAATCACTCATTAATTTATCACTGTATTTTGAACTTTAATATGCTGCAGTTAATTCATCCTACTGCTTTTGTCAGCTCAGGTAATTGAGAACTCACTTCACTAAAGATTCATGGACTTGAGAAAGATGCTATCTTTTTTTCTTCTTTTAAAAAAAGACCATAGGTATTATAACACCTACCTGCATTCTGCATCCCTAGAAGGATCTGCTGCCTACGAGTCATGACCAAGGTAGTTGGTGCCATTGTGTATTTGAAGTACATCCAAAAATCAAATAAGGCATTCAGGCTGAACAGGGATGCAAATGCAAGCTCTGGAACAAGCAAAAAGGTTTTAATCCTGCTAGACAGCATCAGCATGAGTAATAGCAAAAGTAATTTACTTGGAAAAGCAGGTTTATACACACATCAAAAATAGGTTATTATCAGTGCTACCAATAACTGCCAGCCTGAGCACAAATGTAAGACTTCTGAACCTTTTTATGCAAGAACCATTAGAGATTAATTTCCTTTCATATTGAAATTAATGTGTGTGGCTAGAAGTGTAAGGTATTTTCCAGACTGGATACAAACTACTGCAATCAATTTTCACACTATTTATCAAGTGTCTTCTGCCAAACCTTCTGTCACTCATCTGATTTTGCTCTCACTCTTCCTTCTTTTCATCCTCTAATAGTATTTGATACAGCTAGTTTTGAGCCTACTCATTTGAAACAAACTTTGATTATCTGGAAATCTCATGCAGCCCTACAATACAACGCAGCCCTATAATCTCAACTATTCCCCACAGCCTTACTGCACACACTAAACAGATCTAGGGTATGAAACGAGTTCTTCACACCCTTTCATGAGACATATTTAAGACAACCGTTAAAATCCTCTTACCTGTCACTAAAGTGATGAAATTCCAACAGTACCAAGAGGGATAGAGGGAAGCAAAATGAAGTTTTGTTTTGCTTTTTTAAAGCTGCCTTAAAAATGCCTTCTCCAGCAAGGAAACTGAAGGCTGAAACCTTCCCTCCTCCCCAAAACTAATTTACATGCTGTGGCAACTCACCGATATACCACAGTGGCCAGTATGTGATGTTGCAATACGAGCTTATAAATTTTCCAGGCCTGAAAAGAAAAGCAAAAAGTTATCAACTTACAGTAATTGGGTTCTGGGAAATATTTAAGCATATACAAAGTAGGACGCTTTACTTATTTGAGTCAGATGTAACAATCAACATACATGTCAGCATATATCATCCCTGCAAGAGATATATTAAGGAGTCCCCAGGCCCAGACCACTTTCCGCTCCTCAGCCTCCTTCCTTATCTTCATGGTCCGGTCAATGAGGGAAGCTGCTGAAATCTGTTCTGCTGCCATTGTCTGTAACACGAAGCAGAGAAAGACAAAAATTGAAAATTTTTATACAGTAAGATTCTCACTCAGTACAAGAATTAAGAAAAAACAATAATCAAAAACAAATTATATAAAAAGACTTCATCTTTAGGTACCAATTCTTGTGTGCTGTTTTAAAAAAAGAAACACATTCTTTTTACCAGTAAAGAGAAGCAACGTTTCTCTTATAAACTCTGTAAGCACTGTCACCTCTTTACAGTTCAACAGTGTCCGTTTCCTCCACTGGGGTGCAGAGGAGAGCGCCAGGTTCTGACCGTGCTTTTGAAAAATAACATTCTTCGGAACGTCTAGGCAACACTGCCTTCTCCGAGCGAGGAAACCAGACCGAGGAAAGACCTTGCAGCTTTCCTACCGAAAATACCTCCTCCCAGTTCAGCACGTACTATGACACTTTCAGACTGCACAGCCGTCTCCTTCTATCAGCTCACTACAGCTCAATACCCTTCACACACTGCCTCACCTTTATGCCCCCAAAAGCCATACACGACAAAAATAGCACTTGTGACTTTTTCTGCTCCTCCCATCACCACAAGAAACTACCATGCCTTCCCCCAGCCGCACGTTTAGAAACTTCTCAGTACTTCATCGCTGAATACGAACACAAACCACGTGCTTTCTGGGACAAACAGTTGTAACTATTGTCAGTTCAGTTCAGTTGTAACTGAACTAACGGTACTCTGTACCAAAAAAAAGAAAATCACACTGCTCCCACCCCTCGCCACACGCGGGCCGCCCCCCCCCCCCACCCTCCCCGGCCTCCCCACACAGACCCGCTGCCGCTCACAGCCCGCCCCACACGCTCCCAGGGCTCGCTGCCAGCCGCTGCCCTCCCGCAGCCCCGGCTCCCCTCCCAGCCCACCCCGCAGCCCCAGCAGGCGCCCAGCCAGGGCAGCGGCACCCCCGCCCCGCCCCGCCGCCGCGGCCCAGCCCCGACCCCCGACCCCCGCATGCCGCCGCCGCCGCAGCCCTCACCGCAGCCGCCTCAACGCTTACGCCTGCGCCTGCGCGAACGGCCTCGTCGCGCAGACGTGACGTCACAGGCCGACGCGACGCCCGGCGCGGCCGCCCGGCGCCACGGCGACGCCGAGGACGCTGCGGGCGCTCGCGCAGACGCCGTTGCCGCCCCGCGGCCGTTGGGCGCCCGCCCTCTTTGGGCGGGAAGCGGCGCGAGGGCGGCGCCGCCATGGCGGCCGCGGCGCCGGGGTGGGATTAGCTGCGACGCCCGCAGCGCTCCTGGGTTTTTCCCTGCTCTGCTGGCAGCTCGGCAAATACCGTGATACCGCTCGGGCTGCCCCAGGGCAGAGGCTGATCAGACGTGTTATTCCCTCACACAAAGCTGGCCCTGGGATGCGCGTAGGAATAAAAACACTGTGGGCTGGAGAACGGGAGGAGACAAAATTAAAAAGGACAACACAGGGTCCTGTAAGCGCAGACCAGTGGACAAGGCTGGCTGCTGTGAACACCTTCTTGGCTTTGCCTCATTTCCCAAGCACGAGAGTGAAAGCAAGAAAAGCCTAGAATGGGGATAACATGGAAGGAGCGTTAGAAGTCTAAACCCTAATTTCCATGCAGCTCGACTGAGATGGGATGAATCCCACCCGCGATCCCCTCAACGCCGTAGCCCACAGGGACCTGCGGGCGCCCTGGCCTTCCCTGAGCCGAAAGCCTTCCAGGAGGGCAGCTTTTCCCTGGGAGGAGCCCAGAGCCGGTGGTTTCTGTGGCTCTGGGGCCGGGTTCTGGCGTTTCTGGGGCGGTGGGTTCCCGAGGTTCTCACTGGGACAATGGGTCGCCCAGACGCCATGCGAACACAAGTCCGCGTGCCCCTTGCCCCTCCACCTCAGAGAGGGCCCGGGGCTGCGGCCCCTCATAAGCCGCCAGCCTTCATGAGATTCCCCTTTCTCCATTTTTGGCAGTGTTTTTCGGCTCACGACCCTTTGTTCTCCGACGCCAGTCAAGAAGCAGATGACAGGGAGTATGATGAGGATGAGGAAGGCACTTGGGGGATCACTGGGAAACTCCTGCTTTGCTCCTTTATCAGCATTTTGACTATCTGTCTTGTCTGCCACGCTTGTGTTCGAGTAAGATATTACTTTATTTTGTGTTTTGTGCTGACACCTGGTGGCCCTTAGCAGAACCTTGCTGTGGGCCGTGTTCAAAACTCTCCTACCTGCAAAGATTTCACAGCCTCAGAAGTTGCTGTTATACCGTTATTGTTGTTATTTATAAACACTATAACCGCATGGGTTGATGTCACCATCGGTTGCAACAAGTGTTTAATCTTGAGGTATAGCGGATTGGTTATACTTCTCCCCATACCCTTCCCCATCCTTTCTTTACTAGTTAAATATAATCAACGTGTTTGGTGTCCTAAAATGCAAAAATGCAACGTGATCCAATGGAGTGTGTGGTGCATTATGAACTGCTACGTGACTCAGACACATGAAATCCCGGGGTGGCTCTGGAAAGCTGAAGATCTTGGTTTCCTAATTTTGCTGCTGAAAATTTAAGACGACAATAAGTAGCTCCACTGTGGTCGGTGTTACGGCATTGGTGTGTAGCTGTGAATGTTCCAGAGATGATAAAATGAGGATCCTGATCCTAAAATGATGCTAGTGATGTCTACAAATACCGAGCAACGTCCTGAAATCCCTACTCCTTCCTTACTCAGGGCGTTCCTAAGGTGCCTTGTGGATTAGGGACATGTAAATAATCTATTACTTACCGAAAATAATAGTTCAGTCACCAGCAATGCATAATGAATTGTGTTATAGGGAATTGCATGGGATTAACTTCCATAATTCAGGAGATGAGTTACGCATGAAGCCCCTTGCCATTTCAGTGCTATGGGTTTATCCCAAGATTGTGAGAAAAGAAACATTTCTGTCCAAAGGGGCCCTGTGTAAAAGGAGCAGGATTTCCGAGGAGCATTGCCCTGTTGAAAGGCTCAGCAGAAATGCCAGCAACTGGAGTGCTCCCCCACACATAATATTTATACATTCTTCTAAGTAACAAAATCTGTATGATGTGTCTTTTCCTAAAACAGATTCTCCGAAAAAGCCAAGAGAAAAGATTATCTTCTGACAAAAGGGCTAGCGATTCAAAAGGTAAATATGAGTTTTATAAGGCTATGCATAGGGTTCAAAAAAATGGTGCAGAAAATGCCGGGGGCCGGGGTTACTAGAAAACTGTAGTAGGAGAAATATTAGCATGGGAAAACCCATGGCCAAAAGTCTACTGGTAGAGCTCCACTGCACCCCGCTGAGAATTGGGACATCCTTCAGTTTGACACTCATTTTCTTCTACCTAGAAAAAAACTTTACTACAGTGCCAAGGAGCTTTGTGGGCAAAGCTTTGAAAGCAGCTCCTCTGTTTCAGTTCTGAATGTGTCAGTGGAAATATTTTGAGGTGAGATCAGCCTCCTATCTGTTGATTACTTTGAAAGCTTTGATACATGTGTGAATTCAGTCACATGGAGTTCAGATATGTTTTATCTGAAGGAGAGTTTCCTAACAAGTGCTGTATAAATTCGCCTTTGCTAGATTGATCAGCTGTCTCCATCAAAAATGAAGCTGATTTTGGTCTTCAGTGCCCTCTTCGGGGCTGCCTTGTGCCTGGAAACATTTGTTGGGCGAGTTATACTTCTGTAGAAGACCTTTCTTTTCAAGACCACATTTTTCAGTTACTCCTTTTTTTCATTACCTTCACTTTACAAAATCTGTTTGGGGCATATTCTTTTCTTCTCAGAACTAGCTTGTCTCCAAAATGTGTTAACTTAGCTCTTTTGTGCATCTCCAGTCACTTGGAGGTGATGGGAATCTGGCTAAGCAGTTCTACCAAAGAATATCATAGGCTTAATACTGCACTAAATCATACAATATAATTAAGCCACTAGGAAGTTGGTGGTTTCAATACTTCAAGATTTGAATGAATCCTCCTCTTTAGCTTGATCTGGGTTTTCCAAGGAGATGGGTCTAGCTGCAAAGTTAAATTCATCTTAAATTCATGTTCACCCAAGGCTTTTTTCAGCTTCTGGTAGAGCCACAGAGCAGCCTCAAAGCCTAGATCTGGATCTGAACCTCACTGCAAAGCTTGAATATCCAGCCTAACAGATCTTGTCCAGAAAATGCCAGAAGATGACAACCTGGCAAGTCCAGGAGTTGGTGTTTGAGATTCAGGGTTTAAATTCTTTCTCACAGACCTTTGAATGTTTTGAGTTATGAGTAATCCCAAAAGATAAAAAGTGAAGCTCATTTGAAGCTTTCATGCTCAACATGATTTTAAACATTGGCCAGAAAAGAAATTCGGGAGTCCCACTAAGACTTCTATTTATGCTGTTTTCCTTCTGCAGAGAGTGTGATTTTATGTACCTGAGTGATTCTGTGGTATCTCTCCATAAAGTTTTATTTCCACTTCTGCTTTTAATACATTTGCCTGAAAATTCACTCAAAATTATGTGCAGAACTACTCCAGGGAGATTCATGATCCTAGAACTAAACTTTTAATAAAAGTCAGACTCTGTACACAGCTTCTGCCTCAATAAATGTTGTTCCTTTCAGTCCTGAAGTTTCACAAACCTCAGGCTTGGATCATTATTCAAGTGAAAGATTACTAGCTTCTCATTATTTTTGGAGATTCTTATTTCCCTTTAAATATTTAATCCTCTTCAGAGCCTTGCTAAGCAATTAGAATCATTAATTCCAACCATTATGTTCTAAACTTTTATCTGTATGTTGCATCACAAAATATCTCCTTTAGGTTTCTTTCCCCACAGCCTTACTGAGCACATAGGAACCTTAATAGAAGATGATAAAAAATCCCCCCAAAACTAATAGACGCTTCCTGGGATATAGTGAGTGAACAGTAGATTCTAATGAATAAATATCTGTATATTAAAATGTAAGGACTAAGAACAAGAAATATAAATTTAGTTTACTAAATTGACTCTAGAGCTTGTTAAGACTAGGAGATACTATTGTGATCAATTATTCTGGTCTCCAGCATAATATAGACTGGTTTCTCTTGAACTCATTCCTGCATCACATCTAGTAGTGGTGGTTACTGAGCCTTATCTCTTAAAAGAAGAATCCAGGCTGGAAATGGAAGCTTACAGTGCTGGAGAATCCACTGAAAAGTTATTGCCATGGTAAAGTACTTCTGTTTGTTTGACTTGGTCCAATAGAAGAATCTTATGCCTCAGCTGGCCAGACAGAAGAACCTGGTGTTATCAAGTGTCTCTTCTCAGCAATTGCGTTCACACCAGTAAATAAACACAACTGAGCTAAATATGCTAAGTCCTAGCCTTAATACAGCTAAGGATCACACTGGTGCTTTTCGCCATGGCGTTGATCCCAGACTGTGCTTCCAGCTGATTATTCAGCGTGGCTCCCAAGTTTCCTTCTGAATCCCCGCTGGTTCCTCAAAATAGGATCTCCTATCCCATGACCATTGTGTACGTTTGTTGTTCCTAGATCCTTTTGTTATTTCATAGAAGCATTGGTTGGAAGGGACCTCTGGAGCTCTTTAGTCCAATCTCCTGCTCAGAGCAGAACTGGGAGCTGTTGTCCCTTGTTGTTATCATCTGCCCCTACCAAGAAGAGCTTGGCTCTGTCATTTCTCCAGCTCCCCTTCAAGTAGTTGTAGGCTGCAGCTAGATCACCCTGCCCTTATCCTCCTCTTCATTAGCCTGAACAAGGCCAGATTCATCAACCTCTCTGCACAGTACTGTTTCCTTGCACCCATTTTACCAAGCAGCCTGGGTCACCTTGTGTTTGGATGTGCTATATCTGTCTTTAAGAGATCTAAAAAGTACAATGTCTAGTCTAAGTTAATCGCTGAGGTTACCTCTGTAACCAGTGGAGGGAGGTCCTTTCAGAAGGTGATTCATTCCACCCGTATGTCTGGAATGGTACAAGCCACCCTCTGATGGTGTCAGCTTCTGGTAACAGAGGGAAGTTAGTCGACAGTCTTCGCCTAAACAACTAAAGAAAGGTGAGATGAATCCCATATTTAGTGTCTGCTCTTTTTTATATCATACTCCCCAAACATATGCAAACTCAGCCAGAATTGTTTTTGCAAGTTGTTGACAAAAATAATAAATAGATGCAAGACCGATCCTTGTAACCAATTAAAAACTCAGCCACTTGATGTCTTGTTTCCAGTGAAACCTTAGGAACTGCCATTTAGCTAGTTGTTAATCTGAGGCACATGTAGCAGGTTGGATCTGCAGGTTGTTCGTCAAACTCTTGGGTAGCACTAAGTCAATTGCATTAGAGACGTCTATACTCATTGTATCGATACAAGTGACTTTTCTCCAAATCCATAATCCTAATAGCAAGCTAGTTCAACAAGGTCTTTTCTCAAGACTGTTTCTGAAGGCTTATTGATTTACTGCAGACACCAGGTTCTCCGAATCAAGGCAAGCAATGAGGAACAGATTGAAAAATTGCAGCTTTTGGAAACGCTGGAACATCTTCAGGTATGTTATTACCATCGAGGCATTTGTTAACACTTCAGACCATGGGTTCATCGGGGTAGGACTTTGCATCATGTTGGGAAGGTTTCCAACATAATGTGGCAGCTGCCATAAATAAATAGCTGTCACAGTAGTTGGTGTTTGATCTGTAAGTTCTAGCGCCAGCCTGGCAGTCAGGAGCGCCTGCATTCAAATTCCCTCTCGGCTGGGTTTACGATCATGTTTGAACTGATCTGCTCTAAACCTTAATATCAAAACACCTGTTTTTAAAATGGAGGTGCTGATATTTCTGTATTTGTCTCCAAGAGTGGTGGGAGGAATTTATTAGTTAGAGTCTATATCATATTGAAACAGGAAAGCACACTATAAAATTCTAGGTATTAGAGTTCTTATTGCCATTACTGAGAATTTTTATTTTAATTTTCTTTAAAAATATTGGTTTGAAAAATATATAAACCAAAATTTTAAAAGTTGTACCAATGGAGAAATAAAAGCAGTGTTTCACATTACCTAATAATGGAGCTTTTTTTGAAACTATGACTGGTAAAAAGGAGGACAGTAAAATAGTCATAATAGAAGACTAAAATCTCCTTCTGCTTATACAACTGAAGCTCTGAAGTCAGTAAAAATGCTGACTTTAACCTCCCTCTGGATCTTTTTTTCTTTCCCAAGTTGATCACACCAGCTGGTACAAGATTGTGGTGAGGCCAAGCTGAAGAATGGGATGTGCTGTAAGCATGGCGTGGCACGATGCGGCCGGAGTTGTACAACTTGGGAGAAATTAGTGTTTCTAGAGCTTCAGGGAAGCTGTTTGCAGAGCGTGCTTTCTCAAAACAAATCCCTTTTCCTTCTTTTCAGCTGGATTTCTGGTTAAACCCCTCGACCCCTGCTCACCCTGTGGATGTCCGAGTCCCGTTTAACAGCCTCCAAGCCGTCAAAGTCTTCCTGGAGTCCAACAACATTGAGTACTCTATCCTGATTGAAGACCTGCAGGTAGACAATGCTATGGGCATATGATTGGCTTCTATAGCCAGTGGAAACAAATAGCCGTTCATGATCTGGCCTCTTTCATTAATCCATGCACTGTTCTATATTCTGCTTTCCATGAGGACTTCTTTCCCTTCCTTTGCTTTTGTAGACTGTGGATTAAGTTACTGTTTCCCCAGAGATGGTCTGTGGACGACTGATGCCCTGGGAAGCTGTGGAGATCACTCTGCAGATGCTCTCTGAAACCATTCTGAACAGTGACACTATTAAACTCATTCATTCCATAGGGCTATTCTGATAAGTGAAATTTTGTGTGATCTTTTGCCGTCAGAAATTTGGGAATCACTGCAGCAAGTTATCCGTAATTCAGTAAGGTGGGATATGAGCAGCTCTGGACATCATAACGCAAAAGAACTGTACCACACAGCATGAGGGCAAAAATCACACTCTTGGGCACTAATCTAGTATTGCTTCATGAGTGGTAATTCCAAGACGTCATCTAAAAATTAATTTAGCAGAAACACTGCCCTTTTTCAAGCTTTCCAACACTGATCTTGTTCATCTTAACAAGTGTTTAAAATTTAATACTGACCATTTAAATACCAGTGATCTTGCCTTCTTCGCTACAGCTAAGTCCAGCAGAAACATCGGTTTGCTCCGTAGCTGTGTGAAGCTTGGGACTGTGTCCAGAGCCAGTACACAGCGGCACCATCTCGTTGTTTGAGGTGAACATTGGGTGAGAAGTCTGCCAAGAAAGCAGGCTTTCCTCCACATTTGAATGGCTTGTTCTAGGTCATACTAGATGAAGAAAAGCAGGATATGGCCAACAGTCAACAACAGGAGCACAGCAGCAGCACTTTCAACTATGGAAGTTACCATTCTTTAGCTTCGGTAAGTAACTTGAATCCAACTTTTGGGGAAGGTGATTCTTATTTCTGGCTTTTTTTCACTATCTTTTCTATCAAATCCTATACTAGAACCTAAAATTCCTTTCTGGCTTCTTCTGGTACAGGGTTTTGTTTTTAAATGGATTTTTTTTGAGGTCAGCATAGTGGGACAACACTCTCCATCACAGAGTGTTGCAACAGGCCAATGTTGATCACACTTTTTCTTAAAATTTTGGACAGAGCTCTATCAAAATACTTCCTTCTGACCCTTCAGAGATACTTCAGAGGAGAGTGAGAAATAAATAAATCTTGAAATAGAGAAATACAGGAAAGCTGCAGCCATCAAGCAGAGCAGAGGATAAGGTATTTTTACTATCAGGAAGTTCTTTAAGTGTATTTTGAACTTGTTCTTGGAATAAGTGGATCTTGAAGATATGGCGGTATTTCTCCCTGCATCTGAGAAGCTGGGAAATAGCGCTGACCACACTAACATAGGGTGAGCTGGGGCTTTGGAGAGGCCGTACAAATACAGGCAGAGGGGGACAAAGTGGATTTCACCAGATCCTACAGAATTCATCAGATCCTACAATTGTTCTGGGCAGCATGATACACAGATGGAATATAAGTGTCATCCTGACTTTTAATTTTAGATTTATGAAGAACTGGATAATCTTGCATATGAGCATAGCAGCATTGTCAGTAAGCTAAAGATTGGGGAATCCTATGAAAAGCAGCCTTTGTATGTGCTCAAGGTATGGTTCCTGTGTATATAACATATTAAAGAGTGTATGTCTGTGTGTAAATATATATGTGTGTATACGTACATATATATATATGTATGAATATATATATACACACATATACTGCTATACAATTATTATAGATTGTATTATATTATAGATATGGTACAATTGAGTCCCAAGCATCCCAGTCTATATGGGATGTTTGAGTAAGAAGTGTCAGTAAGAGTTTTACAAGTTTCTGTTTTACAGTTTCTGTTTTATTTTACAGTTCAGCACTGGAGGAACCAACCGTTCTGCAATCTGGATTGACGCTGGTATCCATTCCCGAGAGTGGGTTACCCAAGCAAGCGCAATATGGATAGCTAAAAAGGTCACTTCAGCAGGGATTGATTTTCTTTTGTCTTGGGAATGCCACTGACTATTTCAAAGTATATCTACTGCACCTGTATGTACTTAACCAGGTCTGCTGCCTCTGCTTCACCTGTCTTAAAATGCAGCTGACTCCAGGCAGAATATGGCAACTATTTAGACACAGAACTGAAATATTACAACAGCAGGGAAGAGTTTAGGTAGGCAAAATGTAATAGTCCAGGTGGAATTGTTGAGGACTCCAGGGCTGATAGCTTTATGAGTGACTGAGGACTTTCAAAAAATTAAGATTAGTTTGAGAAAATTATTGTTAGTTTGCTACTTCAGTCTGCAGATGCAGAGGAGCGCTGTGTGGTTACCTTTCACAAAAGTTCTAAAAAATCCCAGCTCTATTCAGATGATCATTTAAATTCCACTGAAAATGAGTAAGCCACCAGAGAAGTGCAGCATAATTATAGATTCTCCAACTGGGCCAATTCATCTCAATCCTAGTGCTAGCTTTGGTGCGTTCTCAGGGACTTGCAGGAGAAAATTTTGTTGCCCTCTTCCATTAAATTCCTGCCTTCTGCATAAAATAGTAGAACAGATTCGTTGCTCTCTCCAAGCCCCAGGTTTAACAAGGAGTGTAAACGTGAGGGAAGGTAATACGCTGATCATCATGGTGTGCCATCCTTTATCTCTGCTTAGATTGCTTCCGACTATGGCAGTGATGCATCCATCACCTCTCTGCTGGAAAAAATGGACGTTTTCCTGCTGGCAGTCACAAACCCTGATGGATATGAATTCACTCATACCAAAGTGAGTAAGCACACTGCCTCTAAGCTGATTTAGAAAGCTGTCATGCTCTTCCAAGCCAACAATAAATGTGAGGGAAGTCGGTTGCAAAAGTCCATTTGTTAATGTTGTAACAAGGAAATGCAAAAGAGTCAGGCAGCCAAAGACACTGGTTGCTTGTCTAATCCATCTTTCTTCACTGTAAGTTCACCAGCCCGTTGATTGTTTCCACTGGTGCATCTTGGCAGTTAGCCCATCAGAAGTGATCCTAGGCTTGCTCCTTTTCCTTCCTAGTGAACAGTAACCATTTCTGGGTGGTAGGTGTAATGCAAGCCCTGAGCTTTGTTCCTTTGCAAAGCCACAGTGTTGCTTTGTTTTAGAATCGCATGTGGCGGAAGACACGCTCCAAGATTCAAGGCAGTCTGTGTGTTGGAATTGATCCAAACAGGAACTGGGATGCAGGTTTTGGAGGTAGGAACAAAGTTTCTGGATTCTGGCTGTCACTAAGAAGAAGGTTCCCCTTCACACTTCTGGATCCTGTTACATGGGAACAGCAATTTCCTTAACATAAGGGATTCAGAAAGCAAATGGTCAAATAGAATAGTAGCTGCCTTTTGTAAAGATGATTTCTTACTGACTAGTTGCCAAAGAGCTGAAGATGAGAGAAGTAACCTATACCTTCTAGCAATAAGTCTCTTCAGCATCCATACTCCAGGCTTTGCTGAAGACCTGTTGTTAGGAATTGCACAACTTTGTGTTGGTCTGCTTTGTCGTTCCCTGAACACTAGTTCTTACTTTGCTCTCCTTTTGTACCAACAGGTCCTGGAGCCAGCAGTAATCCCTGCTCTGACTCTTACCATGGGCCCAGTGCCAGCTCGGAGGTGGAAGTAAAATCTATTGTAGATTTTATTAAGAATCATGGAAAGATCCTGGCCTTCCTCACCCTCCACAGTTACTCTCAGCTCTTGATGTATCCCTATGGCTATAAATGCACTGAACCAGCAGACTATGAGGAGCTGGTGAGACACATTGACTCAACTCTGTCTTCCTCTGTCCTTCCAGCTGGCTTTCCATACTTGAGTATTATAGTGAGATAGCAGGATAAATGGACTGAATTCAGCCATCCTATCATAATGGTAACCATCCATGGGAGCGAATGGGAGCTGTTGCAATGCAATGCCTTTAAAAGAGAAGTCTGGGTCATATACAAACACATGCCATTGCCACCCATTGTCAGCCCTGTTCACTCACTCTGAGGCTGCTCCACATTTCCTTCTTTAGCTGAAATGTCAGTACTGATATCTTTGAGGGGATATGAATCATACCATCATAGGACGATTTAGGCCTGGAGGCTTCTGGTCCAACTCTCTGCTCAAAGCAAGCCAGCTTTGAAGTCAGTGGCAGCTTCAAAGTTAGATGAGGCTGCTTAGAGCCTTGTCCGTCTGAGTTTTGAATGTTGCTGGAGACATAGATTCCACAGTTTCTTTGGGCCCATTCTGAAGTTTTCCATGCTCATGGGCATTTTCTTTTTCCTAATATCTCTGTGGAATTTCCTGTGGGGCATTTTGTTTGTTGCCCCTTGTCCTTTTGCCGTACACCTCCAAGAAGAGTCTGGCTGTGTTTTTCCTGCAACCACACATTACAGAGCTGAAGTGAGCACAAAGCTGACCACTAAGTATTGGAAGATCTCTGACTGCCTTGGGGTTTTCTTGCATCTTCTGAACCTTCTAGTGAGAAGACAGTGAGTGAGATAAAACACCAGGTGATTTGATATGGAAGCTTTTATGTTAATTTGCCTGTAATATCACCTCCTCAAAATATTGTGGAAGGTATGATTGCTGTCACTAGTATCCAGTAATGAAGAAATTCATTCATTTGGCACAGCTGGTTTTGGGCGGAGTGAAAGTAGGTTGCAAACCAGTTTGGAGACTTCCCTAAATAGGGTTCAGGATGGTGAAATCTGAATATTTAGTGTCACTAAGCATGGCTACTTTCTGACTCTTCCTTCATCCTCTGCTCCCCAGGATACCTTGGGGCAAGCTGCTGCCAGTTCCACCCATTCCCTGTATGGCACCACCTATAAAGTGGGGAGCATTTGCTGTACTATCTGTGAGTATTTCGCCATTCTGAGCTTTATGGGCTATCCCGGGGAAACATGCCATGCTCTGGTCTCCCCCCAAGTTCTCTGACCCACCTGGTCCTTCTTGGAAGTAGTGTTGTTTCAGCGGAGTGACACCACCAGTCAGATGTTGCCAGCTGAGTGTTCACGTGAAAGCCTAATACTTGTCCCTCACAAATATTACCATGGTAGAGCTCTCTTCAGGATAGCATCATCTCAATGCCATATGCCTCAAACCAAGAATGCTTTCACATACTTGGGTATGGCCTGATTGTGAGAAATTCCAAGCATATCAGCACAAATTGGCTATGGTTGCTGAGAGTGCTGCATGGAAGCATAACCCAGACCAACCCTCCATTCCCAGATCGACCCTCCGTTCATCCCTTGTGGCTCTTTCTCCCTTTCTGTTTCAGACCAAGCCAGTGGAGGCAGCATTGACTGGAGCTACGATTACGGCATCAAATACTCTTTTGCCCTTGAGCTGCGAGACACAGGTAATTACGGTTTCCTTCTGCCAGCCAGCCAAATCATCCCAACTGCAGAGGAGACCTGGCTGGGTCTGAAGACGATCATGGAGCATGTGCGAGACAATCCATACTAAAAGTCAGGATGGGAATCAACCGTCTAAATTCTCCTCCCTTGACATGCTCGAGACAATTGTAACCGTGTGGCATATGGCTGAATAAAAAGCTTGTGTGTGTTCCTCCTGCAGCAATATGTGTCTGTATATAAAGAGCATTTCGTGCATATCTTTTTGGCTCTCTGCATTTGTGCTTGCATGGTAGACTGCTTGCAAGGCGTTACAGATTTTAGGCCCCAGTCAAAACTCTCTAGCAGGCCCTGTTGCAGTCTGCCTCAACAAGACTCAGTAGGAGCTGTGATGGAAGGAGAGGAGGTTGGAAAATGTGACTGCTCCTGTGACTAACTACTACTGAGATTTTACAAATGACCTGCAGTTAGAAAAAGAAAACAGGCCTTTTCCCACCTAGATGAAGAGGTCATCATCCAAGGGGTCTTCCACCAGTGCAGAGGCTGAGGTGAGAATTATAGTCTTAGAGAATTAGAATTTACTGGTATAGACAGACTGTGAAACTGCCGCACCATGAGTCGCTTTTGCAGTTCCTCCTTTGGATGGTGTGCTTGAGCTATTTTCAAAGCCGATTCTGCAGATCTGGCACCGTCTTCTCATCTCTTGCAGGAGCAGTGGTCAACATGTTGCGGGGGGAGAGGGTGGGGTTGGCTAAAAAAGCCTTTGTATTTACATTGGACAACAGTAGCTGTTCAGCAGCACTTTCTACCTCTGCAAACCTCTTGGTCCACACGGTAAACAGGTTAACAGCGGATGCAAATACTTCTCTGAATAAAAAACAAAGGAGGGCAGAAAAACACATCTTTTCTATCCAGACATGGCAGGACACTTGCTAGCAGCTGCTCTCTGCTGGTAAACGTCCTTAGACCTTAGTCTACTCAGGGAGTTCAACTGGGACCTCCCCTGATCTCCACAACCGTTCCAAGATGACAGAGAGCAGCCTTGCTGTCACTGCAGCCAGCTCTGTCCATGTCCATGGATGCCAGCCATCCAGTCCCATAGACTTATATGGGTTGAGTTCTAGAGACTTGGGTACTGCGGGTTGTTTTTCTCCTCAGGACTCCTGACTCTAGGCACAACAGCTCAGGAGACCTTGTTGGGGAAGGCTGAAGCCAGAAGGACTTGACTTGCCCAGACTTGTCTACATCCACTTTACAACAGTCCCTTCCCCTTTCAGCAGTGAGCCCACATTGTCCTTGTTTATTCTTTTACTGTCACTGAAGCAGTAGCAGCTTTTCTTCCTGTCCTTCACATCCGCTGCAAGCGTCTGTAGCCCAGAGGAGCTTTGGCTTCCTTAACACCATCCCTACTTTGCTGGACAATGTTTCCAAATTCCTCCTTTGCAGCCTCTCCCTTCTTCCCCTTTCCACAGGCTGCCTTATTACTCTGGAGCTCCCGTGGGAGTTCCCTGTTTAGCCATGCTGGGGTCCAGAGATGTCTACAGATTTTACAAACTGTTCATATAGAGGATTCCTGTGCTTGACGGGTGCTGTCCTTAATGACCTGCTGTCTTTCCTGAGCTCCTCTGCCCTTCAGAGCTGCCTCTCTTGGTCCATCCCATGGAACAGCTCCATACATCCAAGATGCCCCTTCACATATAGGACGTGCCCCTCCTGATTTTCCCTGGTGGTCTCTCGTGAAGAACTTGCACCCTGCCATTGAAGGACTCCATCATGGGAGTGATCCCACCACATCTCAGCTCTTCCAACCATGTGGCACTCCTGCGACAGCTTGTGCATCTCCAGTTGCTCCTGCCTGCACCCCAGGCTGCATGTGTTTGCATATGTGTTGGCTTCAGCACCTCAGCTGTGGTGCCGACCAAAGATTTGTCACAGGAAGCATGTTACCAAGGACCTCATGTATGCAAAGGCTTTGATTGCAAGTGGTGACATGCTGGCATGGATAGCAGGTGGCAGTGTAATGGTGAAAGGAGGTTGCCACAAAGAAAGCAAACCCTGCAGGGCCCAAGGCCAGGGAGAAACAGAGCTGGGCTGTGCAGGAATGGCAGGAGAGGGGTTGGCTGCCTGAGCTGCCTCTGCAGCACCTTGGGGTCTGTGACAGAGGTGAACCAATCTCCAGGCAGGGCAGGGTGCAACTGAAGAAGGCCCTGGGCCTGGGCAGCTTATGATCCAGCCACCCTGAGGACACCATTAGCCCAGTCCCTGTTCTTATCCTATTGGGGGGTGAGAGGACATTGAAGGGGAGGAGAGCTAGAAGGATTGGAGAGTGTAGCAACTAGAGCAGAGACCTTGCTGTGATGTGCCTTTCCCATTTATGAAGCATGCTTGGATGCAGACAGTGCAGACTGTCTAAAGACAGTGGTGGGATTCATTTGTTTGGGCACAGGCAGGAAACCTGAGATGCCCTGGGACACTGGCCCAGCAACCACTCTGAAGGGACGTAGTTTTCCTGTAGGTCCCATGCTGTATCTAGTAGGAACATGTGGTTCTCCTGGACACCCCAAGCATCTGAAATGGCCCTGTAGGCCTCTTTCCATGTCATTAAATCAAGTGTCTGCACTGAACCACAATAGCTGTTTTTAACATTGGGATCTTCAGATGTCTCAGCTTCCTAGTGAGATGAGCTTTAGTTGTCGTAGGCATCCAGGGTCATTTGAGACGCCCAAGAAGATTCCCCAGCTGCTCTTGCCTTGCCCTTCCTGCCACTTGCTTTTGCCTTGCCCTCAGCGCTTCTGTCCATCCAGGGAAAAAGGATGCTCTTTGCATCTCGTCCCCCAAAACTCCTCTTCAAGCTGCTCTTCTGCCTTTCAGCGAGGGGCCCCAAGGCAGCCCAGTGCCTCCTGTCCCCCCACCTTGCCACTGAGCAGCTCCAAAGGGAAGAGGAGAGCAGTGTGTGAGCAGTGCCCAGCAGCTCCTGGGCCTCACAGGGAAGTGAGGGCACTGCTGCGGCACCATGGAGACCTCCCTGTGATGCAGCACATCCCACTGTGACCTTAGCTTGTGTCATCAGGGGGCTCAGTAGCTCACCGCCATGGAGATGGCAGAGCCAGGGAGAGAGCAGACAGATTTCCCCTCACCTCACCTCCCTTCACCCCAAGTATTTTCCAAAAACTTGCTGATAAATTCTTCAGGAACATCTCCAGATGTTGCCAAAGGCTGTGATATATCTAAAAAGGGGGCCCTGGAGAGGTCACTTCTGCATCCCGGCACTGACAGGTCTCTGCACTGGGCAGACGTGTGCAGGAAGCTGGGGTGTGAGGGTTGCTTTGGGGTTTGGCATTTTTGAAAGACAGGATCAAAGTCACGTGGAATGAAAGAGCACAAAGCGTGGCCACAGGCTGACATGCTTTGGTGAGCCCCAAAACTGCTTTCTACTGTGAGTTGCTCTTTTTGTAGAAGCAGGATGTAGGACCATATGGGGAGAGGATACAGCCTTCCTCGAGGCACCAAAGCAGGCTCTTTGTTTTTCAAAGTCCTCAGCAAGGTTTCTCGGTCTGCGGTGCTTAAGGTAGAGATGATACACCAGAAAAGAACAAATGTGCCTGAGACCCTGGTCCCTGCCATGCTTCATAGCCGTGGTTACTGTAGTGCGTAAAGATGGTGCTGCCAATTATTAAGAAAGAAAAAAAATATTCAGCAATGGTAAAAATGTTTGAAGTTTCTGAAAAGAGGATTTTTTTTGTCAATTACCACATTGAGTTATTTTTGGAGAAGATTTCAGCTTATGACTAGAATCTCCTTTTGGGGCTTGATGCATTTGACCACATAGGCTGCTGCTGCCTGAGATGCCCTGGGATAGCTGTTGTGTTCCCACGTTGTGCTGGAGATTTTGGAGGCAGCTCCTCCGGGACCTTAGCTTGTCGTTAGGAAAAGTATCTCAAAACACCTCAGTTGAGACAACTTATTTCTCTCCATTGACTAGAAACTCCTTCACTGTGTGTCTAAGCAGCCTTTCCTATCTATTTGTGAAGAACATTTCAAGGAAGGTTATTCCTTGTAGACTGTGGACCTCACTGGACACAGTTGAGTGTATTTTATTTCTTGTGACACTGGATCATGTTCATTTTTGTCTGATCACAATTAAGATAAATCCTTCTGTGTCTGTTTGCAGCTAATTCTCTAAGGAAAGCAGGCGGGGATTGATGTACATGAGCTGTAACGTTCAGGTACAGCCTTGAGTGAAAAAAGGTTAGGTTTTAACAAGTGATCTAGGTCCCCAGTGGCTGATGAGTGAAATGGCAGGGCTGGGGAGCTGGGGAGGAAGGTTGTCCATACATGTCTCCTATCAGGAATACAGCTTTTCCTACATGTCCAGACTTCATTAGGAGACACTCTGGATCAGTATCAGTTGGAGAATGTGGATACCACTCTAGTTTGAAAGCTGAAAAATAAGGGAAAAATCTTTTAATCAGAAATACTTTTTTTTTTTTTTTCTGATGCTCAGTGAAATCTTCCTTTTGTACATACACTCCTGAAACCTCTCCAATTAGCCACACAAGAACTGAAGAACTGAAGAAAATTATGGAAAGAGGCATGGCTCCTTAGGGGTTTTTACATTTTAATGACCCCTCGAGGGTGTTTGGTGCTGAGCCCATGAACCTCAGATGCTGAGAGGAGACTGAACAAACCTCTCAAGGAGTTGAAGTCAGAAGCAAATCCCAAAGTTTCTTGGAGCATTAATGGGTCTCACTGAGGGCCATTACCAAGAAAGCCTCCCCAGGGGCTGATTAGAGCAGGAAGTTGGAGACCCTGATTGCAGGTAGGCAAAGGCAATGTGCAGGTAGCTCTGATGCCAAGTCCACCTTGATGTGTGTTATCAAGAAGAATGGCCAAGACCCTAGTCAGCCTCTGGGTAGGGTGATGCTTTCCCTCACGTGTTGCTCAGGGCTCTTCCTGGGGCCAGTGTTGGGCAGGGGATGCGCAATGCCTCATACAGGACAACAGTACAGCAACTCTTAGACTCCCCGAGGGTAAGGAGGTTGCAAGGTCACAGTGCTGTAAGGAAACATCATCTTCTCGTAGGCCTCGGTGGCAGAGACACTAGCCATAGCCAAGAGGACAAAGACCTCAGTTCTTTTGGAGGCTTTCAGCTTTGGCATTGCCCTCAGTCACCTCCACCACAAACTGTCCTAGCCTGTCACAAAGCTGCACCTCCTGTTTCCCTGAAGCCTGTAGACACCCAACCTGCTTCCCCACCTCGCTCTCACTGCAGGATCTCCCCACCTATACTGATGTCCCTGTGTCCTTGCTGGCTGCTCCTTGAAACATAAAGCCAGGGGCTGATAACGGAGTCCCTCTGGGTGTCCTGTTACACCACAGCACTACCCTACGAGTGACATTCTTGTTACCTGAAGGGCAGTCTGAACCTCTCAGGAGGCAGTTTGTGGCTCTTCCCCCTTCTCATGCTGCTACCCACTACCAAAACAGGCTCCATCATTTCTGAAAACACCCTGTCACAGGCAGTAACAGGCGACTACAGTATTGGCTTTAGCCTCCACTTCAGCAGGCTAAAGCAGCCCAGGTCCCTCAGCCTCTCCATATACACCGTGTGCTTCAGCCCCCAAACCCATCTTGGCAGACCTCCTCTGAAGCTCTTCCTAATGCACTCCTGTATGCAGCTGGCCTCATTTGTGGTGAGCATGCACTACCGGCTCATATGGCATCACTTGTAATGTGCAGGCCCTTCTCCCCAGGGTCACTCCTCTGCCGGTCAGGTCTCTGCCTGTCCTGACGCACGTGGTGTTCTGCCTTGCTGATGAGTCTTTCAAACAGGACAGGATGCAGGGTTTACCCCTGCATACCCCACCTTTACCTGACTTCCCAGTAAAGCATGACCCCTTCATGAAAACCCTCTGAGCTCATCATCCAGCCAGCTTTTTGCCCATCTGGGTGTCTACTGGACATCCACGCCTCTCCTCTCCTCCACAAGTGCAGGTCTTTTATCACAGCAGGCAATCAGGTAGGTCAGGAATGATCTACCTTCAGGAAATCCATGCTGGCTGTTGCTAGGCACCTTCTTCATGTGCTCAGAAATGTGATTGAAGAGGACTGGCTCCATGACACACTCCTCATCAGAGTGAGGCTGAACGGCCTGCAGCTCCCTGTTTTGTCCTTGTGGCCTTTTTTGGAGACAGTCACAACACATTCCTTCTTCTGCTCATTGGGACCTCCCCTGATCTCCACAACCGTTCCAAGATGATAGAGAGCAGCCTTGCTGTCATAGCATCCAGTTTTGTCCATGTCCATGGATGCCAGCCATCCAATCCCATAGACTTGTAGGGGTTGACTTCTAGAGACTTGGGCACTGTGGGTTGGTTTTCTTCTCGGGACTCCTGACTCAAGGCACAAAATCTCAGGAGACCTTGTTGGTGAAGATGGAAGCCAGAAGGACTTGACTTCCTCAGAGCTATCTTCATCCACCTTTACTAGAATCCCTGCCTCATTCAGGAGTGAGCCCACATTGTCCTTGTTTATTCTTTTACTGCTACTGCAGCATTAGCAGCTCTTCTTCCCGTCCTTCACATCCCCTACAAGTGTCTCTGTTCCAGGAGAGCTTTGGCTTCCTTAACACCATCCCTACTTTGCTGGACAATATTTCCTAACTCCTCCTTTGCAGCCTCTGCCTTCTTCCCTTTTCCACAGGCTGCCTTATTGCCCTAGAGCTCACATGGGAGTTCCCTGTTTAGCCACGCTGGGTCCAGAGATGTCTACAGATTTTACAAACTGTTCGTTTGGAGCATTCTTGTGCTTGACGGGTGCTGTCCTTAATGACCTGCTGGCTTTCCCGAGCTCCTCAGCCCTTCAGAGCTGCTTCCCTTGGTTTGTCCCATAGAAGAGCTCCATACATCCAAGATGCCCCTTTGCACATAGGACATGCCCCTCCTGATGTTCCCTGGTGGTCTCTCGTGAAGAACTTGCACCCTGCCATTGAAGGACTCCATCATGGGAGTGATCCCACCACATCTCAGCTCTTCCAACCATGTGGCACTCCTGCGACAGCTTGTGCATCTCCAGTTGCTCCTGCCTGCACCCCAGGCTGCATGTGTTTGCATATGTGTTGGCTTCAGCATCTCAGCTGTGGCACCGACCAAAGATTTGTCACAGGAAGCATGTTACCAAGGACCTCATGTATGCGAAGGCTTTGATTGCAAGTGGTGACATGCTGGCATGGATAGCAGGTGGCAGTGTAATGGTGAAAGGAGGTTGCCACGAAGAAAGCAAACCCTGCAGGGCCCAAGGCCAGGGAGAAACAGAGCTGGGCTGTGCAGGAGAGGGGTTTGCTGCCTGAGCTGCCTCTGCAGCACCTTGGGGTCTGTGACAGAGGTGAACCAATCTCCAGGCAGGGCAGGGTGCAACTGAAGAAGGCCCTGGGCCTGGGCAGCTTGTGATCCAGCCACCCTGAGGACACCATTAGCCCAGTCCCTGTTCTTATCATGTATTGGGGGGTGAGAGGACATTGAGGGGGAGGAGAACTAGAAGGGTTTGAAAGTGTAGAGTCAAGAGCAGAGACCTTGCTGTGATGTGCCTTTCCCATTTATGAAGCATGCTTGGATGCAGACAGTGCAGACTGTCTAAAGACAGTGGTGGGATTCATTTGTTTGGGCACAGGCAGGAAACCTGAGATGCCCTGGGACACTGGCCCAGCAACCACTCTGAAGGGGCGTAGTTTTCCTGTAGGTCCCATGCTGTATCTAGTAGGAACATGTGGTTCTCCTGGACACCCCAAGCATCTGAAATGGCCCTGTAGGCCTCTTTCCGTGTCATTAAATCAAGTGTCTGCACTGAACCACAATAGCTGTTTTTAACATTGGGATCTTCAGATGTCTCAGCTTCCTAGTGAGATGAGCTTTAGTTGTCGTAGGCATCCAGGGTCATTTGAGACGCCCAAGAAGATCCCCCACCTGGTTTCCACCTGATGCACCAGAAGGATGTGAGTCTCATAGTCACTCCATCAGAGCAAGCAGACACTGGCACAGGACTGGGACCACCTCTGTCTCTTCAGCTGTCACCAGGTGTTTGTGTGTGAACAACTGACTCCTACCCTCCATCTCCAGTGATTCCAATGGGTGGTTAGACAAGGAGCTCCCATGCAGACACCACTGTTGTGCACACTTTGGCTTGGTAACGGAATCCCACCTCGTGTGTGTTTGTGGAGTTCATGGGAAGGATCTGATTCCCACTCCATCCCAGGGGCTTCTAAACTGGCATGAGATGTCCAAATTGACTCATCTGAATGAAAACCTGAACCCTGTGTCCATGAGCTCCCTTCTTGCCTCCGTCTAGGTCTCCTGCCTAGTTATGAGATGGGAATAGGGACTTCCAGAGTTGGATGTTACCACCTATCATAGATAGTCACCCTCTGATGAAATAAATTGCAATGTCGGAATCCGTCTTTCTCCACTCTTTAGCAAAGGACAATAGGTGATTATTTTAGTCTACCTCAGTGAACATTTCCCAGGAGGAGGGATCACAAGGGACAGAGACATTCAGGCCTTCAGCTGGGCCTCTGCTCCTGAGTGGGGCCAGGCTCCTGGGACAGAGGGAGCTCATGGCAACCTGGCAGCACTGCCCAGAGACAGCTGTTTGCAGGAGCAGCTCCTCTGCAAGGAGCAGCTGGGCTGCGGGCACTGCCTGCTGCTGCTGACATGAGACGAAACAAGACAAAGAGAAGTGAAAGGCAGTGAGGAGTGGGAGGACAGAGGAGAGCTCATTGTTGGAGAAATCTTCACAGCCCCTGACACGGTAAGCGTCTGGCTGCAGGGCAATGGTACTGAGGTTCCTGGAGGGGTCTTCTGAACCCAGTCCATCCTATAGCTGATATATTGAGTCATGAATTCAGTGACCTGTGGCAGGACAGGTTCATTCTCCTGTCGAGAAAGTGATGCATGGGTCAGGGGTGCCACCAGCTCGAGCTCAGGCACAGGTTATGTCTGAAGGGTCTTTTCAGAGGAAGGTCAAAAAAAGGCTAATTGAAAGGGAAGGAGCTTTCCTTCTAGTAAAAGCTCCTTAGTACTACTAAAACTAGAAAAAATACATTCTAATTTTGGCAGGGAGAAGAAAGGACAGAGCCTTCTGGTTTGGCAAGCAACGTGGACTCCAAAACCTTCACTCTCAGAGATCAATAGGTCTGTGAGAAACTTCAGCAAACCCCTTCAACCCCAGCTCAGCCTACAGACAGCACTGGCAGCACCTTTATTGCCTTATAAGAGTTTTTCTGAGCTGCTCCTTAGGACCTGTGAGAACAGAGATACCTGTGCCCAGTGCCCCGTCCTGGGCGGTTTCTGTAGGGCAGAACTGAGCACACAGAGAGGGTGGGATGGGGTCTGGGAGCACGGACAGGGAAAAAGTGCTGGGACAGAGAAAGAGCTGCCAGCAGGGACAGTGCCAGGCAGCAGAGATGAGCAGGGAATGAGAGAGAACTGCCAACAATGAGATTTTTTTCTTTTTCCTTGGAAAGTCTCCCCTAACTTGTCAATGTCTTTTCCTCCTTAGACAATCCCCAAAGCCCAGTGGGACCAAATGTCCAACAGCAGCTCCTTCAACGAGTTCCTCCTCCTGGCATTTGCAGACACGTGGGAGCTGCAGCTCTTGCACTTCTCACTCTTCCTGGGCATCTACCTGGCTGCCCTCCTGGCCAACGGCCTCATCATCACAGCCGTAGCCTGTGACCACCGCCTCCACACCTCCATGTACTTCTTCCTCCTCAACCTCTCCCTCCTGGACCTCGGCTCCATCTCCACCACTGTCCCCAAATCCATGGCCAATTCCCTGTGGGACACCAGGGCCATTTCCTACTCAGGATGTGCTACCCAGGTCTTTTTCTTTGTCTTCTTTATATCAGCAGAGTATTTTCTTCTCACAGTCATGGCATATGACCGCTTTGTTGTCATCTGCAGACCCCTGCACTATGGGACCCTCATGGGCAGCAGAGCCTGTGCCAAAATGGCAGCAGCTGCCTGGAGCACTGTTTTTCTCTATGCTCTCCTGCACACTGCTAACACATTTTCAATACCACTCTGCCAAGGCAATGCCCTGGGCCAGTTCTTCTGTGAAATCCCCCAGATCCTCAAGCTCTCCTGCTCAGACTCCTACCTCAGGGAACTTGGGCTTATTGTGGTCACTGACCGTTTAGGCTTTGGGTGTTTCATTTTCATTGTGGTGTCCTACGTGCAGATCTTCAGTGCTGTGCTGAGGATCCCCTCTGAGCAGGGCCGGCACAAAGCCTTTTCCATGTGCCTCCCGCACCTGGCCGTGGTCTCACTGTTTGTCAGCACTGACCTGTTTGCCTACCTGAAGCCCCCCTCCATCTTCTCCCCAGCTGTGGACCTGGTGGTGTCTGTTCTGTACTCGGTGGTGCCTCCAGCAGTGAACCCCCTCTTCTACAGCATGAGGAACAAGGAGCTCAAGGAGGCACTGAGGAAACTGATTCAACTGGTACTAGTTCAGCAGCAATAAGCTGCCCATCTCTCTTCACAAATCATTTCCAATTTATCTCAGGCAACTCTTGGGTTTTGAGTGTTCTGTGATACTCATGTTTGTGCACCAATGTTTAAATGCATCCCAGTTCTCCAGAGACACATACCCCGTCTGTCTGACTGAGAGGCCTTCTGTGAATCTGCCCTCACTATGCGCTAGAGCTGGCCTCCCAATTTGCTTCTCTGTAATAAAAGAGGATTTGCTCAATACAGTGACTGAAAGCTGGGCTCTTCTTCCCATCTGGAGCCAAGAATGTGCTCGGGGAACTGCACCCAAGAAGGCCCTGTTGCCATGCCTGGGTTTTGCACAGGCTACGGGGTATCAGCTCATGGAGTGATGTGTTAGGGCATGAGGGCTGGATGGAGCTGCCACCTGTGGGTGCCCAGTGCCCCTGGAGAGGGTGAGTGGTCAAGAGGTCTCTGCCGGGGACTGTCGCACATATTACAGGGCTGGTGACAGATGCCCATCATTCTGGAAGGGGATATGGAGCCAGCCAGGGAGCTCAAGGGATCTCCAGGGCCAGAGTGTGCCTGGAGTGGGCAGTGAGTGCTGTCCTGGGGAGAGGGGCTGCCGGAGGGCTGCAGGCAGCCAGGGTTAAGGATCTCTGGTCATGAGAGCAGTGGAGACATGGAGTGCCTGGCCTCCATTTCCTTGTGCCATTGCTGGCCCCCAGGTGTGGGGCTGATGGGGAGGCTGACACCCCTCTCTGCCTCCCAGCAGCTGCTGTGGCCTGCAGAGGGGCTGGGGCTGTGGGGTGAGTGCCCAGAGCTCTGCAGCCCCCTGCCACAGGCACTGCTGTGGGGCCACCCCAGCCTGGGCTGCTCTGCTGGGGAGAGGGCTGGGGAGAGGGCAGGGGAGGTAGGAAGAGCTGGGGAGGGGCTGTGCTGGAAAGGGCCTGGGAGAGGCAAAATGCCAGCAGGCAGCTCCCATGCATGAATGGTGCCCAAAGCATGGGGAGGAGCAGGGAAACTGGGGCAAAGACCCCTGCCCTCAGCTGCATGGCTGGGACACTCGACAGGCGATGCCTTTGTGGGTGGCCAGGCTCCAGGTTCGGAGTGGATGCCAGGTCGAAGGCAGGAGCACTGGGACTGTGGTGAAGGCAAGTGGGCAGGCAGAGCCAGGCACATGCAGCTGCAAAGGCTGGGGGTGGGAAAGGCAGTGTGGGGCTGGCGAAGGCCCTTCCTCTTCTCCCCATGGGGAAGAGAGTCCCCAGGCAATGCTGGACTCTGCTTTGGCTGAGGGCAGGGGAGCACAGGGCAGGGTGGAAGAGGCAGATGGAGCCTCTCAGGATGCATGAGGGAGTTTTCCAAAGCCCTGGGCTGAGCCAGGGACCTTCGGATCTTTCCCTGATGCTCTCCCAGTCAGGCTCATTCTGCTCTGCTCTAGGAGCTCTCATCCCCCTGCCAGCCATGCCAGAGCAGAGCTTGAGGAGCAAGAATTCATGGAGTTGCAGAGGAGCTTTGGTGGCAAGGGACCTCTGGAGGTGTCCAGTCCAACCTGCCGCACAAAGCAGCGCTGGTTGGAGCCCTACAGTCTTGCCTGGTGATCGCTGGACTGTGTCTGACCCTGCTTACTATCCCCAAATCTGCTCTGTTCTTTTTTTTTCCCGGCACTGGGGAACAGCATCCCACGTCGGTGGGGCACTGCCCTGCCTCCCACCACCCTCAGCTCCTGGCTCTGCTTTCCACCTGGAGCAGCCCTGCTCTTGCTGCTCCTGACAACATGTGCTTTATAGCAGGAATCCTGTCACAAATGGTGCATAAACACTCGACCTCTGACACAGAAAAGCCTGCTCTCCTAACTATGCGTCATAAAATCAGACCGAAGTGCCTGCACTCACTTTTTCATCCAGCTAAGACCTTCTGTGCAGTGTCACCTGGGTAGGGGGGCCGAATCCAAAGCTCTCCTTGCACCTTTAAATTGGCTATCAGGCAAGGGTTGCTGCTGGGGCATATACGGTCACCTTTTGTAACTACAACCTTCTCTGGGATCTGCTCAGTCCCATCTTCCCTTGCCAGGACTTTTGTGACTGTAGTGTGGAGGCAGGTCCAAGGTAAAGATGAGGAGTCAGGTGAGCAGGATGGGGACAGGGTCAGGTCAGGAGCCAAGAGGTTCAGGGCCAGGCACAGCCATGTCTACTGCATTTCTCAGGCACAGCCCAAGGACAGAGGGAGTGGCTCTCTGGCACAGGGGACGAGGCCTCGCAATGAGGCTGGTCACTCTCTCTCTCCACTGCTCTTGTGCCCAGCAGATCCCCCTCTCTGTCTGCCTGCAGCTTCTCCGGTAACCCCTGCTGCCCCGGGGACAGAGCAGCCTGCCCCAAGCTGGTGACCAGAGAAACCTGTTTCTCATTCTCATTTCCTATGTCTGAATGCTGCCCTGCTTTTCTCCTGGGACATCCCTGCTCCCCAGAGAGCCTTTCCCCAGGTCAGTGTGTTCATGCTGGCCTGGCTGTTCCTGCACCCCCTGCCTATGCTCTCCACAGGGTCCCTGGCTGGTGGTGCTGCTCTGCAGAGTGAGCAGGCTGTGGGGCCATGGGGTGACTCCTGACTCAGCTCTGACCATGCTGGCTGGGGTGGGAAGCAGATCCAGTGGGACAGGGATCACCACCACTGATACTACTGGCACCTGTCTGTGCTCATGGATGGTGCTCAGAGTGACTCCAGGGCATTTGCAATGGCAGGAGATGTGTTCGGGTGGGCACTAGCTCCAGCCTGTGGTGTTTCACTGAGGGTGCAGGAATCACCTCCAGTGCCCCTTCCCTGGGACTCCTGGGTCCCCACTGCCTCTCCAGGGATTGCAGAGCCCTCGTTTCCCTCTGCATACCTGGATTTAGTGCTTTACCTTCTGGTTACTGCAACATGGTCCATCCCTCACTTTGTGAGGCTCCACTCACTGCCCATCCCCAGGCACACGCTGTCCCTGGAGATCCCCTGAGCTCTCTTGGGGATCTCCTGGACATTCCCCTCCAGAAGGATGGGCATCTCTCATCAGCACTGTCACCTGTGGGACAGCTCTGGGCAGGCAATTCACAGACCATTCCCCATCTCCACTGGTCACTGACAGATGAACCCTGAATCCAGCCCTCAGTCCCTAACAGATCACCCAGGGACTCTGAGCTCATCTCCTGGCTCCCATGGAGTTCACAAGCAGAAGAACAGGCCCTTGTGTGGTGCAATCCCTTGGGCGTATTTTTGACTCCCTCTTCTGAAGAAAGGCCAGGCTTCAGGCACGTCACAGGGGAGATGCTCTTTTATTACAGAAATGTTTTTCTGGAGGCCAGGTCTGGCATAAGGGTGCCCATTGCCTGCTCCTGCCTGTACTTACAGGACCCATGCACATGGATACACAACCCAACCACCACCAGGTTATGAGAACTCCTGGGCCATATACACACATGACAGCACAACAGAACAGTGTGGAAATGAGAAGAAACCTTGAAAAAAGAAAGTCTCACTGCTGTGCCGATGTATCTCCAGCAAAGCTGCAGCCCCCACACAAAGGCTGCAGCAAGGAAATGCCTGCTGTGGCAGAGGGGAAGGTACTGAGGAGTGGAAGGTCTGTCCTCACAAGCTGTTGCCTGACTCTCCTGCCTTTCACTCCTGCTCTGCTTTGAGTGTTGGAGCTCTGTAGAGGAAAGGGACCAGCCCACAGTGACACCTGGCTGCCACCCTTGCAGGAGAGGGGTGTGAGATCACACCCTGACTGTGGCCAGAGGATCTGAGCTCTCCTAATGGACATGGGACCTATGGTCTCACCCTGCCAGTACTCATCTGAGCCTGACTCTGTGCCCCTGCGCACACTGGTGACACCCACCAAGGGTGGTGACAGTGCCAAGAGAAACACTGCAAAGGGAAACTCTCCCCATTGCCCTGGGGGCATCTGAGGGAGCTCAGACTAGCAGGCTCTGAGGTTCCCCCATCTCTGCTGATGAAAGGAGAACCCTGGTTTCCTGCTTCTACATGGCCTCTGGGCCAAATTCAGGAGAGGAATTACTGAGGAGAAGCAGGAAGAACCCAACTGTTTTCCTTTCAAAATGAGTATAATATAGAAAAGTAAGACAAAAACAAATGAACAATTCATAGCCTTGAACAAAAATACCCTAGGAATGACGAGATGATGCATATGGAATGGTTATTGGTGCTGACATTGTACCAGCTGAATCATTTTCCTCAGTGCATCCTTGAGCTCCTTGTTCCTCATGCTATAGATGAGCGGGTTCACTGTTGGAGGCACCATTGAATACAGAACAGTCACCATCAGATCCACAGCTGGGGAGAAGATGGAGGGGGGCTTCAGATAGGTAAACATGCAAGTGCTGATGAACAAGGAGACCATGGCCAGGTGCAGGAGGCACATGGAAAAGGCTTTGTGCCGACCCTGCTCGGAGGGGACCCTCAGCACGACTATGAAAATCTGCACGTAGGACAGCACAATGAAAACAAAACACACAAAGGCTAAACAGCCACTAACCACAAGAAGCCTGACTTCCCTGAGGTAGGCATCTGAGCAGGAGAGCTTGAGGATCTGGGGGATTTCACAGAAGAACTGGCCCAGGGCATTGCCTTGGCAGAGTGGTATTGAAAATGTGTTAGCAGTGTGCAGGAGAGCATAGAGAAAAACAGTGCTCCAGGCAGCTGCTGCCATTTTGGCACAAGCTCTGCTGCCCATGAGGGTCCCATAGTGCAGGGGTCTGCAGATGGCAACAAAGCAGTCATAGTCCATGACAGTAAGAAGAATATACTCTAATGTGAACAAGAACACAACCAGGAGGACCTGGGCAGCACATCCCGAGTAGGAAATGGCCCTGGTGTCCCACAGAGAATTGGCCATGGATTTGGGGACAGTGGTGGAGATGGTGCCTAGGTCCAGAACAGAGAGACTGAGGAGGAAGAAGTACATGGAGGTGTGGAGGTGGTGGTCACAGGCTATGGCTGTGATGATGAGACCATTGCCCACGAGGGCAGCCAGGTAGACACCAAGGAAGAGCAAAAAGTGCAAGAGCTGCACCTCCCATCTGTCCGCAAATGCCCGGAGAAGGAACTCGCTGAAGGAGCTGCTGTTGGACATCCGCTCCTTTAGGGCACAGGGGGACTGTCTGAGGAAGAAGAGACATTGACAATTTAGGACAGACTTCTCTGAGCAAAGCTTTCTCATATAACCCTCCCAAGCACACACACATTACCTTTCCCCATCTCAGCAGCACCGTCCTTGAGCTCCATGGCTTGAGCTCTGGTTTGTGCTGGCTGGGTTTGCCGTGAGGGGCAGGAGCCTCTGCCCATGGGCTTCAGAGGAGTCAGCCCTGACCTACAGCACTGCGTACATGGGAACAGCAGTGAGTAAGATTTATATTCCCAGTTCCACTCAGATTTAATCCACTCATAACGTTGAAGGGATTTCAGCATCTTCACTCCCAGTTCCAAATAATGTGTGTTCAGGAGTAGTTTAAGGCTTACTGTGTTTTTTTTTAGCTGACCCTCTTACACCGGAGGAGAATTCTTAGAGGTAAAAATCCTCAGCATTGCTGCTGCACTCAGAGGGACCAGCTGTGATTCCGGAAAGGCAAAAGGATTCACTCCAGCTTTAGCACAGAGAGAGGAGAGCTGGTCTGTCCATCTGCCTTGTTCCCAGCTGCCCTGTGCTCCCACCTCGGAGGTGGAGGACAGTTGCACTCGTGTCACCCGAAAAAGAAACGACACCACAGAGAGCAGAGGAATCCACTTCCAAAGTGCCCATCAGCACTCTTTCTGAGGGTGTGTGAGGCAGGTCTCAGCCCTCCCCTTCTAGCCAGAAACACATCAGACTCCTTCCAGCTGCCCACATCCAGCCTCCCAGCAGCATGTCCGTGGCCTCAGTATCTAGGTGGCTTCTCCCTGGGGCACCTAGATAACACGCAGCTGCAATGGGAGAGCTGGGCCCTGCTGGAGGGCAGCTACAACCCAGCCAGACACCCCAGGGAAATGGTTGAACATCCTAAGGACGGGGTGTCCTGACGAGAGAGTTGGCTCATTCCCAGCCCCCCACACTGCATTGCCCAGAGCCCCACAGGTTAGAGGGGCACTTGGGCACCTCACTGTCAAGGACACATCTGCATGGCAGGACCTGCAGGGTCAGTGTTGTCTGAACTGCATCAGAAACCCCCCTGCCCAGAGAGTCCAAGGGGAAGGACAAGGGCAGCCTGGGCACGTGGGAAACACGGAGCAATACCATGACATTTGTGCACGGGGAGGCAGGGACAGGCAGGCACAGAGGGGCACTCAGGAGTGTCTCCTCTCCTGCATGTCCAGCTGCTGAGGAAACGACTCCTGCCCTGGACCCCACAGCCTTGAGAGCAGAGGGCTGTGCTGGCTGGCAGAGGAGAGGAGGTGCTGGAGTTTGTGGTTCCCTCTCACACTTTGACCATGACTCCGCTGCCTGGAGCCGTCCCTGCGGGCAGCTGTTTCTCTGTCCCCACGTCTCTCCCCTGTCAGTGCTCACAGACCCCATCCCACCCGCTGGGTGCTCAGCTCTGCCCTGCAGAAACCTCCCGGGGGCAGGACACTGCCCAGGGCACCTCCGTGGTTGCAGGTGCTACGGAGCAGGGGAGACAAACCTTGGTGAGGCTGGAAAGGTGCTGCTGGCTCTGTCTGTAGGCTTTGGGGTGGACGAAGGCATTTGCTGAGTGCCTCCCAGAGATGCTCCTCTCTCAGTGTCACTGTTTTGGAGCCTCTGTCCCCTGTCTAAACCTGACAGATTCATTCCCATTTCACCCCACCCAAAGAGGATAAAACTGAAAGCACACACTCATGAGAGCTCCTTCCCTTTCGTGTATCCCCTGCTTTGACCTTCCTTTTGGAAAGTCTCCTCCAGAAATGTCCTGGGAGTGAGCTGGAGCTTGGAGCAGTCCTGACCCACACAGCTCCCTCTTGACAGGACCTGCCCTGCTGGGGGTCTCTCCTCCCACCCAGAGCTTCTCCGCCAGTGCTGTGGGGAGCTCCCCAGGCAGGCTGAGTGCTGACCCTTGCAGGCAGCAGAGTCACTGCCCCGGGCACACAGCAGTCTGAGACGCAGGGACACTGCTCTGTATTAGAGCCCATGCAGAGCTCTGGGCACAACCCAGCTTCACAACCCTGCAGCATCCCTGCGAGAAGATAACAGGATGCACTGTCCCTGCGATGGTGTGGCAGGGAATCTCTGCTCTAAAGCATCTCACCCTCCTCTACAGTGGAGAAACCGGGAGAGTGATCTTTAAAAAAACAATGGTGTGGTTGGATGGGTTTGGAAGTCCTTTCCAGGAACCTCCATAGCATTGCCCTGTAGCCAGAGACTTACTGTGTCAAGCGCTGTGAAGATTTCTCCCACAAGGAGCTCTCAGATGTCCTCTCCCTCCACGCTGCCTTTCACTTCTCGCTGCCTTCTCTCATCTCATGTCAGCAGCAGCAGGCAGTGCCCGCAGCCCTGCTGCTCTTGGCAGAGGAGCTGCTCCTGCACACAGCTGTGTCTGGGCAGTGCTGCCAGGTTGCCATGAGCTCCCTCCATCCCAGGAGCCTGGCCCCGCTCAGGAGCAGAGGCCCAGCTGAAGGCATGACTTTGTCTGTCCCTTGTGCTCCCTCCTCCTGGGAAATGTTGATTGTAATAAACTAAAATAATGACTGATGGTCCCTCTCTAAGCACTGAAGGCAGACTGATTGCAGCATTGCAATTTGTCTCATCAGAGGATGGTTATCTATGAAAGGTGGAAATATTCCATTCCAGAAGCCCCTATTCCTATCCCTTCACTAGGCAGGAACCTAGGCAGGGACAAAAAGGGAGTTCATTTCCCCATGGTTCAGGTGTTGATTCAGAGGAGTCAGTTTGGGCTTCCCAGGGTGGTTTAGAAGGCCCAGGGCTGGAGTGGGATTTAGATCCCTCCTGTGAGCTCCACAAAAAACACATAGGAGATGGGACTCCCTTTGCCAAAACTGAAGTGAGCATAACAAAGGTGCCTGCATGGGAGCTCCTTGTCTAAGCTCCCATTGGAATCACTGGAGATGGAGGGTGGGGGTCAGCTGGACACACACAGACACCTGGTGACAGCTGAAGAGGCAGAGGTGGTCCAAAGCATGTGCCAGAGTCTGCTTGTTCTGACGGAGCAGATGATACCTGCATCCTTCTAGAGCATGAGGTGGTGGCCAGGTGGGGAATTGCCTTGGCCATCTGAAATGACCCTAGATGCCTACTGCAACTAGAGCTCCACTCACTAGGAAGCTGAGGCACAAGCAGATCTGTACAATGCAAACAGCTAATGCAATTCAGTGCAGACAGTAGATTCAGTGACATAAAGACAGGCCATAGGCAGGGCCATGTCCCATGCCTGGGGTGTCCAGCACAACCACATCTCCAGTAAATTCAGCATGGGACCTACAGGAAAACCATGTCCTTCTGGAATGGTTGCTGGGAAAGCACCCCAGAGCCTCCCAGGTTTCCTACCAGTGCCCAAACAACTGAATCCCACCATTGCCTTTAGGCAAAGTCCATTGTGTGCACATCCAACAGTGTTGCATAGATGGGAGGCACATCACACCAAGGTCTCCACTGTAGTCTCTGCACTCTCAAACCCTTCTAGCTTTTCTCTCCATGAACAACTTCTCACCCCCTCAGATGATATGAACATGGACTGGGCTAGTGATGTCCACAGGTTGGTTGGATCACAGGAAATGCAGGTCCAGGGAGTTCTTCGGTGACACCCTGCCCTTCCTGGAGATTGGTTCACCCCTGTCATAGGCCCCAAGGTGATACAAAGTCAGTTCAGGCAGCAAACCCCTCTCCTGCCATTTCAGCACAGCCCAGCTCTGTTTCTCCCTGGCCTTGGGCACTGCAGGGTTTGCTCTCTTAGTGGGAACCTCCTTTCACCACTACATTGCCACCTGCTATCTGTGCCAGCATGTCTCTGCTCAGAAGTGGGGTCATTGCACACATGGTGTCCTTGGCTCATGGTAACATGTTTCATCATGACCAGTGTGTTCTCTGTGCCACACCTGAGGCTCTGCAGCCCAAATATACACAAGTGCATACAGCATGGGGCACAGGCATGAGCAGATGGAGATGCACAAGCCAGAAAAGAGTGATGCTTTCCTGCATCTGGAAGTTGGAAATGAGGAACTGATCATGGATAGGACAGTGTCAGCCTTGCCTACTGTGACCATGAAAATGTGGAGTTCCAAATCCTGGTGGGAGTGAGGAAGGACAGTAGCAGAGTACAGACCCTGGACTTCAGAGGAGCAGACTTCCTGGGCTGTTCAGGGGACTGGTGGGGAATCCCAGAGGAGGCAGCTTTCAAGGGCCCAGGAGCTGCGGAAAGCCAGCAGGTCTTTAAGGACAGACCTGCCAAGCACAAGGACGGGCCATCCTGATACTTGCTAGAACTAGCAGACACCTTAGGAGACCAACTTGGCTAAACAGGGACCTCACATCCTAGCTCCAGGGTAATCAGGCAGCATACAGCAAGGGGAAGAAGGGAGAAGCAAAGGAGGAATTTAGAAATGTTGTCCAGAGTCGTAGGCATGGTGTTAAGAAAATAAAAGCTCCCCTAGGATTGACACTTGCAGGGGATGTCAAGGCCATGAAGATGAGCTGCTATTGCTCCAGTAGGAATCGAAGAATAAAAAGGAAAATGTGGCCTCTCTGCTAAATGGGACAGGGAATCTTGTAGCAGCAGATGCAGATAGGTCTGAGGAACTCAAGCCCTTGTTAGCTTCCATTTCCACAGACAAGGTCTTCTGGGCTGTTGTGCCTTGAGTCAGGACTCCAGAGGAGAAAAACAGTCAACAGTGGATGAGGTTAGTGAGGGATTCCTTGTGAGAACTCAAACTACACCAGTCAGAGGGGTTGGATGGGCTGCATATGAGGATGCTGTGAGAGCTGGCTGCTGTCACTGCAAGGCCACTCGCTACCATCTTTGCAAGGTTGTGGAGATGGGGTGAAGTCCCAATGACTGGAGAAAGGCAAATGTTGCATCCATCTTGAAAAAAGGCCACAAGGGCAACTTGGGGAGCTGCAAGCAGTTTAGCCTCACTTTGCTGAGGAGCGAGTCATTCAGCAAATCCTCCCGGATCACAGATCTGGGCACATGAAGGAGAAGAAGGTGCCTGGGAACATGTAGCATGGATTTACCCAGGGTAGATTGTGCCTCGCCGACCTGATTGCCTGCTATGAATAAATAACGGTATTTGTGGATGGAGAAGAGTAAATGTCTTTTTCCTAGACTTTAACAAGGTGTTGGACACTCTCTCCCACAATATTCTTGCAGGCATGTTAGAACGTTACCGTGCAGAAGAGTAGACAATCGGATGAGTGAAAAGCTTCTTGGATGGTCAGGCTCAGAGGGCAGTGGTGGATGGGTAGTATTCTTCCTGAAGGCCAAGGAGAAGTGGAGCACCACAGGGCATCTCCAGAAACTTGTCCTGTTTATCATCTGTACTAGTTACAAGCAGGAGGTAACACTTGTGCTTGTGGATGACCCCAAACTGGAGGTGGGGGGGCAGCCATATGCTTGAGGGCTGCCACTCACAGGGAGCTAGACAGGCAGGAGGAATGGGCTGTCAGGAACCTCCTGAGATTCAACAAGGACAAATGCCAGGTCTTGCACCTGGGAGAAACCAACACCCCACAGGGTTACAGGGTGGGGCCTGAGTGCCTGGGGAGCGGCTCTGTGGAAAAGGACCTGAGGGTCCTGGGGGACAGAGGCAAAACATGAGCCAGCAGCATTGCCTGGCAGCAAAGAAGGCCAGAAGCATCGTGATCTGTCTGAGCAGGAGCACAGCCAGGAAGTCGAGGGGAATGATGATTGCCTTCTAGTCAGTATTCATTAGACCACGTAGAGAATATTGCATTCAGGTTTGGGTTCCCAGGAAAAGAAAGAGGTTGATAACTGGGAGCCATATCAGCCAAGGGCCCTCACAGTAGTTGAGGAGCTGGAGCACTTGTTCTGTGAGGAAATGGGGCTTGTTCAACTTGCAGAAGAGATGGCTTTGGAGGGACCTCATAGCAGCCTTCCAATGGCTACGAGGAGGTCATCCAGAAGATGGAGCCAGGCTCTTCACTAGGGTGCACAGTGGGAGGACAAGAGACAAAAAAAAAATGGGCATAAGTTGAAAGAAGTGATGTTCGTGCAAGACATAAGGAAAAGCTTTTCCACTATGAGGATGGTCAAGCATTGGACGTGGTTGCCCAGAGAGGCTGTGCAGCCTCCTCCTTTGGAAGTCTCCAAGACCAGACTGGGTGAAGTCCAGAGCCACCTGGTCTGACCCCAGAGCTGACCCTGCTGTGAGCAAGGAGACTGGGCTAGAGACCTCCTGAGGTCCCTTCCACCCTGAAGGTGTCTGTGATTCATCCCACTCTCGATCTTCTCTTGTTGATGTCAGGGAAAGGATGCAGGTTCCCTATGACAGTGGAAGTAAACTTTCTGTGGCCTACTGCCTCCTTGTCCCTTGGGAGCCCAGGAGGAGCTGTATCATTGCCCCGCACTCGGCATTGCACACCCCCACCCGTACAATGCCCCCCCCCCCTCCCCAGGAAAAGCCCTGAGCAATGCATGATGGAAAGGATCACCCTACCCAGGGGCTGGCTGTCAGAGCCTGGCTGCTCTGCTTGATAACACACATCAAAGTTGACTGGGCATCAGAGCTACCTGCACATTGCCTTTGCCTACCTGCAATCAGGGCCTCCAACTTTCTGCTCTAATCAGCCCCTGGGGAGACTTTGTTGGTAATGGCCCTCAGTGGGACCTGTTAACACTCCAAGAAACTTCGGGATTTACATCTGACTTTAACTTCTTGAGAGGTTTCTTCAGTCTCTTCTCAGCTTCTGCGGTTCGTGGGCTCAGCACCAGATACAGACGAGGGGTCATTAAAATGCAAAAACCCCTAAGGAGCCATGACTCTCTCCATAATTTTCTTCAGTTCTTCAAGTCTTGTGTAGCTAATTGGGAAGCTTTCAGGAGAGTATTGAAATTAGGCATTTTTCAATGAGCACCTGAAAATGAAACATATCTGCTTCTGAAGCTTTCTTTATTCTTCAGTTTTCAGAATAAGCGATACCCACATTCTCCAATGGGGTCTCCAAATGAAGTGTGGACATATAGGAAAAGCAGTATTTTTGATAGCAGATATGTATGGACAACCTTCCTCCCCAGCTCCCCAGCCCTGCCAGTTCCCTCATCAGCCACTGGGGACTTAGAGCACTCTGGTTAAAATCTAATCTTTTTCCTCTCAAGTCTGTAGCTGAATGTTACAGCTCATGTGCACCAATTCCCACCTGCTTTCCTTAGAGGAGTAGCTGCAAACAGGCACAGAAGGATTTGTCTTAATTGCAATCAAACAAAAATAAAATTTGAAACAGTTTAAGAAAAGATACTCCTCAACTGTATGCCAGGTCCAAGCTGCCTCCAGTGAGCTCCACTGCCCACAAGACATAACCTTCCTTGAAATGTTTTTGACAGATAGATAGGAAGGGATAGACAAGAAGCAGAACAAAGGAGCTGGCTAAAGAGGTAATGAGACTGCTGAAAGACGAGGCAAGCTTCAGACTCCCAGAAGCTCAGAGCAGAAACTAGAGATTTAAGAGGCATCTGAATGATAAAGAGCAAGGGGAGTAGGAAAACTGAGAAACTATGAAGAGTGCATACACACAGATCATCTGATGCAAAGATGCCTTTAGAAATGATCAATTTAATCAGGACTTGTGGACATATGTGAAAGATTAGTGAGATTAAACCCACAGCAGAACAGACAGAGCAGTGGTAAGGCAAGTTAATGGGCAGATCAATATTTCTTCTCTCAAGATTAAGACCCTTCTTGAAGATTTCCACTCTTTCATCATAGCAAAACATTGGCATTAACATTAGCCAATCATTTGAGCTGATCAAAGTGTGTTCTTATTTTTTTGAAATGTTGAAAACAGTTCTTCGCCTTTCCAGGCAGAGCTCAGGTGTCCAACCACAAGCACCCAGTGGCACTTGGAGAAGCCCCGGTGTCTCTGAGGGACCTGCCTGGGCCTGGCAGCTCTCACAGGGGACCTGCAGGAGACCAGAGCCCCTCGGAGCTGCAGAAGGAGTCTGGGCAGAGGGGACCAGGGCACCTGCAATGGCACCACATGTCCATGACCCGGTGATTGCATCCCACCACAGCTCTGAAAATCTTTTTCCTTTCATACAAACAGGTTATGCATAATCACTCCAAAAGACTAGTATACTAAAACAAAGCAAAGCAAGAAGAACAAGAAGAACAGAAATAATTTAAAAGCTGGAAAATCTAACAAGACTTTTAAATCTCTTTCTTAATCTCCTTCTTGTTTCATTTTTAATGTCATTTTTCTATATATTTCTGTTATAATCAGGCCTGCACCATTAAACAAGATATTTTTTGTGTCTCGCGCAGAGCCCGGGGCCCCAAAGCCACCCCCCTGCCCATGGCTGTCCGTGCCACCTCTCACTCTTTGCACAGAGTCACACTGTGGTGTTGGGCTCTCCCAACTGATAAGAAAAGCAAGGGGACCAGCTTCAAGAAAATTCTGTGTTTTTTGGATGGCCAGCATAGCTGCGTTACCGTGGTGTTCTAAAGGAGTCTGGAAAACATCTCGCCACACTCCCCTGCATGGTCAGTGAAGTGTGACTTCATTTTAGGGGACCACAGGGAGGAGGCTGATCTCACCCCATGCCAGACCCCGTCAGCACATATATTTCTGTCTAATCCAGTTGTCCGGACTTCCCTTTTTTGTCTATGGAGGCAAAAAGGTTGTCTCAATTGAGTTGTTTTGAGATACTTTTCCTAATCACAAGTTAAGGCCCCGTAGGAGACAGATCAAAAATTTTCAGCATCACATGGGAACACAGCTACACCAGGGCATCTCAGGCAGCAGTAGCCTCTCTATGTAGCTAGATGAATCAAGCCCCAAAAGTAGATTCTAGTCATAAGTTGAAATCTTCTCAGAAAATAACTCAATGCAATAATTGACAAGAAATCCTCATTTCCAAACCTTCCTCATAGTTCATAAACTTCATACATATTTTACCAATGTCAAATATTCTTTTTTCTTTCTTATTTATCAGCAGCAACATATTCATGCACGAGAGTCATTAGTCTGTCTATGCAAGTGTACATACATATATACACATTATTCATCAAAATACATTTGCCACCAATACTCTGAATGGAGAAACTTTGTTCTGAGGAACTACTTTATTTAAATGGACATGTTTCAGATCTCTTCTGCCTTTCTGTCCTTTCTTCTTCCTCTGCCTCTTCTCTCTTTACAGAGCTCTCCAGGGAATGGTTCACTGAATCACAGCACTTAGGGTGGACAAGACCTCTGGATGTCCTCTAATCCCAGGCCCCCTGGTCAATGCAGAGGGAACTAGATGAGGTTGCCCAGGGACTCCCCCCAGTTATGCATTGTCCACAGAGGTGCTGAGATTGTGCTCCATCCATTGTGCAGGCCATTAATAAAGAGGTTAAACAGTCCTGCCCCACATGTTGATCACTGAGGGATGCCACTAGTAATGAGCTGCCACTTGGAACATGTACCACTGAGCACAGCATTGCAGCCTGATGGTCCAGCCAATCTTTGACCTTCCCTATGGTCCACTGATGCAGGGCAGATCTCAGCAATTTGGCTATAAGGAAACTATGAGGGACTGTGTCAAAGGCCTTGCTAAAGAGAAGGTTCCCAAAGTCCCCTGCTTTCCCCTTGGGCACAAAGCCATTAACCTGGTGGTAGAAGGCAATCAGGTTGGTCAGGCATGGTTTCCTTTTCCCCTTGCTCAACCCATGCTGCCTCTTCCAGTCCTTGTCCTTCATATACTTGCAGATTGTTTCCAGGAGGATTTGCTCCACCACCTTCCCAGGGACTGAGATGAAGATGACCAGCCTGTCATTCCCCAGGTTCTCCCTCTTGCCTTTCTGGAAAATGGCTGCCATGTCTGCCTTTTCCCAGTCATCAGGAACCTCCCTGATCACCCTGACATTTCATAGACAATTGGGAGCAGCGTTGCAGTGACTTCAGCCACCTCTCCCTGCACCCTGGGGTGTTTCCCATCTGGTCCCATGGACTTGTGTGTGCCCACTGGGCAAAAGTCCTCCCCAGCTGTGTCTTCCTCTGCCACGGGTGAGGCTTTCCTAACACAGACGCTGCCAAAGGACGCAGGGGCCAGGGAGGCCTTGGCAGTAGACAATATCAGTAAAAGACAAGGTAAAAGAGGCAATGAGCACCTCAGCCTTTCACCTGTCGTCACTACGTCCCCTGCCCCGCTGAGTAGGGAGACCACATTTTCCTTGGCTCACTGCCTTGCACTGCCAACATCCTTACAGAAACCCTTCTGGTTGACCGCTCCATCTCTTGCTAGCTCCAGCTCCAGCTCCAGCTGAGCTTTGGCTTGCCTAATTCCATCCCTTCCAACACCAGCAATGTCTGTGTCTTCTTCCTGGGTAACCCATTCCCCCTTCAACCCTCCGTGCACTTCCTTCTGCCTTTTCAAGCCCAAAATCACAAAGTCCCTTTTCATCCACGCCAGCCTCAGGCCAGGCCCTGCTGGACTTTTCTGCAGACTTTCCTGTGTTCCTGTGCTTTGGGGACATTGTTCCTGAAGATCCAAGAGGGCTCCATGGCTCCTCTGCCCTCCAGGGGAGTCACCCCTGGGATCCTGACAGGGATCATCCTGAACAAGATGAAATCCTCTTTTGCAGTCTAAGGCGGTGATTCTGCTCTTCCTCTTACCTCTCCACCATCTCATGCTCACTGCAGTGACAGCCAATCTCCACATTCACTTCCCCATGCAGGCGCATCTTCAGGCAAGAAAAAAGAAAGGGGAGGATGGCACCATCTACTCAGGGGCACAAGTACAGAGGTAGACAACTCACACTGCAGAAAAGCCTGCGTCTCTCCCCCTGCCCCCACCACTGAAGCAATCCAGGACTTTTATGTGGTTAAAGGTGGATGCAAAGAATTTCTGGGGTAATGTAGATATGCCAAGGCAGTGCCTCCCAGGCTGCCTTTACAGTCAATGGGGAGGAGGAGGTGTTCACCTGCCTTCTTTTAGATGGTCACATAAAGCACAAATGACTCCTGTCCCAGAAACATTTGCTCTGTGCTTGAAATGGGGCCTGAAGCCACAGGCTTTTAGGATAATTCAGGCTGAAGGGGCCACAGGAGGCCTGTAGTGTAACCTGCTGCTCACAGCGGGGTCAGTAACCAAAAAAATGCCCCTGCCAAAGGACTTCTGGGGTGATAGAGCAGGAGAAGACAGTAGAGAGTAGACAGCATAGTATAAGTCCCATGGAAATTTTTTTTTTTTTTTTTTTATTTCTCCAGAGAATTAAATCCTCAGCTCTCCAGAGGGAACAAGCTGGGACACTCACTTTGCCACTAGCATGGAGACAAAGAAGTTCCTGAGTCCCTTACAGACAGAGGCTAGTCCAAAGACCACCACCCCAATGGCACCAGACCCCCAGCCATGCCTGCCTTGCTGCTGGGTACCCTCCAGCCCCAGGCAGGAGGTCTGCAGGCAGCGGGGTGGGATCTGCAGCCTGCAGCCCTGGTCTGGGGACACCTCAGCAGTCGAAGGGGCTGAATGCCTGGCATGTTCGTGAGAACTTCTCTGCAGTCTCCCTGCACTGGTGTGACTCCTGTTGCCTATGGAGCAGAGACTCCTTTTGAGGGTGAACTCACTCTCTGTGTGACTCTGAGGACAGGGCTGACCAGGCAGTACAAATGCCAGCAAGGCCTCAACCCCACAGCAGTGTCCCCTGCCCAGGACTCCTCCTTCCAGCCCCTTCCTCCTAGAGGATTTGGGTTGGGAAAGACTGTTGAAGATGTCCAGGATCACAATCTGCTCTGAGCTGGGCTAGCTTTACAGTTAGATCAGGTTGGTGAGTGCTATCTCCAGGAGAGATTTCAAAGATCTCCTGGCCCCTTCCCCAGTGCTGCTCAACTATCATGGTTACTCCCCGCCCCCCCCCCCCCCCCATAAACTAATTTGAAATTTCTTTTGCTGCATCTTCTCTTGTTGTCTCTTGTCCTTTCCTCCCCTTGGCCCCCAGCCGGACCATCCCACCAACTTTGACTGAGGACAATCACAGCCTCACCTCCAAGCACAGCCTTGCTGGGATCTCCTGGGCCCATGCAGGCAGGTCATGGCAGCCAGCTCTAAGCAGAGCTATGCACTGTGGGTCCCTACACAGTCTCAGAGGAGAGTGTAGCGTATGGAGACATAACATTACCCAGGGGAGAACCTGTGGGTCAACACCATTGCAGAGCCAGAATCAGCAAGTGTGAGCACAGAAGACCTCCAGCCACTCCTCTCCACACCCGGGCAGGGAGTGACGCACCCGGCAGTGCTCCTGAGAGAGGATGGTGACACAAGAGAGAGGACACTGAGCTGTGGTGCTGGGCACCAACCACCTGTCCTGGGTCTGGGGGTCCCAGTAGATGGTGCCGATGGCTGCAGCCCCCGAGAGACCCCAGCCCCACTAATAACAGTGAGTTCCCTCCACAGCCATCGGGAGTTGCAGAGGGGCTGCTGGGAGCACTGTGGCTGCACTGCCCACCCTGCACCTCACACCCAGGCTGCCCCTTGGGCTCCCTGGAGCCAAAGCAGAGAAGAGCCCTGTCTTGCTGGGCTCTGGGGGCATTTTTGGGATTCCAGCAGTGTGGGAGCTTCTGGAGTGTTGTGGCTCCTGTTTGCATCCTGTCCCTGCGCTGGCGCAGCCAGGACAGGCTGCCTTCACGGGTGGGGAAACATCCTCCTAGCATGGTCCCCACGACAGCCCTTGGTGCCCTGGTCCCCAAGGCCCTCCTGCCCAGCAGCGTCTCACCAGTCCCCAGCCCCTGCCCAGCCCTCATCCTGTCTCCCCAGGGTTAGCAGAAGGCCATGCTCCACGGTCTGCTGAGGTCTGGGCCCAGGGAGAGGCTAGGCAGGGCTGACCATTCCCCCCATACACATGCTGAGTTCAGCAGGCAGATGGAGCTGGTCACTTTCAAATATCATCCCTTACCAGGACCATGGGGAATGGCTGGTGCTGGAAATGGCTGGTATGAAGGGCTGGGGCTGGGGCTGGGGCTGGAAGGAGTGTCATGGAACAGATTCTCCTCTCTGTTCATGCAACAACAAGCTGGGCTGGATCTTTGGACTGAAGGACCCTGCTTGAGGACTCCCATGGGAAGAGGATGGTCTATAGGCCCAGTAGACAGGCCCAGGGCCTCCTCTGCATGCTCCCTGCCTGACCTGCAGAGGACCCAGGAGAGGACTCGTCCTCCCAGGGCTCACAGCAGGACACCCAGTCCTCCAGCTGGGCACGGAGCCTTGTCTGGGGGTGACTTTTTGAGCATGCAGGGTGTGGGATATTGTCTGAAGGGCATGTGCTGGGGACAGGGCCTGAGGGACAGCAGCTTTGGAGAAAGCCCAGCCTTCAGGCACTGCACCAGGAGGAACTTACCTTATTACAGAGATACTGTGAGGGAGTCAGCTCTGACCCAGCATTAGACACAATTTTATATGGGCAAGAGATGAGAGAGAGCAGTGTCAGCAAAGGTGGCATGAATCCAAGCATTTGTGTAGCAACATGCTAACAAATAATAACAACAGTAATAATAGTAATAACAGAGATAAAGTGAACAAAGCTCAATCCTGGTACAGGCACGGGGGAGTCATCTGAGGAGAGCAAAGGCAATCTTACCACTGCTGACAAATGTCCATGAAATCACTTTTCTCAGGGCTTCTTTGAGCTCCTTGTTCCTGATGCTGTAGATGAGGGGGTTCAGAGTTGGAGGCACCACTGAGTACAGAACAGCCACCACCAGATCCAGAGCTGGGGAGGAGAGGGAGGGGGGCTTCAGGTAGGCAAACATGACAGTGCTGACAAACAGGGAGACCATGGCCAGGTGCGGGAGGCACATGGAAAAGGCTTTGTGGCGGCCCTGCTCAGAGGGGATCCTCAGCACAGCAGTGAAGATCTGCACGTAGGACAGCACAATGAAAATGAAACACCCTGAAGCTAAATAGGCAGCAACCACAAGAAGCCCAGCTTTCCTGAGGTAGGCATCTGTACAGGAGAGCTTGAGGATCTGGGGAGTCTCACAGAAGAACTGGCCCAGGGCATTGCCTTGGCAGAGCGGTATTGAAAATGTGTTAGCAGTGTGTAGCACAGCATAGAGAAAACCACTGCCCCAGGCAGCTGCTGCCATTTTGGCACAAGCTCTGCTGCCCATGAGGGTCCTGTAGTGCAGGGGTCTGCAGATGGCAACGTAGCGGTCATAGGCCATGACAGTGAGGAGAGAATACTCAACTGAAATGAAAATGGCAAAACCAAAGACCTGGGCTGTGGCGGTGTGATTCACAGAGTCCGATGTGCTGGATCAGAATCAACTTTATTCAAGCAAGCAAGCCCTATATATAAGCTCTAGCCTGGATAGGCACTTTCCCACAGTGATTTACAGTACTTTCTATTCTCCTTGCAAGCGCCACGTTATACCTTCCCGAAGCTCATGTTCCCATCATCACTCCCTTACTCTGTGCAGTAACTCCCTATGTTCCCATACTACTATCTATTCAGCCCATGGCTTTCGGCTCCTTAACTCTGTCTTGTCCGATCCCTCGCTGTCTGCCCCTACATCGGGCAGCACATCCTGAGTAGGAAATGGCCCTGGTGTCCCACAGCGAATTGGCCATGGATTTGGGGACAGTGGAGGAGATGGTGCCTAGGTCAAGGAGGGAGAGGTTGAGGAGGAAGAAGTACATGGGGGTGTGGAGGCGGTGGTCGCAGGCTACGGCTGTGATGATGAGGCCGTTGCCCAGGAGGGCAGCCAGGTAGATGCCCAGGAAGGGCAAGAAGTGCAAGAGCTGCAGCTCCCATGTGTCTGCAAATGCCAGGAGGAGGAACTCGTTGAGGGAGCTGCTGTTGGACATTTGCTCTGCCTTGCTTCAGGGCAATGTCCAAGGAAGAAAAGGCATTGACAAGTTAGAACAGGCTTCTCTGAGCAAAACCCAATCCACTCCTAGCACCCCCTACATTGCCTCTCTGCTTTACCTTGTTCAGCTCCTTTTCCTGACCTCCACTTTGTGCTGAGGGTGCTGTGCAGCACAGGGTCCTCTACCCATGGGCTCTGGAGGAGTCAGCCCTGCTCTGCTGGGTCATGTAAATGGAGGTGTCAGAGTGTCCCATCTATTTGGTGAGGATACCTGGGGATGGGTGCCCTGAGCTGAGTAAAGGGGATTTGGTTTGGTGACCCAGGAGGAATATTCTCTTTCTGTCACTGTGAGAGACAAACACAGCAGTCATGGCAGCTGTGTCTGAAAGAGAAGGTACCTGTGGGGGATTCATCTCCCCCAACCTTGCCCTCTTGAACAGGGATGTCTGTGTCTGGATCAGTCGCACCAGCTCCCACTCTGCCAAGGGAGAGGAACAGTGCAGTGAAGGCAGGGGCTGACCCGACCCTTCCTAGACAAGTCTTTCCAACTGAGATGGACCCTGCCCTCACATCAGTTTACCATCTTCATTCTGTTTCCAGACACTGGAGTGGGAGTGGGAAGTTACTGCCTTCACTGCAGCTGAACCCTATCCTTAACCCCAAAGAGCAGGAGAGGAAGAACCACCCCAGCACAGAGAGGTGAGGAAACAGGGAGCAATACCGTGACGCTCCTACCACAGGGAAAGCGAGGAGCGAGAGACAGACAGGCACTCAGGAAAGCCTTCCCCTCACCCAGCTGTGCACACCACCTCCCAGACAGCAACACCACAGGACAGTCACCTTCAGCCTCTCTGTCACACAGTGGGAAACGGGCACATTGTCAGAGAGATGACCCTAACCTCTGCTGGCGCTCAGGCTGCTGAGGAGGGGGCTCATGCCCTGGACCCCCTGGCCTTGAGGGCAGAGGCTCTGCTGGGTGGGAGAGGAGACACAGGGGGCTTGCTTAGAGGAAGAGGTCTGCACTGAAGGGGACGACAGGGAGGTCTCCAAATTCCACCCCCCCCCCCCCAGCATTTATGGTTCTAATTTCCTCTCATTAACTGATCATATCTTCACTGCTCAAAGCTTTTCCTCCTGGGAGCTGTTGCTCTCTCCCATGTCTTTTCCCTGCCAGCACTCTGCAAACAGTAGGAAAATGAAAGCACGGACTCAGGAGAGCCCTTATCTATAAGTTAACCGCTGTCCCTGCCTTGACTGTCCTCTAGAAAAGGCCTGTCAGAAATATTCTGGGGGTGAGCTGGAGCTGAGAGCAGCCCTGACCCACGCAGCACCATCTCAGCAGGAGAAGGAACCTGCCCTGCCAGGGGTCACTCCTCCCACCCAGAGCTTCTCCCCACAGTGCCATGGGGAGCTCCCTGGGCAGGCTGAGTGCTGACCCTTGCAGGCGGCAGAGTCACTGCCCCAGGCACACAGCACCCTGGGGTGCAGGGACACTACCCTGCATTACAGCCTGCGCAGACCTAGGTGCACTCCCTGGCTTCACATCCCTGAAGCATCCCATGATGCCCTGTCCCTCTGACCATGTGCCAGCAAATCTCTGCTCTAAAGAACCACCTCCTCCAAACAGGAGAAGCTGGGAGAGCCGCCCTGACAGATCATATCAGCTGTGGAAGGTGCCAGCTGCAGAAGAAACCTCCAGGAACCACAGCAGCATTGTCCTGCAGCCAGAGACTTACTGCGTCAAGAGCTGTGAAGATTTCTCCCTACAGGGAGCTCTCAGCCATCCTCCCCTTCCCAACCGTCCTTAGCTTCTGCGTCACTCATCTTATCCTGGCCCCTGCAGGCAGTGCCCTGACTCTTGCTGCTCCTTTAAGAGGAGCTGCTCCTGGACAGAGCTGTGTCTCTGCAGCGCTTGCCAGGTTGCCATGGGCTCCCGTGGTCCCAGGAGCCAGGCCCAGCTCAGGAGCAGAAGCTCAGCCAAAGATGTGACTTTCTCTGTCTCCTGCACACCCTCGAGATGTTCCCGGGGCTCCAGGGCTGATAGTTGCTGAAAGGCAGCAGAGTCACCCAAAGGAAATGTCCACTGAAGGACACTAAAATAATCACCAGTGGTCCCTCTCTAAACCGTGGGGAGATACTGCTTCCAGCACTGCAGTTTGTCTCATCACAGGACAGTTTTCTAAGAGAGGTAGAAATGTCCTACTCTAGAAGGCCCTGCTCGCATCTCATAAGGAGACAGGACAGCTGCACAAGGACAAGAAGGGAGTTCGTTTACTTGTGCTTCAGGGATTGATGTAGAGGAGTTAATCAATACATCTAAGGCTCATTGAGAAGCCCCTGGGATGGAGCGGGATTCAGTTCCCTCCCTTCTAATTTCCTCTCATTCACTGATCTTATCTTCACTGCTCAGAGCTTTTCCTCCCGGGAGCTGTTGCTCTCTCCCATGTCTTTTCCCTGCCAGCACTCTGCAAACGGTAGGTACCAGGCAGGTACCTCAGCTGCACTGGGGCCTTTCCAAGTTTCCCTGGATGCTTGTGGTTGGACACCTGAGCTCTGCCTGGAAAGGTAAAGAAAAGTCAGTCATTTTAGCTGATGCAAGTGTGTTCATATTTTTTAAATCTTGAATACTAATATTAATGTCAGTGTTTTCCCATGATTAAATAGTGGAAATTATGAGGAAGGGTATTAATCTCTAGCTATTGATCCCTCTCAATTTGCGTTACCACTGCTCTGTCTATTATGCTGTGGCTGACATCTCTGTAATCTTTCACATATTCCCCCATATCCTGATTAAAGTGATCATTTCTAAAGTCGCCTTTGCATCAGACTATCTGGACATATGCGCTTTCTCTAGTTCTCCAGCCTTCCTCCTCCCCTTACTCTTTATCTATTCAGATATCTCTCAGCTCTCTAGCTGCTGCTCTGAGCTTCAGGGAGTCTGAAGCTTGCCTCGTCTTTCAGGAGTCTAATTGTCTCTTTACCCAGCTCCTTAGCTGTATTTCCATCTAGCTGTATTTCTCCTACCTAAAACATTTCAAGGAAGGTTATTGCTTGTGAAAAGTGGAGCTCACTGGAGGCAGCTTGGACTTAACATACAGTGTGGGAGTGTATTTTACTTTTTATCAAACTTGATCATATTTTATTTTTCTTTGTTTGCAACTAAGAAAAATCCTCCTGTGTCTGCAGCTAGTTCTCTAAGGCAAGCAGGTGGGAATTGGTGCATAGGAGCTGTAAGATTCAGCTACCGACCGGAGTGGAAAAAGGTTAGATTTTAACAAGAGTGGTGGAAGTCCCCAGTGGCTGAAGAGAGAAATTGCAGGGTTGGGGAGGTGAGGCAGAAGGTTGTCCATACAGCTCTCCTATCAAAAATACTCCTTTTCCTCCGTGTCCAGACCTCATTAGGAGACACTCTGGATCAATATCAGCTGGAGAATTTGGATATCACTTATTCTGCAACATGAAGAACAAAGAAAGCTTAAAAAGCAGACATCTTTCTCTTTCAGATGCTCACTGAAACCTTGCTCTTGTAAATGTGCTCCTGAAATACCTCCAATTATCCACACAAGAATTGAAGAACTGAAAAAAATTATGGGTAATTATGGAAAATTATGGAAAGAGACATGGCTCCCCAGGGGCTATATGCATTTTAATGACCCCTCTGGTGTATCTGAGTCAGAGCCCATGCACTTCAGATACTGAGAGGAGGCTGAACAACCCTCTCAAGAAGTTAAAGTCAGATGTAAATCCCGAAGTTTCTTGGAGCATTAATGGGTCCCGCTGAGGTCCATTACCAGAGAAGGCTCCTGAGGGCTGATTAGAGCAGAAAGTTGGAGGCCCTGATTGCAGGTAGGCAAAGGCAAAGTGCAGGTGGCTGTGATGCCAAGTCAACCTTGATGTGTTTTATCAAGCAGAGCAGCCAGACACTGACAGCCAGCCCCAGGGAAGGGTGATCCTTTCCCTCAGGCATTGCTCGGGGCTCTTCCTGGGGGCAGGGTGAGGGTGGGGGTGTGCAACACCAAGTGCAGGACAATGATACGGCACCTCCTGGGCTCCCTGGGGATGAGGAAGCAGCAAGGCCACCGTGCTTTCAGGAGATGGTGTCTTCTCAGAGGCCTTGGTGGCAGAGACACCAGCCATAGAGAAGAGGACAAAGACCTCAGTTCTGTTGGGAGCTTTGAGCCCTGGCAGTGCCCTGGGCCACCTCCACCACAGGCTGTCCTACACTGTCCCACGCCTACATCTGTTTCCCTGCAGATAATAGATACCCAGCCTGCTTCCCCACATTGCTTTCACCCAAGATGTCTCCACCTCTACTGGTGTCTCTCTGTCCTCACATGCTTTTCCTTGTGTCCCGATCCAAAATCGGGGGGGGGGGGGGGGGTTCCTTACGATCCCAAGGACGAGATTAAGACGCTAAAACCGGTCAAATATCATACAACCTTTTAACTTTATTTTCCACGGAGTGGGGAGAAAAGGTGGGGGGAGAAGGTGAAGGGGAGGTGAAGGGAAGAGGGGAACAGAACAAGGGTAAGGGGAAAAGGATAGAGAAAACTTAGAAAAGGAGAGAAGAAGCTAGCTACCACCACTCCGGGGCCAGTGATGTTCTGCTGACTCCGTTCGAATTGCAGCTCAAGCTGGGTGCCTCCGACGAGAGAGAGAGAGAGAGAGCGAGTCCCCAAACAAAGAAATCCCTGGGCAATTATAGCTTTTCAAATTAAGTTTCCCTCCCCTCACGCGGTAGTTCAGACCAATAGTAATTTTTGGGTCTGGGGTCTCCTGCTCCTTTATTGGGTCTCATCATTGTTCCCAGGCAGGCTACTTTTCTCCCTTATCTTTACTGTTACGGTTTCTGCTGACAAATATGTTTTGATTCCTTGGGTTCTCCCCTTCTTTCTCAGGGCCCTGACCAACAGGTGTTGTTCCAGCAATTAGCACTGCCCCAGCAGTGACAGTAGGTGTTATCTTCCAAGGTCCTGACGAAGAGGATATAATCCAGACCCCCCCTAATTAACACTGTTTCAGCAGTGAGGGGAGGCTTTGTTTCCCAGGGTCCTGGCACCCAAGCAGGCCTCACTTCAAAGCCTTGATATCCTCCCTCCCGGAGTGTGATGCATAGGAATGCAAACTGCTTGTAACTCCCTTATCTTTCCAGTCTGCACCAGCTCTGGGGCCCTTTCTCACTGAACTAGGGAGTACGGCCTAAGGCTTCAGCAAATTTAGCTACTCATGCTAAGCAAGTTTTATAAAAGTTGTGCTAAGCGGCAGTAATTTGCAGTCCAGGTCCCAAAGTCTCTGTCCGATCGTGGTCTGGTTCAGCGCAGGCTCGGTGTGTCCCGAATGGTCGCAGGGAGACCATTTCAGGGGTCGCAGCAGCTCAGTCCCGTTTCTGCCAGGAACAGATGGCTTGTTTGGGGTTATGCTTTGCTTGCACCTTATGTACCAAGAAATGTTTAAGGCAAAAGTCCTGTCCACCACACCTTGAAACACAAAGCCAGGGGCTGATCACAGGCTCCCTCTGGGTGACCTGTGGCACCACAGCACTGCCCTTCAAGTGACATTACCTAATGTCACAGCTGAACCCCACAAGCTGCAGTTTGTGGCTGTTTCCCCTTCTCATGCTGTTTCCCACTACCAAGAAAAGCTCCACCATCTCTGAAACCACCCTTCAAGCAGTCACAGGCTCCTACTCTGCTGCCCTCAGCCTCCCCTTCACCAGGCTAAAGCAACCCAGGTCCTTCAGCCTCTCCATAAAGGCCTTGTCCTTTAGACCTCTAACCTCATCTTGGCAGACCTCCTCTGGACCCTCTCCGGTTCCTCCCCATTCCTCCAGCACAGGGCAGCCCACACTGGGACACCCTGTTATAGATGTGGCCACACCAGTGCTGAGACGAGGGGGATAATAATTCACCTTGTCTGGGTGGCCGCTCACTTCCCAATGCCGCCCCGTATGCAGCTGGCCTGATTTATGGTGAGCACGCAGCACTGGCTCATATGGCATCCCTTGCACCATCCAGGTCCTTCTCCTCAGGGTCACTCCTCTACTGGTCAAGTCCCAGCCTGTCCTCATGCACAGGCTGTTCTGCCCCCCAATACAGCACCTGCCATTTCTCCTTGTACAATGTCATGAAGTTTCTGTCAGCCAAATCCCCAAGTCTTTCAAGACCCCTCAGCTTTGTACCACTGTTCTCCACCCTTTGAGCCAGGTGGCCTCCAGCTCATTTCCCACACCCTCCATTGCTTACTCCTCCATCCCACCTCTCCCCAGTTTGGCTACAAAGATGTTGTGGAAGACCGTGTCAAAGGCCTTCCTGAATTCAAGGAGTGCATGCACTGCACTCCCCTTGTCCACACAGCCAGTCATCCCATCACAGAAGGCAGTCAGGTTGGTCAGGCACAATTTGCCCTCGATGACTTCATGCTGGCTGTTCCCGACCCCTTCATGTGGCTGGAACTAGCTGCAGGAAGATTTGCTTCCCAGGGACAGAGGTGACGCTGACCAGACCATCACTCCCCAGATCCTCTTTCCCGTCCTTCTTGAAGATGGATGTAATGTTTGGCAGGCAGGAGGGGAGGGCCAGGGGCCGGGCAGCGGCTGTGGGGCTGTGCCAGCTCCTGCTGCATCACTGGTCCCTGCAGTGTGGAGAAGAGGGACAGAGGACGAGGCAGCACGGGGGTGGTGGCAGGTTGGCAGGGGCAGGTCGGCAGGGGCAGGGGCCAGTGGGGGCTGCAGCGAGGGGTCGTGGCTGGTGTTTCAGCAGCAGTGGCTGTCGCATTCACTTCACAGGCCAAACTCCTGCACTGAGCCCAGGCAGAAACAGGCCATTTCCCTGGTGCCCATGCCACCCTCCCAGCAGGATGGGGACATACAAGGAGCGTGCTCTGCCTGTTGTGGTGCTCAGGGCAGCTCCCCAGGGAGCACAGCTTTGCCTGAGGGACCTCTTCGTCCTTGGCCTTGGCTCCAGCACAGCTGGAGCAAGAACAAGAGCTCATGGGCCAGGCCAACATCCCCCTGGCACAGTCCCTGCGACAGCCTTCGGTGCCCCGTCCCCCCACAGCCCTCCTGCTTTGGCAGCCCCCACAGTTTCTGCACCTTGCCCAGCCCTGGCCATGTCCCACGCAGGGGTTAGCACACAGCCGTCCCCAAGGCCTGCTGGGGTCTGGGCCAGGAGAGAGGCTGCCTAGGCCTGGCTCTTCCCCTCGATACAGGCACTGAGCCCAGCAGGAACGAGCTGGCCGCACAGCAAAGCTCACCCATAAACCCGGGGTGTGCAGCCAGGGCTGCAAATGGCCTCCACTCTCCTGCACCCGGCATGTCTTGATTCCCCTGCACGAGACCTGGCTCTGCCACACAAACCCACCGGTGTGTGTCCTCACCCCAGGGAGTGCATCAGTGCTGGCCTGCCTGGCCACTCCTGGAGCCTCCCCTGTGCTCCCCGCAGGGCCCCGAGCTGGCGGTGCTGCTCTGCAGAGCGAGCGGGCTGTGGTGCCCCAGGGCCACGGGGTGACTCTGCACTGGCCGTGGCGGTTGAGGTGAGAAGCAGACCCAGCCGGATGGACCTCATTGCAGCTGACAACCCCCTGCCAAGGGGTCTGTGACTATGGATGATGCTCTGAACAATCACAGGACACTTCAAATGGCTCAGGCTGTGTCCAGGTGTGTCCCGAGATCCAGCCCATTGAAGGTGACATGAACCCCTCTCCAGGCTCCCTTCCCTCTGCCTGCAGGGTCCCCACTGTGGGCATCTGTCACCAGTCCTGTCATAGGGCAGACAGTCCCAGGCAGATACCGCCTGACCACTCAGCACCTCCAGAAGCACTGGGCACCCACAAGTGAGAGCTGAATGCAGCTCTCATTCCCTAACACAGCACCCCATGAGCTCATCGCCTTGAGTCCATGGAGAGCCCTGGAAAAGCAACAGTGCCTTCCAGGGGGAAAGTCCCTGAGTGAATTCTTGGCTCCAGCTTTGGAAGAAGAAACCAACTTTCAAGCACAGCACTGAGGAAATCCCCTTTTATTAGAACCAGGCCAGCTCTGACACAGTGACAGACACATTTACAGAAGGCCTCTCAGGCAGACAGACAGGGTTTGTGCCTCTGGAGAAGTGGGATGAATTCAAACACTTCTGTACAAACATGATTATCACAGATACAATGCCCAAAGCACAAAAACTGTCTGAGATAAGTTCAAGTCACTTACAAAGATGAGCAGCCTATTGCTGCTGAACTAATACCCATTGAATCAGTTTCCTCACTGCCTCCTTGAGCTCCTTGTTCCTCATGCTGTAGATGAGGGGGTTCACTGCTGGAGGCACCACCGAGTACAGAACAGCCACCACCAGATCCAGAGATGGGGAGGAGAGGGAGGGGGGCTTCAGGTGGGCAAAGATGTCAGTGCTGACAAACAGGGAGACCACGGCCAGGTGCGGGAGGCACATGGAAAATGCTTTGTGCTGGCCCTGCTCAGAGGGGATCCTCAGCACGAGTATGAAAATCTGCACGTAGGACAGCACAATGAAAATGAAACACCCAAAGCCTAAACATGCACTAGCCACAAGAAGCCCCACTTCCCTGAGGTAGAATTCTGAGCAGGAGAGTTTGAGGATCTGGGGGATTTCACAGAAGAACTGGCCCAGGGCATTGCCTTGGCAGAGTGGTATTGAAAATGTGTTAGCAGTGTGCAGGAAAGCATGGAGAAAACCATTGGCCCAGGCAGCTGCTGCCATTTTGACACAAGCTCTGCTGCCCATGAGGGTCCCGTAGTGCAGGGGTCTGCAGATGGCGATAAAACGGTCATAGGCCATGATGGTAAGAAGGAAATATTCTGCTGAAAGTAAGAAGAAAAACCAAAAGACCTGGGCAACACATCCTGAGTAGGAAATGGCCCTGGTGTCCCACAGGGAATTGGCCATGGATTTGGGGACAGTGGTGGAGATGAAGCCAAGGTCCAGGATGGAGAGATTGAGGAGGAAGAAGTACATGGGGGTGTGCAGGTGGTGGTCGCAGGCTATGGTTGTGATGATGAGGCCGTTGCCCAGGAGGGCAGCCAGGTAGATGCCCAGGAAGAGCGAGAAGTCCAAAAGCTGCAGCTCCCGCGTGTTCGCAAATGCCAGGAGGAGGAACTCATGCAGGGAGCTGCTGTTGGACATTTGCTGCCTCTGGGCTTTGGGGGAATGTCCATGGAGGAAAAGACATTGAAAAGTTAGGACTGACTTTGAACAAAACCCATAGCATTTCTCAGAGCAACTCCCCACATTTCCGTTCTCCTTACCAGGAGGACCTTCCTTCACCTCCTCTACTTGTGCTTTGATCTGTGCTTTCTGAGTCTGCCATGGGGAACAGGGTCCTCTGTCCATGGGCTCCAGAGGAGTCAGCCCTGCTTGTTACACACTCAGAATCAAAACAGGATGGTCAGTCATTGTGCAGTGACAGTGTCCTTGCAGTGCTGTCAGTGGGATTAGGTGAGACTCCTGAACCTCTGTTTGGCTCAGTTGTAATCCCGTTGGCTGGAGACCCACGTGCCCACCCAGCACAGGCATAATTCATTGCTATTGATACACCTTAACCGCATAGTTTGTGACAATTACTGCAGGGACACTTTGTATTTGACTATTTACAAATGTCTTAGCTGTGCACAAGCTGATCACTTCTGCAGCAAGGACACTTCGGGACACTCCACCCAGGATGTTTATCAACACATTTTGGGATACAAATTGGACTAGACACAGCAGGATTTGCCACCAGGAAATTTCTAGAACCTTCAGCAATTCCCACCTGCAGGGCTGCCATAACTATCAGTCAAATATTTAACTGCCTAGGTCCAGTCAGTCACCTAGTTTCAAGGTGGTCCATTGTCTCATGACAACCTATTCTCTCATCTGTGCAGATGACTGGCCAGGAAATTCTCGGGCCAGGCAAGGAGCTAATGACCAAAGTGCTCGGCGTGTGCACACAAGTGTAGCCCTGGTACCCAGCCCAACGGCAAGCATGACTCCAGAACAAAACTGACTTTTCATATCTGAAACTCATCTGTAACTTCAGTTCCTTAGCTCTCACCATCTGTTCTGCGACACTGGGTGCGTGGAGATAGCAAACAGCAGCATGTATTTGGGGGTGGGATGGGGGGTTAGTTTCTGGGGACGGATGCCCTGAGCTGAGTGAGGGGGATTTCATACAGTGACCCCATGGGAATACTCTCCATGTCCTGAGGAAGAGATGACATTAGCATCCATCCCATCAGCCTATGGAAGAGAAGAACCCTGGGAGGAATTTCTCTCTCCTATCTCACCCTTCTGAACAGAGGTGTCTGTATCCAAATCAATCATCACTAGCTCCCACTCAGTGCAAGGGAGGAAAATAGGCACATGAAGGCAGGGGTTACAGGACCCATCACAGAGGCCTCCACTCCACTAAGATAGATCCTATCCTCACATCAGTTTACCACCTGCACCACATCTGCAGCCACAATAGGGGTTGCGGGGCAGGGGGTACAGGCAAGCTCTGTGTCCACATCCTGTCTCCAAATAAGCCTACTCATAGTATGGAAGGGGTCTGCAACATCCTCACAACCCATTCTGCAGAAGAAGGGCTGTAGCAGCGGGGCTTACTCACCACACACGGGGCACATCTATTGAAGGGATAGAAATCCTTGGCCTTTTCCATTACTGGAGAATCCTGAGGGGCAAAAGTGTTTGGGTTAGTGCATCGCCCAAAAGAGGATGTCTCCTCAGAGAGACTTGGCACATTCCCCAGCCCTACAGACTGCATCGCCCAAAGACCCACAGGCTAGAAGGGGTCTTGGACCCCTCACTCCCATGCAAACACCTCTAGATGGGCATGCAGGAAAGCCTGCACCTTACTCAACTGTGCACATCCCCCTGCAGAGGAAGTTTTGCTCTCAGCCCCTCTGTCAGACAGTGGTAAAATGGGCACATACAGGAGAGACGCACATCTGCTGTCCTGGAGGCTGGACTGCAAAGGAGGTGTCTCCTGCCCCGGATGCTGTGGCCTTGAGGGCAGAGGCTCTGCTGGGTGGCAGAGGAGACACAGGGGCTGGCTCAGGGGAAGGCATCTGCACTGCAGAAGCTGTCAGGGAATAACCCACATCCCCCCTCCCACAGCCTTTCCTGTGAGAAGCTTCCTCTCTTTCATGCCCCATACCGCTGCTGCCTGGCACTGTCCCAGGGGCAGATACCTTCAGGTTTGCAGGTGCTAAGGAGCAGCTGAGATCAACCCTGAGGCGGCTAATAAAGATTATGGTGGTGCTGCTCATAGGCAGAGGGGTGGCTGGGGGGATGTGCTGAGGTTCCTTGCAGGCCTTTTGATCTCTCAGTGTAACAGCTGAGGAGTCACAGTTTCTTGTCTAAACTGAACAACTCTGTTTCAGTTCCAGCCGTATCAAAAGATGGGGAGATTAAGCGCAGACTCAGGCAGGAAAGCTCTGCCCTTTGCAGGTTTGACCAGCATATACTTTCCTCTGGAAAAGTCCCCTTCAGAAAATGTGCTGGGGGTGAGCTGGAGCTGAGAGCAGCCCTGAGCCATGCAACACCCTCTCAACAGAAGTATGAACCTGCCCTGATGGGGGTCCCTCCTTCCACCCACAGCTTCCCCCTGCAGCACCACAGGGTGCTGGCACAGGCTGAGTGCTGACCCTCGCAGGCAGCAGAGTCGCTCCCCTGGGCACACAACACCCTGGGGCGCAGGGACACTGCTCTGAAATGCAGCATTGGGCAGACCTGGGTGCACTCCCTGGCTTCACACCCCTGCACCATCCCCTGAAGAATGTAGCTGTGATGCCCTGTCAATCTGATGGTGTGGCTGGGAATCTCTGCTCTAAAGCACCACATGCTCCAAACAGTCCCTGTCAATCTGACGGTGTGGCTGGCAATCTCTGCTCTCAAGCACCACCTGCTCCACACAGGAGAAGCTGGCAGAGCTGCCCTGACAGACCCTATCAGCCGTGCAAGGTGCCAGCTTCAGATGAAAACTCCAGGAACCACAGCAGCCTTGTCCTGCAGCCAGAGACTTACTGTGTCAAGGGCGGTGAAGATTTCTCCTCACAGTGAGCTCTCAGCCATCCTCCCATTCCTGACCGTCTTTAGCTTCTGAGTCGCTCATCTTATCCTGGCACCTGCAGGCAGTGCGCTCTGTCTTGCTGCTCCTTTAAGAGGAGCTGCACCTGGACAGAGCTGTCTCTCTGCAGCACCTGCCAGGTTGTCATGGGCTCCTGCAGTCCCAGGAGCCAGGCCCAGCAAAGACATGACTTTCTCTGTGCCCTGTGCACCTTCAAGAATTTCTCAGGGCTCCAGGGCTGACATCTCCTGAAAGACCGTGTGGTCACCCCTGGAAAATGTCCATTGAAGTAGACTAACATAATCACCAATGGTCCCTCACTAAACAGTGGAGAGAGACTAAGTTCATCATTTCAGTTTGTCTCACCAGAGGATGGTTATCTGGGAGAGGTGGAAATGTCCCACTCTGGAAGGGCCTGTTCCCATCTCATAAGAAGACAGGACACCTAGGCAGGGACAAGAAGGGAGTTCATTTATCCATGCTTTAGCTATTGGTTTAGAGGAGTCAAGCTAGGCATTAAATACTGATTCGGAAGCTCCTGGGATGCAGTAGGATTCAGTTCCCTCTTGTGCACTCCACAGACTCACAGGAGGTGGGATTCCCCTTGCCCTAGTTTTGGGGTGCAGAGTATGGCTGTCTGCTTCTTGTCTAAGCTCCCATTGTAATCAGTGGAGATGGAGGGTGGGAGTCAGTTGTTCATACGCAAACAGCTTCTGACATTTGAAGTGTCAGAGGTGGTCCAAGACATGTACCAATGTCTCCTTGCTCTGATGTAACAGCTCTGAAACCCACATCTTTCTGGGGCATCAGATGTCAGGTGGAGAATCTCCTTGGCCATTTGAAATGACACTAGCTGCCTACTACTGCAAGCAGCTGTTGCAAGCAGCTGATGTAATTCAGTGCAGACACTTGGTTTAATGCAATGACAACAGGCCTGCAGGGCCATGTCACCTGCACGGGGTGCCCAGCACGACCACCATGTTTCTAGCAGATACAGCTCAGGACCTACAGGAAAATCATGCCACTCTGGAGTGGTAACTGGACAAACACCCCAGGGCATCTCTGAGTCTCCTACCTCTTCCCAAGCAAGGGATTCCCACCACTGCCTTTAGGCAAAGTCTGTCGTGTCTACATCCAAGCATGCTGCAAAGATGGAAGGCACATTGCACCAAGGTCTCCACACACATTCCTACACTCTCAAATGCATCTAGTTCTCCTCTCGCTAAAGCTGTTCTCACCCCCCAGTTATGTGAACCGGGACCATACTAATGACGCAGCTACAGCGTGGCTAGATTGCAGGCTGTTCGGGCCCAAGGACCTTCTCAGTGGCACTTTGTCCTTCCTGGACATCTGGTAACTTCTATCACAGGCCCCAAGGTGCTGCAAAGTCATCTTGGGCACAAAACACTTTTGCTGCCACAGCTGCACAGTCCAGTTCTGTTTCTCTCTGGCCTTGGGTACTGCAGGGTTTGCTCTCTTAGTGGGTGCCTCGTATCATCATTACATTGCTGTTTGCTATCTATGCCAGCAGGTCTCTGTGCTCAACTTTGGCCTATGCATACATGGCATCTTTTGTTCTTAGGAACAGGGTAGACAGGAAAGGATAGAGAGAAACACAATTAAGCTGTCAGCTAAGGAGACAAGGAGACTCCTGGAAGATGAGGCAAGCTTTAGATGCCTTCAAGCTCAAAGCAGGAACTCAAAGCAGAGAGGGTAGAGAAATCTCCATGAATAGGACTGTAAGAGTGTACTAAGAGTAAGGGGAGGAGGAAAACATGGGAAAGAGCATACGCCCATATCGTCTGTGGCAAAGATGCCTTTAGAAATGATCCATTTAATCCAGATGTGTGAAAATATGTAAAAAATTACTGAGATTATGTACACAGCATAAGAAACAGAGCAGTGGTAACAGAATTTCAGGGGCAGATCTATAGTTCTTCTCCTAAGAGTCACACCCTGCCTCAAAATTTCCTTTACGTCATCATGGAAAACCATTGACATTTTATTAAAGTTAGCCAGTCATTTCAACTCACGAAAATGTGCTCATATATTTTTTTTAAACATTGGAAAAGTTTTTCTTCCCCTGTCCAGGCAGAGCTCTGGTGTCCAACCACAAGCACCCAGTGGCACTTGGAGAGGCCCCAGCGTCTCTGAGGCACCTGCCTGGGCCTGGCAGCTCTCGCAGGGGACCGACAGGAGACTGGAGCCCCTGGGAGCTGCAGAGGGAGGCTGGGCAGAGGAGACCAGGGCACCTGCAATGGCACCACATGTCCATGACCCTGTGACTGCATCCAACCCAAATTCTGAAAATCACTCTCCCTTTCAAAAAAAAAAAAAAAAAGAAAAGAAAAAAAGAAAAGAAAAGAAAAAGAAGACCAGTGTATCAAAAAAGAACCAAACAACAAAGGGCAATAAGAACAGAAAGAAGTTTCAAAAGTTGAAAAGTGTGACAAACCATTTTTTTTGCATTAGATAATTTATCAATTTATCTAATTTCTTTCTTGTTTCATTTTTATTGACAGTTTCTAAAGATTTCTTTTATAATAGGGCCTACACTATTAAAAAAGCTGTTTTTGTGTCTTGCACAAGTCTAGTGCCCCTCAAACCACTCCCTGCCCAGGATCTTCCTTGCCACTCCTCACTCTTTGCACACAGCAAATGCTCCATGAGGTGTTGAGCTCTCACAACTGATAGAGTAAAGCAACTTCAGCAGCTTCAAGGAAATGCTCTATTTATTGATGGCCTAATTTGCACCAATCTCAATTCACCTGTGTTACAGTGACACCTTAAAGGAATCCCTAAACATCTGCCTACTCTCCCTTTTCATTCCCTGTGTGGTCAATGAAGTGTGACTCCATTTTAGGTGACCACAGGGATGGGAATTATCTCACCCAATGCCAGACCCCTTCAGTGCTGATGTCTCCGGCTAACCCAGTTGTCTGGTGACCAGCCAATGCTCCAGAAAGGTCCCCATAGTTCCTGGGGCACATTTCCCGGCACCACATGGGAACACAGCTACACAGGGCATCTCAGGCAGCCATGGCCTCTATATGTGTCTATAAAGGCCTGAATGTAAAGTTCTCCCTATAGCTGGAAATCTATTCAAAAAATAGATCTATGCAAGAACTGAAAAAAAATCTTCATTTTCAGAACTTCAAACATTATTTATCAATCCTAATGAATATTTTCTTTATTTTTTTATTGGCAGCACCATATGCATACACTACAGTAATTATTTGAGTGTATATATTTATATATATGTACAGTTATGCATCATGATACATTTCCTACCAACGTTCTGAATGAAGAAACTTTGTTCTGAGAAACTACTGCATTCAAACTGATGTGTTTCCCTTCTTTTCTTCTGCCTCTCTGTCCTCTCTTCCTCTGCCTAGTCTGTCTTTACAGAGGCCTCACGGCCCCTCTGCCCTCCAGGGAAGTCTCCTGGGGGATCCTGCCAAGCACATCCTCAATTAGCTGAAATAGTTCTCCTGCAGCCCTGGCCTGTGCTTTGGCTTTTTCTCTTACTTCTCCACCATCTCAGGATCATTGCAGCCAGGGCTGCCCTCAACCTTTACATCCCCATCCAGGTCTGTTCTGCTTGTGACTGACAGAGTCCAGCCGTTGTTGGCTCATTGATTACCTGTGCCAAGAAACTGTTCTCAGCACTCTCCAGGAATCTCCTGGGCTGCTTGTGCCCAGGCCCACTGCCCTTCCAGCAGATTTCAAGGGGGTGAAACTACCCTGTGAGAACCAGGATCTGGGACCATGTGGCTTCCCCCAGCTGCCTACACAAGGCTTCAGCTGCTTCCCTTCCCTCCTCAGGCAGCCGTTAGCAAACACTACCAGAATGTCACCCAGACTGCTTTGTCCTCTTCTCCTTCCTACAAGGTCTTGACTGGCTCATCACCTGCTCCAAGGCAAAGCGCTGTGCACTCCAGCTGTTAAAGAATAACGAACTGAAACTGTCTAGAGGTAGCCGCTTAGCACAACTTCTATAAAACTTGCTTAGCATGAGGAGCTAAATTTGCTGAAGCCTTAGGCCGCACTTAGATAAAATAATGAACTTTTACTTAGTCCAGTAAGAAAAGGGCCTCAGAGCTGGTTCAAGCTGGGAAGATAGGGGAGTTACAAGCAGTCTGCATTCCTGCGTCTCACACTCCGAAAGGGAGGGTGTCTGCAGGAATGCGTCTCACACTCCGAAAGGGAGAGTGTCAAGGCTTTGAAATAAGACCAGTGCAGGGCATTAGGACCTTGAGGGACAAAGCCTCCCCTCACTGCTGGGGCAGTGTTAATTGTTATGATTTAGAATCACCTCCTTCTCAGGACCTTAAGACACAACAGTAAGACCCAACAAAAACAGAGGTACAACCGTCATCAGAGACTGCAAAAACCAAAAATAATGAGAAAAACAGCTTACCTCAGAATGACAATGAGACCCAATGAGGAGCAGGAGACCCAGACCAAAAAATTGCTATTGGTCTAACTACCACGTGAGGGGTGGGAAATGTAAGTTGAAAAAACTATAATTGTCCAGGATTTGTTTACGTTAGGGTCCCTCTTAGGAGGCACCAAGCTCGAGCTGTAATTACTGCACGTGTGTCATTAAAATTTCATTATTTAATTTGTTTTGATTTGGCTCTGAAATCTTCTGCAGGAACCTAGGGTCGGGCCCTGTTATGGTGGCCGACAAGCCTAATTTCCGTAACAGCAGGGTCCTCCAAGTGCCATTTTATATGGTATAGTGGCCTCCAAGTGCCCTTTTTGGTGCTGTAGCAGCTTCCGAGTGCCTTTCTTTGCGGTGCAGGGGCCTCTGAGTACCTTCTTTTCTGGTCCAGGGGCCTCTGAGTGCTTTTTTTGGTGGTGCAAGGGCCCCAAGTGCCTCTTTTTTGCGGTGCAGGGGCCTCCGAGTGCCTTTTTTTCCAGAGTAGGGGCCCCCGAGTGCCTTTTTTTGCGGTGTAGAGTCCTCCAAGTGCCTTTTTTGGGGGTGCAGGGGCCTCTGAGGGCCTTTTTTTGCAGTGCAGGGGCCTCTGAGTGCCCTTTTTGACAAGGCAGGGGGCTCTGATTGCCTTTTTTCGCAGTGTAGTCACCTCAGAGTTACCTTTTTGCAGTATAAGGTCCTCTGAGTGCCTTTTTTTGGGGGTGCAAGGGCCTGATTGGCAAGTGGCAGGCCAATGCCTGCATGCTGAGGTAGTCAGGTCACTTGTACCTCAGTGCCTGATTGGCCAGTGGCAGGCCCATGATGGTGGCTGAGGTAGTGAGGTCACTTCTGCCTTAGTCTCTGATAGGCCAGTTGCAGGGGCATGGCTGCTGGCTGGACTTGCAAGGTCACTTTCTCCTTAGTGCCTCAAAGGACATTGGCAGGCCCACGGCGGCTGGCTGTGCTGTTGAGGTCATTTCTGCAAAAGCTTTTGGCTTTGCAGGGGCCTCCGAATGCCTTTTTTGGTGGTGTAGGGTCCTCCCAGTGCCTTTTCTTGGGGTGCAAGGCCCTCCGAGTGCCTTTTCTGGCAGTGCAGGGGCCTCCGAGTACCTTCTTTTTGGGTGCAGGGGCCTCCGAGTGCCTTTGTTTCCACTGCAGGGGCCTCCGAGTGCCCTTTTTGACAGGGCAGGGGGGCTCTGATTGCTTTTTTTCCACGGTGTAGTCGCCTCAGAGTTACCTTTTTGCACTGTAAGTTCCTCCTAGTGCCTTTTTTGCCAGTGCAGAGGCCTCCGAGTGCCCTTTTCTGCAGTGCGGGGGCCTCTGAGTACCTTCTTTTCTGGTGCAGGCACCTCCAAGTGCCTTTTTTTGCAGTGTAGGGCCTCTGAGTGCCTTTTTTGCAGTTCGCTGGCCTGCAGATGCCTTTTCTTCCAGTGCAGGGCCCTCCGAGTGCCTTTTTTGGTGGTGCAGGGGCCTCTGAGTGCCTTTTCTTCCTGATGTAGTAGCCTCCAACTGCCTTTTTTTGGGGTGCGGGGCCCTCCGAGTGTCCTTTTTGGTGGTGCAGGGGCCCCCGAGTGCCTTTTTTTCCAGTGCATGGGCCTGCAAATGCCTTTTCTTCCAGTGTAGGGGCCTCCGAGTGCTATTTCTTGGGGTGCAGGGGCCTCCAAGTGCCATTTTATACGGTATAGTGGCCTCCAAGTGCCCATTTTGGTGCTGTAGCGGCTTCCGAGTGCCTTTCTTTGCGGTGCAGGGGCCTCTGAGTACCTTCTTTTCTGGTGTAGGGGCCTCCGAGTGCCTTTTTTGTGATGCAAGGGCCCCGAGTGCCTCCTTTTTGTGGTGCAGGTGCCTCAGAGTGTCTTTTTGTGCCGTGTAGGGGCCTCCGAGTGCCTTTTTTTGCAGTGTAGGGGCCCCCGAGTGCCTTTTTTGCAGTGCACTGGCCTGCAAATGCCTTTCCTTCCAGTGTAGGGGGTTGTGTCTCGTGAGGTCACTTCTGCCTCAGGGCCTGATAGGCAAGTTGTGAGGACACTTGTGTCTCCATGCCAAAAAGAGCAGTGGCCAGCCCATGGTTGCTGGTTGTGCCTTATGATATCACTTCGACCTGCATGCCTGATTAGCCATTGCCACGCCCATGGCTGCTGATCTGCTTGGGAGGTCACTTCTTCCTCCGTGCTTGATGCGCCATGGCAGGCCCCGAGCTGCTGGCTGTGCTTGTGAGGTCCCTTTGACCTCCAGGCCTGATGAGACGCTCAGAGCGCCATGACTCCTGCCTGTGCTTCTGAGCTCACTTCTGACTCAGTGCCTGATTGGCAAGTGGCAGGTCAATGGCTGCATGCTGAGGTAGTGAGGTCACTTCTGCCTCAGTGCCTGATGGGCAGGGGCATGGCTGCTGGCTGGACTTGCGAGGTCACTTTCTCCTTAGTGCCTCAAAGGACATTGGCAGGCCCACGGTGGCTGGCTGCGCTGTTGAGGTCATTTCTGCAAAAACTTTTGGCTTTGCGGGGGACTCTGAATGCCTTTTTTGGCAGTGTAGCGGTCTCCGAGTGCCTTTTTTTCCAGTGCATGGGCCTCCGAGTGCCTTTTTTTGCAGTGCAGGGCCTCCGAGTGCCTTTTTTTCTGGTGTAGGGGCCTCCGAGTGCCTTTTTTGGCAGTGCAAGGGCCCCCGAGTGACTCTATTTTGTGGTGCAGGTGCCTCAGAGTGCCTTTTTGTGCCGTGTAGCGGCCTCCGAGTGCCTTTTTTTGCAGTGTAGGGGCCCCCGAGTGCCTTTTTTGCAGTGCACTGGCCTGCAAATGCCTTTCCTTCCAGCGTAGGGGCCTCCGAGTGCCCTTTTTGGTGCTGTAGCGGCCTCCGAGTGCCTTTTTTTGCAGTGTAGGGGCGCAAAGGGCAAAGTGACCTCACAAGCACAGCCAGCAGCTGTGGCCGTGATAGGGGCCGATAATGCACAGAAGCAGAAGTGACGTCACAGGAAAGGCCAGCAGCCTTGGGCCTGAAACTTGCCTCTCCAAAATGGAGGCAGAAGTGAGGTCACAAGCACAGGCAGCAGCCACGGCCTTGCAACTTGCCTCTCAGGCATGGAGGCAGAAGTGATCTCAGAAGCACAGCCAGGAGGCATGGGCCTCCTATTGGCCTGTGAAGCCCGGAGGCAGAATTGATCTCACAAGGAGAGCAGTACCTTTTCTTGCGGTGTAGGGTCTTCCGAGTGCCTTTTTTTCTGGTGTAGTAGCCTCCGAGTCCCTTTTTTTGTTTGAGGGTCCTCCGAGTGCCTTTTTTTGCACTGCAGGGACCTCCGAGTGCCTTTTTTTGCACTGCAGGGACCTCCTTTTCTTGTGGTGTAGTTGCCTCCAAGTGCCTTTTTTTGTGGTGCAGGGGCCTCTGAGTACTTTGTTTTGTGGTGCAGGGCCCTCTGAGTTCCTTTTTTTCACATTGTAGCAGCCCCCGAGTGCCTTTTTTTGTGCTGTAGGGGCTACCGAGTGCCTTTTTCTGCTGTGTAGTCACCTCTGAGTGCCTTTTTCTGCAGTGTAGGGTCCTCCGAGTGCCATTTTTTTCTGCTGCAGGTGTCTCCGAGTGTATTTTTTTGTGGTGCTGGGGCACAGAGTGCCTTTCTTTCCCTTGCAGGTGCCCTCGAGTGCCTTTTTTTGCAGTTTAATGGCCTCCGAGTGCCCTTTATTTCCAGTTTAGTGGCCCCCTAGTGTCTGTTGTTTCAGTGCACGGCCCTGCAAGTGCTTTTTTCCATTGTAATGGCCTCCAAGTGCCTTGTTTTGCATTGTAGCGTCCTCTGAGTTCCATTTTTTGTGGTGCAGTGGTCTCTGAGTACATTGTCGTGCAGTGTAGGGTCCTCCAAGTGACTTTTTTTCTAGTGCAGTGGCCTATGAGTGCCTTTTTTTCCGATGTACAGGCCTCCAAGTGCCTTTATTTCCAGTGCAGGGGCATCCGAGTGCCTTTTTTTGCAGTGTAGGGGCCTGAGATTGCATGTTTTTGTGGTGTAGGGGCATTTTTTGCAGTATAGTGTCATCCGCATGCATATTTTTGCAGTGCATGGCCTCCTAGTGCCCTTTTTCCCAGTGCTCATGTCTCCAAATGCCTTTTCTCTGTTACGGTCCTTGAATGATCTGTGATATCCGTTTACTGTGTGCCTGAAATGATATTGTCAGGCCCACCACTGCTGGATGAAATAGTCATGTCACTTCTGCCTCATGGCCTGGTAGGCCAGTCAGGTCCATCAGTCCTCGCTCTGCTTGTGTGGTTGCTTCTGCCTCTGTGCTTGACAGGCCAGTGGCAGGGCCATGCCTCCTGGCTTGGCTTGTGAGGACACTTGTGTCTCCATGCCAAAAAGGGCAGTGGCAGGCCCATGGTTGCTGGTTGTGGTTTATGCTGTCACTTCGACCTGCATGCCTAATTAGCCATTGCCACGCCCATGGCTGCTGATCTGCTTGGGAGGTCACTTCTTTCTCCATGCTTGATGCACCATGGCAGGCCCCGAGCTGCTGGCTGTGCTTGTGAGGTCCCTTGGACCTCAGTGCCTGATTGGTCAGTGGCAGGCCAATAGCTACTGGTTGAGGTAGTGAGGTCATTTTTACCAGAAGCCCTAAAGTTAGCGCTACGGGCTGTTCAGAATCCTCCGTGACAGCCTCTAAGACTATTGCCAGTGGAAATTCTTTTTGGGAGACCTCTAGCCACAGTGCGCATCTCAGACTAAAAGCAACCTCATGGGTGGAGATGAGCGAATTACACTTACAAAAGGTAGGGGGAAAGCTCAAGTGGGCCCAATCAGTACCAGCTGATGTGCAAGTGCACGATATCCAGCCTGGAGATAAGGTATTGGTACAAATAGTCACCTGAAAGTCCAAAGTGCAACCAATCTCGGGAGGCCCCTGCAGGGTATTGTTGAGTTCTTATTTTACTGTTAAACTTCCAGGTAAAGAAAATTGGCTCCAATCAGTCATATGTAAAGCGGCTGAGCGGACCGGAACCTCTTGGAAGCACCACATGAGCGAAGCCGTACAGGACATTAAATGTTACAGACTGTGGCGTGTAACACTTGCTTGTGTTATTAGTTGTTGTTGTGACCTTTGTGCTTGTACTGGAGTATTGTTTAACCGCCCTAGCAAAAAACAACCTGCGGGTAAAATGTGTTGTAGGCAAAATCGAGGAGAAGCAATTTGGGAAGCAGATGAGGACCGGTATCGTTCCTATTTGTATCAAATAGTGCATCCACAGAGTTGACAGCATGTTTCAGTGGCTACCACGTTGAAGGTAAAACAAGAAGAGGCAGAAGCCCTGGAGCAGCATCTCATACGGACAGAAATGGGAACAGGAAGTTACCGAAACTGAGAAGTCCAGTGTGTCACTAACTACACATTGTAGTGACTCTGGCTGGCCAGGTAAGACATTCCTCGCCTGGTGCCGGAGAGACGAGTTCGCTGAAAACGTCCGCCTTACATTGCCCGGGTCCCGGCAGTCCCCGGTGATGTGTTCTAACGAACGCTCTTGTAATGGGAGTGTAACTTGTAAGTCTACTCCATTAGTTCTACCCTGCACTCTCAGTAATGGGCTTTCAACACTCTCTCCTGCTTTAGCCACTTCCCCAGTGCTTTCCATTTTAACTTCCCCTCCGGTCACTGCAGGAACAGCCCGACCATCTCCACAGAGCTCCTATGGAGTTAAATCAACCGGAACACAAAAGTTCTCAGCTGCCTGTCTGAACAGCTGGCGCTCACAGGCAAGAGCTGTTGTCAAGCAAGCTTGACCGGCAAGCGTAGGGCAGCCCCACAGCACGCTCACAGCTGCCTTCCTCGCCGGTCCACACTTACAGCAGGGCTATTCCCATCGAACTCCTCGGAGTGCCCCACTGCTCAAGCGCCTCCACTGACAGTCAGGGCTCACAGGCAAGAGCTAGTCCCAGCCAAGCTTCCCCTGCATACCTAAGGCAGGCCCACAACAGAATGTAGGCTTGTCTTCCTCTCCTGTCGACATGAAAAGCACGCCTACTCCAGCCTTCCTCCTAAGAATGCCAGACTGCTCAGATGCTTGTCCGAACAGCAAGGGCTGCTAGGCAAGATCTCTGGGAATGCCAAGTTTCTCTTTGACAGCCCACCAAATACTCCCTGCTCTCTTTCTAGGTGAGCGCCTTTTGGCCTTTACACCATGCTACTCGCAACTTATTCCTAAGAACGCCAAAATGTTCACACACCTTTGCGAGCAAGCAGGGCTCAAAGGCAAGAGCCTCGTCCCCACCACACACCATCTGTTAATCCACGGCAGGCCCACAACACGTTTACAGTTGCCTTCCTCGCCTGTCCACACTCCAAGGTGTGCCACATTGCTCAAAAGCCTCTCCCACCTGTCAGTCCTCACAGGCAAGAATTCTGGACACGAGCTGGAAAAGAGCTTCTGGCAGCCCCACAAGACATGCCCAGCTTGCCATTCACTCCTGTCAACAATTAAACCAGGCATACTCAGAGCTTCCTCCTGTGAATGCCAGAATACTCAAACGCCCGTCCAAACAGCCAGGGCTCACAGGCAAGAGCTCTCCCCAACCCAAGTTGACCTACATCCCTAAGGCTACCGCACAGCACGTTCACAAGTTGCCTTCCTCTCCTGGAGACACTTACAGCGGGGCTTGCTCTAAGTGTGGAGAGAAGAAGTAGGCAAACTGCGAGCTTGTTGTAGAGCTGCCTTAGCTATGCAGATCAAGCCTGTGAGCGCTGGCTGTTCAGACAGCCGTCTGAGCAATCTGGCACTCTTAAGAGGCAGCTCTGAGTACGCCTGGTGTAATTGTCGAGGGGGAGGATGGCGAGACAGGCTCTTCTTGTGGCACTGCCAGAGACAAGCTTGTCGCACCTAGAGCTCTTGTCTGTGAGTGCCCTCTCTCCGTGGATGGCGAAGTGTAGACTTCTTGCAGCACTGCCAGAGACAGGATTGTCCTGTGCCCAGTGCGCTCACCTGTGGATATTGACAGTGGAGAAAGGCATTTGAGCAGTGTGGCACTCCTAGCAATAGGTTGGGAATAGGCCAGCTGTAAGTGTCACCAGGCAAAGAAGGCGAGCTGTGAACATGTTGTGGGGCAGCCCTAAACATGGAAAGCAAGCTTGGTGGGGGCAACTTTTCTGCCTGTGAGCCCTAGCTGCTCGGACAGTCGTCTGAGCAGTCTGGCATTCTTAGGCGGCAGCTGTGAGTACCCTGGTGTACTTATCAATGGGGCCAGATGGCGAGCCTGGCTCCCTTGTGGCACTGCCAGAGACAAGCTTGTCGTGCCCAGAGCTCTTGCCTGTGAGTGCCCGATGCCTGACAGGCGTCTGAGCAGGTGAGCTTTCTAAAGAGTAAGCCTGGTGCAGCTGTCGACAGAGCTCACAGGCAAGAGACCCGCCACACTGAGCTCACTTTTCAGTCTTAGGGCAGCCCCACAACATGTTCCCGGCTCGCCTTCTTTGCTTGTCGACACTTACAGCAGGCCTATTCCCACCTTACTGCTCGGAGTACCACACTGCTCATATGCTTCTCTCCCATCAATACTCACAGCAAGAATTCTGGACACCAGCTGGAAAAGAGCTTCTGGCAGCCCCACAAGACATGCCCATTGTGCCATCCTCCCCCATTGACAATTACAGCAGTCTTACTCGTGAGAATGTGAGCCTGCTCAGACGCCTGTCCGAGAAGAAATGTGTTCAGAGGCAAGAGCTCTGGGCACGACAAGCTTGCCTCGGGCAGCCTCACAAAAAGTGCAGGTCTCACTTTCCTTCCCCGTCGACACTTACAGCAGGCCTATTCCCACCTCACTCCTAGGAGTGCCACATGGATCACACGCCTCTCCCACTTGTCAGTACTCACAGGCAAGAGCTCTGGGCTCACCAAACTTGCTTCCGGCAGCTTTGCAAAAAGTCCCCATCTCGCCATCCTCCCCATCGATGAATAAGACTATGCCAGCTCAAAGCTGCCTCCAAAGAATGCCTGCCTGCTCTGCTGCCTGTATGAGCAGCCAGGGCTCACAGGCAAGAGCTCTTCCCAGCCAAGCTTGACCTTCATCCCTAAGGCAGCCGCAAAGCATGTCTTTCCTCTCCTGGCGACACTTACAGCAGGGCTTGCTTGCTCTAAGTGTGAAGAGAGGAAGTAGGCAAACTGCGAACCCGTTTTTGAGCTGCCTTAGGTATGCAGATCAAGCCTGTGAGCACTGGCTGTTCGGACATCCACCTGAGCAGTCTGTCATTTTTAGGAGGCAGCTCTGAGTACGCCTGGTGTAATTGCCGATGGGGGACAACAGCAAGATGTGGACTGCTAGTGGGGCTGCCAGAGACAAGCTTGGCATCCCCAGAGCTCTTGCCTGTGAGTACTTACAAGTTGGAGAGGCGTTTTATCTGTGTTGTAGTCCTAGGAGTGAGGTGGGAAGAGGCTTGGGGTAAGTGTCGAGAGGGAAGGAAAGTGAGACCTGCACTTTTTTGTGAGGCTGCCGGAAGCAAGCTTGTCGTGCCCAGAGCTCTTGCCTCTGAACCCACTTCTGTTCAGACAGGCTTTTGAGCAGGCTGGCAGTCTCAAGAGTAAGGCTGATGTACTTGTCAACAGGGGAGGATTGCGAGACAGGCTCGTTTTGTGGGGCTGCCGATGGAAAAATGTATTGGCTGGAGCTCTTGCCTTTGAGTGCTGAGCTCTTCGGACAGGCAGCAGTGCAGGCTGGCATTCTTAGGAGGAAGCCCTGAGTATGCCTGGTTTAACAGTCGATGGGGGAGGATGGCGAGATTTGGTGCTTCCTTTGGGGCTGCCAGAGACAAGGTTGTCCTGCCCAGAGTGCTTTGCTGTCGTTGCTGGTGGGGAGAGAGGCATTTGAGCAGTGTGGCACTCCTAGCAGTAAGGTGGGAATAGGCCTGCTGTAAGTGTCGACAGCCAAAGAAGGAGAGCCAGAAACGTGTTGTGTCTCTCCCCTAAGCATGAAGAGGAAGCTTGTTGGGCAGGCTTTTTTTGCCTGTGAATCCTGGCTGTTCGGACAGGTGTCTGAACGCACTGGCATTTTTAGGAGGAAGCTATGAATACGCCTGGTGTAATTGTCGACGGCGGAGATGGCGAGACGGGCTCGTCTTGTGGCACTGCCAGAGACAAGCTTGTTGTGCCCAGCACTCTTGCCCCTGAGTGCCAGCTGCCAGACAGGTGTCTGAGCTGGAGAGCTTTCTAAAGAGTAAGCCTGGTGTAATTGTCGACAGGGCTCACAGGCAAGAGACCCGCCCCACCAGGCTTCCTTTTCATACTTAGGGCAGACCCTGCAATGCGTTCCCGGCTTGCCTTCTTTGCCTGTCAACACTTACAGCAGGCTTATTCCCACCTTACTGCTCGGAGTGCCACATTGCTCAAATGTCTCCTTCCCCAGCAGTAATCACAGGAAGGCGCTCTAGGCACCACAATCTTGTCTCTGGCAGCCCCACAAGAAGCACCTCATCTTGCCATCACCCCGCATCAGAAGTTGCAATAGGTGTATGCACAACTTCCTCCTAAGAATGCCAGACAGCTCCGACACCTATCCGGAGAGCCAGAGCTCACAAAGCTTGATCTGCATATATATAAAAAAAGGCAGCTCTACAACAGGCTTGCAGTTTGCCTACCTCTTCTCTCCACACTTAGAGCAAGCCCCGCTGTAAGTGTCACCAGGAGAGGAAGGCCCCCCCCCCCTCGTGAACGTGCTGTGTGGCGGCCTTGGGGATGAAGGTCAAGCTTGGTTAGGAAGAGCTCTTGCCTGTGACCCCTGGCTGCTCGTACAGGCATCTGAGTATTCTGGCATTCTTAGGAGGAAGCTTTGGGCAATTGTAGATGGGAGAGGATGGTGCGATGGGTATGTCTTGTGGGGGCTGCCAGAAACTCTTTTCCAGCTCGTGTCCAGAATTCTTGCTTGTGAGTCCTGACTGGGAGAAAAGCATTTGAGCAGTGTGGCACTCCGAACAGTAAGGTGGGAATAGGCCTGCTGTAAGTGTTGACAAGCAAAGAAGGCAAGCCGGGAACGCGTTGCAGGGTCTGCCCTAAGTATGAAAAGGAAGCCTGGTGGGGCGGGTCTCTTGCCTGTGAGCTCTGTCGACAACTACACCAGGCTTACTCTTTAGAAAGCTCGCCTGCTCAAATGTCTGTCAGGCATCGGGCACTCACAGGCAAGAGCTCTGGGCACGACAAGCTTGTCTCTGGCAGTGCCACAAGGGAGCCGGGCTCGCCATCCGGCCCCATTGATAAGTACACCAGGGTACTCACAGCTGCCGCCTAAGAATGCCAGACTGCTCAGACGACTGTCCGAGCAGCTAGGGCTCACAGGCCAAGAAGCTGCCCCAACAAGCTTGCTTTTCATGTTTAGGGATGCCCCAGAACACATTCACGGATCGCCTTCTTCACCTGCTGACACTTACAGCCTGGCTATTCCCAAGCTACTGTGCCACACTGCTCAAATGCCTTTCTCTCCGTCAGTATTCACAGGCGATCATTCTGAGTACACGACAAGCCTGTCTCTGGCAGACCCACAAGAAATCCACATTTCGCCATCCTCCGCCGTCGACAATTACACCAGGTGTACTCGCAGCTTCCTCCTAAGAATGCCAGAATATTCAGTGGCCTGTCCGAACAGCCAGTGCTCACAGGCTTGATCTGCATAGCTAAGGCAGCTCTACAACAGCTTTGCATTTTGCCTACTTCTTCTCTCTACACTTAGAGGAAGCCCGCTGTAAGTGTCTCCAGGAGAGGAAGGCAACTTGTGAACGTGCTGTGCGGTAGCCTTAGGGATGTAGGTCAACTTTGGTTGGGGAGAGCTCTTGCCTGTGAGCCCTGGCTGTTCAGATGGGCATTTGAGTATTCTGGCATTCACAGCAGGAAGCTTTGAGTAGGCCTGGTCTTATTATCGATGGGGAGGATGGCGAGGAGGACACCTTTTGCGAAGCTGCCGGAAGCAAGTTTGGTGTGCCCAGAGCTCTTGCCTTTGAGTGCTGAAAAATCTGAATCCATCCCTCTTGGAGAGGTGTCTGAGCCGGCCAGCATTCTCAGGAGCAAGACTTGTTTAATTGTCGATGGGGAGGGTGATGAGCTGAGCATGTCTTGTGGGGGCTGCCAGAAACTCGTTTCCAGCTCGTGTCCAGAATTCTTGCCTGTGAGGACTGACAGGTGGGAGAGGCTTTTGAGCAATGTGGCACACCTTGGAGTAAGACGTGAGTATGCGTCCTCTAAGTGTGGACAGGCGAGGAAGGCAACTGTGAACGTGTTGTGGGCCTGCCGTGGATTAACAGATGGTGTGTGGTGGGGACGAGGCTCTTGCCTTTGAGCCCTGCTTGCTCGCAAAGGTGTGTGAACATTTTGGCGTTCTTAGGAATAAGTTGCGAGTAGCATGGTGTAAAGGCCAAAAGGCGCTCACCTAGAAAGAGAGCAGGGAGTATTTGGTGGGCTGTCAAAGAGAAACTTGGCATTCCCAGAGCTCTTGCCTCTGTCCTTGCTGTTCGGACAGCATTCTTAGGAGGAAGGCTGGAGTAGGCGTGCTTTTAATGTCGACAGGAGAGGAAGACAAGCCTACATCCTGTTGTGGGCCTGCCTTAGGCATGCAGGGGAAGCTTGGCTGGGACTAGCTCTTGCCTGTGAGCCCTGACTGTCAGTGGAGGCGCTTGAGCAGTGGGGCACTCCGAGGAGTTCGATGGGAATAGCCCTGCTGTAAGTGTGGACCGGCGAGGAAGGCAGCTGTGAGCGTGCTGTGGGGCTGCCCTACGCATGCCGGTCAAGCTTGCTTGACAGCAGCTCTTGCCTGTGAGCGCCAGCTGTTCAGACAGGCAGCTGAGAGATGCTGCTCCAGGGCTTCTGCCTCTTCTTGTTTTACCTTCAACGTGGTAGCCACTGAAACATGCTGTCAACTCTGTGGATGCACTATTTGATACAAATAGGAACGATACCGGTCCTCATCTGCTTCCCAAATTGCTTCTCCTCGATTTTGCCTACAACACATTTTACCCGCAGGTTGTTTTTTGCTAGGGCGGTTAAACAATACTTCAGTACAAGCACAAAGGTCACAACAACAACTAATAACACAAGCAAGTGTTACACGCCACAGTCTGTAACATTTAATGTCCTGTACGGCTTTGCTCATGTGGTACTTCCAAGAGGTTCCGGTCCGCTCAGCCGCTTTACATATGACTGATTGGAGCCAATTTTCTTTACCTGGAAGTTTAACAGTAAAATAAGAACTCAACAATACCCTGCAGGGGCCTCCCGAGATTGGTTGCACTTTGGACTTTCAGGTGACTATTTGTACCAATACCTTATCTCCAGGCTGGATATCGTGCACTTGCACATCAGCTGGTACTGATTGGGCCCACTTGAGCTTTCCCCCTACCTTTTGTAAGTGTAATTCGCTCATCTCCACCCATGAGGTTGCTTTTAGTCTGAGTTGCGCACTGTGGCTAGAGGTCTCCCAAAAAGAATTTCCACTGGCAATAGTCTTAGAGGCTGTCACGGAGGATTCTGAACAGCCCGTAGTGCTAACTTTAGGGCTTCTGGTAAAAATGACCTCACTATCTCAACCAGTAGCTATTGGCCTGCCACTGACCAATCAGGCACTGAGGTCCAAGGGACCTCACAAGCACAGCCAGCAGCTAGGGGCCTGCCATGGTGCATCAAGCATGGAGAAAGAAGTGACCTCCCAAGCAGATCAGCAGCCATGGGCGTGGCAATGGCTAATTAGGCATGCAGGTCGAAGTGACAGCATAAGCCACAACCAGCAACCATGGGCCTGCCACTGCCCTTTTTGGCATGGAGACACAAGTGTCCTCACAAGCCAAGCCAGGAGGCATGGCCCTGCCACTGGCCTGTCAAGCACAGAGGCAGAAGCAACCTCACAAGCAGAGCGAGGACTGATGGACCTGACTGGCCTAGCAGGCCATGAGGCAGAAGTGACATGACTATTTCATCCAGCAGTGGTGGGCCTGACAATATCATTTCAGGCACACAGTAAACTGATATCACAGATCATTCAAGGACTGTAACAGAGAAAAGGCACCTGGAGACATGAGCACTGGGAAAAAGGGCACTAGGAGGCCATGCACTGCAAAAATATGCATGCGGATGACACTATACTGCAAAAAATGCCCCTACACCACAAAAACATGCAATCTCAGGCCCCTACACTGCAAAAAAAGGCACTCGGATGCCCCTGCACTGGAAATAAAGGCACTTGGAGGCCTGTACATCGGAAAAAAAGGCACTCATAGGCCACTGCACTAGAAAAAAAGTCACTTGGAGGACCCTACACTGCACGACAATGTACTCAGAGACCACTGCACCACAAAAAATGGAACTCAGAGGACGCTACAATGCAAAACAAGGCACTTGGAGGCCATTACAATGGAAAAAAGCACTTGCAGGGCCGTGCACTGAAACAACAGACACTAGGGGGCCACTAAACTGGAAATAAAGGGCACTCGGAGGCCATTAAACTGCAAAAAAAGGCACTCGGGGGCACCTGCAAGGGAAAGAAAGGCACTCTGTGCCCCAGCACCACAAAAAAATACACTCGGAGACACCTGCAGCAGAAAAAAATGGCACTCGGAGGACCCTACACCGCAGAAAAAGGCACTCAGAGGTGACTACACAGCAGAAAAAGGCACTCGGTAGCCCCTACAGCACAAAAAAAGGCACTCGGGGGCTGCTACAATGTGAAAAAAAGGAACTCGGAGGGCCCTGCACCACAAAACAAAGTACTCAGAGGCCCCTGCACCACAAAAAAAGGCACTTGGAGGCAACTACACCACAAGAAAAGGCACTCGGAGGTCCCTGCAGTGCAAAAAAAGGCACTCGGAGGACCCTCGAACAAAAAAAGGGACTCGGAGGCTACTACACCAGAAAAAAAGGCACTCGGAAGACCCTACACCGCAAGAAAAGGTACTGCTCTCCTTGTGAGATCAATTCTGCCTCCGGGCTTCACAGGCCAATAGGAGGCCCATGCCTCCTGGCTGTGCTTCTGAGATCACTTCTGCCTCCATGCCTGAGAGGCAAGTTGCAAGGCCGTGGCTGCTGCCTGTGCTTGTGACCTCACTTCTGCCTCCATTTTGGAGAGGCAAGTTTCAGGCCCAAGGCTGCTGGCCTTTCCTGTGACGTCACTTCTGCTTCTGTGCATTATCGGCCCCTATCACGGCCACAGCTGCTGGCTGTGCTTGTGAGGTCACTTTGCCCTTTGCGCCCCTACACTGCAAAAAAAGGCACTCGGAGGCCGCTACAGCACCAAAAAGGGCACTCGGAGGCCCCTACACTGGAAGGAAAGGCATTTGCAGGCCAGTGCACTGCAAAAAAGGCACTCGGGGGCCCCTACACTGCAAAAAAAGGCACTCGGAGGCCCCTACACGGCACAAAAAGGCACTCTGAGGCACCTGCACCACAAAAAAGAGGCACTCGGGGGCCCTTGCACCGCCAAAAAAGGCACTCGGAGGCAGCTACACCAGAAAAAAAGGCACTCGGAGGCCCTCCCATTGGAAAAAAAGGCACTCGGAGGCCCATGCACTGGAAAAAAAGGCACTCGGAGGACCCTGTACCACAAAAAAAGGCACTCAGAGGACCCGGCACTGGAGGGAAAGGCACCCGGAGGCCCCTGCACCAGAAAAGAAGGCACTGGGAGGCCCCTGCACCATGAAAAAAGGCACTGGGAGGCCCCTGCACCACGAAAAAAGGCACTCAGAGGCCCCTGCACTGCCAAAAAAGGCAATCGGAGGACCTTACACCGCAAAAAGGGCACTCAGAGGCCCCTGCACCACCAAAACCGGCACTCGGAGGCCCCTGCACCACAAGAAGAGGTTCTCAGAGGCCCCTGCACCCCTAAAAAGGCACTCGGAGGCAACGACGCCTCAAGAAAAGGCACTTGGAGGCCCCTGCGCCGCCAAGAAAGACACTCGGAGGGCCCAGCACCTCAATAACAGGCACATTGAGGATGCTATAGTGCAAAAAAAAGCACTCGGAGGCCCCTGCAGTGGAAAAAAAGGCACTTGGATGTCCCTGCACTGCAAGAAAAGGCACTCGGAGGCCCCTGCACCCCCAAAAATGTACTCGGAGGCCCCTGCAGCGGAAAAAAAGGCACTTGGAGGCCCCTGCACTGCAAAAAAAGACACTCGGAGGCTCCTACATCGCCAAAAAAGGCCCTCGGAGGCCACTACACTGCAAAAAAAGGCACTCGGAGGACCCTGCACTGGAAAAATAGCATTCGGAGGCCCCTCCACCACACAAAAAGTTACTCAGAGGACCCTGTACCACCAAAGAAGGCACTCAGAGGCCCCTACACTGGAAGAAAAGGCCCTCAGAGGCCACTGCACTGCAAAACAAAGCACTCGGAGACCCCTCTACCACAAAAAATGCTACTCGGAGGCCCCAGCACCACAAAAAAAGGCACTGGGAGGCCCCTGAACCACAAGAAAAGGCACACGGGGCCACTACACCGCAAAAAAAAAGGCACATGGAGGCCCCCACACTGCAAAAATAAAAAGTACTCGGAGGCCCCTGCAACGGGGAAAAAAGGCACTCTTAGGCCCCTGCACCACACAGAAAGGCACTTGGAAGCCACTACACCACAAAAAAATGCACCCTGAGGTCCATTCACCGCAAAAAAAGACACTCGGTGGTCCCTACACGACAAGAAGAGGCACTCGTGAGCTGCTACAATGTGAAAAAGGCACTTGGATGACCCTGCACCGGAAATAAAGGCACTCGGTGGCCCCTTCACTGCAAAGAAACGCACTCAGAAGCCCCTTGAGTGGAAAGAAAAGGCACTCGGATGCCACCACACCACAAAAAAATGCCTGGGGAGGCCCCTGCAGTGAGAAAAAAGGGTACTCGGAGGCCTCTGCACCAGAAAAACATGCACTCAGAGGCTGTTACAATGCAAAAAAAGGGCACTCGGAGGCGCCGACACCGCAAAAGAAGGCACTTGGAGGCGGCTGTACTGCAAAAAAAGGCACTCTTGTTACAATGCAAAAAAAGGGCACTCGGAGGCGCCGACACCGCAAAAGAAGGCACTTGGAGGCGGCTGTACTGCAAAAAAAGGCACTCGGAGGCCCCAACACATGGAAAAAAGGTACTCGGGGCGCCCTGCACCACAAAAAAAGGCACTCAGAGGCCCGTGCACCGCAAAAAGAAACACTCAGAGGCTTCGGCACCACAAAAACAGGCACTTGGAGTCCCCCGCACGGACAAAAAAGGCACTCAGAGGCCCATTCACTGCAGAAAAAGGTACTCAGTGGGCCATGCACTACAAAAAAAGGCACTTGGAGGCCTGTACATGGGAAAAAAGGACACTCGGGGGCCACTACACTGCAAAAAAAGGGTACTCGGAGGCCCCTGCAGCGGGAAAAAAGGCACTCTTAGGCCCCTGCACCACAAAGAAAGGCACTTGGAAGCCACTACACCACAAAAAAGGAACTCGGAGGCCACTACACCACAAAAAAATGCACCCTGAGGTCCATACACCGCAAAAAAGGACACTCGGTGGTCCCTACACGACAAGAAGAGGCACTCGTGGGCTGCTACAATGTGAAAAAGGCACTTGGATGACCCTGCACCGGAAATAAAGGCACTTGGAGGGCCCTGCACCACAAAAAGAGGCACTCAGAGGCCCCTGAAGCAGAAAAAATGGCACTCGGTGGCCCCTTCACCGCAAAGAAAGGCACTCAGAAGCCCCTTGAGTGGAAAAAAAGGCACTCGGATGCCACCACACCACAAAAAAATGCACCCTGAGGCCCCTACACTGTCAAAAATGCACTCGGAGTCCCCTGCACCGCAAAAGAAAGCACTTGGTGGCCCCTACACTGCAAAAAAAGGCACTCAGAAGCCGCTACACTGGAAAAGAAGGCAATTGGAGGCCACTACATCGGAAAAAAATTTCACCCCGAGACCCCTACAGCGCAAAACAAATGCACTCGGTGGCCCCTACACCACAAAAAAGGCACTCGGGGGCTACTACAATGCGAAAAAAGGCACTCAGAAGCCCCTTGAGTGGAAAGAAAAGGCACTCGGATGCCACCACACCACAAAAAAATGCACCCTGAGGCCCCTGCAGTGAGAAAAAAGGGTACTCGGAGGCCCCTACACCACAAAGAAAGGCACTTGGAAGCCACTACACCACAAAAAAGGAACTCGGAGGCCACTACACCACAAAAAAATGCACCCTGAGGTCCATACACCACAAAAAAAGACACTCGGTGGTCCCTACACGACAAGAAGAGGCACTCGTGGGCTGCTACAATGTGAAAAAGGCACTCGGATGACCCTACACCGGAAATAAAGGCACTTGGTGGCCCCTTCACCGCAAAGAAAGGCACTCAGAAGCCCCTTGAGTGGAAAAAAAGGCACTCGGATGCCACCACACCACAAAAAAATGCACCCTGAGGCCCCTACACTGTCAAAAATGCACTCAGAGGTCCCTGCACTGCAAAGAAAGCCACTCGGAAGCCCCTACACTGGAAAAGAAGGCACTCAGAGGCCGCTGCACCAGAGAAGAAGGCACTTGGAGGTGGCTGTACCGCAAAAAAAGGCACTCGGAGGCCCCAGCACATGGAAAAAAGGTACTCGGGGCCCCCTGCACCACAAAAAAAGGCACTCAGAGGCCCATTCACCACAGAAAAAGGTACTCAGTGGGCCATGCACTACAAAAAAACGCACTTGGAGGCCTGTACGTGGGAGAAAAGGACACTCGGGGCCCGCTACACTGCAAAAAAAAGGCACTCAGAGGTCCCTGCACTGCAAGGAAAGCCACTCGGAAGCCCCTACACTGGAAAAGAAGGCACTCAGAGGCCACTACACCAGAAAAGAAGGCATTCGGAGGCCACTACACCGCAAGAAAAGGCACTCGGGGGCCGCTACAATGCAAAAAAAGGCACTTGGAGGCCACGGCACGGCAAAAGAAAGTATTCAGAGGTCACTGCAGTGGAAAAAATGGCACTCCAAGGAAACTATATCAGAAGAAAAGGCACTCAGAGGTCCCTACACACCAAAAAAAGGCACTCCGAGGCCCTAGTACTGCAAAAAAAGGCACTCGGAGGCCCCTACGCCACAAAAAAAGGCACTCGGAGGCCCCTGCAGTGAGCAAAAAGGGTACTCGGAGGCCTCTGCACCAGAAAAACATGCACTCAGAGGCTGTTACAATGCAAAAAAAGGGCACTCGGAGGCGCCGACACCGCAAAAAAAGGCACTTGGAGGCAGCTGTACCGCAAAAAAAGGCACTCGGAGGCCCCAACACATGGAAAAAAGGTACTCGGGGCCCCCTGCACCACAAGAAAAGGCACTCAGAGGCCCATTCACCGCAGAAAAAGGTACTCAGTGGGCCATGCACTACAAAAAAAGGCACTTGGAGGCCTGTACGTGGGAGAAAAGGACACTCGGGGCCCGCTACACTGCAAAAAAAAGGCACTCAGAGGTCCCTGCACTGCAAGGAAAGCCACTCAGAAGCCCCTACACTGCCAAAAAAGGCACTCAGAGGCCCCTGCACTGCAAAAAGAAACACTCAGAGGCTTCGGCACCACCAAAACCGGCACTGGGAGGCCCCTGCACCACAAGAAAAGGTTCTCAGAGGCCCCTGCACCCCTAAAAAGGTACTCGGAGGCCCCTGCAGTGGAAAAAAAGGCACTTGGAGGCAACTACAATGCAAGAAAAGGCACTTGGAGGCCCCTGCATCACCAAAAAAGGCAATCGGAGACCCCTGCGCTGCAAAGCAAAGTACTCAGAGGTCCCTGCACCGCAAAAAAAGGCACTTGGAGGCTGCTACACCACCAAAAAAGGCACTTGGAGGCCCAAGGACCACAAGAAGAGGTACTCAGAGGCCCCTGCACTGCAAAAAAAGGCACTCGGAGGCCCTGCACTGCAAAAAAAGGCACTCGGAGGCCCATGCACTGCCAAAAAAGGCACTCGGAGACCACTACACTGCCAAAAAAGGCATTCAGAGTCCCCCGCAAGCCAAAAGTTTTTGCAGAAATGACCTCAACAGCGCAGCCAGCCACCGTGGGCCTGCCAATGTCCTTTGAGGCACTAAGGAGAAAGTGACCTCGCAAGTCCAGCCAGCAGCCATGCCCCTGCCCATCAGGCACCGAGGCAGAAGTGACCTCACTACCTCAGCCACCAGCCATGCCCCTGCCACTGGCCCTTCAGGCACTGAGGCAGAAGTGACCTCACTACCTCAGCATGCAGCCATTGACCTGCCACTTGCCAATCAGGCACTGAGGCAGAAGTGAGCTCAGAAGCACAGGCAGGAGTCATGGCGCTCTGAGCGTCTCATCAGGCCTGGAGGTCAAAGGGACCTCACAAGCACAGCCAGCAGCTCGGGGCCTGCCATGGCGCATCAAGCACGGAGAAAGAAGTGACCTCCCAAGCAGATCAGCAGCCATGGGCGTGGCAATGGCTAATCAGGCATGCAGGTCGAAGTGATATCATAAGGCACAACCAGCAACCATGGGCTGGCCACTGCTCTTTTTGGCATGGAGACACAAGTGTCCTCACAACTTGCCTATCAGGCCCTGAGGCAGAAGTGACCTCACGAGACACAACCAGGCGCCATGGGCCTGACACGGGCCTGTGCGACACTGTGGCGGAAGTGACCTCCCAAGGAGACCAGCAGCCATGGGCATGGCAATGGCTAATCAGGCATGCAGGTCCAAGTGCCATCACAAGCACAGCCAGCAGCATTGGGACTGGGAGTGGCCAAGCAGGCGCCGAGGCAGAGGGACTTCACAGGCACACCGGCAGCCATGGGCCTGGCACAGGCCCTTTAGGCTCGGAGGCACAAGTGACATCACAAGATGCAAATGGGAGCCATGGGCCTGCCATTGCCCTTTCTGGCATGGAGACACAAGTGACCTCACAAGCCCAGCCAGCAGCCATGGCCCTGCAATGGCCCTATCAGGCACAGAGGCAGAAGTGCCCTCACCAGCACAGCCAACAGCCTTGGGCCTGACAGCGGCCTCTAAGGAACAGAGGCAGAAGTGACCTCACAGGCAAGGCCAGCAGCCGTGGGCCTGCCACTCCCCTCTCAGGCACTGAGGCAGAAGTGACCTCCCAGGCACAAGCAGTAGTCAGGTGCCTGCCACTGGCCCTTTAGGCACAGTGGCAGAAGTGACCTCAGCAGCACAGCCAGCAGCCATGGTCCTGCCACTGGCCTGTGAGGCAATGAGGGAGGCAGAAGTGACCTCATAAGCAGACCAAGAGCCATGGGTGAGGCACTGGCTTCTGAGGCACTGAGGCAGAAGTGGCCTCACAAGCACAGCCAGTAGCCCTGGGCCTGACACTCGCTAAGAAGGCACTGAGGCAGAAGTGCCCTCACTGCCTCAGCCAGCAGCCATGGCTTTGCCATTAGCCTCTCACGCACTGAGGGGGAAGTGACTTCCCCAGCACAACCACCAGCCATGGCCTGCCCCTGGCCCGGCCTGGCAGGCCCAGGGGCAGCCGTGACCTCACAAACATAGCCAGGATCTATGGCCTGCCACTGGCCTTGCAGGGACGCAGGCAGAATTGAGCGCAGAAGCACAGCCAGCAGCCAGGGGCCTGCCACGGGCCCTGCAGGCACTGAGGCAGAAGTGACATCACAAGCAGAGCCAGGAGGCAGGTGCCTGCAAGTACCAGAGGAAGCACTAAGGGAGAAGTCCCATGACAAGCTGACTGTGTCTTGGGAGGTCACTTCTGCCTCTGTGCCTAAAGGGCCAGTGGCAGGCCCATGGCTGCTGGCTCTGCTTGGGAGGGCTGTGCTGCCTCCATGCCTCAGAGGCCACTGCCGGCTAATGGCTGTTGCCTGGGCTGGTGGGGTCCCTTCTGCCTGAGTGCCTCTCAGGCCAGTGGCAGGCCCCTGGCTGCTGGCTAAGGTAGGGAGGTCACTTCTGCCTCAGTGTTGGAGAAGGCCATGGCTGCGGCTGTGCTTGTCAGCTCACTTCTGCCTCAGGGCATGAGAGGCGACTGGCAGGCCTGTATGTCCTGGCTGTTCTTCTATACCGTAAAAAATAGCACTTGGAGGCCCCTACACCGCAAAAAAAGGCCCCCGGAGGGCCCTACACTGCAAAAAAAAGGGCACTCAGAGGACCCTGTACCACAAAACATGCTACTCGGAGGCCCCTGCAGCACAAAAAAAAGCACTTGGAGGCCCCTGAACCACAAAAAAAGGCACTCAGAGGACCCTGCACTGGAGAGAAAGGCACCCAGAGGCCCCTGCACCAGAAAAGAAGGCACTGGGAGGACCCTGTACCACAAAAGAAGGCACTCAGATGACCCTGCACTGCCAAAAAAGGCAATCGGAGGACCTTACACCGCAAAAAGGGCACTCAGAGGCCCCTGCACCGCCAAAACAAAGTACTCAGAGGCCCCTGTACCACTACACAAAGTACTCAGAGGCCCCTGCACCACAAAAAAAGGCACTCGGAGGCAACGACGCCTCAAGAAAAGGCACTTGGAGGCCCCTGCGCCGCCAAGAAAGGCACTCGGAGGGCCCAGCACCTCAATAACAGGCACATTGAGGATGCTATAGTGCAAAAAAAAGCACTCGGAGGCCCCTGCAGTGGAAAAAAAGGCACTTGGATGTCCCTGCACTGCAAGAAAAGGCACTCGGAGGCCCCTGCACCCCCAAAAATGTACTCGGAGGCCCCTGCAGCGGAAAAAAAGGCACTTGGAGGCCCCTGCACTGCAAAAAAAGACACTCGGAGGCTCCTACATCGCCAAAAAAGGCCCTCGGAGGCCACTACACTGCAAAAAAAGGCACTCGGAGGACCCTGCACTGGAAAAATAGCATTCGGAGGCCCCTCCACCACACAAAAAGTTACTCAGAGGACCCTGTACCACCAAAGAAGGCACTCAGAGGCCCCTACACTGGAAGAAAAGGCCCTCAGAGGCCACTGCACTGCAAAACAAAGCACTCGGAGACCCCTCTACCACAAAAAATGCTACTCGGAGGCCCCAGCACCGCAAAAAAAGGCACTGGGAGGCCCCTGAACCACAAGAAAAGGCACACGGGGCCACTACACCGCAAAAAAAAAGGCACATGGAGGCCCCCACACTGCAAAAATAAAAAGTACTCGGAGGCCCCTGCAACGGGGAAAAAAGGCACTCTTAGGCCCCTGCACCACACAGAAAGGCACTTGGAAGCCACTACACCACAAAAAAATGCACCCTGAGGTCCATTCACCGCAAAAAAAGACACTCGGTGGTCCCTACACGACAAGAAGAGGCACTCGTGGGCTGCTACAATGTGAAAAAGGCACTTGGATGACCCTGCACCGGAAATAAAGGCACTCGGTGGCCCCTTCACTGCAAAGAAACGCACTCAGAAGCCCCTTGAGTGGAAAGAAAAGGCACTCGGATGCCACCACACCACAAAAAAATGCATGGGGAGGCCCCTGCAGTGAGAAAAAAGGGTACTCGGAGGCCTCTGCACCAGAAAAACATGCACTCAGAGGCTGTTACAATGCAAAAAAAGGGCACTCGGAGGCGCCGACACCGCAAAAGAAGGCACTTGGAGGCGGCTGTACTGCAAAAAAAGGCACTCGGAGGCCCCAACACATGGAAAAAAGGTACTCGGGGCGCCCTGCACCACAAAAAAAGGCACTCAGAGGCCCGTGCACCGCAAAAAGAAACACTCAGAGGCTTCGGCACCACAAAAACAGGCACTTGGAGTCCCCCGCACGGACAAAAAAGGCACTCAGAGGCCCATTCACCGCAGAAAAAGGTACTCAGTGGGCCATGCACTACAAAAAAAGGCACTTGGAGGCCTGTACATGGGAAAAAAGGACACTCGGGGGCCACTACACTGCAAAAAAAGGGTACTCGGAGGCCCCTGCAGCGGGAAAAAAGGCACTCTTAGGCCCCTGCACCACAAAGAAAGGCACTTGGAAGCCACTACACCACAAAAAAGGAACTCGGAGGCCACTACACCACAAAAAAATGCACCCTGAGGTCCATACACCGCAAAAAAGGACACTCGGTGGTCCCTACACGACAAGAAGAGGCACTCGTGGGCTGCTACAATGTGAAAAAGGCACTTGGATGACCCTGCACCGGAAATAAAGGCACTTGGAGGGCCCTGCACCACAAAAAGAGGCACTCAGAGGCCCCTGAAGCAGAAAAAATGGCACTCAGAGGCCCCTTCACCGCAAAGAAAGGCACTCAGAAGCCCCTTGAGTGGAAAAAAAGGCACTCGGATGCCACCACACCACAAAAAAATGCACCCTGAGGCCCCTACACTGTCAAAAATGCACTCGGAGTCCCCTGCACCGCAAAAGAAAGCACTTGGTGGCCCCTACACTGCAAAAAAAGGCACTCAGAAGCCGCTACACTGGAAAAGAAGGCAATTGGAGGCCACTACATCGGAAAAAAATTTCACCCCGAGACCCCTACAGCGCAAAACAAATGCATTCGGTGGCCCCTACACCACAAAAAAGGCACTCGGGGGCTACTACAATGCGAAAAAAGACACTCAGAAGCCCCTTGAGTGGAAAGAAAAGGCACTCGGATGCCACCACACCACAAAAAAATGCACCCTGAGGCCCCTGCAGTGAGAAAAAAGGGTACTCGGAGGCCCCTACACCACAAAGAAAGGCACTTGGAAGCCACTACACCACAAAAAAGGAACTCGGAGGCCACTACACCACAAAAAAATGCACCCTGAGGTCCATACACCACAAAAAAAGACACTCGGTGGTCCCTACACGACAAGAAGAGGCACTCGTGGGCTGCTACAATGTGAAAAAGGCACTCGGATGACCCTACACCGGAAATAAAGGCACTTGGTGGCCCCTTCACCGCAAAGAAAGGCACTCAGAAGCCCCTTGAGTGGAAAAAAAGGCACTCGGATGCCACCACACCACAAAAAAATGCACCCTGAGGCCCCTACACTGTCAAAAATGCACTCAGAGGTCCCTGCACTGCAAAGAAAGCCACTCGGAAGCCCCTACACTGGAAAAGAAGGCACTCAGAGGCCGCTGCACCAGAGAAGAAGGCACTTGGAGGTGGCTGTACCGCAAAAAAAGGCACTCGGAGGCCCCAGCACATGGAAAAAAGGTACTCGGGGCCCCCTGCACCACAAAAAAAGGCACTCAGAGGCCCATTCACCACAGAAAAAGGTACTCAGTGGGCCATGCACTACAAAAAAACGCACTTGGAGGCCTGTACGTGGGAGAAAAGGACACTCGGGGCCCGCTACACTGCAAAAAAAAGGCACTCAGAGGTCCCTGCACTGCAAGGAAAGCCACTCGGAAGCCCCTACACTGGAAAAGAAGGCACTCAGAGGCCACTACACCAGAAAAGAAGGCATTCGGAGGCCACTACACCGCAAGAAAAGGCACTCGGGGGCCGCTACAATGCAAAAAAAGGCACTTGGAGGCCACGGCACGGCAAAAGAAAGTATTCAGAGGTCACTGCAGTGGAAAAAATGGCACTCCAAGGAAACTATATCAGAAGAAAAGGCACTCAGAGGTCCCTACACACCAAAAAAAGGCACTCCGAGGCCCTAGTACTGCAAAAAAAGGCACTCGGAGGCCCCTACGCCACAAAAAAAGGCACTCGGAGGCCCCTGCAGTGAGCAAAAAGGGTACTCGGAGGCCTCTGCACCAGAAAAACATGCACTCAGAGGCTGTTACAATGCAAAAAAAGGGCACTCGGAGGCGCCGACACCGCAAAAAAAGGCACTTGGAGGCAGCTGTACCGCAAAAAAAGGCACTCGGAGGCCCCAACACATGGAAAAAAGGTACTCGGGGCCCCCTGCACCACAAGAAAAGGCACTCAGAGGCCCATTCACCGCAGAAAAAGGTACTCAGTGGGCCATGCACTACAAAAAAAGGCACTTGGAGGCCTGTACGTGGGAGAAAAGGACACTCGGGGCCCGCTACACTGCAAAAAAAAGGCACTCAGAGGTCCCTGCACTGCAAGGAAAGCCACTCAGAAGCCCCTACACTGCCAAAAAAGGCACTCAGAGGCCCCTGCACCGCAAAAAGAAACACTCAGAGGCTTCGGCACCACCAAAACCGGCACTGGGAGGCCCCTGCACCACAAGAAAAGGTTCTCAGAGGCCCCTGCACCCCTAAAAAGGTACTCGGAGGCCCCTGCAGTGGAAAAAAAGGCACTTGGAGGCAACTACAATGCAAGAAAAGGCACTTGGAGGCCCCTGCATCACCAAAAAAGGCAATCGGAGACCCCTGCGCTGCAAAGCAAAGTACTCAGAGGTCCCTGCACCGCAAAAAAAGGCACTTGGAGGCTGCTACACCACCAAAAAAGGCACTTGGAGGCCCAAGGACCACAAGAAGAGGTACTCAGAGGCCCCTGCACTGCAAAAAAAGGCACTCGGAGGCCCTGCACTGCAAAAAAAGGCACTCGGAGGCCCATGCACTGGAAAAAAAGGCACTCGGAGACCACTACACTGCCAAAAAAGGCATTCAGAGTCCCCCGCAAAGCCAAAAGTTTTTGCAGAAATGACCTCAACAGCGCAGCCAGCCACCGTGGGCCTGCCAATGTCCTTTGAGGCACTAAGGAGAAAGTGACCTCGCAAGTCCAGCCAGCAGCCATGCCCCTGCCCATCAGGCACCGAGGCAGAAGTGACCTCACTACCTCAGCCACCAGCCATGCCCCTGCCACTGGCCCTTCAGGCACTGAGGCAGAAGTGACCTCACTACCTCAGCATGCAGCCATTGACCTGCCACTTGCCAATCAGGCACTGAGGCAGAAGTGAGCTCAGAAGCACAGGCAGGAGTCATGGCGCTCTGAGCGTCTCATCAGGCCTGGAGGTCAAAGGGACCTCACAAGCACAGCCAGCAGCTCGGGGCCTGCCATGGCGCATCAAGCACGGAGAAAGACGTGACCTCCCAAGCAGATCAGCAGCCATGGGCGTGGCAATGGCTAATCAGGCATGCAGGTCGAAGTGATATCATAAGGCACAACCAGCAACCATGGGCTGGCCACTGCTCTTTTTGGCATGGAGACACAAGTGTCCTCACAACTTGCCTATCAGGCCCTGAGGCAGAAGTGACCTCACGAGACACAACCAGGCGCCATGGGCCTGACACGGGCCTGTGCGACACTGTGGCGGAAGTGACCTCCCAAGGAGACCAGCAGCCATGGGCATGGCAATGGCTAATCAGGCATGCAGGTCCAAGTGCCATCACAAGCACAGCCAGCAGCATTGGGACTGGGAGTGGCCAAGCAGGCGCCGAGGCAGAGGGACTTCACAGGCACACCGGCAGCCATGGGCCTGGCACAGGCCCTTTAGGCTCGGAGGCACAAGTGACATCACAAGATGCAAATGGGAGCCATGGGCCTGCCATTGCCCTTTCTGGCATGGAGACACAAGTGACCTCACAAGCCCAGCCAGCAGCCATGGCCCTGCAATGGCCCTATCAGGCACAGAGGCAGAAGTGCCCTCACCAGCACAGCCAACAGCCTTGGGCCTGACAGCGGCCTCTAAGGAACAGAGGCAGAAGTGACCTCACAGGCAAGGCCAGCAGCCGTGGGCCTGCCACTCCCCTCTCAGGCACTGAGGCAGAAGTGACCTCCCAGGCACAAGCAGTAGTCAGGTGCCTGCCACTGGCCCTTTAGGCACAGTGGCAGAAGTGACCTCAGCAGCACAGCCAGCAGCCATGGTCCTGCCACTGGCCTGTGAGGCAATGAGGGAGGCAGAAGTGACCTCATAAGCAGACCAAGAGCCATGGGTGAGGCACTGGCTTCTGAGGCACTGAGGCAGAAGTGGCCTCACAAGCACAGCCAGTAGCCCTGGGCCTGACACTCGCTAAGAAGGCACTGAGGCAGAAGTGCCCTCACTGCCTCAGCCAGCAGCCATGGCTTTGCCATTAGCCTCTCACGCACTGAGGGGGAAGTGACTTCCCCAGCACAACCACCAGCCATGGCCTGCCCCTGGCCCGGCCTGGCAGGCCCAGAGGCAGCCGTGACCTCACAAACATAGCCAGGATCTATGGCCTGCCACTGGCCTTGCAGGGACGCAGGCAGAATTGAGCGCAGAAGCACAGCCAGCAGCCAGGGGCCTGCCACGGGCCCTGCAGGCACTGAGGCAGAAGTGCCATCACAAGCAGAGCCAGGAGGCAGGTGCCTGCAAGTACCAGAGGAAGCACTAAGGGAGAAGTCCCATGACAAGCTGACTGTGTCTTGGGAGGTCACTTCTGCCTCTGTGCCTAAAGGGCCAGTGGCAGGCCCATGGCTGCTGGCTCTGCTTGGGAGGGCTGTGCTGCCTCCATGCCTCAGAGGCCACTGCCGGCTAATGGCTGTTGCCTGGGCTGGTGGGGTCCCTTCTGCCTGAGTGCCTCTCAGGCCAGTGGCAGGCCCCTGGCTGCTGGCTAAGGTAGGGAGGTCACTTCTGCCTCAGTGTTGGAGAAGGCCATGGCTGCGGCTGTGCTTGTCAGCTCACTTCTGCCTCAGGGCATGAGAGGCGACTGGCAGGCCTGTATGTCCTGGCTGTTCTTCTATACCGTAAAAAATAGCACTTGGAGGCCCCTACACCGCAAAAAAAGGCCCCCGGAGGGCCCTACACTGCAAAAAAAAGGGCACTCAGAGGACCCTGTACCACAAAACATGCTACTCGGAGGCCCCTGCACCACAAAAAAAAGCACTTGGAGGCCCCTGAACCACAAAAAAAGGCACTCAGAGGACCCTGCACTGGAGAGAAAGGCACCCAGAGGCCCCTGCACCAGAAAAGAAGGCACTGGGAGGACCCTGTACCACAAAAGAAGGCACTCAGATGACCCTGCACTGCCAAAAAAGGCAATCGGAGGACGTTACACCGCAAAAAGGGCACTCAGAGGCCCCTGCACCGCCAAAACAAAGTACTCAGAGGCCCCTGTACCACTACACAAAGTACTCAGAGGCCCCTGCACCACAAAAAAAGGCACTCGGAGGCAACGACGCCTCAAGAAAAGGCACTTGGAGGCCCCTGCGCCGCCAAGAAAGGCACTCGGAGGGCCCAGCACCTCAATAACAGGCACATTGAGGATGCTATAGTGCAAAAAAAAGCACTCGGAGGCCCCTGCAGTGGAAAAAAAGGCACTTGGATGTCCCTGCACTGCAAGAAAAGGCACTCGGAGGCCCCTGCACCCCCAAAAATGTACTCGGAGGCCCCTGCAGCGGAAAAAAAGGCACTTGGAGGCCCCTGCACTGCAAAAAAAGACACTCGGAGGCTCCTACATCGCCAAAAAAGGCCCTCGGAGGCCACTACACTGCAAAAAAAGGCACTCGGAGGACCCTGCACTGGAAAAATAGCATTCGGAGGCCCCTCCACCACACAAAAAGTTACTCAGAGGACCCTGTACCACCAAAGAAGGCACTCAGAGGACCCTACACTGGAAGAAAAGGCCCTCAGAGGCCACTGCACTGCAAAACAAAGCACTCGGAGACCCCTCTACCACAAAAAATGCTACTCGGAGGCCCCAGCACCGCAAAAAAAGGCACTGGGAGCCCCCTGAACCACAAGAAAAGGCACTCGGGGCCACTACACCGCAAAAAAAAAGGCACATGGAGGCCCCCACACTGCAAAAATAAAAAGTACTCGGAGGCCCCTGCAACGGGGAAAAAAGGCACTCTTAGGCCCCTGCACCACACAGAAAGGCACTTGGAAGCCACTACACCACAAAAAAATGCACCCTGAGGTCCATTCACCGCAAAAAAAGACACTCGGTGGTCCCTACATGACAAGAAGAGGCACTCGTGGGCTGCTACAATGTGAAAAAGGCACTTGGATGACCCTGCACCGGAAATAAAGGCACTCGGTGGCCCCTTCACTGCAAAGAAACGCACTCAGAAGCCCCTTGAGTGGAAAGAAAAGGCACTCGGATGCCACTACACCACAAAAAAATGCCTGGGGAGGCCCCTGCAGTGAGAAAAAAGGGTACTCGGAGGCCTCTGCACCAGAAAAACATGCACTCAGAGGCTGTTACAATGCAAAAAAAGGGCACTTGGAGGCACCGACACCGCAAAAGAAGGCACTTGGAGGCGGCTGTACTGCAAAAAAAGGCACTCGGAGGCCCCAACACATGGAAAAAAGGTACTCGGGGCGCCCTGCACCACAAAAAAAGGCACTCAGAGGCCCGTGCACCGCAAAAAGAAACACTCAGAGGCTTCGGCACCACAAAAACAGGCACTTGGAGTCCCCCGCACGGACAAAAAAGGCACTCAGAGGCCCATTCACCGCAGAAAAAGGTACTCAGTGGGCCATGCACTACAAAAAAAGGCACTTGGAGGCCTGTACATGGGAAAAAAGGACACTCGGGGGCCACTACACTGCAAAAAAAGGGTACTCGGAGGCCCCTGCAGCGGGAAAAAAGGCACTCTTAGGCCCCTGCACCACAAAGAAAGGCACTTGGAAGCCACTACACCACAAAAAAGGAACTCGGAGGCCACTACAGCACAAAAAAGGAACTCGGAGGCCACTACACCACAAAAAAATGCACCCTGAGGTCCATACACCGCAAAAAAGGACACTCGGTGGTCCCTACACGACAAGAAGAGGCACTCGTGGGCTGCTACAATGTGAAAAAGGCACTTGGATGACCCTGCACCGGAAATAAAGGCACTTGGAGGGCCCTGCACCACAAAAAGAGGCACTCAGAGGCCCCTGAAGCAGAAAAAATGGCACTCGGTGGCCCCTTCACCGCAAAGAAAGGCACTCAGAAGCCCCTTGAGTGGAAAAAAAGGCACTCGGATGCCACCACACCACAAAAAAATGCACCCTGAGGCCCCTACACTGTCAAAAATGCACTCGGAGGCCCCTGCACCGCAAAAGAAAGCACTTGGTGGCCCCTACACTGCAAAAAAAGGCACTCAGAAGCCGCTACACTGGAAAAGAAGGCAATTGGAGGCCACTACATCGGAAAAAAATTTCACCCCGAGACCCCTACAGCGCAAAACAAATGCATTCGGTGGCCCCTACACCACAAAAAAGGCACTCGGGGGCTACTACAATGCGAAAAAAGGCACTCAGAAGCCCCTTGAGTGGAAAGAAAAGGCACTCGGATGCCACCACACCACAAAAAAATGCACCCTGAGGCCCCTGCAGTGAGAAAAAAGGGTACTCGGAGGCCCCTACACCACAAAGAAAGGCACTTGGAAGCCACTACACCACAAAAAAGGAACTCGGAGGCCACTACACCACAAAAAAATGCACCCTGAGGTCCATACACCGCAAAAAAAGACACTCGGTGGTCCCTACACGACAAGAAGAGGCACTCGTGGGCTGCTACAATGTGAAAAAGGCACTCGGATGACCCTACACCGGAAATAAAGGCACTTGGTGGCCCCTTCACCGCAAAGAAAGGCACTCAGAAGCCCCTTGAGTGGAAAAAAAGGCACTCGGATGCCACCACACCACAAAAAAATGCACCCTGAGGCCCCTACACTGTCAAAAATGCACTCAGAAGTCCCTGCACTGCAAAGAAAGCCACTCGGAAGCCCCTACACTGGAAAAGAAGGCACTCAGAGGCTGCTGCACCAGAAAAGAAGGCACTTGGAGGTGGCTGTACCGCAAAAAAAGGCACTCGGAGGCCCCAGCACATGGAAAAAAGGTACTCGGGGCCCCCTGCACCACAAGAAAAGGCACTCAGAGGCCCATTCACCGCAGAAAAAGGTACTCAGTGGGCCATGCACTACAAAAAAAGGCACTTGGAGGCCTGTACGTGGGAGAAAAGGACACTCGGGGCCCGCTACACTGCAAAAAAAAGGCACTCAGAGGTCCCTGCACTGCAAGGAAAGCCACTCAGAAGCCCCTACACTGCCAAAAAAGGCACTCAGAGGCCCCTGCACCGCAAAAAGAAACACTCAGAGGCTTCGGCACCACCAAAACCGGCACTGGGAGGCCCCTGCACCACAAGAAAAGGTTCTCAGAGGCCCCTGCACCCCTAAAAAGGTACTCGGAGGCCCCTGCAGTGGAAAAAAAGGCACTTGGAGGCAACTACAATGCAAGAAAAGGCACTTGGAGGCCCCTGCATCACCAAAAAAGGCAATCGGAGACCCCTGCGCTGCAAAGCAAAGTACTCAGAGGTCCCTGCACCGCAAAAAAAGGCACTTGGAGGCTGCTACACCACCAAAAAAGGCACTTGGAGGCCCAAGGACCACAAGAAGAGGTACTCAGAGGCCCCTGCACTGCAAAAAAAGGCACTCGGAGGCCCTGCACTGCAAAAAAAGGCACTCGGAGGCCCATGCACTGGAAAAAAAGGCACTCGGAGACCACTACACTGCCAAAAAAGGCATTCAGAGTCCCCCGCAAAGCCAAAAGTTTTTGCAGAAATGACCTCAACAGCGCAGCCAGCCACCGTGGGCCTGCCAATGTCCTTTGAGGCACTAAGGAGAAAGTGACCTCGCAAGTCCAGCCAGCAGCCATGCCCCTGCCCATCAGGCACCGAGGCAGAAGTGACCTCACTACCTCAGCCACCAGCCATGCCCCTGCCACTGGCCCTTCAGGCACTGAGGCAGAAGTGACCTCACTACCTCAGCATGCAGCCATTGACCTGCCACTTGCCAATCAGGCACTGAGGCAGAAGTGAGCTCAGAAGCACAGGCAGGAGTCATGGCGCTCTGAGCGTCTCATCAGGCCTGGAGGTCAAAGGGACCTCACAAGCACAGCCAGCAGCTCGGGGCCTGCCATGGCGCATCAAGCACGGAGAAAGACGTGACCTCCCAAGCAGATCAGCAGCCATGGGCGTGGCAATGGCTAATCAGGCATGCAGGTCGAAGTGATATCATAAGGCACAACCAGCAACCATGGGCTGGCCACTGCTCTTTTTGGCATGGAGACACAAGTGTCCTCACAACTTGCCTATCAGGCCCTGAGGCAGAAGTGACCTCACGAGACACAACCAGGCGCCATGGGCCTGACACGGGCCTGTGCGACACTGTGGCGGAAGTGACCTCCCAAGGAGACCAGCAGCCATGGGCATGGCAATGGCTAATCAGGCATGCAGGTCCAAGTGCCATCACAAGCACAGCCAGCAGCATTGGGACTGGGAGTGGCCAAGCAGGCGCCGAGGCAGAGGGACTTCACAGGCACACCGGCAGCCATGGGCCTGGCACAGGCCCTTTAGGCTCGGAGGCACAAGTGACATCACAAGATGCAAATGGGAGCCATGGGCCTGCCATTGCCCTTTCTGGCATGGAGACACAAGTGACCTCACAAGCCCAGCCAGCAGCCATGGCCCTGCAATGGCCCTATCAGGCACAGAGGCAGAAGTGCCCTCACCAGCACAGCCAACAGCCTTGGGCCTGACAGCGGCCTCTAAGGAACAGAGGCAGAAGTGACCTCACAGGCAAGGCCAGCAGCCGTGGGCCTGCCACTCCCCTCTCAGGCACTGAGGCAGAAGTGACCTCCCAGGCACAAGCAGTAGTCAGGTGCCTGCCACTGGCCCTTTAGGCACAGTGGCAGAAGTGACCTCAGCAGCACAGCCAGCAGCCATGGTCCTGCCACTGGCCTGTGAGGCAATGAGGGAGGCAGAAGTGACCTCATAAGCAGACCAAGAGCCATGGGTGAGGCACTGGCTTCTGAGGCACTGAGGCAGAAGTGGCCTCACAAGCACAGCCAGTAGCCCTGGGCCTGACACTCGCTAAGAAGGCACTGAGGCAGAAGTGCCCTCACTGCCTCAGCCAGCAGCCATGGCTTTGCCATTAGCCTCTCACGCACTGAGGGGGAAGTGACTTCCCCAGCACAACCACCAGCCATGGCCTGCCCCTGGCCCGGCCTGGCAGGCCCAGGGGCAGCCGTGACCTCACAAACATAGCCAGGATCTATGGCCTGCCACTGGCCTTGCAGGGACGCAGGCAGAATTGAGCGCAGAAGCACAGCCAGCAGCCAGGGGCCTGCCACGGGCCCTGCAGGCACTGAGGCAGAAGTGACATCACAAGCAGAGCCAGGAGGCAGGTGCCTGCAAGTACCAGAGGAAGCACTAAGGGAGAAGTCCCATGACAAGCTGACTGTGTCTTGGGAGGTCACTTCTGCCTCTGTGCCTAAAGGGCCAGTGGCAGGCCCATGGCTGCTGGCTCTGCTTGGGAGGGCTGTGCTGCCTCCATGCCTCAGAGGCCACTGCCGGCTAATGGCTGTTGCCTGGGCTGGTGGGGTCCCTTCTGCCTGAGTGCCTCTCAGGCCAGTGGCAGGCCCCTGGCTGCTGGCTAAGGTAGGGAGGTCACTTCTGCCTCAGTGTTGGAGAAGGCCATGGCTGCGGCTGTGCTTGTCAGCTCACTTCTGCCTCAGGGCATGAGAGGCGACTGGCAGGCCTGTATGTCCTGGCTGTTCTTCTATACCGTAAAAAATAGCACTTGGAGGCCCCTACACCGCAAAAAAAGGCCCCCGGAGGGCCCTACACTGCAAAAAAAAGGGCACTCAGAGGACCCTGTACCACAAAACATGCTACTCGGAGGCCCCTGCACCACAAAAAAAAAGCACTTGGAGGCCCCTGAACCACAAAAAAAGGCACTCAGAGGACCCTGCACTGGAGAGAAAGGCACCCAGAGGCCCCTGCACCAGAAAAGAAGGCACTGGGAGGACCCTGTACCACAAAAGAAGGCACTCAGATGACCCTGCACTGCCAAAAAAGGCAATCGGAGGACGTTACACCGCAAAAAGGGCACTCAGAGGCCCCTGCACCGCCAAAACAAAGTACTCAGAGGCCCCTGTACCACTACACAAAGTACTCAGAGGCCCCTGCACCACAAAAAAAGGCACTCGGAGGCAACGACGCCTCAAGAAAAGGCACTTGGAGGCCCCTGCGCCGCCAAGAAAGGCACTCGGAGGGCCCAGCACCTCAATAACAGGCACATTGAGGATGCTATAGTGCAAAAAAAAGCACTCGGAGGCCCCTGCAGTGGAAAAAAAGGCACTTGGATGTCCCTGCACTGCAAGAAAAGGCACTCGGAGGCCCCTGCACCCCCAAAAATGTACTCGGAGGCCCCTGCAGCGGAAAAAAAGGCACTTGGAGGCCCCTGCACTGCAAAAAAAGACACTCGGAGGCTCCTACATCGCCAAAAAAGGCCCTCGGAGGCCACTACACTGCAAAAAAAGGCACTCGGAGGACCCTGCACTGGAAAAATAGCATTCGGAGGCCCCTCCACCACACAAAAAGTTACTCAGAGGACCCTGTACCACCAAAGAAGGCACTCAGAGGCCCCTACACTGGAAGAAAAGGCCCTCAGAGGCCACTGCACTGCAAAACAAAGCACTCGGAGACCCCTCTACCACAAAAAATGCTACCCGGAGGCCCCAGCACCGCAAAAAAAGGCACTGGGAGGCCCCTGAACCACAAGAAAAGGCACTCGGGGCCACTACACCGCAAAAAAAAAGGCACATGGAGGCCCCCACACTGCAAAAATAAAAAGTACTCGGAGGCCCCTGCAACGGGGAAAAAAGGCACTCTTAGGCCCCTGCACCACACAGAAAGGCACTTGGAAGCCACTACACCACAAAAAAATGCACCCTGAGGTCCATTCACCGCAAAAAAAGACACTCGGTGGTCCCTACATGACAAGAAGAGGCACTCGTGGGCTGCTACAATGTGAAAAAGGCACTTGGATGACCCTGCACCGGAAATAAAGGCACTCGGTGGCCCCTTCACTGCAAAGAAACGCACTCAGAAGCCCCTTGAGTGGAAAGAAAAGGCACTCGGATGCCACTACACCACAAAAAAATGCCTGGGGAGGCCCCTGCAGTGAGAAAAAAGGGTACTCGGAGGCCTCTGCACCAGAAAAACATGCACTCAGAGGCTGTTACAATGCAAAAAAAGGGCACTCGGAGGCACCGACACCGCAAAAGAAGGCACTTGGAGGCGGCTGTACTGCAAAAAAAGGCACTCGGAGGCCCCAACACATGGAAAAAAGGTACTCGGGGCGCCCTGCACCACAAAAAAAGGCACTCAGAGACCCGTGCACCGCAAAAAGAAACACTCAGAGGCTTCGGCACCACAAAAACAGGCACTTGGAGTCCCCCGCACGGACAAAAAAGGCACTCAGAGGCCCATTCACCGCAGAAAAAGGTACTCAGTGGGCCATGCACTACAAAAAAAGGCACTTGGAGGCCTGTACATGGGAAAAAAGGACACTCGGGGGCCACTACACTGCAAAAAAAGGGTACTCGGAGGCCCCTGCAGTGGGAAAAAAGGCACTCTTAGGCCCCTGCACCACAAAGAAAGGCACTTGGAAGCCACTACACCACAAAAAAGGAACTCGGAGGCCACTACACCACAAAAAAATGCACCCTGAGGTCCATACACCGCAAAAAAGGACACTCGGTGGTCCCTACACGACAAGAAGAGGCACTCGTGGGCTGCTACAATGTGAAAAAGGCACTTGGATGACCCTGCACCGGAAATAAAGGCACTTGGAGGGCCCTGCACCACAAAAAGAGGCACTCAGAGGCCCCTGAAGCAGAAAAAATGGCACTCGGTGGCCCCTTCACCGCAAAGAAAGGCACTCAGAAGCCCCTTGAGTGGAAAAAAAGGCACTCGGATGCCACCACACCACAAAAAAATGCACCCTGAGGCCCCTACACTGTCAAAAATGCACTCGGAGTCCCCTGCACCGCAAAAGAAAGCACTTGGTGGCCCCTACACTGCAAAAAAAGGCACTCAGAAGCCGCTACACTGGAAAAGAAGGCAATTGGAGGCCACTACATCGGAAAAAAATTTCACCCCGAGACCCCTACAGCGCAAAACAAATGCACTCGGTGGCCCCTACACCACAAAAAAGGCACTCGGGGGCTACTACAATGCGAAAAAAGGCACTCAGAAGCCCCTTGAGTGGAAAGAAAAGGCACTCGGATGCCACCACACCACAAAAAAATGCACCCTGAGGCCCCTGCAGTGAGAAAAAAGGGTACTCGGAGGCCCCTACACCACAAAGAAAGGCACTTGGAAGCCACTACACCACAAAAAAGGAACTCGGAGGCCACTACAGCACAAAAAAATGCACCCTGAGGTCCATACACCGCAAAAAAAGACACTCGGTGGTCCCTACACGACAAGAAGAGGCACTCGTGGGCTGCTACAATGTGAAAAAGGCACTCGGATGACCCTACACCGGAAATAAAGGCACTTGGTGGCCCCTTCACCGCAAAGAAAGGCACTCAGAAGCCCCTTGAGTGGAAAAAAAGGCACTCGGATGCCACCACACCACAAAAAAATGCACCCTGAGGCCCCTACACTGTCAAAAATGCACTCAGAAGTCCCTGCACTGCAAAGAAAGCCACTCGGAAGCCCCTACACTGGAAAAGAAGGCACTCAGAGGCTGCTGCACCAGAAAAGAAGGCACTTGGAGGTGGCTGTACCGCAAAAAAAGGCACTCGGAGGCCCCAGCACATGGAAAAAAGGTACTCGGGGCCCCCTGCACCACAAGAAAAGGCACTCAGAGGCCCATTCACCACAGAAAAAGGTACTCAGTGGGCCATGCACTACAAAAAAAGGCACTTGGAGGCCTGTACGTGGGAGAAAAGGACACTCGGGGCCCGCTACACTGCAAAAAAAAGGCACTCAGAGGTCCCTGCACTGCAAGGAAAGCCACTCAGAAGCCCCTACACTGCCAAAAAAGGCACTCAGAGGCCCCTGCACCGCAAAAAGAAACACTCAGAGGCTTCGGCACCACCAAAACCGGCACTGGGAGGCCCCTGCACCACAAGAAAAGGTTCTCAGAGGCCCCTGCACCCCTAAAAAGGTACTCGGAGGCCCCTGCAGTGGAAAAAAAGGCACTTGGAGGCAACTACAATGCAAGAAAAGGCACTTGGAGGCCCCTGCATCACCAAAAAAGGCAATCGGAGACCCCTGCGCTGCAAAGCAAAGTACTCAGAGGTCCCTGCACCGCAAAAAAAGGCACTTGGAGGCTGCTACACCACCAAAAAAGGCACTTGGAGGCCCAAGGACCACAAGAAGAGGTACTCAGAGGCCCCTGCACTGCAAAAAAAGGCACTCGGAGGCCCTGCACTGCAAAAAAAGGCACTCGGAGGCCCATGCACTGGAAAAAAAGGCACTCGGAGACCACTACACTGCCAAAAAAGGCATTCAGAGTCCCCCGCAAAGCCAAAAGTTTTTGCAGAAATGACCTCAACAGCGCAGCCAGCCACCGTGGGCCTGCCAATGTCCTTTGAGGCACTAAGGAGAAAGTGACCTCGCAAGTCCAGCCAGCAGCCATGCCCCTGCCCATCAGGCACCGAGGCAGAAGTGACCTCACTACCTCAGCCACCAGCCATGCCCCTGCCACTGGCCCTTCAGGCACTGAGGCAGAAGTGACCTCACTACCTCAGCATGCAGCCATTGACCTGCCACTTGCCAATCAGGCACTGAGGCAGAAGTGAGCTCAGAAGCACAGGCAGGAGTCATGGCGCTCTGAGCGTCTCATCAGGCCTGGAGGTCAAAGGGACCTCACAAGCACAGCCAGCAGCTCGGGGCCTGCCATGGCGCATCAAGCACGGAGAAAGACGTGACCTCCCAAGCAGATCAGCAGCCATGGGCGTGGCAATGGCTAATCAGGCATGCAGGTCGAAGTGATATCATAAGGCACAACCAGCAACCATGGGCTGGCCACTGCTCTTTTTGGCATGGAGACACAAGTGTCCTCACAACTTGCCTATCAGGCCCTGAGGCAGAAGTGACCTCACGAGACACAACCAGGCGCCATGGGCCTGACACGGGCCTGTGCGACACTGTGGCGGAAGTGACCTCCCAAGGAGACCAGCAGCCATGGGCATGGCAATGGCTAATCAGGCATGCAGGTCCAAGTGCCATCACAAGCACAGCCAGCAGCATTGGGACTGGGAGTGGCCAAGCAGGCGCCGAGGCAGAGGGACTTCACAGGCACACCGGCAGCCATGGGCCTGGCACAGGCCCTTTAGGCTCGGAGGCACAAGTGACATCACAAGATGCAAATGGGAGCCATGGGCCTGCCATTGCCCTTTCTGGCATGGAGACACAAGTGACCTCACAAGCCCAGCCAGCAGCCATGGCCCTGCAATGGCCCTATCAGGCACAGAGGCAGAAGTGCCCTCACCAGCACAGCCAACAGCCTTGGGCCTGACAGCGGCCTCTAAGGAACAGAGGCAGAAGTGACCTCACAGGCAAGGCCAGCAGCCGTGGGCCTGCCACTCCCCTCTCAGGCACTGAGGCAGAAGTGACCTCCCAGGCACAAGCAGTAGTCAGGTGCCTGCCACTGGCCCTTTAGGCACAGTGGCAGAAGTGACCTCAGCAGCACAGCCAGCAGCCATGGTCCTGCCACTGGCCTGTGAGGCAATGAGGGAGGCAGAAGTGACCTCATAAGCAGACCAAGAGCCATGGGTGAGGCACTGGCTTCTGAGGCACTGAGGCAGAAGTGGCCTCACAAGCACAGCCAGTAGCCCTGGGCCTGACACTCGCTAAGAAGGCACTGAGGCAGAAGTGCCCTCACTGCCTCAGCCAGCAGCCATGGCTTTGCCATTAGCCTCTCACGCACTGAGGGGGAAGTGACTTCCCCAGCACAACCACCAGCCATGGCCTGCCCCTGGCCCGGCCTGGCAGGCCCAGGGGCAGCCGTGACCTCACAAACATAGCCAGGATCTATGGCCTGCCACTGGCCTTGCAGGGACGCAGGCAGAATTGAGCGCAGAAGCACAGCCAGCAGCCAGGGGCCTGCCACGGGCCCTGCAGGCACTGAGGCAGAAGTGACATCACAAGCAGAGCCAGGAGGCAGGTGCCTGCAAGTACCAGAGGAAGCACTAAGGGAGAAGTCCCATGACAAGCTGACTGTGTCTTGGGAGGTCACTTCTGCCTCTGTGCCTAAAGGGCCAGTGGCAGGCCCATGGCTGCTGGCTCTGCTTGGGAGGGCTGTGCTGCCTCCATGCCTCAGAGGCCACTGCCGGCTAATGGCTGTTGCCTGGGCTGGTGGGGTCCCTTCTGCCTGAGTGCCTCTCAGGCCAGTGGCAGGCCCCTGGCTGCTGGCTAAGGTAGGGAGGTCACTTCTGCCTCAGTGTTGGAGAAGGCCATGGCTGCGGCTGTGCTTGTCAGCTCACTTCTGCCTCAGGGCATGAGAGGCGACTGGCAGGCCTGTATGTCCTGGCTGTTCTTCTATACCGTAAAAAATAGCACTTGGAGGCCCCTACACCGCAAAAAAAGGCCCCCGGAGGGCCCTACACTGCAAAAAAAAGGGCACTCAGAGGACCCTGTACCACAAAACATGCTACTCGGAGGCCCCTGCACCACAAAAAAAAAGCACTTGGAGGCCCCTGAACCACAAAAAAAGGCACTCAGAGGACCCTGCACTGGAGAGAAAGGCACCCAGAGGCCCCTGCACCAGAAAAGAAGGCACTGGGAGGACCCTGTACCACAAAAGAAGGCACTCAGATGACCCTGCACTGCCAAAAAAGGCAATCGGAGGACGTTACACCGCAAAAAGGGCACTCAGAGGCCCCTGCACCGCCAAAACAAAGTACTCAGAGGCCCCTGTACCACTACACAAAGTACTCAGAGGCCCCTGCACCACAAAAAAAGGCACTCGGAGGCAACGACGCCTCAAGAAAAGGCACTTGGAGGCCCCTGCGCCGCCAAGAAAGGCACTCGGAGGGCCCAGCACCTCAATAACAGGCACATTGAGGATGCTATAGTGCAAAAAAAAGCACTCGGAGGCCCCTGCAGTGGAAAAAAAGGCACTTGGATGTCCCTGCACTGCAAGAAAAGGCACTCGGAGGCCCCTGCACCCCCAAAAATGTACTCGGAGGCCCCTGCAGCGGAAAAAAAGGCACTTGGAGGCCCCTGCACTGCAAAAAAAGACACTCGGAGGCTCCTACATCGCCAAAAAAGGCCCTCGGAGGCCACTACACTGCAAAAAAAGGCACTCGGAGGACCCTGCACTGGAAAAATAGCATTCGGAGGCCCCTCCACCACACAAAAAGTTACTCAGAGGACCCTGTACCACCAAAGAAGGCACTCAGAGGCCCCTACACTGGAAGAAAAGGCCCTCAGAGGCCACTGCACTGCAAAACAAAGCACTCGGAGACCCCTCTACCACAAAAAATGCTACCCGGAGGCCCCAGCACCGCAAAAAAAGGCACTGGGAGGCCCCTGAACCACAAGAAAAGGCACTCGGGGCCACTACACCGCAAAAAAAAAGGCACATGGAGGCCCCCACACTGCAAAAATAAAAAGTACTCGGAGGCCCCTGCAACGGGGAAAAAAGGCACTCTTAGGCCCCTGCACCACACAGAAAGGCACTTGGAAGCCACTACACCACAAAAAAATGCACCCTGAGGTCCATTCACCGCAAAAAAAGACACTCGGTGGTCCCTACATGACAAGAAGAGGCACTCGTGGGCTGCTACAATGTGAAAAAGGCACTTGGATGACCCTGCACCGGAAATAAAGGCACTCGGTGGCCCCTTCACTGCAAAGAAACGCACTCAGAAGCCCCTTGAGTGGAAAGAAAAGGCACTCGGATGCCACTACACCACAAAAAAATGCCTGGGGAGGCCCCTGCAGTGAGAAAAAAGGGTACTCGGAGGCCTCTGCACCAGAAAAACATGCACTCAGAGGCTGTTACAATGCAAAAAAAGGGCACTCGGAGGCACCGACACCGCAAAAGAAGGCACTTGGAGGCGGCTGTACTGCAAAAAAAGGCACTCGGAGGCCCCAACACATGGAAAAAAGGTACTCGGGGCGCCCTGCACCACAAAAAAAGGCACTCAGAGACCCGTGCACCGCAAAAAGAAACACTCAGAGGCTTCGGCACCACAAAAACAGGCACTTGGAGTCCCCCGCACGGACAAAAAAGGCACTCAGAGGCCCATTCACCGCAGAAAAAGGTACTCAGTGGGCCATGCACTACAAAAAAAGGCACTTGGAGGCCTGTACATGGGAAAAAAGGACACTCGGGGGCCACTACACTGCAAAAAAAGGGTACTCGGAGGCCCCTGCAGTGGGAAAAAAGGCACTCTTAGGCCCCTGCACCACAAAGAAAGGCACTTGGAAGCCACTACACCACAAAAAAGGAACTCGGAGGCCACTACACCACAAAAAAATGCACCCTGAGGTCCATACACCGCAAAAAAGGACACTCGGTGGTCCCTACACGACAAGAAGAGGCACTCGTGGGCTGCTACAATGTGAAAAAGGCACTTGGATGACCCTGCACCGGAAATAAAGGCACTTGGAGGGCCCTGCACCACAAAAAGAGGCACTCAGAGGCCCCTGAAGCAGAAAAAATGGCACTCGGTGGCCCCTTCACCGCAAAGAAAGGCACTCAGAAGCCCCTTGAGTGGAAAAAAAGGCACTCGGATGCCACCACACCACAAAAAAATGCACCCTGAGGCCCCTACACTGTCAAAAATGCACTCGGAGTCCCCTGCACCGCAAAAGAAAGCACTTGGTGGCCCCTACACTGCAAAAAAAGGCACTCAGAAGCCGCTACACTGGAAAAGAAGGCAATTGGAGGCCACTACATCGGAAAAAAATTTCACCCCGAGACCCCTACAGCGCAAAACAAATGCACTCGGTGGCCCCTACACCACAAAAAAGGCACTCGGGGGCTACTACAATGCGAAAAAAGGCACTCAGAAGCCCCTTGAGTGGAAAGAAAAGGCACTCGGATGCCACCACACCACAAAAAAATGCACCCTGAGGCCCCTGCAGTGAGAAAAAAGGGTACTCGGAGGCCCCTACACCACAAAGAAAGGCACTTGGAAGCCACTACACCACAAAAAAGGAACTCGGAGGCCACTACAGCACAAAAAAATGCACCCTGAGGTCCATACACCGCAAAAAAAGACACTCGGTGGTCCCTACACGACAAGAAGAGGCACTCGTGGGCTGCTACAATGTGAAAAAGGCACTCGGATGACCCTACACCGGAAATAAAGGCACTTGGTGGCCCCTTCACCGCAAAGAAAGGCACTCAGAAGCCCCTTGAGTGGAAAAAAAGGCACTCGGATGCCACCACACCACAAAAAAATGCACCCTGAGGCCCCTACACTGTCAAAAATGCACTCAGAAGTCCCTGCACTGCAAAGAAAGCCACTCGGAAGCCCCTACACTGGAAAAGAAGGCACTCAGAGGCTGCTGCACCAGAAAAGAAGGCACTTGGAGGTGGCTGTACCGCAAAAAAAGGCACTCGGAGGCCCCAGCACATGGAAAAAAGGTACTCGGGGCCCCCTGCACCACAAGAAAAGGCACTCAGAGGCCCATTCACCACAGAAAAAGGTACTCAGTGGGCCATGCACTACAAAAAAAGGCACTTGGAGGCCTGTACGTGGGAGAAAAGGACACTCGGGGCCCGCTACACTGCAAAAAAAAGGCACTCAGAGGTCCCTGCACTGCAAGGAAAGCCACTCAGAAGCCCCTACACTGCCAAAAAAGGCACTCAGAGGCCCCTGCACCGCAAAAAGAAACACTCAGAGGCTTCGGCACCACCAAAACCGGCACTGGGAGGCCCCTGCACCACAAGAAAAGGTTCTCAGAGGCCCCTGCACCCCTAAAAAGGTACTCGGAGGCCCCTGCAGTGGAAAAAAAGGCACTTGGAGGCAACTACAATGCAAGAAAAGGCACTTGGAGGCCCCTGCATCACCAAAAAAGGCAATCGGAGACCCCTGCGCTGCAAAGCAAAGTACTCAGAGGTCCCTGCACCGCAAAAAAAGGCACTTGGAGGCTGCTACACCACCAAAAAAGGCACTTGGAGGCCCAAGGACCACAAGAAGAGGTACTCAGAGGCCCCTGCACTGCAAAAAAAGGCACTCGGAGGCCCTGCACTGCAAAAAAAGGCACTCGGAGGCCCATGCACTGGAAAAAAAGGCACTCGGAGACCACTACACTGCCAAAAAAGGCATTCAGAGTCCCCCGCAAAGCCAAAAGTTTTTGCAGAAATGACCTCAACAGCGCAGCCAGCCACCGTGGGCCTGCCAATGTCCTTTGAGGCACTAAGGAGAAAGTGACCTCGCAAGTCCAGCCAGCAGCCATGCCCCTGCCCATCAGGCACCGAGGCAGAAGTGACCTCACTACCTCAGCCACCAGCCATGCCCCTGCCACTGGCCCTTCAGGCACTGAGGCAGAAGTGACCTCACTACCTCAGCATGCAGCCATTGACCTGCCACTTGCCAATCAGGCACTGAGGCAGAAGTGAGCTCAGAAGCACAGGCAGGAGTCATGGCGCTCTGAGCGTCTCATCAGGCCTGGAGGTCAAAGGGACCTCACAAGCACAGCCAGCAGCTCGGGGCCTGCCATGGCGCATCAAGCACGGAGAAAGACGTGACCTCCCAAGCAGATCAGCAGCCATGGGCGTGGCAATGGCTAATCAGGCATGCAGGTCGAAGTGATATCATAAGGCACAACCAGCAACCATGGGCTGGCCACTGCTCTTTTTGGCATGGAGACACAAGTGTCCTCACAACTTGCCTATCAGGCCCTGAGGCAGAAGTGACCTCACGAGACACAACCAGGCGCCATGGGCCTGACACGGGCCTGTGCGACACTGTGGCGGAAGTGACCTCCCAAGGAGACCAGCAGCCATGGGCATGGCAATGGCTAATCAGGCATGCAGGTCCAAGTGCCATCACAAGCACAGCCAGCAGCATTGGGACTGGGAGTGGCCAAGCAGGCGCCGAGGCAGAGGGACTTCACAGGCACACCGGCAGCCATGGGCCTGGCACAGGCCCTTTAGGCTCGGAGGCACAAGTGACATCACAAGATGCAAATGGGAGCCATGGGCCTGCCATTGCCCTTTCTGGCATGGAGACACAAGTGACCTCACAAGCCCAGCCAGCAGCCATGGCCCTGCAATGGCCCTATCAGGCACAGAGGCAGAAGTGCCCTCACCAGCACAGCCAACAGCCTTGGGCCTGACAGCGGCCTCTAAGGAACAGAGGCAGAAGTGACCTCACAGGCAAGGCCAGCAGCCGTGGGCCTGCCACTCCCCTCTCAGGCACTGAGGCAGAAGTGACCTCCCAGGCACAAGCAGTAGTCAGGTGCCTGCCACTGGCCCTTTAGGCACAGTGGCAGAAGTGACCTCAGCAGCACAGCCAGCAGCCATGGTCCTGCCACTGGCCTGTGAGGCAATGAGGGAGGCAGAAGTGACCTCATAAGCAGACCAAGAGCCATGGGTGAGGCACTGGCTTCTGAGGCACTGAGGCAGAAGTGGCCTCACAAGCACAGCCAGTAGCCCTGGGCCTGACACTCGCTAAGAAGGCACTGAGGCAGAAGTGCCCTCACTGCCTCAGCCAGCAGCCATGGCTTTGCCATTAGCCTCTCACGCACTGAGGGGGAAGTGACTTCCCCAGCACAACCACCAGCCATGGCCTGCCCCTGGCCCGGCCTGGCAGGCCCAGGGGCAGCCGTGACCTCACAAACATAGCCAGGATCTATGGCCTGCCACTGGCCTTGCAGGGACGCAGGCAGAATTGAGCGCAGAAGCACAGCCAGCAGCCAGGGGCCTGCCACGGGCCCTGCAGGCACTGAGGCAGAAGTGACATCACAAGCAGAGCCAGGAGGCAGGTGCCTGCAAGTACCAGAGGAAGCACTAAGGGAGAAGTCCCATGACAAGCTGACTGTGTCTTGGGAGGTCACTTCTGCCTCTGTGCCTAAAGGGCCAGTGGCAGGCCCATGGCTGCTGGCTCTGCTTGGGAGGGCTGTGCTGCCTCCATGCCTCAGAGGCCACTGCCGGCTAATGGCTGTTGCCTGGGCTGGTGGGGTCCCTTCTGCCTGAGTGCCTCTCAGGCCAGTGGCAGGCCCCTGGCTGCTGGCTAAGGTAGGGAGGTCACTTCTGCCTCAGTGTTGGAGAAGGCCATGGCTGCGGCTGTGCTTGTCAGCTCACTTCTGCCTCAGGGCATGAGAGGCGACTGGCAGGCCTGTATGTCCTGGCTGTTCTTCTATACCGTAAAAAATAGCACTTGGAGGCCCCTACACCGCAAAAAAAGGCCCCCGGAGGGCCCTACACTGCAAAAAAAAGGGCACTCAGAGGACCCTGTACCACAAAACATGCTACTCGGAGGCCCCTGCACCACAAAAAAAAGCACTTGGAGGCCCCTGAACCACAAAAAAAGGCACTCAGAGGACCCTGCACTGGAGAGAAAGGCACCCAGAGGCCCCTGCACCAGAAAAGAAGGCACTGGGAGGACCCTGTACCACAAAAGAAGGCACTCAGATGACCCTGCACTGCCAAAAAAGGCAATCGGAGGACGTTACACCGCAAAAAGGGCACTCAGAGGCCCCTGCACTGCCAAAACAAAGTACTCAGAGGCCCCTGTACCACTACACAAAGTACTCAGAGGCCCCTGCACCACAAAAAAAGGCACTCGGAGGCAACGACGCCTCAAGAAAAGGCACTTGGAGGCCCCTGCGCCGCCAAGAAAGGCACTCGGAGGGCCCAGCACCTCAATAACAGGCACATTGAGGATGCTATAGTGCAAAAAAAAGCACTCGGAGGCCCCTGCAGTGGAAAAAAAGGCACTTGGATGTCCCTGCACTGCAAGAAAAGGCACTCGGAGGCCCCTGCACCCCCAAAAATGTACTCGGAGGCCCCTGCAGCGGAAAAAAAGGCACTTGGAGGCCCCTGCACTGCAAAAAAAGACACTCGGAGGCTCCTACATCGCCAAAAAAGGCCCTCGGAGGCCACTACACTGCAAAAAAAGGCACTCGGAGGACCCTGCACTGGAAAAATAGCATTCGGAGGCCCCTCCACCACACAAAAAGTTACTCAGAGGACCCTGTACCACCAAAGAAGGCACTCAGAGGCCCCTACACTGGAAGAAAAGGCCCTCAGAGGCCACTGCACTGCAAAACAAAGCACTCGGAGACCCCTCTACCACAAAAAATGCTACTCGGAGGCCCCAGCACCGCAAAAAAAGGCACTGGGAGGCCCCTGAACCACAAGAAAAGGCACACGGGGCCACTACACCGCAAAAAAAAAGGCACATGGAGGCCCCCACACTGCAAAAATAAAAAGTACTCGGAGGCCCCTGCAACGGGGAAAAAAGGCACTCTTAGGCCCCTGCACCACACAGAAAGGCACTTGGAAGCCACTACACCACAAAAAAATGCACCCTGAGGTCCATACACCGCAAAAAAAGACACTCGGTGGTCCCTACACGACAAGAAGAGGCACTCGTGGGCTGCTACAATGTGAAAAAGGCACTCGGATGACCCTGCACCGGAAATAAAGGCACTCGGTGGCCCCTTCACTGCAAAGAAACGCACTCAGAAGCCCCTTGAGTGGAAAGAAAAGGCACTCGGATGCCACCACACCACAAAAAAATGCATGGGGAGGCCCCTGCAGTGAGAAAAAAGGGTACTCGGAGGCCTCTGCACCAGAAAAACATGCACTCAGAGGCTGTTACAATGCAAAAAAAGGGCACTCGGAGGCACCGACACCGCAAAAGAAGGCACTTGGAGGCGGCTGTACTGCAAAAAAAGGCACTCGGAGGCCCCAACACATGGAAAAAAGGTACTCGGGGCCCCCTGCACCACAAAAAAAGGCACTCAGAGGCCCGTGCACCGCAAAAAGAAACACTCAGAGGCTTCGGCACCACAAAAACAGGCACTTGGAGTCCCCCGCACGGACAAAAAAGGCACTCAGAGGCCCATTCACTGCAGAAAAAGGTACTCAGTGGGCCATGCACTACAAAAAAAGGCACTTGGAGGCCTGTACATGGGAAAAAAGGACACTCGGGGGCCACTACACTGCAAAAAAAGGGTACTCGGAGGCCCCTGCAGCGGGAAAAAAGGCACTCTTAGGCCCCTGCACCACAAAGAAAGGCACTTGGAAGCCACTACACCACAAAAAAGGAACTCGGAGGCCACTACACCACAAAAAAATGCACCCTGAGGTCCATACACCGCAAAAAAGGACACTCGGTGGTCCCTACACGACAAGAAGAGGCACTCGTGGGCTGCTACAATGTGAAAAAGGCACTTGGATGACCCTGCACCGGAAATAAAGGCACTTGGAGGGCCCTGCACCACAAAAAGAGGCACTCAGAGGCCCCTGAAGCAGAAAAAATGGCACTCGGTGGCCCCTTCACCGCAAAGAAAGGCACTCAGAAGCCCCTTGAGTGGAAAAAAAGGCACTCGGATGCCACCACACCACAAAAAAATGCACCCTGAGGCCCCTACACTGTCAAAAATGCACTCGGAGTCCCCTGCACCGCAAAAGAAAGCACTTGGTGGCCCCTACACTGCAAAAAAAGGCACTCAGAAGCCGCTACACTGGAAAAGAAGGCACTTGGAGGCCACTACATCGGAAAAAAATTTCACCCCGAGACCCCTACAGCGCAAAACAAATGCACTCGGTGGCCCCTACACCACAAAAAAGGCACTCGGGGGCTACTACAATGCGAAAAAAGGCACTCAGAAGCCCCTTGAGTGGAAAGAAAAGGCACTCGGATGCCACCACACCACAAAAAAATGCACCCTGAGGCCCCTGCAGTGAGAAAAAAGGGTACTCGGAGGCCCCTACACCACAAAGAAAGGCACTTGGAAGCCACTACACCACAAAAAAGGAACTCGGAGGCCACTACACCACAAAAAAATGCACCCTGAGGTCCATACACCGCAAAAAAAGACACTCGGTGGTCCCTACACGACAAGAAGAGGCACTCGTGGGCTGCTACAATGTGAAAAAGGCACTCGGATGACCCTACACCGGAAATAAAGGCACTTGGTGGCCCCTTCACCGCAAAGAAAGGCACTCAGAAGCCCCTTGAGTGGAAAAAAAGGCACTCGGATGCCACCACACCACAAAAAAATGCACCCTGAGGCCCCTACACTGTCAAAAATGCACTCAGAAGTCCCTGCACTGCAAAGAAAGCCACTCGGAAGCCCCTACACTGGAAAAGAAGGCACTCAGAGGCTGCTGCACCAGAAAAGAAGGCACTTGGAGGTGGCTGTACCGCAAAAAAAGGCACTCGGAGGCCCCAGCACATGGAAAAAAGGTACTCGGGGCCCCCTGCACCACAAGAAAAGGCACTCAGAGGCCCATTCACCACAGAAAAAGGTACTCAGTGGGCCATGCACTACAAAAAAAGGCACTTGGAGGCCTGTACGTGGGAGAAAAGGACACTCGGGGCCCGCTACACTGCAAAAAAAAGGCACTCAGAGGTCCCTGCACTGCAAGGAAAGCCACTCAGAAGCCCCTACACTGCCAAAAAAGGCACTCAGAGGCCCCTGCACCGCAAAAAGAAACACTCAGAGGCTTCGGCACCACCAAAACCGGCACTGGGAGGCCCCTGCACCACAAGAAAAGGTTCTCAGAGGCCCCTGCACCCCTAAAAAGGTACTCGGAGGCCCCTGCAGTGGAAAAAAAGGCACTTGGAGGCAACTACAATGCAAGAAAAGGCACTTGGAGGCCCCTGCATCACCAAAAAAGGCAATCGGAGACCCCTGCGCTGCAAAGCAAAGTACTCAGAGGTCCCTGCACCGCAAAAAAAGGCACTTGGAGGCTGCTACACCACCAAAAAAGGCACTTGGAGGCCCAAGGACCACAAGAAGAGGTACTCAGAGGCCCCTGCACTGCAAAAAAAGGCACTCGGAGGCCCTGCACTGCAAAAAAAGGCACTCGGAGGCCCATGCACTGGAAAAAAAGGCACTCGGAGACCACTACACTGCCAAAAAAGGCATTCAGAGTCCCCCGCAAAGCCAAAAGTTTTTGCAGAAATGACCTCAACAGCGCAGCCAGCCACCGTGGGCCTGCCAATGTCCTTTGAGGCACTAAGGAGAAAGTGACCTCGCAAGTCCAGCCAGCAGCCATGCCCCTGCCCATCAGGCACCGAGGCAGAAGTGACCTCACTACCTCAGCCACCAGCCATGCCCCTGCCACTGGCCCTTCAGGCACTGAGGCAGAAGTGACCTCACTACCTCAGCATGCAGCCATTGACCTGCCACTTGCCAATCAGGCACTGAGGCAGAAGTGAGCTCAGAAGCACAGGCAGGAGTCATGGCGCTCTGAGCGTCTCATCAGGCCTGGAGGTCAAAGGGACCTCACAAGCACAGCCAGCAGCTCGGGGCCTGCCATGGCGCATCAAGCACGGAGAAAGACGTGACCTCCCAAGCAGATCAGCAGCCATGGGCGTGGCAATGGCTAATCAGGCATGCAGGTCGAAGTGATATCATAAGGCACAACCAGCAACCATGGGCTGGCCACTGCTCTTTTTGGCATGGAGACACAAGTGTCCTCACAACTTGCCTATCAGGCCCTGAGGCAGAAGTGACCTCACGAGACACAACCAGGCGCCATGGGCCTGACACGGGCCTGTGCGACACTGTGGCGGAAGTGACCTCCCAAGGAGACCAGCAGCCATGGGCATGGCAATGGCTAATCAGGCATGCAGGTCCAAGTGCCATCACAAGCACAGCCAGCAGCATTGGGACTGGGAGTGGCCAAGCAGGCGCCGAGGCAGAGGGACTTCACAGGCACACCGGCAGCCATGGGCCTGGCACAGGCCCTTTAGGCTCGGAGGCACAAGTGACATCACAAGATGCAAATGGGAGCCATGGGCCTGCCATTGCCCTTTCTGGCATGGAGACACAAGTGACCTCACAAGCCCAGCCAGCAGCCATGGCCCTGCAATGGCCCTATCAGGCACAGAGGCAGAAGTGCCCTCACCAGCACAGCCAACAGCCTTGGGCCTGACAGCGGCCTCTAAGGAACAGAGGCAGAAGTGACCTCACAGGCAAGGCCAGCAGCCGTGGGCCTGCCACTCCCCTCTCAGGCACTGAGGCAGAAGTGACCTCCCAGGCACAAGCAGTAGTCAGGTGCCTGCCACTGGCCCTTTAGGCACAGTGGCAGAAGTGACCTCAGCAGCACAGCCAGCAGCCATGGTCCTGCCACTGGCCTGTGAGGCAATGAGGGAGGCAGAAGTGACCTCATAAGCAGACCAAGAGCCATGGGTGAGGCACTGGCTTCTGAGGCACTGAGGCAGAAGTGGCCTCACAAGCACAGCCAGTAGCCCTGGGCCTGACACTCGCTAAGAAGGCACTGAGGCAGAAGTGCCCTCACTGCCTCAGCCAGCAGCCATGGCTTTGCCATTAGCCTCTCACGCACTGAGGGGGAAGTGACTTCCCCAGCACAACCACCAGCCATGGCCTGCCCCTGGCCCGGCCTGGCAGGCCCAGGGGCAGCCGTGACCTCACAAACATAGCCAGGATCTATGGCCTGCCACTGGCCTTGCAGGGACGCAGGCAGAATTGAGCGCAGAAGCACAGCCAGCAGCCAGGGGCCTGCCACGGGCCCTGCAGGCACTGAGGCAGAAGTGACATCACAAGCAGAGCCAGGAGGCAGGTGCCTGCAAGTACCAGAGGAAGCACTAAGGGAGAAGTCCCATGACAAGCTGACTGTGTCTTGGGAGGTCACTTCTGCCTCTGTGCCTAAAGGGCCAGTGGCAGGCCCATGGCTGCTGGCTCTGCTTGGGAGGGCTGTGCTGCCTCCATGCCTCAGAGGCCACTGCCGGCTAATGGCTGTTGCCTGGGCTGGTGGGGTCCCTTCTGCCTGAGTGCCTCTCAGGCCAGTGGCAGGCCCCTGGCTGCTGGCTAAGGTAGGGAGGTCACTTCTGCCTCAGTGTTGGAGAAGGCCATGGCTGCGGCTGTGCTTGTCAGCTCACTTCTGCCTCAGGGCATGAGAGGCGACTGGCAGGCCTGTATGTCCTGGCTGTTCTTCTATACCGTAAAAAATAGCACTTGGAGGCCCCTACACCGCAAAAAAAGGCCCCCGGAGGGCCCTACACTGCAAAAAAAAGGGCACTCAGAGGACCCTGTACCACAAAACATGCTACTCGGAGGCCCCTGCACCACAAAAAAAAGCACTTGGAGGCCCCTGAACCACAAAAAAAGGCACTCAGAGGACCCTGCACTGGAGAGAAAGGCACCCAGAGGCCCCTGCACCAGAAAAGAAGGCACTGGGAGGACCCTGTACCACAAAAGAAGGCACTCAGATGACCCTGCACTGCCAAAAAAGGCAATCGGAGGACGTTACACCGCAAAAAGGGCACTCAGAGGCCCCTGCACCGCCAAAACAAAGTACTCAGAGGCCCCTGTACCACTACACAAAGTACTCAGAGGCCCCTGCACCACAAAAAAAGGCACTCGGAGGCAACGACGCCTCAAGAAAAGGCACTTGGAGGCCCCTGCGCCGCCAAGAAAGGCACTCGGAGGGCCCAGCACCTCAATAACAGGCACATTGAGGATGCTATAGTGCAAAAAAAAGCACTCGGAGGCCCCTGCAGTGGAAAAAAAGGCACTTGGATGTCCCTGCACTGCAAGAAAAGGCACTCGGAGGCCCCTGCACCCCCAAAAATGTACTTGGAGGCCCCTGCAGCGGAAAAAAAGGCACTTGGAGGCCCCTGCACTGCAAAAAAAGACACTCGGAGGCTCCTACATCGCCAAAAAAGGCCCTCGGAGGCCACTACACTGCAAAAAAAGGCACTCGGAGGACCCTGCACTGGAAAAATAGCATTCGGAGGCCCCTCCACCACACAAAAAGTTACTCAGAGGACCCTGTACCACCAAAGAAGGCACTCAGAGGCCCCTACACTGGAAGAAAAGGCCCTCAGAGGCCACTGCACTGCAAAACAAAGCACTCGGAGACCCCTCTACCACAAAAAATGCTACTCGGAGGCCCCAGCACCGCAAAAAAAGGCACTGGGAGGCCCCTGAACCACAAGAAAAGGCACTCGGGGCCACTACACCGCAAAAAAAAAGGCACATGGAGGCCCCCACACTGCAAAAATAAAAAGTACTCGGAGGCCCCTGCAACGGGGAAAAAAGGCACTCTTAGGCCCCTGCACCACAAAGAAAGGCACTTGGAAGCCACTACACCACAAAAAAATGCACCCTGAGGTCCATTCACCGCAAAAAAAGACACTCGGTGGTCCCTACATGACAAGAAGAGGCACTCGTGGGCTGCTACAATGTGAAAAAGGCACTCGGATGACCCTGCACCGGAAATAAAGGCACTCGGTGGCCCCTTCACTGCAAAGAAACGCACTCAGAAGCCCCTTGAGTGGAAAGAAAAGGCACTCGGATGCCACTACACCACAAAAAAATGCCTGGGGAGGCCCCTGCAGTGAGAAAAAAGGGTACTCGGAGGCCTCTGCACCAGAAAAACATGCACTCAGAGGCTGTTACAATGCAAAAAAAGGGCACTTGGAGGCGCCAACACCGCAAAAGAAGGCACTTGGAGGCGGCTGTACTGCAAAAAAAGGCACTCGGAGGCCCCAACACATGGAAAAAAGGTACTCGGGGCGCCCTGCACCACAAAAAAAGGCACTCAGAGGCCCGTGCACCGCAAAAAGAAACACTCAGAGGCTTCGGCACCACAAAAACAGGCACTTGGAGTCCCCCGCACGGACAAAAAAGGCACTCAGAGGCCCATTCACTGCAGAAAAAGGTACTCAGTGGGCCATGCACTACAAAAAAAGGCACTTGGAGGCCTGTACATGGGAAAAAAGGACACTCGGGGGCCACTACACTGCAAAAAAAAGGTACTCGGAGGCCCCTGCAGCGGGAAAAAAGGCACTCTTAGGCCCCTGCACCACAAAGAAAGGCACTTGGAAGCCACTACACCACAAAAAAGGAACTCGGAGGCCACTACACCACAAAAAAATGCACCCTGAGGTCCATACACCGCAAAAAAAGGACACTCGGTGGTCCCTACACGACAAGAAGAGGCACTCGTGGGCTGCTACAATGTGAAAAAGGCACTTGGATGACCCTGCACCGGAAATAAAGGCACTTGGAGGGCCCTGCACCACAAAAAGAGGCACTCAGAGGCCCCTGAAGCAGAAAAAATGGCACTCGGTGGCCCCTTCACCGCAAAGAAAGGCACTCAGAAGCCCCTTGAGTGGAAAAAAAGGCACTCGGATGCCACCACACCACAAAAAAATGCACCCTGAGGCCCCTACACTGTCAAAAATGCACTCGGAGTCCCCTGCACCGCAAAAGAAAGCACTTGGTGGCCCCTACACTGCAAAAAAAGGCACTCAGAAGCCGCTACACTGGAAAAGAAGGCAATTGGAGGCCACTACATCGGAAAAAAATTTCACCCCGAGACCCCTACAGCGCAAAACAAATGCACTCGGTGGCCCCTACACCACAAAAAAGGCACTCGGGGGCTACTACAATGCGAAAAAAGGCACTCAGAAGCCCCTTGAGTGGAAAGAAAAGGCACTCGGATGCCACCACACCACAAAAAAATGCACCCTGAGGCCCCTGCAGTGAGAAAAAAGGGTACTCGGAGGCCCCTACACCACAAAGAAAGGCACTTGGAAGCCACTACACCACAAAAAAGGAACTCGGAGGCCACTACACCACAAAAAAATGCACCCTGAGGTCCATACACCGCAAAAAAAGACACTCGGTGGTCCCTACACGACAAGAAGAGGCACTCGTGGGCTGCTACAATGTGAAAAAGGCACTCGGATGACCCTACACCGGAAATAAAGGCACTTGGTGGCCCCTTCACCGCAAAGAAAGGCACTCAGAAGCCCCTTGAGTGGAAAAAAAGGCACTCGGATGCCACCACACCACAAAAAAATGCACCCTGAGGCCCCTACACTGTCAAAAATGCACTCAGAAGTCCCTGCACTGCAAAGAAAGCCACTCGGAAGCCCCTACACTGGAAAAGAAGGCACTCAGAGGCTGCTGCACCAGAAAAGAAGGCACTTGGAGGTGGCTGTACCGCAAAAAAAGGCACTCGGAGGCCCCAGCACATGGAAAAAAGGTACTTGGGGCCCCCTGCACCACAAGAAAAGGCACTCAGAGGCCCATTCACCACAGAAAAAGGTACTCAGTGGGCCATGCACTACAAAAAAAGGCACTTGGAGGCCTGTACGTGGGAGAAAAGGACACTCGGGGCCCGCTACACTGCAAAAAAAAGGCACTCAGAGGTCCCTGCACTGCAAGGAAAGCCACTCAGAAGCCCCTACACTGCCAAAAAAGGCACTCAGAGGCCCCTGCACCGCAAAAAGAAACACTCAGAGGCTTCGGCACCACCAAAACCGGCACTGGGAGGCCCCTGCACCACAAGAAAAGGTTCTCAGAGGCCCCTGCACCCCTAAAAAGGTACTCGGAGGCCCCTGCAGTGGAAAAAAAGGCACTTGGAGGCAACTACAATGCAAGAAAAGGCACTTGGAGGCCCCTGCATCACCAAAAAAGGCAATCGGAGACCCCTGCGCTGCAAAGCAAAGTACTCAGAGGTCCCTGCACCGCAAAAAAAGGCACTTGGAGGCTGCTACACCACCAAAAAAGGCACTTGGAGGCCCAAGGACCACAAGAAGAGGTACTCAGAGGCCCCTGCACTGCAAAAAAAGGCACTCGGAGGCCCTGCACTGCAAAAAAAGGCACTCAGAGGCCCATGCACTGGAAAAAAAGGCACTCGGAGACCACTACACTGCCAAAAAAGGCATTCAGAGTCCCCCGCAAAGCCAAAAGTTTTTGCAGAAATGACCTCAACAGCGCAGCCAGCCACCGTGGGCCTGCCAATGTCCTTTGAGGCACTAAGGAGAAAGTGACCTCGCAAGTCCAGCCAGCAGCCATGCCCCTGCCCATCAGGCACCGAGGCAGAAGTGACCTCACTACCTCAGCCACCAGCCATGCCCCTGCCACTGGCCCTTCAGGCACTGAGGCAGAAGTGACCTCACTACCTCAGCATGCAGCCATTGACCTGCCACTTGCCAATCAGGCACTGAGGCAGAAGTGAGCTCAGAAGCACAGGCAGGAGTCATGGCGCTCTGAGCGTCTCATCAGGCCTGGAGGTCAAAGGGACCTCACAAGCACAGCCAGCAGCTCGGGGCCTGCCATGGCGCATCAAGCACGGAGAAAGACGTGACCTCCCAAGCAGATCAGCAGCCATGGGCGTGGCAATGGCTAATCAGGCATGCAGGTCGAAGTGATATCATAAGGCACAACCAGCAACCATGGGCTGGCCACTGCTCTTTTTGGCATGGAGACACAAGTGTCCTCACAACTTGCCTATCAGGCCCTGAGGCAGAAGTGACCTCACGAGACACAACCAGGCGCCATGGGCCTGACACGGGCCTGTGCGACACTGTGGCGGAAGTGACCTCCCAAGGAGACCAGCAGCCATGGGCATGGCAATGGCTAATCAGGCATGCAGGTCCAAGTGCCATCACAAGCACAGCCAGCAGCATTGGGACTGGGAGTGGCCAAGCAGGCGCCGAGGCAGAGGGACTTCACAGGCACACCGGCAGCCATGGGCCTGGCACAGGCCCTTTAGGCTCGGAGGCACAAGTGACATCACAAGATGCAAATGGGAGCCATGGGCCTGCCATTGCCCTTTCTGGCATGGAGACACAAGTGACCTCACAAGCCCAGCCAGCAGCCATGGCCCTGCAATGGCCCTATCAGGCACAGAGGCAGAAGTGCCCTCACCAGCACAGCCAACAGCCTTGGGCCTGACAGCGGCCTCTAAGGAACAGAGGCAGAAGTGACCTCACAGGCAAGGCCAGCAGCCGTGGGCCTGCCACTCCCCTCTCAGGCACTGAGGCAGAAGTGACCTCCCAGGCACAAGCAGTAGTCAGGTGCCTGCCACTGGCCCTTTAGGCACAGTGGCAGAAGTGACCTCAGCAGCACAGCCAGCAGCCATGGTCCTGCCACTGGCCTGTGAGGCAATGAGGGAGGCAGAAGTGACCTCATAAGCAGACCAAGAGCCATGGGTGAGGCACTGGCTTCTGAGGCACTGAGGCAGAAGTGGCCTCACAAGCACAGCCAGTAGCCCTGGGCCTGACACTCGCTAAGAAGGCACTGAGGCAGAAGTGCCCTCACTGCCTCAGCCAGCAGCCATGGCTTTGCCATTAGCCTCTCACGCACTGAGGGGGAAGTGACTTCCCCAGCACAACCACCAGCCATGGCCTGCCCCTGGCCCGGCCTGGCAGGCCCAGGGGCAGCCGTGACCTCACAAACATAGCCAGGATCTATGGCCTGCCACTGGCCTTGCAGGGACGCAGGCAGAATTGAGCGCAGAAGCACAGCCAGCAGCCAGGGGCCTGCCACGGGCCCTGCAGGCACTGAGGCAGAAGTGACATCACAAGCAGAGCCAGGAGGCAGGTGCCTGCAAGTACCAGAGGAAGCACTAAGGGAGAAGTCCCATGACAAGCTGACTGTGTCTTGGGAGGTCACTTCTGCCTCTGTGCCTAAAGGGCCAGTGGCAGGCCCATGGCTGCTGGCTCTGCTTGGGAGGGCTGTGCTGCCTCCATGCCTCAGAGGCCACTGCCGGCTAATGGCTGTTGCCTGGGCTGGTGGGGTCCCTTCTGCCTGAGTGCCTCTCAGGCCAGTGGCAGGCCCCTGGCTGCTGGCTAAGGTAGGGAGGTCACTTCTGCCTCAGTGTTGGAGAAGGCCATGGCTGCGGCTGTGCTTGTCAGCTCACTTCTGCCTCAGGGCATGAGAGGCGACTGGCAGGCCTGTATGTCCTGGCTGTTCTTCTATACCGTAAAAAATAGCACTTGGAGGCCCCTACACCGCAAAAAAAGGCCCCCGGAGGGCCCTACACTGCAAAAAAAAGGGCACTCAGAGGACCCTGTACCACAAAACATGCTACTCGGAGGCCCCTGCACCACAAAAAAAAGCACTTGGAGGCCCCTGAACCACAAAAAAAGGCACTCAGAGGACCCTGCACTGGAGAGAAAGGCACCCAGAGGCCCCTGCACCAGAAAAGAAGGCACTGGGAGGACCCTGTACCACAAAAGAAGGCACTCAGATGACCCTGCACTGCCAAAAAAGGCAATCGGAGGACGTTACACCGCAAAAAGGGCACTCAGAGGCCCCTGCACCGCCAAAACAAAGTACTCAGAGGCCCCTGTACCACTACACAAAGTACTCAGAGGCCCCTGCACCACAAAAAAAGGCACTCGGAGGCAACGACGCCTCAAGAAAAGGCACTTGGAGGCCCCTGCGCCGCCAAGAAAGGCACTCGGAGGGCCCAGCACCTCAATAACAGGCACATTGAGGATGCTATAGTGCAAAAAAAAGCACTCGGAGGCCCCTGCAGTGGAAAAAAAGGCACTTGGATGTCCCTGCACTGCAAGAAAAGGCACTCGGAGGCCCCTGCACCCCCAAAAATGTACTCGGAGGCCCCTGCAGCGGAAAAAAAGGCACTTGGAGGCCCCTGCACTGCAAAAAAAGACACTCGGAGGCTCCTACATCGCCAAAAAAGGCCCTCGGAGGCCACTACACTGCAAAAAAAGGCACTCGGAGGACCCTGCACTGGAAAAATAGCATTCGGAGGCCCCTCCACCACACAAAAAGTTACTCAGAGGACCCTGTACCACCAAAGAAGGCACTCAGAGGCCCCTACACTGGAAGAAAAGGCCCTCAGAGGCCACTGCACTGCAAAACAAAGCACTCGGAGACCCCTCTACCACAAAAAATGCTACTCGGAGGCCCCAGCACCGCAAAAAAAGGCACTGGGAGGCCCCTGAACCACAAGAAAAGGCACTCGGGGCCACTACACCGCAAAAAAAAAGGCACATGGAGGCCCCCACACTGCAAAAATAAAAAGTACTCGGAGGCCCCTGCAACGGGGAAAAAAGGCACTCTTAGGCCCCTGCACCACAAAGAAAGGCACTTGGAAGCCACTACACCACAAAAAAATGCACCCTGAGGTCCATTCACCGCAAAAAAAGACACTCGGTGGTCCCTACATGACAAGAAGAGGCACTCGTGGGCTGCTACAATGTGAAAAAGGCACTTGGATGACCCTGCACCGGAAATAAAGGCACTCGGTGGCCCCTTCACTGCAAAGAAACGCACTCAGAAGCCCCTTGAGTGGAAAGAAAAGGCACTCGGATGCCACTACACCACAAAAAAATGCCTGGGGAGGCCCCTGCAGTGAGAAAAAAGGGTACTCGGAGGCCTCTGCACCAGAAAAACATGCACTCAGAGGCTGTTACAATGCAAAAAAAGGGCACTTGGAGGCGCCGACACCGCAAAAGAAGGCACTTGGAGGCGGCTGTACTGCAAAAAAAGGCACTCGGAGGCCCCAACACATGGAAAAAAGGTACTCGGGGCGCCCTGCACCACAAAAAAAGGCACTCAGAGGCCCGTGCACCGCAAAAAGAAACACTCAGAGGCTTCGGCACCACAAAAACAGGCACTTGGAGTCCCCCGCACGGACAAAAAAGGCACTCAGAGGCCCATTCACCGCAGAAAAAGGTACTCAGTGGGCCATGCACTACAAAAAAAGGCACTTGGAGGCCTGTACATGGGAAAAAAGGACACTCGGGGGCCACTACACTGCAAAAAAAGGGTACTCGGAGGCCCCTGCAGCGGGAAAAAAGGCACTCTTAGGCCCCTGCACCACAAAGAAAGGCACTTGGAAGCCACTACACCACAAAAAAGGAACTCGGAGGCCACTACACCACAAAAAAATGCACCCTGAGGTCCATACACCGCAAAAAAGGACACTCGGTGGTCCCTACACGACAAGAAGAGGCACTCGTGGGCTGCTACAATGTGAAAAAGGCACTTGGATGACCCTGCACCGGAAATAAAGGCACTTGGAGGGCCCTGCACCACAAAAAGAGGCACTCAGAGGCCCCTGAAGCAGAAAAAATGGCACTCGGTGGCCCCTTCACCGCAAAGAAAGGCACTCAGAAGCCCCTTGAGTGGAAAAAAAGGCACTCGGATGCCACCACACCACAAAAAAATGCACCCTGAGGCCCCTACACTGTCAAAAATGCACTCGGAGGCCCCTGCACCGCAAAAGAAAGCACTTGGTGGCCCCTACACTGCAAAAAAAGGCACTCAGAAGCCGCTACACTGGAAAAGAAGGCAATTGGAGGCCACTACATCGGAAAAAAATTTCACCCCGAGACCCCTACAGCGCAAAACAAATGCATTCGGTGGCCCCTACACCACAAAAAAGGCACTCGGGGGCTACTACAATGCGAAAAAAGGCACTCAGAAGCCCCTTGAGTGGAAAGAAAAGGCACTCGGATGCCACCACACCACAAAAAAATGCACCCTGAGGCCCCTGCAGTGAGAAAAAAGGGTACTCGGAGGCCCCTACACCACAAAGAAAGGCACTTGGAAGCCACTACACCACAAAAAAGGAACTCGGAGGCCACTACACCACAAAAAAATGCACCCTGAGGTCCATACACCGCAAAAAAAGACACTCGGTGGTCCCTACACGACAAGAAGAGGCACTCGTGGGCTGCTACAATGTGAAAAAGGCACTCGGATGACCCTACACCGGAAATAAAGGCACTTGGTGGCCCCTTCACCGCAAAGAAAGGCACTCAGAAGCCCCTTGAGTGGAAAAAAAGGCACTCGGATGCCACCACACCACAAAAAAATGCACCCTGAGGCCCCTACACTGTCAAAAATGCACTCAGAAGTCCCTGCACTGCAAAGAAAGCCACTCGGAAGCCCCTACACTGGAAAAGAAGGCACTCAGAGGCTGCTGCACCAGAAAAGAAGGCACTTGGAGGTGGCTGTACCGCAAAAAAAGGCACTCGGAGGCCCCAGCACATGGAAAAAAGGTACTCGGGGCCCCCTGCACCACAAGAAAAGGCACTCAGAGGCCCATTCACCACAGAAAAAGGTACTCAGTGGGCCATGCACTACAAAAAAAGGCACTTGGAGGCCTGTACGTGGGAGAAAAGGACACTCGGGGCCCGCTACACTGCAAAAAAAAGGCACTCAGAGGTCCCTGCACTGCAAGGAAAGCCACTCGGAAGCCCCTACACTGCCAAAAAAGGCACTCAGAGGCCCCTGCACCGCAAAAAGAAACACTCAGAGGCTTCGGCACCACCAAAACCGGCACTGGGAGGCCCCTGCACCACAAGAAAAGGTTCTCAGAGGCCCCTGCACCCCTAAAAAGGTACTCGGAGGCCCCTGCAGTGGAAAAAAAGGCACTTGGAGGCAACTACAATGCAAGAAAAGGCACTTGGAGGCCCCTGCATCACCAAAAAAGGCAATCGGAGACCCCTGCGCTGCAAAGCAAAGTACTCAGAGGTCCCTGCACCGCAAAAAAAGGCACTTGGAGGCTGCTACACCACCAAAAAAGGCACTTGGAGGCCCAAGGACCACAAGAAGAGGTACTCAGAGGCCCCTGCACTGCAAAAAAAGGCACTCGGAGGCCCTGCACTGCAAAAAAAGGCACTCGGAGGCCCATGCACTGGAAAAAAAGGCACTCGGAGACCACTACACTGCCAAAAAAGGCATTCAGAGTCCCCCGCAAAGCCAAAAGTTTTTGCAGAAATGACCTCAACAGCGCAGCCAGCCACCGTGGGCCTGCCAATGTCCTTTGAGGCACTAAGGAGAAAGTGACCTCGCAAGTCCAGCCAGCAGCCATGCCCCTGCCCATCAGGCACCGAGGCAGAAGTGACCTCACTACCTCAGCCACCAGCCATGCCCCTGCCACTGGCCCTTCAGGCACTGAGGCAGAAGTGACCTCACTACCTCAGCATGCAGCCATTGACCTGCCACTTGCCAATCAGGCACTGAGGCAGAAGTGAGCTCAGAAGCACAGGCAGGAGTCATGGCGCTCTGAGCGTCTCATCAGGCCTGGAGGTCAAAGGGACCTCACAAGCACAGCCAGCAGCTCGGGGCCTGCCATGGCGCATCAAGCACGGAGAAAGAAGTGACCTCCCAAGCAGATCAGCAGCCATGGGCGTGGCAATGGCTAATCAGGCATGCAGGTCGAAGTGATATCATAAGGCACAACCAGCAACCATGGGCTGGCCACTGCTCTTTTTGGCATGGAGACACAAGTGTCCTCACAACTTGCCTATCAGGCCCTGAGGCAGAAGTGACCTCACGAGACACAACCAGGCGCCATGGGCCTGACACGGGCCTGTGCGACACTGTGGCGGAAGTGACCTCCCAAGGAGACCAGCAGCCATGGGCATGGCAATGGCTAATCAGGCATGCAGGTCCAAGTGCCATCACAAGCACAGCCAGCAGCATTGGGACTGGGAGTGGCCAAGCAGGCGCCGAGGCAGAGGGACTTCACAGGCACACCGGCAGCCATGGGCCTGGCACAGGCCCTTTAGGCTCGGAGGCACAAGTGACATCACAAGATGCAAATGGGAGCCATGGGCCTGCCATTGCCCTTTCTGGCATGGAGACACAAGTGACCTCACAAGCCCAGCCAGCAGCCATGGCCCTGCAATGGCCCTATCAGGCACAGAGGCAGAAGTGCCCTCACCAGCACAGCCAACAGCCTTGGGCCTGACAGCGGCCTCTAAGGAACAGAGGCAGAAGTGACCTCACAGGCAAGGCCAGCAGCCGTGGGCCTGCCACTCCCCTCTCAGGCACTGAGGCAGAAGTGACCTCCCAGGCACAAGCAGTAGTCAGGTGCCTGCCACTGGCCCTTTAGGCACAGTGGCAGAAGTGACCTCAGCAGCACAGCCAGCAGCCATGGTCCTGCCACTGGCCTGTGAGGCAATGAGGGAGGCAGAAGTGACCTCATAAGCAGACCAAGAGCCATGGGTGAGGCACTGGCTTCTGAGGCACTGAGGCAGAAGTGGCCTCACAAGCACAGCCAGTAGCCCTGGGCCTGACACTCGCTAAGAAGGCACTGAGGCAGAAGTGCCCTCACTGCCTCAGCCAGCAGCCATGGCTTTGCCATTAGCCTCTCACGCACTGAGGGGGAAGTGACTTCCCCAGCACAACCACCAGCCATGGCCTGCCCCTGGCCCGGCCTGGCAGGCCCAGGGGCAGCCGTGACCTCACAAACATAGCCAGGATCTATGGCCTGCCACTGGCCTTGCAGGGACGCAGGCAGAATTGAGCGCAGAAGCACAGCCAGCAGCCAGGGGCCTGCCACGGGCCCTGCAGGCACTGAGGCAGAAGTGACATCACAAGCAGAGCCAGGAGGCAGGTGCCTGCAAGTACCAGAGGAAGCACTAAGGGAGAAGTCCCATGACAAGCTGACTGTGTCTTGGGAGGTCACTTCTGCCTCTGTGCCTAAAGGGCCAGTGGCAGGCCCATGGCTGCTGGCTCTGCTTGGGAGGGCTGTGCTGCCTCCATGCCTCAGAGGCCACTGCCGGCTAATGGCTGTTGCCTGGGCTGGTGGGGTCCCTTCTGCCTGAGTGCCTCTCAGGCCAGTGGCAGGCCCCTGGCTGCTGGCTAAGGTAGGGAGGTCACTTCTGCCTCAGTGTTGGAGAAGGCCATGGCTGCGGCTGTGCTTGTCAGCTCACTTCTGCCTCAGGGCATGAGAGGCGACTGGCAGGCCTGTATGTCCTGGCTGTTCTTCTATACCGTAAAAAATAGCACTTGGAGGCCCCTACACCGCAAAAAAAGGCCCCCGGAGGGCCCTACACTGCAAAAAAAAGGGCACTCAGAGGACCCTGTACCACAAAACATGCTACTCGGAGGCCCCTGCACCACAAAAAAAAGCACTTGGAGGCCCCTGAACCACAAAAAAAGGCACTCAGAGGACCCTGCACTGGAGAGAAAGGCACCCAGAGGCCCCTGCACCAGAAAAGAAGGCACTGGGAGGACCCTGTACCACAAAAGAAGGCACTCAGATGACCCTGCACTGCCAAAAAAGGCAATCGGAGGACGTTACACCGCAAAAAGGGCACTCAGAGGCCCCTGCACCGCCAAAACAAAGTACTCAGAGGCCCCTGTACCACTACACAAAGTACTCAGAGGCCCCTGCACCACAAAAAAAGGCACTCGGAGGCAACGACGCCTCAAGAAAAGGCACTTGGAGGCCCCTGCGCCGCCAAGAAAGGCACTCGGAGGGCCCAGCACCTCAATAACAGGCACATTGAGGATGCTATAGTGCAAAAAAAAGCACTCGGAGGCCCCTGCAGTGGAAAAAAAGGCACTTGGATGTCCCTGCACTGCAAGAAAAGGCACTCGGAGGCCCCTGCACCCCCAAAAATGTACTCGGAGGCCCCTGCAGCGGAAAAAAAGGCACTTGGAGGCCCCTGCACTGCAAAAAAAGACACTCGGAGGCTCCTACATCGCCAAAAAAGGCCCTCGGAGGCCACTACACTGCAAAAAAAGGCACTCGGAGGACCCTGCACTGGAAAAATAGCATTCGGAGGCCCCTCCACCACACAAAAAGTTACTCAGAGGACCCTGTACCACCAAAGAAGGCACTCAGAGGCCCCTACACTGGAAGAAAAGGCCCTCAGAGGCCACTGCACTGCAAAACAAAGCACTCGGAGACCCCTCTACCACAAAAAATGCTACTCGGAGGCCCCAGCACCGCAAAAAAAGGCACTGGGAGGCCCCTGAACCACAAGAAAAGGCACTCGGGGCCACTACACCGCAAAAAAAAAGGCACATGGAGGCCCCCACACTGCAAAAATAAAAAGTACTCGGAGGCCCCTGCAACGGGGAAAAAAGGCACTCTTAGGCCCCTGCACCACAAAGAAAGGCACTTGGAAGCCACTACACCACAAAAAAATGCACCCTGAGGTCCATTCACCGCAAAAAAAGACACTCGGTGGTCCCTACATGACAAGAAGAGGCACTCGTGGGCTGCTACAATGTGAAAAAGGCACTTGGATGACCCTGCACCGGAAATAAAGGCACTCGGTGGCCCCTTCACTGCAAAGAAACGCACTCAGAAGCCCCTTGAGTGGAAAGAAAAGGCACTCGGATGCCACTACACCACAAAAAAATGCCTGGGGAGGCCCCTGCAGTGAGAAAAAAGGGTACTCGGAGGCCTCTGCACCAGAAAAACATGCACTCAGAGGCTGTTACAATGCAAAAAAAGGGCACTTGGAGGCGCCGACACCGCAAAAGAAGGCACTTGGAGGCGGCTGTACTGCAAAAAAAGGCACTCGGAGGCCCCAACACATGGAAAAAAGGTACTCGGGGCGCCCTGCACCACAAAAAAAGGCACTCAGAGGCCCGTGCACCGCAAAAAGAAACACTCAGAGGCTTCGGCACCACAAAAACAGGCACTTGGAGTCCCCCGCACGGACAAAAAAGGCACTCAGAGGCCCATTCACCGCAGAAAAAGGTACTCAGTGGGCCATGCACTACAAAAAAAGGCACTTGGAGGCCTGTACATGGGAAAAAAGGACACTCGGGGGCCACTACACTGCAAAAAAAGGGTACTCGGAGGCCCCTGCAGCGGGAAAAAAGGCACTCTTAGGCCCCTGCACCACAAAGAAAGGCACTTGGAAGCCACTACACCACAAAAAAGGAACTCGGAGGCCACTACACCACAAAAAAATGCACCCTGAGGTCCATACACCGCAAAAAAGGACACTCGGTGGTCCCTACACGACAAGAAGAGGCACTCGTGGGCTGCTACAATGTGAAAAAGGCACTTGGATGACCCTGCACCGGAAATAAAGGCACTTGGAGGGCCCTGCACCACAAAAAGAGGCACTCAGAGGCCCCTGAAGCAGAAAAAATGGCACTCGGTGGCCCCTTCACCGCAAAGAAAGGCACTCAGAAGCCCCTTGAGTGGAAAAAAAGGCACTCGGATGCCACCACACCACAAAAAAATGCACCCTGAGGCCCCTACACTGTCAAAAATGCACTCGGAGGCCCCTGCACCGCAAAAGAAAGCACTTGGTGGCCCCTACACTGCAAAAAAAGGCACTCAGAAGCCGCTACACTGGAAAAGAAGGCAATTGGAGGCCACTACATCGGAAAAAAATTTCACCCCGAGACCCCTACAGCGCAAAACAAATGCATTCGGTGGCCCCTACACCACAAAAAAGGCACTCGGGGGCTACTACAATGCGAAAAAAGGCACTCAGAAGCCCCTTGAGTGGAAAGAAAAGGCACTCGGATGCCACCACACCACAAAAAAATGCACCCTGAGGCCCCTGCAGTGAGAAAAAAGGGTACTCGGAGGCCCCTACACCACAAAGAAAGGCACTTGGAAGCCACTACACCACAAAAAAGGAACTCGGAGGCCACTACACCACAAAAAAATGCACCCTGAGGTCCATACACCGCAAAAAAAGACACTCGGTGGTCCCTACACGACAAGAAGAGGCACTCGTGGGCTGCTACAATGTGAAAAAGGCACTCGGATGACCCTACACCGGAAATAAAGGCACTTGGTGGCCCCTTCACCGCAAAGAAAGGCACTCAGAAGCCCCTTGAGTGGAAAAAAAGGCACTCGGATGCCACCACACCACAAAAAAATGCACCCTGAGGCCCCTACACTGTCAAAAATGCACTCAGAAGTCCCTGCACTGCAAAGAAAGCCACTCGGAAGCCCCTACACTGGAAAAGAAGGCACTCAGAGGCTGCTGCACCAGAAAAGAAGGCACTTGGAGGTGGCTGTACCGCAAAAAAAGGCACTCGGAGGCCCCAGCACATGGAAAAAAGGTACTCGGGGCCCCCTGCACCACAAGAAAAGGCACTCAGAGGCCCATTCACCACAGAAAAAGGTACTCAGTGGGCCATGCACTACAAAAAAAGGCACTTGGAGGCCTGTACGTGGGAGAAAAGGACACTCGGGGCCCGCTACACTGCAAAAAAAAGGCACTCAGAGGTCCCTGCACTGCAAGGAAAGCCACTCAGAAGCCCCTACACTGCCAAAAAAGGCACTCAGAGGCCCCTGCACCGCAAAAAGAAACACTCAGAGGCTTCGGCACCACCAAAACCGGCACTGGGAGGCCCCTGCACCACAAGAAAAGGTTCTCAGAGGCCCCTGCACCCCTAAAAAGGTACTCGGAGGCCCCTGCAGTGGAAAAAAAGGCACTTGGAGGCAACTACAATGCAAGAAAAGGCACTTGGAGGCCCCTGCATCACCAAAAAAGGCAATCGGAGACCCCTGCGCTGCAAAGCAAAGTACTCAGAGGTCCCTGCACCGCAAAAAAAGGCACTTGGAGGCTGCTACACCACCAAAAAAGGCACTTGGAGGCCCAAGGACCACAAGAAGAGGTACTCAGAGGCCCCTGCACTGCAAAAAAAGGCACTCGGAGGCCCTGCACTGCAAAAAAAGGCACTCGGAGGCCCATGCACTGGAAAAAAAGGCACTCGGAGACCACTACACTGCCAAAAAAGGCATTCAGAGTCCCCCGCAAAGCCAAAAGTTTTTGCAGAAATGACCTCAACAGCGCAGCCAGCCACCGTGGGCCTGCCAATGTCCTTTGAGGCACTAAGGAGAAAGTGACCTCGCAAGTCCAGCCAGCAGCCATGCCCCTGCCCATCAGGCACCGAGGCAGAAGTGACCTCACTACCTCAGCCACCAGCCATGCCCCTGCCACTGGCCCTTCAGGCACTGAGGCAGAAGTGACCTCACTACCTCAGCATGCAGCCATTGACCTGCCACTTGCCAATCAGGCACTGAGGCAGAAGTGAGCTCAGAAGCACAGGCAGGAGTCATGGCGCTCTGAGCGTCTCATCAGGCCTGGAGGTCAAAGGGACCTCACAAGCACAGCCAGCAGCTCGGGGCCTGCCATGGCGCATCAAGCACGGAGAAAGACGTGACCTCCCAAGCAGATCAGCAGCCATGGGCGTGGCAATGGCTAATCAGGCATGCAGGTCGAAGTGATATCATAAGGCACAACCAGCAACCATGGGCTGGCCACTGCTCTTTTTGGCATGGAGACACAAGTGTCCTCACAACTTGCCTATCAGGCCCTGAGGCAGAAGTGACCTCACGAGACACAACCAGGCGCCATGGGCCTGACACGGGCCTGTGCGACACTGTGGCGGAAGTGACCTCCCAAGGAGACCAGCAGCCATGGGCATGGCAATGGCTAATCAGGCATGCAGGTCCAAGTGCCATCACAAGCACAGCCAGCAGCATTGGGACTGGGAGTGGCCAAGCAGGCGCCGAGGCAGAGGGACTTCACAGGCACACCGGCAGCCATGGGCCTGGCACAGGCCCTTTAGGCTCGGAGGCACAAGTGACATCACAAGATGCAAATGGGAGCCATGGGCCTGCCACTGCCCTTTCTGGCATGGAGACACAAGTGACCTCACAAGCCCAGCCAGCAGCCATGGCCCTGCAATGGCCCTATCAGGCACAGAGGCAGAAGTGCCCTCACCAGCACAGCCAACAGCCTTGGGCCTGACAGCGGCCTCTAAGGAACAGAGGCAGAAGTGACCTCACAGGCAAGGCCAGCAGCCGTGGGCCTGCCACTCCCCTCTCAGGCACTGAGGCAGAAGTGACCTCCCAGGCACAAGCAGTAGTCAGGTGCCTGCCACTGGCCCTTTAGGCACAGTGGCAGAAGTGACCTCAGCAGCACAGCCAGCAGCCATGGTCCTGCCACTGGCCTGTGAGGCAATGAGGGAGGCAGAAGTGACCTCATAAGCAGACCAAGAGCCATGGGTGAGGCACTGGCTTCTGAGGCACTGAGGCAGAAGTGGCCTCACAAGCACAGCCAGTAGCCCTGGGCCTGACACTCGCTAAGAAGGCACTGAGGCAGAAGTGCCCTCACTGCCTCAGCCAGCAGCCATGGCTTTGCCATTAGCCTCTCACGCACTGAGGGGGAAGTGACTTCCCCAGCACAACCACCAGCCATGGCCTGCCCCTGGCCCGGCCTGGCAGGCCCAGGGGCAGCCGTGACCTCACAAACATAGCCAGGATCTATGGCCTGCCACTGGCCTTGCAGGGACGCAGGCAGAATTGAGCGCAGAAGCACAGCCAGCAGCCAGGGGCCTGCCACGGGCCCTGCAGGCACTGAGGCAGAAGTGACATCACAAGCAGAGCCAGGAGGCAGGTGCCTGCAAGTACCAGAGGAAGCACTAAGGGAGAAGTCCCATGACAAGCTGACTGTGTCTTGGGAGGTCACTTCTGCCTCTGTGCCTAAAGGGCCAGTGGCAGGCCCATGGCTGCTGGCTCTGCTTGGGAGGGCTGTGCTGCCTCCATGCCTCAGAGGCCACTGCCGGCTAATGGCTGTTGCCTGGGCTGGTGGGGTCCCTTCTGCCTGAGTGCCTCTCAGGCCAGTGGCAGGCCCCTGGCTGCTGGCTAAGGTAGGGAGGTCACTTCTGCCTCAGTGTTGGAGAAGGCCATGGCTGCGGCTGTGCTTGTCAGCTCACTTCTGCCTCAGGGCATGAGAGGCGACTGGCAGGCCTGTATGTCCTGGCTGTTCTTCTATACCGTAAAAAATAGCACTTGGAGGCCCCTACACCGCAAAAAAAGGCCCCCGGAGGGCCCTACACTGCAAAAAAAAGGGCACTCAGAGGACCCTGTACCACAAAACATGCTACTCGGAGGCCCCTGCACCACAAAAAAAAAGCACTTGGAGGCCCCTGAACCACAAAAAAAGGCACTCAGAGGACCCTGCACTGGAGAGAAAGGCACCCAGAGGCCCCTGCACCAGAAAAGAAGGCACTGGGAGGACCCTGTACCACAAAAGAAGGCACTCAGATGACCCTGCACTGCCAAAAAAGGCAATCGGAGGACGTTACACCGCAAAAAGGGCACTCAGAGGCCCCTGCACCGCCAAAACAAAGTACTCAGAGGCCCCTGCACCAGAAAACAAGGTACTCGGAGGCCCCTGAACCACCAAAATTGGCACTTGGAGGCCCCTGCACTGCAAAAAAAGACACTCGGAGGACCCTGCACTGGAAAAATAGCATTCGGAGGCCCCTCCACCACACAAAAAGTTACTCAGAGGACCCTGTACCACCAAAGAAGGCACTCAGAGGACCCTACACTGGAAGAAAAGGCCCTCAGAGGCCACTGCACTGCAAAACAAAGCACTCGGAGACCCCTCTACCACAAAAAATGCTACTCGGAGGCCCCAGCACCGCAAAAAAAGGCACTGGGAGGCCCCTGAACCACAAGAAAAGGCACTCGGGGCCACTACACCGCAAAAAAAAAGGCACTTGGAGGCCCCCACACTGCAAAAATAAAAAGTACTTGGAGGCCCCTGCAACGGGAAAAAAAGGCACTCTTAGGCCCCTGCACCACAAAGAAAGGCACTTGGAAGCCACTACACCACCAAAAAATGCACCCTGAGGTCCATTCACCGCAAAAAAAGACACTCGGTGGTCCCTACACGACAAGAAGAGGCACTCGTGGGCTGCTACAATGTGAAAAAGGCACTTGGATGACCCTGCACCGGAAATAAAGGCACTCGGTGGCCCCTTCACTGCAAAGAAACGCACTCAGAAGCCCCTTGAGTGGAAAGAAAAGGCACTCGGATGCCACCACACCACAAAAAAATGCATGGGGAGGCCCCTGCAGTGAGAAAAAAGGGTACTCGGAGGCCTCTGCACCAGAAAAACATGCACTCAGAGGCTGTTACAATGCAAAAAAAGGGCACTCGGAGGCGCCGACACCACAAAAGAAGGCACTTGGAGGCGGCTGTACCACAAAAAAAGGCACTCGGAGGCCCCAACACATGGAAAAAAGGTACTCGGGGCCCCCTGCACCACAAGAAAAGGCACTCAGAGGCCCATTCACCACAGAAAAAGGTACTCAGTGGGCCATGCACTACAAAAAAAGGCACTTGGAGGCCTGTACGTGGGAGAAAAGGACACTCGGGGCCCGCTACACTGCAAAAAAAAGGCACTCAGAGGTCCCTGCACTGCAAGGAAAGCCACTTGGAAGCCCTACACTGGAAAATAAGGCACTCAGAGGCCACTACACCAGAAAAGAAGGCATTCGGAGGCCACTACACCACAAGAAAAGGCACTCGGGGGCCGCTACAATGCAAAAAAAGGCACTTGGAGGCCACGGCACGGCAAAAGAAAGTATTCAGAGGTCACTGCAGTGGAAAAAATGGCACTCCAAGGAAACTATATCAGAAGAAAAGGCACTCGGAGGTCCCTACACACCAAAAAAAGGCACTCCGAGGCCCTAGTACTGCAAAAAAAGGCACTCGGAGGCCCCTACGCCGCAAAAAAAGGCACTCGGAGGCCCCTGCAGTGAGCAAAAAGGGTACTCGGAGGCCTCTGCACCAGAAAAACATGCACTCAGAGGCTGTTACAATGCAAAAAAAGGGCACTCGGAGGCGCCGACACCGCAAAAGAAGGCACTTGGAGGCGGCTGTACTGCAAAAAAAGGCACTCGGAGGCCCCAACACATGGAAAAAAGGTACTCGGGGCCCCCTGCACCACAAAAAAAGGCACTCAGAGGCCCCTGCACCGCAAAAAGAAACACTCAGAGGCTTCGGCACCACAAGAACAGGCACTTGGAGTCCCCCGCATGGACAAAAAAGGCACTCAGAGGCCCATTCACCGCAGAAAAAGGTACTCAGTGGGCCATGCACTACAAAAAAAGGCACTTGGAGGCCTGTACATGGGAAAAAAGGACACTCGGGGGCCACTACACTGCAAAAAAAAGGTACTCAGAGGCCCCTGCAGCGGGAAAAAAGGCACTCTTAGGCCCCTGCACCACAAAGAAAGGCACTTGGAAGCCACTACACCACAAAAAAGGAACTCGGAGGCCACTACAGCACAAAAAAATGCACCCTGAGGTCCATACACCGCAAAAAAGGACACTCGGTGGTCCCTACACGACAAGAAGAGGCACTCGTGGGCTGCTACAATGTGAAAAAGGCACTTGGATGACCCTACACCGGAAATAAAGGCACTTGGAGGGCCCTGCACCACAAAAAGAGGCACTCAGAGGCCCCTGAAGCAGAAAAAATGGCACTCAGAGGCCCCTTCACCGCAAAGAAAGGCACTCAGAAGCCCCTTGAGTGGAAAAAAAGGCACTCGGATGCCACCACACCACAAAAAAATGCACCCTGAGGCCCCTACACTGTCAAAAATGCACTCGGAGGCCCCTGCACCGCAAAAAAAGCACTTGGTGGCCCCTACGCCGCAAAAAAAGGCACTCAGAAGCCGCTACACTGGAAAAGAAGGCAATTGGAGGCCACTACATCGGAAAAAAATTTCACCCCGAGACCCCTACAGCGCAAAACAAATGCATTCGGTGGCCCCTACACCACAAAAAAAGGCACTCGGGGGCTGCTACAATGCGAAAAAAGGCACTCAGAAGCCCCTTGAGTGGAAAGAAAAGGCACTCGGATGCCACCACACCACAAAAAAATGCACCCTGAGGCCCCTGCAGTGAGAAAAAAGGGTACTCGGAGGCCCCTACACCACAAAGAAAGGCACTCGGAAGCCACTACACCACAAAAAAGGAACTCGGAGGCCACTACAGCACAAAAAAATGCACCCTGAGGTCCATACACCGCAAAAAAAGACACTCGGTGGTCCCTACACGACAAGAAGAGGCACTCGTGGGCTGCTACAATGTGAAAAAGGCACTCGGATGACCCTGCACCGGAAATAAAGGCACTCGGTGGCCCCTTCACCGCAAAGAAAGGCACTCAGAAGCCCCTTGAGTGGAAAAAAAGGCACTCGGATGCCACCACACCACAAAAAAATGCACCCTGAGGCCCCTACACTGTCAAAAATGCACTCAGAGGTCCCTGCACTGCAAAGAAAGCCACTCGGAAGCCCCTACACTGGAAAAGAAGGCACTCAGAGGCCACTGCACCAGAAAAGAAGGCACTTGGAGGTGGCTGTACCGCAAAAAAAGGCACTCGGAGGCCCCAACACATGGAAAAAAGGTACTCGGGGCCCCCTGCACCACAAGAAAAGGCACTCAGAGGCCCATTCACCACAGAAAAAGGTACTCAGTGGGCCATGCACTACAAAAAAATGCACTTGGAGGCCTGTACGTGGGAGAAAAGGACACTCGGGGCCTGCTACACTGCAAAAAAAAGGCACTCAGAGGTCCCTGCACCGCTGAAAAAGGTACTCAGTGGGCCATGCACTACAAAAAAAGGCACTTGGAGGCCTGTACGTGGGAGAAAAGGACACTCGGGGCCCGCTACACTGCAAAAAAAAGGCACTCAGAGGTCCCTGCACTGCAAGGAAAGCCACTCGGAAGCCCCTACACTGGAAAAGAAGGCATTTGGAGGCCGCTACAACAGAAAAGAAGGCATTCGGAGGTCGCTACACTGCAAAAAAAGGCACTTGGAGGCCCCTACACTGTCAAAAATGCACTCAGAGGTCCCTGCACTGCAAGGAAAGCCACTCGGAAGCCCCTACACTGGAAAAGAAGGCATTTGGAGGCCGCTACACCAGAAAAGAAGGCATTCGGAGGCCACTACACCGCAAGAAAAGGCACTTGGAGGGCCCTGAACCACAAAAAAGGCACTCGGGGCCACTACACCGCAAAAAAAAGGCACTTGGAGGCCCCAACACTGCAAATAAAAAGAGGTACTTGGAGGCCCCTGCAGCGGGAGAAAAGGCACTCTTAGGCCCCTGCACCACAAAGAAAGGCACTTGGAAGCCACTACACCACAAAAAAGGAACTCGGAGGCCACTACAGCACAAAAAAATGCACCCTGAGGCCCCTACACTGTCAAAAATGCACTCGGAGGCCCCCGCACCGCAAAAGAAAGCACTTGGTGGCCCCTACGCCGCAAAAAAAGGCACTCAGAAGCCGCTACACTGGAAAAGAAGGCACTTGGAGGCCACTACATCAAAAAAAGATTTCACCCCGAGACCCCTACAGCGCAGAACAAATGCATTCGGTGGCCCCTACATCACAAAAAAAGGCACTCGGGGGCTGCTACAATGCAACAAAAGGCACTTGGAGGCCACGGCACGGCAAAAGAAAGTATTCAGAGGTCACTGCAGTGGAAAAAATGGCACTCCAAGGAAACTATATCAGAAGAAAAGGCACTCAGAGGTCCCTACACACCAAAAAAAGGCACTCCGAGGCCCTAGTACTGCAAAAAAAGGCACTCGGAGGCCCCTACGCCGCAAAAAAAGGCACTCGGAGGCCCCTGCAGTGAGAAAAAAGGGTACTCGGAGGCCTCTGCACCAGAAAAACATGCACTCAGAGGCTGTTACAATGCAAAAAAAGGGCACTCGGAGGCGCCGACACCACAAAAGAAGGCACTTGGAGGCAGCAGTACCGCAAAAAAAGGCACTCGGAGGCCCCAACACATGGAAAAAAGGTACTCGGGGCCCCCTGCACCACAAAAAAAAGCACTCAGAGACCCCTGCACCGCAAAAAGAAACACTCAGAGGCTTCGGCACCACAAAAACAGGCACTTGGAGTCCCCCGCACGGACAAAAAAGGCACTCAGAGGCCCATTCACCGCAGAAAAAGGTACTCAGTGGGCCATGCACTACAAAAAAAGGCACTTGGAGGCCTGTACATGGGAAAAAAGGACACTCGGGGGCCACTACACTGCAAAAAAAAGGTACTCGGAGGCCCCTGCAGCGGGAAAAAAGGCACTCTTAGGCCCCTGCACCACAAAGAAAGGCACTTGGAAGCCACTACACCACAAAAAAGGAACTCGGAGGCCACTACAGCACAAAAAAATGCACCCTGAGGTCCATACACCGCAAAAAAGGACACTCGGTGGTCCCTACACGACAAGAAGAGGCACTCGTGGGCTGCTACAATGTGAAAAAGGCACTTGGATGACCCTACACCGGAAATAAAGGCACTTGGAGGGCCCTGCACCACAAAAAGAGGCACTCAGAGGCCCCTGAAGCAGAAAAAATGGCACTCGGTGGCCCCTTCACCGCAAAGAAAGGCACTCAGAAGCCCCTTGAGTGGAAAAAAAGGCACTCGGATGCCACCACACCACAAAAAAATGCACCCTGAGGCCCCTACACTGTCAAAAATGCACTCGGAGGCCCCTGCACCGCAAAAAAAGCACTTGGTGGCCCCTACGCCGCAAAAAAAGGCACTCAGAAGCCGCTACACTGGAAAAGAAGGCAATTGGAGGCCACTACATCAAAAAAAGATTTCACCCCGAGACCCCTACAGCGCAAAACAAATGCATTCGGTGGCCCCTACACCACAAAAAAAGGCACTCGGGGGCTGCTACAATGCGAAAAAAGGCACTCAGAAGCCCCTTGAGTGGAAAGAAAAGGCACTCGGATGCCACCACACCACAAAAAAATGCACCCTGAGGCCCCTGCAGTGAGAAAAAAGGGTACTCGGAGGCCCCTACACCACAAAGAAAGGCACTTGGAAGCCACTACACCACAAAAAAGGAACTCGGAGGCCACTACAGCACAAAAAAATGCACCCTGAGGTCCATACACCGCAAAAAAAGACACTCGGTGGTCCCTACACGACAAGAAGAGGCACTCGTGGGCTGCTACAATGTGAAAAAGGCACTCGGATGACCCTACACCGGAAATAAAGGCACTCGGTGGCCCCTTCACCACAAAGAAAGGCACTTGGAAGCCCCTTGAGTGGAAAAAAAGGCACTCGGATGCCACCACACCACAAAAAAATGCACCCTGAGGCCCCTACCCTGTCAAAAATGCACTCAGAGGTCCCTGCACTGCAAAGAAAGCCACTCGGAAGCCCCTACACTGGAAAAGAAGGCACTCAGAGGCCGCTGCACCAGAAAAGAAGGCACTTGGAGGTGGCTGTACCGCAAAAAAAGGCACTCGGAGGCCCCAACACATGGAAAAAAGGTACTCGGGGCCCCCTGCACCACAAGAAAAGGCACTCAGAGGCCCATTCACCACAGAAAAAGGTACTCAGTGGGCCATGCACTACAAAAAAAGGCACTTGGAGGCCTGTACGTGGGAGAAAAGGACACTCGGGGCCTGCTACACTGCAAAAAAAAGGCACTCAGAGGTCCCTGCACCGCTGAAAAAGGTACTCAGTGGGCCATGCACTACAAAAAAAGGCACTTGGAGGCCTGTACGTGGGAGAAAAGGACACTCGGGGCCCGCTACACTGCAAAAAAAAGGCACTCAGAGGTCCCTGCACTGCAAGGAAAGCCACTCGGAAGCCCCTACACTGGAAAAGAAGGCATTTGGAGGCCGCTACAACAGAAAAGAAGGCATTCGGAGGTCGCTACACTGCAAAAAAAGGCACTTGGAGGCCCCTACACTGTCAAAAATGCACTCAGAGGTCCCTGCACTGCAAGGAAAGCCACTCGGAAGCCCCTACACTGGAAAAGAAGGCATTTGGAGGCCGCTACACCAGAAAAGAAGGCATTCGGAGGCCACTACACCGCAAGAAAAGGCACTTGGAGGGCCCTGAACCACAAAAAAGGCACTCGGGGCCACTACACCGCAAAAAAAAGGCACTTGGAGGCCCCAACACTGCAAATAAAAAGAGGTACTTGGAGGCCCCTGCAGCGGGAGAAAAGCCACTCTTAGGCCCCTGCACCACAAAGAAAGGCACTTGGAAGCCACTACACCACAAAAAAGGAACTCGGAGGCCACTACAGCACAAAAAAATGCACCCTGAGGCCCCTACACTGTCAAAAATGCACTCGGAGGCCCCCGCACTGCAAAGAAAGCCACTCGGAAGCCCCTACACTGGAAAAGAAGGCACTCAGAGGCCGCTGCACCAGAAAAGAAGGCACTTGGAGGTGGCTGTACCGCAAAAAAAGGCACTCGGAGGCCCCAACACATGGAAAAAAGGTACTCGGGGCCCCCTGCACCACAAGAAAAGGCACTCAGAGGCCCATTCACCACAGAAAAAGGTACTCAGTGGGCCATGCACTACAAAAAAAGGCACTTGGAGGCCTGTACGTGGGAGAAAAGGACACTCGGGGCCTGCTACACTGCAAAAAAAAGGCACTCAGAGGTCCCTGCACCGCTGAAAAAGGTACTCAGTGGGCCATGCACTACAAAAAAAGGCACTTGGAGGCCTGTACGTGGGAGAAAAGGACACTCGGGGCCCACTACACTGCAAAAAAAAGGCACTCAGAGGTCCCTGCACTGCAAGGAAAGCCACTCGGAAGCCCCTACACTGGAAAAGAAGGCATTTGGAGGCCGCTACAACAGAAAAGAAGGCATTCGGAGGTCGCTACACTGCAAAAAAAGGCACTTGGAGGCCCCTACACTGTCAAAAATGCACTCAGAGGTCCCTGCACTGCAAGGAAAGCCACTCGGAAGCCCCTACACTGGAAAAGAAGGCATTTGGAGGCCGCTACACCAGAAAAGAAGGCATTCGGAGGCCACTACACCGCAAGAAAAGGCACTTGGAGGGCCCTGAACCACAAAAAAGGCACTCGGGGCCACTACACCGCAAAAAAAAGGCACTTGGAGGCCCCAACACTGCAAATAAAAAGAGGTACTTGGAGGCCCCTGCAGCGGGAGAAAAGCCACTCTTAGGCCCCTGCACCACAAAGAAAGGCACTTGGAAGCCACTACACCACAAAAAAGGAACTCGGAGGCCACTACAGCACAAAAAAATGCACCCTGAGGCCCCTACACTGTCAAAAATGCACTCGGAGGCCCCCGCACCGCAAAAGAAAGCACTTGGTGGCCCCTACGCCGCAAAAAAAGGCACTCAGAAGCCGCTACACTGGAAAAGAAGGCACTTGGAGGCCACTACATCAAAAAAAGATTTCACCCCGAGACCCCTACAGCGCAGAACAAATGCATTCGGTGGCCCCTACATCACAAAAAAAGGCGCTCGGGGGCTGCTACAATGCAACAAAAGGCACTTGGAGGCCACGGCACGGCAAAAGAAAGTATTCAGAGGTCACTGCAGTGGAAAAAATGGCACTCCAAGGAAACTATATCAGAAGAAAAGGCACTCAGAGGTCCCTACACACCAAAAAAAGGCACTCCGAGGCCCTAGTACTGCAAAAAAAGGCACTCGGAGGCCCCTACGCCGCAAAAAAAGGCACTCGGAGGCCCCTGCAGTGAGCAAAAAGGGTACTCGGAGGCCTCTGCACCAGAAAAACATGCACTCAGAGGCTGTTACAATGCAAAAAAAGGGCACTCGGAGGCGCCAACACCACAAAAGAAGGCACTTGGAGGCAGCAGTACCGCAAAAAAAGGCACTCGGAGGCCCCAACACATGGAAAAAAGGTACTCGGGGCCCCCTGCACCACAAAAAAAAGCACTCAGAGACCCCTGCACCGCAAAAAGAAACACTCAGAGGCTTCGGCACCACAAGAACAGGCACTTGGAGGCCCCCGCACGGACAAAAAAGGCACTCAGAGGCCCATTCACCGCAGAAAAAGGTACTCAGTGGGCCATGCACTACAAAAAAAGGCACTTGGAGGCCTGTACGTGGGAGAAAAGGACACTCGGGGCCCACTACACTGAAAAAAAAAGGCACTCAGAGGTCCCTGCACTGCAAGGAAAGCCACTCGGAAGCCCCTACACTGGAAAAGAAGGCATTTGGAGGCCGCTACAACAGAAAAGAAGGCATTCGGAGGTCGCTACACTGCAAAAAAAGGCACTTGGAGGCCCCTACACTGTCAAAAATGCACTCAGAGGTCCCTGCACTGCAAGGAAAGCCACTCGGAAGCCCCTACACTGGAAAAGAAGGCATTTGGAGGCCGCTACACCAGAAAAGAAGGGATTCGGAGGCCACTACACCGCAAGAAAAGGCACTTGGAGGGCCCTGAACCACAAAAAAGGCACTCGGGGCCACTACACCGCAAAAAAAAGGCACTTGGAGGCCCCAACACTGCAAATAAAAAGAGGTACTTGGAGGCCCCTGCAGCGGGAGAAAAGGCACTCTTAGGCCCCTGCACCACAAAGAAAGGCACTTGGAAGCCACTACACCACAAAAAAGGAACTCGGAGGCCACTACAGCACAAAAAAATGCACCCTGAGGCCCCTACACTGTCAAAAATGCACTCGGAGGCCCCTGCACCGCAAAAGAAAGCACTTGGTGGCCCCTACGCCGCAAAAAAAGGCACTCAGAAGCCGCTACACTGGAAAAGAAGGCACTTGGAGGCCACTACATCGGAAAAAAATTTCACCCCGAGACCCCTACAGCGCAAAACAAATGCATTCGGTGGCCCCTACACCACAAAAAAAGGCACTCGGGGGCTGCTACAATGCGAAAAAAGGCACTCAGAAGCCCCTTGAGTGGAAAGAAAAGGCACTCGGATGCCACCACACCACAAAAAAATGCACCCTGAGGCCCCTGCAGTGAGAAAAAAGGGTACTCGGAGGCCCCTACACCACAAAGAAAGGCACTCGGAAGCCACTACACCACAAAAAAGGAACTCGGAGGCCACTACAGCACAAAAAAATGCACCCTGAGGTCCATACACCGCAAAAAAAGACACTCGGTGGTCCCTACACGACAAGAAGAGGCACTCGTGGGCTGCTACAATGTGAAAAAGGCACTCGGATGACCCTGCACCGGAAATAAAGGCACTCGGTGGCCCCTTCACCGCAAAGAAAGGCACTCAGAAGCCCCTTGAGTGGAAAAAAAGGCACTCGGATGCCACCACACCACAAAAAAATGCACCCTGAGGCCCCTACACTGTCAAAAATGCACTCAGAGGTCCCTGCACTGCAAAGAAAGCCACTCGGAAGCCCCTACACTGGAAAAGAAGGCACTCAGAGGCCACTGCACCAGAAAAGAAGGCACTTGGAGGTGGCTGTACCGCAAAAAAAGGCACTCGGAGGCCCCAACACATGGAAAAAAGGTACTCGGGGCCCCCTGCACCACAAGAAAAGGCACTCAGAGGCCCATTCACCACAGAAAAAGGTACTCAGTGGGCCATGCACTACAAAAAAATGCACTTGGAGGCCTGTACGTGGGAGAAAAGGACACTCGGGGCCTGCTACACTGCAAAAAAAAGGCACTCAGAGGTCCCTGCACCGCTGAAAAAGGTACTCAGTGGGCCATGCACTACAAAAAAAGGCACTTGGAGGCCTGTACGTGGGAGAAAAGGACACTCGGGGCCCGCTACACTGCAAAAAAAAGGCACTCAGAGGTCCCTGCACTGCAAGGAAAGCCACTCGGAAGCCCCTACACTGGAAAAGAAGGCATTTGGAGGCCGCTACAACAGAAAAGAAGGCATTCGGAGGTCGCTACACTGCAAAAAAAGGCACTTGGAGGCCCCTACACTGTCAAAAATGCACTCAGAGGTCCCTGCACTGCAAGGAAAGCCACTCGGAAGCCCCTACACTGGAAAAGAAGGCATTTGGAGGCCGCTACACCAGAAAAGAAGGCATTCGGAGGCCACTACACCGCAAGAAAAGGCACTTGGAGGGCCCTGAACCACAAAAAAGGCACTCGGGGCCACTACACCGCAAAAAAAAGGCACTTGGAGGCCCCAACACTGCAAATAAAAAGAGGTACTTGGAGGCCCCTGCAGCGGGAGAAAAGCCACTCTTAGGCCCCTGCACCACAAAGAAAGGCACTTGGAAGCCACTACACCACAAAAAAGGAACTCGGAGGCCACTACAGCACAAAAAAATGCACCCTGAGGCCCCTACACTGTCAAAAATGCACTCGGAGGCCCCCGCACTGCAAAGAAAGCCACTCGGAAGCCCCTACACTGGAAAAGAAGGCACTCAGAGGCCGCTGCACCAGAAAAGAAGGCACTTGGAGGTGGCTGTACCGCAAAAAAAGGCACTCGGAGGCCCCAACACATGGAAAAAAGGTACTCGGGGCCCCCTGCACCACAAGAAAAGGCACTCAGAGGCCCATTCACCACAGAAAAAGGTACTCAGTGGGCCATGCACTACAAAAAAAGGCACTTGGAGGCCTGTACGTGGGAGAAAAGGACACTCGGGGCCTGCTACACTGCAAAAAAAAGGCACTCAGAGGTCCCTGCACCGCTGAAAAAGGTACTCAGTGGGCCATGCACTACAAAAAAAGGCACTTGGAGGCCTGTACGTGGGAGAAAAGGACACTCGGGGCCCACTACACTGCAAAAAAAAGGCACTCAGAGGTCCCTGCACTGCAAGGAAAGCCACTCGGAAGCCCCTACACTGGAAAAGAAGGCATTTGGAGGCCGCTACAACAGAAAAGAAGGCATTCGGAGGTCGCTACACTGCAAAAAAAGGCACTTGGAGGCCCCTACACTGTCAAAAATGCACTCAGAGGTCCCTGCACTGCAAGGAAAGCCACTCGGAAGCCCCTACACTGGAAAAGAAGGCATTTGGAGGCCGCTACACCAGAAAAGAAGGCATTCGGAGGCCACTACACCGCAAGAAAAGGCACTTGGAGGGCCCTGAACCACAAAAAAGGCACTCGGGGCCACTACACCGCAAAAAAAAGGCACTTGGAGGCCCCAACACTGCAAATAAAAAGAGGTACTTGGAGGCCCCTGCAGCGGGAGAAAAGCCACTCTTAGGCCCCTGCACCACAAAGAAAGGCACTTGGAAGCCACTACACCACAAAAAAGGAACTCGGAGGCCACTACAGCACAAAAAAATGCACCCTGAGGCCCCTACACTGTCAAAAATGCACTCGGAGGCCCCCGCACTGCAAAGAAAGCCACTCGGAAGCCCCTACACTGGAAAAGAAGGCACTCAGAGGCCGCTGCACCAGAAAAGAAGGCACTTGGAGGTGGCTGTACCGCAAAAAAAGGCACTCGGAGGCCCCAACACATGGAAAAAAGGTACTCGGGGCCCCCTGCACCACAAGAAAAGGCACTCAGAGGCCCATTCACCACAGAAAAAGGTACTCAGTGGGCCATGCACTACAAAAAAAGGCACTTGGAGGCCTGTACGTGGGAGAAAAGGACACTCGGGGCCTGCTACACTGCAAAAAAAAGGCACTCAGAGGTCCCTGCACCGCTGAAAAAGGTACTCAGTGGGCCATGCACTACAAAAAAAGGCACTTGGAGGCCTGTACGTGGGAGAAAAGGACACTCGGGGCCCACTACACTGCAAAAAAAAGGCACTCAGAGGTCCCTGCACTGCAAGGAAAGCCACTCGGAAGCCCCTACACTGGAAAAGAAGGCATTTGGAGGCCGCTACAACAGAAAAGAAGGCATTCGGAGGTCGCTACACTGCAAAAAAAGGCACTTGGAGGCCCCTACACTGTCAAAAATGCACTCAGAGGTCCCTGCACTGCAAGGAAAGCCACTCGGAAGCCCCTACACTGGAAAAGAAGGCATTTGGAGGCCGCTACACCAGAAAAGAAGGGATTCGGAGGCCACTACACCGCAAGAAAAGGCACTTGGAGGGCCCTGAACCACAAAAAAGGCACTCGGGGCCACTACACCGCAAAAAAAAGGCACTTGGAGGCCCCAACACTGCAAATAAAAAGAGGTACTTGGAGGCCCCTGCAGCGGGAGAAAAGCCACTCTTAGGCCCCTGCACCACAAAGAAAGGCACTTGGAAGCCACTACACCACAAAAAAGGAACTCGGAGGCCACTACAGCACAAAAAAATGCACCCTGAGGCCCCTACACTGTCAAAAATGCACTCGGAGGCCCCCGCACCGCAAAAGAAAGCACTTGGTGGCCCCTACGCCGCAAAAAAAGGCACTCAGAAGCCGCTACACTGGAAAAGAAGGCACTTGGAGGCCACTACATCAAAAAAAGATTTCACCCCGAGACCCCTACAGCGCAGAACAAATGCATTCGGTGGCCCCTACATCACAAAAAAAGGCGCTCGGGGGCTGCTACAATGCAACAAAAGGCACTTGGAGGCCACGGCACGGCAAAAGAAAGTATTCAGAGGTCACTGCAGTGGAAAAAATGGCACTCCAAGGAAACTATATCAGAAGAAAAGGCACTCAGAGGTCCCTACACACCAAAAAAAGGCACTCCGAGGCCCTAGTACTGCAAAAAAAGGCACTCGGAGGCCCCTACGCCGCAAAAAAAGGCACTCGGAGGCCCCTGCAGTGAGCAAAAAGGGTACTCGGAGGCCTCTGCACCAGAAAAACATGCACTCAGAGGCTGTTACAATGCAAAAAAAGGGCACTCGGAGGCGCCAACACCACAAAAGAAGGCACTTGGAGGCAGCAGTACCGCAAAAAAAGGCACTCGGAGGCCCCAACACATGGAAAAAAGGTACTCGGGGCCCCCTGCACCACAAAAAAAAGCACTCAGAGACCCCTGCACCGCAAAAAGAAACACTCAGAGGCTTCGGCACCACAAGAACAGGCACTTGGAGGCCCCCGCACGGACAAAAAAGGCACTCAGAGGCCCATTCACCGCAGAAAAAGGTACTCAGTGGGCCATGCACTACAAAAAAAGGCACTTGGAGGCCTGTACGTGGGAGAAAAGGACACTCGGGGCCCACTACACTGAAAAAAAAAGGCACTCAGAGGTCCCTGCACTGCAAGGAAAGCCACTCGGAAGCCCCTACACTGGAAAAGAAGGCATTTGGAGGCCGCTACAACAGAAAAGAAGGCATTCGGAGGTCGCTACACTGCAAAAAAAGGCACTTGGAGGCCCCTACACTGTCAAAAATGCACTCAGAGGTCCCTGCACTGCAAGGAAAGCCACTCGGAAGCCCCTACACTGGAAAAGAAGGCATTTGGAGGCCGCTACACCAGAAAAGAAGGGATTCGGAGGCCACTACACCGCAAGAAAAGGCACTTGGAGGGCCCTGAACCACAAAAAAGGCACTCGGGGCCACTACACCGCAAAAAAAAGGCACTTGGAGGCCCCAACACTGCAAATAAAAAGAGGTACTTGGAGGCCCCTGCAGCGGGAGAAAAGCCACTCTTAGGCCCCTGCACCACAAAGAAAGGCACTTGGAAGCCACTACACCACAAAAAAGGAACTCGGAGGCCACTACAGCACAAAAAAATGCACCCTGAGGCCCCTACACTGTCAAAAATGCACTCGGAGGCCCCCGCACCGCAAAAGAAAGCACTTGGTGGCCCCTACGCCGCAAAAAAAGGCACTCAGAAGCCACTACACTGGAAAAGAAGGCACTTGGAGGCCACTACATCAAAAAAAGATTTCACCCCGAGACCCCTACAGCGCAGAACAAATGCATTCGGTGGCCCCTACATCACAAAAAAAGGCGCTCGGGGGCTGCTACAATGCAACAAAAGGCACTTGGAGGCCACGGCACGGCAAAAGAAAGTATTCAGAGGTCACTGCAGTGGAAAAAATGGCACTCCAAGGAAACTATATCAGAAGAAAAGGCACTCAGAGGTCCCTACACACCAAAAAAAGGCACTCCGAGGCCCTAGTACTGCAAAAAAAGGCACTCGGAGGCCCCTACACTGCAAAAAAAAGGTACTCGGAGGCCCCTGCAGCGGGAAAAAAGGCACTCGGAGGCCCCTGCACCACAAAGAAAGGCACTTGGAAGCCACTACACCACAAAAAAGGAACTCGGAGGCCACTACAGCACAAAAAAATGCACCCTGAGGTCCATACACCGCAAAAAAGGACACTCGGTGGTCCCTACACGACAAGAAGAGGCACTCGTGGGCTGCTACAATGTGAAAAAGGCACTTGGATGACCCTACACCGGAAATAAAGGCACTTGGAGGGCCCTGCACCACAAAAAGAGGCACTCAGAGGCCCCTGAAGCAGAAAAAATGGCACTCGGTGGCCCCTTCACCGCAAAGAAAGGCACTCAGAAGCCCCTTGAGTGGAAAAAAAGGCACTCGGATGCCACCACACCACAAAAAAATGCACCCTGAGGCCCCTACACTGTCAAAAATGCACTCGGAGGCCCCTGCACCGCAAAAAAAGCACTTGGTGGCCCCTACGCCGCAAAAAAAGGCACTCAGAAGCCGCTACACTGGAAAAGAAGGCAATTGGAGGCCACTACATCGGAAAAAAATTTCACCCCGAGACCCCTACAGCGCAAAACAAATGCATTCGGTGGCCCCTACACCACAAAAAAGGCACTCGGGGGCTGCTACAATGCGAAAAAAAGGCACCCTGAGGCCCCTACACTGGAAATAAAGGCACTCGCAGGGCCCTGCACCACAAAAAAATGCACCCTGAGGCCCATTCACCGCTGAAAAAGGTACTCAGTGGGCCATGCACTACAAAAAAAGGCACTTGGAGGCCTGTACGTGGGAGAAAAGGACACTCGGGGCCCGCTACACTGCAAAAAAAAGGCACTCAGAGGTCCCTGCACTGCAAGGAAAGCCACTCGGAAGCCCCTACACTGGAAAAGAAGGCATTTGGAGGCCGCTACACCAGAAAAGAAGGCATTCGGAGGCCACTACACCGCAAAAAAAGGCACTCGGGGGCCGCTACAATGCAAAAAAAGGCACTTGGAGGCCCCAACACATGGAAAAAAGGTACTCGGGGCCCCCTGCACCACAAAAAGAGGCACTCAGAGGCCCCTGAAGCAGAAAAAATGGCACTCAGAGGCCCCTTCACCGCAAAGAAAGGCACTCAGAAGCCCCTTGAGTGGAAAAAAAGGCACTCGGATGCCACCACACCACAAAAAAGTGCACCCTGAGGCCCCTACACTGTCAAAAATGCACTCGGAGGCCCCCGCACCGCAAAAGAAAGCACTTGGTGGCCCCTACGCCGCAAAAAAAGGCACTCAGAAGCCGCTACACTGGAAAAGAAGGCACTTGGAGGCCACTACATCAAAAAAAGATTTCACCCCGAGACCCCTACAGCGCAAAACAAATGCATTCGGTGGCCCCTACACCACAAAAAAAGGCACTTGGGGGCTGCTACAATGCGAAAAAAGGCACCCTGAGGCCCCTACACTGGAAATAAAGGCACTCGCAGGGCCCCGCACCACAAAAAAAGGCACTCGGGGGCTGCTACAATGCAAAAAAAGGCACTTGGAGGCCACGGCACGGCAAAAGAAAGTATTCAGAGGTCACTGCAGTGGAAAAAATGGCACTCCAAGGAAACTATATCAGAAGAAAAGGCACTCAGAGGTCCCTACACACCAAAAAAAGGCACTCCGAGGCCCTAGTACTGCAAAAAAAGGCACTCGGAGGCCCTTACGCCACAGAAAAAGGCACTCGGAGGCCCCTGCAGTGAGCAAAAAGGGTACTCGGAGGCCTCTGCACCAGAAAAACATGCACTCAGAGGCTGTTACAATGCGATAAAAGGGCACTCGGAGGCGCCGACACTGCAAAAGAAGGCACTTGGAGGCAGCAGTACCGCAAAAAAAGGCACTCGGAGGCCCCAACACATGGAAAAAAGGTACTCGGGGCCCCCTGCACCACAAGAAAAGGCACTCAGAGGCCCATTCACCACAGAAAAAGGTACTCAGTGGGCCATGCACTACAAAAAAAGGCACTTGGAGGCCTGTACGTGGGAGAAAAGGACACTCGGGGCCCGCTACACTGCAAAAAAAAGGCACTCAGAGGTCCCTGCACTGCAAGGAAAGCCACTCGGAAGCCCCTACACTGGAAAAGAAGGCATTTGGAGGCCGCTACGCCAGAAAAGAAGGCATTCGGAGGCCACTACACCGCAAAAAAAGGCACTCGGGGGCTGCTACAATGCGAAAAAAGGCACTCAGAAGCCCCTTGAGTGGAAAAAAAAGGCACTTGGATGCCACCACACCACAAAAACATGCCTGGGGAGGCCCCTGCAGTGAGAAAAAAGGGTACTCGGAGGCCTCTGCACCAGAAAAACATGCACTCAGAGGCTGTTACAATGCGATAAAAGGGCACTCGGAGGCGCCGACACCACAAAAGAAGGCACTTGGAGGTGGCTGTACTGCAAAAAAAAGCACTTGGAGGCCCCAACACATGGAAAAAAGGTACTCGGGGCCCCCTGCACCACAAAAAAAAGCACTCAGAGACCCCTGCACCGCAAAAAGAAACACTCAGAGGCTTCGGCACCACAAAAACAGACACTTGGAGTCCCCCACACGGACAAAAAAGGCACTCAGAGGCCCATTCACCGCAGAAAAAGGTACTCAGTGGGCCATGCACTACAAAAAAAGGCACTTGGAGGCCTGTACGTGGGAGAAAAGGACACTCGGGGCCCGCTACACTGCAAAAAAAAGGCACTCAGAGGTCCCTGCACTGCAAGGAAAGCCACTCGGAAGCCCCTACACCAGAAAAGAAGGCATTTGGAGGCCACTACACCAGAAAAGAAGGCATTCGGAGGCCACTACACCGCAAAAAAAGGCACTCGGGGGCCGCTACAATGCAAAAAAAGGCACTTGGAGGCCCCAACACATGGAAAAAAGGTACTCGGGGCCCCCTGCACCACAAAAAGAGGCACTCAGAGGCCCCTGAAGCAGAAAAAATGGCACTCAGAGGCCCCTTCACCGCAAAGAAAGGCACTCAGAAGCCCCTTGAGTGGAAAAAAAGGCACTCGGATGCCACCACACCACAAAAAAGTGCACCCTGAGGCCCCTACACTGTCAAAAATGCACTCGGAGGCCCCCGCACCGCAAAAGAAAGCACTTGGTGGCCCCTACGCCGCAAAAAAAGGCACTCAGAAGCCGCTACACTGGAAAAGAAGGCACTTGGAGGCCACTACATCAAAAAAAGATTTCACCCCGAGACCCCTACAGCGCAAAACAAATGCATTCGGTGGCCCCTACACCACAAAAAAGGCACTCGGGGGCTGGTACAATGCGAAAAAAAGGCACCCTGAGGCCCCTACACTGGAAATAAAGGCACTCGCAGGGCCCTGCACCACAAAAAAATGCACCCTGAGGCCCATTCACCGCAGAAAAAGGTACTCAGTGGGCCATGCACTACAAAAAAAGGCACTTGGAGGCCTGTACGTGGGAGAAAAGGACACTCGGGGCCTGCTACACTCCAAAGAAAGGCACTCAGAGGTCCCTGCACTGCAAGGAAAGCCACTCGGAAGCCCCTACACTGGAAAAGAAGGCATTTGGAGGCTGCTACACCAGAAAAGAAGGCATTCGGAGGCCACTACACCGCAAGAAAAGGCACTTGGAGGGCCCTGAACCACAAGAAAAGGCACTCGGGGCCACTACACCGCAAAAAAAAGGCACTTGGAGGCCCCTACACTGCAAATAAAAAGAGGTACTTGGAGGCCCCTGCAGCGGGAGAAAAGCCACTCTTAGGCCCCTGCACCACAAAGAAAGGCACTTGGAAGCCACTACACCACAAAAAAGGAACTCGGAGGCCACTACAGCACAAAAAAATGCACCCTGAGGCCCCTACACTGTCAAAAATGCACTCGGAGGCCCCCGCACCGCAAAAGAAAGCACTTGGTGGCCCCTACGCCGCAAAAAAAGGCACTCAGAAGCCGCTACACTGGAAAAGAAGGCACTTGGAGGCCACTACATCAAAAAAAGATTTCACCCCGAGACCCCTACAGCGCAAAACAAATGCATTCGGTGGCCCCTACACCACAAAAAAAGGCACTTGGGGGCTGCTACAATGCGAAAAAAGGCACCCTGAGGCCCCTACACTGGAAATAAAGGCACTCGCAGGGCCCCGCACCACAAAAAAAGGCACTCGGGGGCTGCTACAATGCAAAAAAAGGCACTTGGAGGCCACGGCACGGCAAAAGAAAGTATTCAGAGGTCACTGCAGTGGAAAAAATGGCACTCCAAGGAAACTATATCAGAAGAAAAGGCACTCAGAGGTCCCTACACACCAAAAAAAGGCACTCCGAGGCCCTAGTACTGCAAAAAAAGGCACTCGGAGGCCCCTACGCCACAAAAAAAGGCACTCGGAGGCCCCTGCAGTGAGAAAAAAGGGTACTCGGAGGCCTCTGCACCAGAAAAACATGCACTCAGAGGCTGTTACAATGCGATAAAAGGGCACTCGGAGGCGCCGACACCGCAAAAGAAGGCACTTGGAGGCAGCTGTACCGCAAAAAAAGGCACTCGGAGGCCCCAACACATGGAAAAAAGGTACTCGGGGCCCCCTGCACCACAAGAAAAGGCACTCAGAGGCCCATTCACCGCAGAAAAAGGTACTCAGTGGGCCATGCACTACAAAAAAAGGCACTTGGAGGCCTGTACGTGGGAGAAAAGGACACTCGGGGCCCGCTACACTGCAAAAAAAAGGCACTCAGAGGTCCCTGCACTGCAAGGAAAGCCACTCGGAAGCCCCTACACTGGAAAAGAAGGCATTTGGAGGCCGCTACACCAGAAAAGAAGGCATTCGGAGGCCACTACACCGCAAAAAAAGGCACTCGGGGGCCGCTACAATGCAAAAAAAGGCACTTGGAGGCCCCAACACATGGAAAAAAGGTACTCGGGGCCCCCTGCACCACAAAAAGAGGCACTCAGAGGCCCCTGAAGCAGAAAAAATGGCACTCAGAGGCCCCTTCACCGCAAAGAAAGGCACTCAGAAGCCCCTTGAGTGGAAAAAAAGGCACTCGGATGCCACCACACCACAAAAAAGTGCACCCTGAGGCCCCTACACTGTCAAAAATGCACTCGGAGGCCCCCGCACCGCAAAAGAAAGCACTTGGTGGCCCCTACGCCGCAAAAAAAGGCACTCAGAAGCTGCTACACTGGAAAAGAAGGCACTTGGAGGCCACTACATCAAAAAAAGATTTCACCCCGAGACCCCTACAGCGCAAAACAAATGCATTCGGTGGCCCCTACACCACAAAAAAAGGCACTTGGGGGCTGCTACAATGCGAAAAAAGGCACCCTGAGGCCCCTACACTGGAAATAAAGGCACTCGCAGGGCCCCGCACCACAAAAAAAGGCACTCGGGGGCTGCTACAATGCAAAAAAAGGCACTTGGAGGCCACGGCACGGCAAAAGAAAGTATTCAGAGGTCACTGCAGTGGAAAAAATGGCACTCCAAGGAAACTATATCAGAAGAAAAGGCACTCAGAGGTCCCTACACACCAAAAAAAGGCACTCCGAGGCCCTAGTACTGCAAAAAAAGGCACTCGGAGGCCCCTACGCCACAAAAAAAGGCACTCGGAGGCCCCTGCAGTGAGCAAAAAGGGTACTCGGAGGCCTCTGCACCAGAAAAACATGCACTCAGAGGCTGTTACAATGCGATAAAAGGGCACTCGGAGGCGCCGACACTGCAAAAGAAGGCACTTGGAGGCGGCTGTACCGCAAAAAAAGGCACTCGGAGGCCCCAACACATGGAAAAAAGGTACTCGGGGCCCCCTGCACCACAAGAAAAGGCACTCAGAGGCCCATTCACCACAGAAAAAGGTACTCAGTGGGCCATGCACTGCAAGGAAAGCCACTCGGAAGCCCCTACACTGGAAAAGAAGGCATTTGGAGGCCGCTACACCAGAAAAGAAGGCATTCGGAGGCCACTACACCGCAAAAAAAGGCACTCGGGGGCTGCTACAATGCGAAAAAAGGCACTCAGAAGCCCCTTGAGTGGAAAAAAAAGGCACTTGGATGCCACCACACCACAAAAACATGCCTGGGGAGGCCCCTGCAGTGAGAAAAAAGGGTACTCGGAGGCCTCTGCACCAGAAAAACATGCACTCAGAGGCTGTTACAATGCGATAAAAGGGCACTCGGAGGCGCCGACACCACAAAAGAAGGCACTTGGAGGTGGCTGTACTGCAAAAAAAGGCACTTGGAGGCCCCAACACATGGAAAAAAGGTACTCGGGGCCCCCTGCACCACAAAAAAAAGCACTCAGAGACCCCTGCACCACAAAAAAAAGCACTCAGAGACCCCTGCACCGCAAAAAGAAACACTCAGAGGCTTCGGCACCACAAGAACAGGCACTTGGAGTCCCCCGCACGGACAAAAAAGGCACTCAGAGGCCCATTCACCGCAGAAAAAGGTACTCAGTGGGCCATGCACTACAAAAAAAGGCACTTGGAGGCCTGTACGTGGGAGAAAAGGACACTCGGGGCCCGCTACACTGCAAAAAAAAGGCACTCAGAGGTCCCTGCACTGCAAGGAAAGCCACTCGGAAGCCCCTACACTGGAAAAGAAGGCATTTGGAGGCCGCTACACCAGAAAAGAAGGCATTCGGAGGCCACTACACCGCAAAAAAAGGCACTCGGGGGCTGCTACAATGCAAAAAAAGGCACTTGGAGGCCCCAACACATGGAAAAAAGGTACTCGGGGCCCCCTGCACCACAAAAAGAGGCACTCAGAGGCCCCTGAAGCAGAAAAAATGGCACTCAGAGGCCCCTTCACCGCAAAGAAAGGCACTCAGAAGCCCCTTGAGTGGAAAAAAAGGCACTCGGATGCCACCACACCACAAAAAAGTGCACCCTGAGGCCCCTACACTGTCAAAAATGCACTCGGAGGCCCCCGCACCGCAAAAGAAAGCACTTGGTGGCCCCTACGCCGCAAAAAAAGGCACTCAGAAGCCGCTACACTGGAAAAGAAGGCACTTGGAGGCCACTACATCAAAAAAAGATTTCACCCCGAGACCCCTACAGCGCAAAACAAATGCATTCGGTGGCCCCTACACCACAAAAAAAGGCACTTGGGGGCTGCTACAATGCGAAAAAAAGGCACCCTGAGGCCCCTACACTGGAAATAAAGGCACTCGCAGGGCCCTGCACCACAAAAAAATGCACCCTGAGGCCCATTCACCGCTGAAAAAGGTACTCAGTGGGCCATGCACTACAAAAAAAGGCACTTGGAGGCCTGTACGTGGGAGAAAAGGACACTCGGGGCCCGCTACACTCCAAAGAAAGGCACTCAGAGGTCCCTGCACTGCAAGGAAAGCCACTCGGAAGCCCCTACACTGGAAAAGAAGGCATTTGGAGGCTGCTACACCAGAAAAGAAGGCACTCAGAAGCCGCTACACTGGAAAAGAAGGCACTTGGAGGGCCCTGAACCACAAGAAAAGGCACTCGGGGCCACTACACCGCAAAAAAAAGGCACTTGGAGGCCCCTACACTGCAAATAAAAAGAGGTACTTGGAGGCCCCTGCAGCGGGAGAAAAGGCACTCTTAGGCCCCTGCACCACAAAGAAAGGCACTTGGAAGCCACTACACCACAAAAAAGGAACTCGGAGGCCACTACAGCACAAAAAAATGCACCCTGAGGCCCCTACACTGTCAAAAATGCACTCGGAGGCCCCCGCACCGCAAAAGAAAGCACTTGGTGGCCCCTACGCCGCAAAAAAAGGCACTCAGAAGCCGCTACACTGGAAAAGAAGGCACTTGGAGGCCACTACATCAAAAAAAGATTTCACCCCGAGACCCCTACAGCGCAAAACAAATGCATTCGGTGGCCCCTACACCACAAAAAAAGGCACTTGGGGGCTGCTACAATGCGAAAAAAGGCACCCTGAGGCCCCTACGCTGGAAATAAAGGCACTCGCAGGGCCCCGCACCACAAAAAAAGGCACTCGGGGGCTGCTACAATGCAAAAAAAGGCACTTGGAGGCCACGGCACGGCAAAAGAAAGTATTCAGAGGTCACTGCAGTGGAAAAAATGGCACTCCAAGGAAACTATATCAGAAGAAAAGGCACTCAGAGGTCCCTACACACCAAAAAAAGGCACTCCGAGGCCCTAGTACTGCAAAAAAAGGCACTCGGAGGCCCCTACGCCACAAAAAAAGGCACTCGGAGGCCCCTGCAGTGAGAAAAAAGGGTACTCGGAGGCCTCTGCACCAGAAAAACATGCACTCAGAGGCTGTTACAATGCGATAAAAGGGCACTCGGAGGCGCCGACACCGCAAAAGAAGGCACTTGGAGGCAGCTGTACCACAAAAAAAGGCACTCGGAGGCCCCAACACATGGAAAAAAGGTACTCGGGGCCCCCTGCACCACAAGAAAAGGCACTCAGAGGCCCATTCACCGCAGAAAAAGGTACTCAGTGGGCCATGCACTACAAAAAAAGGCACTTGGAGGCCTGTACGTGGGAGAAAAGGACACTCGGGGCCCGCTACACTGCAAAAAAAAGGCACTCAGAGGTCCCTGCACTGCAAGGAAAGCCACTCGGAAGCCCCTACACTGGAAAAGAAGGCATTTGGAGGCCGCTACACCAGAAAAGAAGGCATTCGGAGGCCACTACACCGCAAAAAAAGGCACTCGGGGGCCGCTACAATGCAAAAAAAGGCACTTGGAGGCCCCAACACATGGAAAAAAGGTACTCGGGGCCCCCTGCACCACAAAAAGAGGCACTCAGAGGCCCCTGAAGCAGAAAAAATGGCACTCAGAGGCCCCTTCACCGCAAAGAAAGGCACTCAGAAGCCCCTTGAGTGGAAAAAAAGGCACTCGGATGCCACCACACCACAAAAAAGTGCACCCTGAGGCCCCTACACTGTCAAAAATGCACTCGGAGGCCCCCGCACCGCAAAAGAAAGCACTTGGTGGCCCCTACGCCGCAAAAAAAGGCACTCAGAAGCTGCTACACTGGAAAAGAAGGCACTTGGAGGCCACTACATCAAAAAAAGATTTCACCCCGAGACCCCTACAGCGCAAAACAAATGCATTCGGTGGCCCCTACACCACAAAAAAGGCACTTGGGGGCTGCTACAATGCGAAAAAAGGCACCCTGAGGCCCCTACACTGGAAATAAAGGCACTCGCAGGGCCCCGCACCACAAAAAAAGGCACTCGGGGGCTGCTACAATGCAAAAAAAGGCACTTGGAGGCCACGGCACGGCAAAAGAAAGTATTCAGAGGTCACTGCAGTGGAAAAAATGGCACTCCAAGGAAACTATATCAGAAGAAAAGGCACTCAGAGGTCCCTACACACCAAAAAAAGGCACTCCGAGGCCCTAGTACTGCAAAAAAAGGCACTCGGAGGCCCCTGCAGTGAGCAAAAAGGGTACTCGGAGGCCTCTGCACCAGAAAAACATGCACTCAGAGGCTGTTACAATGCGATAAAAGGGCACTCGGAGGCGCCGACACCGCAAAAGAAGGCACTTGGAGGCAGCAGTACCGCAAAAAAAGGCACTCGGAGGCCCCAACACATGGAAAAAAGGTACTCGGGGCCCCCTGCACCACAAGAAAAGGCACTCAGAGGCCCATTCACCGCAGAAAAAGGTACTCAGTGGGCCATGCACTACAAAAAAAGGCACTTGGAGGCCTGTACGTGGGAGAAAAGGACACTCGGGGCCCGCTACACTGCAAAAAAAAGGCACTCAGAGGTCCCTGCACTGCAAGGAAAGCCACTCGGAAGCCCCTACACTGGAAAAGAAGGCATTTGGAGGCCGCTACACCAGAAAAGAAGGCATTCGGAGGCCACTACACCGCAAAAAAAGGCACTCGGGGGCCGCTACAATGCAAAAAAAGGCACTTGGAGGCCCCAACACATGGAAAAAAGGTACTCGGGGCCCCCTGCACCACAAAAAGAGGCACTCAGAGGCCCCTGAAGCAGAAAAAATGGCACTCAGAGGCCCCTTCACCGCAAAGAAAGGCACTCAGAAGCCCCTTGAGTGGAAAAAAAGGCACTCGGATGCCACCACACCACAAAAAAGTGCACCCTGAGGCCCCTACACTGTCAAAAATGCACTCGGAGGCCCCCGCACCGCAAAAGAAAGCACTTGGTGGCCCCTACGCCGCAAAAAAAGGCACTCAGAAGCTGCTACACTGGAAAAGAAGGCACTTGGAGGCCACTACATCAAAAAAAGATTTCACCCCGAGACCCCTACAGCGCAAAACAAATGCATTCGGTGGCCCCTACACCACAAAAAAAGGCACTTGGGGGCTGCTACAATGCGAAAAAAGGCACCCTGAGGCCCCTACACTGGAAATAAAGGCACTCGCAGGGCCCCGCACCACAAAAAAAGGCACTCGGGGGCTGCTACAATGCAAAAAAAGGCACTTGGAGGCCACGGCACGGCAAAAGAAAGTATTCAGAGGTCACTGCAGTGGAAAAAATGGCACTCCAAGGAAACTATATCAGAAGAAAAGGCACTCAGAGGTCCCTACACACCAAAAAAAGGCACTCCGAGGCCCTAGTACTGCAAAAAAAGGCACTCGGAGGCCCCTGCAGTGAGCAAAAAGGGTACTCGGAGGCCTCTGCACCAGAAAAACATGCACTCAGAGGCTGTTACAATGCGATAAAAGGGCACTCGGAGGCGCCGACACCGCAAAAGAAGGCACTTGGAGGCAGCAGTACCGCAAAAAAAGGCACTCGGAGGCCCCAACACATGGAAAAAAGGTACTCGGGGCCCCCTGCACCACAAGAAAAGGCACTCAGAGGCCCATTCACCGCAGAAAAAGGTACTCAGTGGGCCATGCACTACAAAAAAAGGCACTTGGAGGCCTGTACGTGGGAGAAAAGGACACTCGGGGCCCGCTACACTGCAAAAAAAAGGCACTCAGAGGTCCCTGCACTGCAAGGAAAGCCACTCGGAAGCCCCTACACTGGAAAAGAAGGCATTTGGAGGCCGCTACACCAGAAAAGAAGGCATTCGGAGGCCACTACACCGCAAAAAAAGGCACTCGGGGGCCGCTACAATGCAAAAAAAGGCACTTGGAGGCCCCAACACATGGAAAAAAGGTACTCGGGGCCCCCTGCACCACAAAAAGAGGCACTCAGAGGCCCCTGAAGCAGAAAAAATGGCACTCAGAGGCCCCTTCACCGCAAAGAAAGGCACTCAGAAGCCCCTTGAGTGGAAAAAAAGGCACTCGGATGCCACCACACCACAAAAAAGTGCACCCTGAGGCCCCTACACTGTCAAAAATGCACTCGGAGGCCCCCGCACCGCAAAAGAAAGCACTTGGTGGCCCCTACGCCGCAAAAAAAGGCACTCAGAAGCCGCTACACTGGAAAAGAAGGCACTTGGAGGCCACTACATCAAAAAAAGATTTCACCCCGAGACCCCTACAGCGCAAAACAAATGCATTCGGTGGCCCCTACACCACAAAAAAAGGCACTTGGGGGCTGCTACAATGCGAAAAAAGGCACCCTGAGGCCCCTACACTGGAAATAAAGGCACTCGCAGGGCCCTGCACCACAAAAAAAGGCACTCGGGGGCTGCTACAATGCAAAAAAAGGCACTTGGAGGCCACGGCACGGCAAAAGAAAGTATTCAGAGGTCACTGCAGTGGAAAAAATGGCACTCCAAGGAAACTATATCAGAAGAAAAGGCACTCAGAGGTCCCTACACACCAAAAAAAGGCACTCCGAGGCCCTAGTACTGCAAAAAAAGGCACTCGGAGGCCCCTACGCCACAAAAAAAGGCACTCGGAGGCCCCTGCAGTGAGAAAAAAGGGTACTCGGAGGCCTCTGCACCAGAAAAACATGCACTCAGAGGCTGTTACAATGCGATAAAAGGGCACTCGGAGGCGCCGACACCACAAAAGAAGGCACTTGGAGGTGGCTGTACTGCAAAAAAAGGCACTTGGAGGCCCCAACACATGGAAAAAAGGTACTCGGGGCCCCCTGCACCACAAAAAAAAGCACTCAGAGACCCCTGCACCGCAAAAAGAAACACTCAGAGGCTTCGGCACCACAAAAACAGACACTTGGAGTCCCCCGCACGGACAAAAAAGGCACTCAGAGGCCCATTCACCGCAGAAAAAGGTACTCAGTGGGCCATGCACTACAAAAAAAGGCACTTGGAGGCCTGTACGTGGGAGAAAAGGACACTTGGGGCCCACTACACTGCAAAAAAAAGGCACTCAGAGGTCCCTGCACTGCAAGGAAAGCCACTCGGAAGCCCCTACACTGGAAAAGAAGGCATTTGGAGGCCGCTACACCAGAAAAGAAGGCATTTGGAGGCCACTACACCGCAAAAAAAGGCACTCGGGGGCCGCTACAATGCAAAAAAAGGCACTTGGAGGCCACGGCACGGCAAAAGAAAGTATTCAGAGGTCACTGCAGTGGAAAAAATGGCACTCCAAGGAAACTATATTAGAAGAAAAGGCACTCAGAGGTCCCTACACACCAAAAAAAGGCACTCCGAGGCCCTAGTACTGCAAAAAAAGGCACTCGGAGGCCCCTACGCCACAAAAAAAGGCACTCGGAGGCCCCTGCAGTGAGCAAAAAGGGTACTCGGAGGCCTCTGCACCAGAAAAACATGCACTCAGAGGCTGTTACAATGCAAAAAAAGGGCACTTGGAGGCGCCAACACCGCAAAAGAAGGCACTTGGAGGCAGCTGTACCGCAAAAAAAGGCACTCGGAGGCCGCTACACCACAAAAAAAGGCACTCGGAGGCCCCAACACATGGAAAAAAGGTACTCGGGGCCCCCTGCACCACAAGAAAAGGCACTCAGAGGCCCATTCACCGCAGAAAAAGGTACTCAGTGGGCCATGCACTACAAAAAAAGGCACTTGGAGGCCTGTACGTGGGAGAAAAGGACACTCGGGGCCCGCTACACTGCAAAAAAAAGGCACTCAGAGGTCCCTGCACTGCAAGGAAAGCCACTCGGAAGCCCCTACACTGGAAAAGAAGGCATTTGGAGGCCGCTACACCAGAAAAGAAGGCATTCGGAGGCCACTACACCGCAAAAAAAGGCACTCGGGGGCCGCTACAATGCAAAAAAAGGCACTTGGAGGCCACGGCACGGCAAAAGAAAGTATTCAGAGGTCACTGCAGTGGAAAAAATGGCACTCCAAGGAAACTATATCAGAAGAAAAGGCACTCAGAGGTCCCTACACACCAAAAAAAGGCACTCCGAGGCCCTAGTACTGCAAAAAAAGGCACTCGGAGGCCCCTACGCCACAAAAAAAGGCACTCAGAGGTCCCTGCACTGCAAGGAAAGCCACTCGGAAGCCCCTACACTGGAAAAGAAGGCATTTGGAGGCCGCTACACCAGAAAAGAAGGCATTCGGAGGCCACTACACCGCAAGAAAAGGCACTTGGAGGGCCCTGAACCACAAGAAAAGGCACTCGGGGCCACTACACCGCAAAAAAAAGGCACTTGGAGGCCTCTACACTGCAAATAAAAAATGGTACTTGGAGGCCCCTGCAGCGGGAGAAAAGGCACTCTTAGGCCCCTGCACCACAAAGAAAGGCACTTGGAAGCCACTACACCACAAAAAAGGAACTCGGAGGCCACTACACCACAAAAAAATGCACCCTGAGGTCCATACACCACAAAAAAAGACACTCGGTGGTCCCTACACGACAAGAAGAGGCACTCGTGGGCTGCTACAATGTGAAAAAGGCACTTGGATGACCCTACACCGGAAATAAAGGCACTTGGAGGGCCCTGCACCACAAAAAGAGGCACTCAGAGGCCCCTGAAGCAGAAAAAATGGCACTCAGAGGCCCCTTCACCGCAAAGAAAGGCACTCAGAAGCCCCTTGAGTGGAAAAAAAGGCACTCGGATGCCACCACACCACAAAAAAGTGCACCCTGAGGCCCCTACACTGTCAAAAATGCACTCGGAGGCCCCTGCACTGCAAGGAAAGCCACTCGGAAGCCGCTACACTGGAAAAGAAGGCACTTGGAGGCTGCTACACCAGAAAAGAAGGCATTCAGAGGCCACTACACTGCAAAAAAAGGCACTCAGGGGCTGCTATAATGCAAAAAAAGGCACTCAGAGGCCCCTACACCACAATAAAGGCACTCAGAGGGCCCTGCACCACAAAAAGAGGCACTCAGAGGCCCCTGAAGCAGAAAAAGCAATCGGTGGCCCCTACCCTGGAAAAAAATGCACTCAGATGCACCTGCACCAGAAAAACATGCGCTCTGAGGCCCCTACACTGGGAAAAAAGGCACCCTGAGGCCCCTACACCACAAAAAAAAGGCACTTGTTGGCCCCTACAGCACAAAAAAAGGCACTCAGCATCTGCTATAATGTGAAAAAAGGCACTCGGAGGCCCCTACACCGCAATACAAGGCACTCTGAGGCCCCTGCACCGCAAAAAAAGGCACTTGGGGGCTGCTACAATGTGAAAAAAGGCACTCGGAGGGCCCCATACCAACAAAAAAAGCACTTTGCTTTGTAGGGGCCTCCGAGTGCCTTTTTTTTGAAGTATAGGGGCCTCCGAGTGCCTTTTTCTGTGGTGCAGGGGCCTCTGAGTACCTTTTTTTCTGCTGCAGGGGCCTCTGAGTGCCTTTTTTTGCTGGTGCAGCGGCCTCCCAGTGCCTTCTTTTCTGGTGCAGGGGCCTCCGGGTGCCTTTCTCTCCAGTGCAGGGGCCTCCGAATGCCTTTTTTTGCAGGGTGGGGTCCTCTGCGTGCCTTTTTTTTGGCAGTGCAGGGTCCTCCAAGTGCCATCTTTTGTGGTACAGGGTCCTCCGAGTGCTTTTTTTTGCGGTGCAGTGGCCTCCGAGGGCCTTTTCTTCCAGTGTAGGGGCCTCCGAGTGTTTTTTTTTACAATATAGTGGCGTCCGAGTGCCCTTTTTCGTGCTGTAGCGGCCTCCGAGTGCCTTGTTTTGCAGTGTAGGGGCACAAAGGGAAAAGTGACCTGACAAGCACAGCCAGCAGCCACGGCCTTGCAACTTGCCTCTCAGGCACGGATGCAGAAGTGACCTCGAAAGCACAGCCAGGAGGCATGGGTCTCCTCTTGGCCTGTGAGGCCTGCAGGCAGAACTGATCTCACAAGGAGAGCAGCAGCCACGTGCTGCCACTGGCCTAGAAGACATGGAGGTGGAAGGGACCTTAGATGAACAGCCAGGACATACAGGCCTGCCAGTCGCCTCTCATGCCCTGAGGCAGAAGTGAGCTGACAAGCACAGCCGCAGCCATGGCCTTCTCCAACACTGAGGCAGAAGTGACCTCCCTACCTTAGCCAGCAGCCAGGGGCCTGCCACTGGCCTGAGAGGCACTCAGGGAGAAGGGACCCCACCAGCCCAGGCAACAGCCATTAGCCGGCAGTGGCCTCTGAGGCATGGAGGCAGCACAGCCCTCCCAAGCAGAGCCAGCAGCCATGGTCCTGCCACTGGCCCTTTAGGCACAGAGGCAGAAGTGACCTCCCAAGACACAGTCAGCTTGTCATGGGACTTCTCCCTTAGTGCTTCCTCTGGTACTTGCAGGCACCTGCCTCCTGGCTCTGCTTGTGATGTCACTTCTGCCTCAGTGCCTGCAGGGCCCGTGGCAGGCCCCTGGCTGCTGGCTGTGCTTCTGCGCTCAATTCTGCCTGCGTCCCTGCAAGGCCAGTGGCAGGCCATAGATCCTGGCTATGTTTGTGAGGTCACGGCTGCCTCTGGGCCTGCCAGGCCGGGCCAGGGGCAGGCCATGGCTGGTGGTTGTGCTGGGGAAGTCACTTCCCCCTCAGTGCGTGAGAGGCTAATGGCAAAGCCATGGCTGCTGGCTGAGGCAGTGAGGGCACTTCTGCCTCAGTGCCTTCTTAGCGAGTGTCAGGCCCAGGGCTACTGGCTGTGCTTGTGAGGCCACTTCTGCCTCAGTGCCTCAGAAGCCAGTGCCTCACCCATGGCTCTTGGTCTGCTTATGAGGTCACTTCTGCCTCCCTCATTGCCTCACAGGCCAGTGGCAGGACCATGGCTGCTGGCTGTGCTGCTGAGGTCACTTCTGCCACTGTGCCTAAAGGGCCAGTGGCAGGCACCTGACTACTGCTTGTGCCTGGGAGGTCACTTCTGCCTCAGTGCCTGAGAGGGGAGTGGCAGGCCCACGGCTGCTGGCCTTGCCTGTGAGGTCACTTCTGCCTCTGTTCCTTAGAGGCCGCTGTCAGGCCCAAGGCTGTTGGCTGTGCTGGTGAGGGCACTTCTGCCTCTGTGCCTGATAGGGCCGTTGCAGGGCCATGGCTGCTGGCTGGGCTTGTGAGGTCACTTGTGTCTCCATGCCAGAAAGGGCAGTGGCAGGCCCATGGCTCCCATTTGCATCTTGTGATGTCACTTGTGCCTCCGAGCCTAAAGGGCCTGTGCCAGGCCCATGGCTGCTGGTGTGCCTGTGAAGTCCCTCTGCCTCGGCGCCTGCTTGGCCACTCCCAGTCCCAATGCTGCTGGCTGTGCTTGTGATGGCACTTGGACCTGCATGCCTGATTAGCCATTGCCACGCCCATGGCTGCTGGTCTCCTTGGGAGGTCACTTCCGCCACAGTGTCGCACAGGCCCGTGTCAGGCCCATGGCGCCTGGTTGTGTCTCGTGAGGTCACTTCTGCCTCAGGGCCTGATAGGCAAGTTGTGAGGACACTTGTGTCTCCATGCCAAAAAGAGCAGTGGCCAGCCCATGGTTGCTGGTTGTGCCTTATGATATCACTTCGACCTGCATGCCTGATTAGCCATTGCCACGCCCATGGCTGCTGATCTGCTTGGGAGGTCACGTCTTTCTCCGTGCTTGATGCGCCATGGCAGGCCCCGAGCTGCTGGCTGTGCTTGTGAGGTCCCTTTGACCTCCAGGCCTGATGAGACGCTCAGAGCGCCATGACTCCTGCCTGTGCTTCTGAGCTCACTTCTGCCTCAGTGCCTGATTGGCAAGTGGCAGGTCAATGGCTGCATGCTGAGGTAGTGAGGTCACTTCTGCCTCAGTGCCTGAAGGGCCAGTGGCAGGGGCATGGCTGGTGGCTGAGGCAGTGAGGTCACTTCTGCCTCGGTGCCTGATGGGCAGGGGCATGGCTGCTGGCTGGACTTGCGAGGTCACTTTCTCCTTAGTGCCTCAAAGGACATTGGCAGGCCCACGGTGGCTGGCTGCGCTGTTGAGGTCATTTCTGCAAAAACTTTTGGCTTTGCAGGGGCCTCCGAGGGCCTTTTCTTGAGGTGTAGCGGCCTCCCAGTGCCTTTTTTGGTGGTGCAGGGGCCTCCGAGTGCCTTTTTTTTGCAGTGCAGGGCCTCCGAGTGCCTTTTTTGGCAGTGCAGGGGCCTCTAAGTACATTCCTTTCTGGTGCAGGGGCCTCTGAGTGCTTTTTTTTGCGTTGAAGGGGCCTTCCAGTGCCGGTTTTTGAGGTGTAGCAGCCTCCGAGTGCATTTTTTGCACTATAGTAGCCTCCGAGTGCCTGCTGTTCGGTGCAGGCACCCCCCGAGTTCCTTTTTTTGCGATGCAGAGGCCTCTGAGTGCCTTTGTTTGCAGTGCAGAAGCATCCTAGTGCCTTTTTCTGCGTTGTAGCAGCATCCGAGTGCAGTTTTTTCCACTGCAGAGGCCTCCAAGAGCCTTTCCTTTGTGGCGCCTGGCCCTCCAATACCGTTTTTTTTTTGTTATAAGCGCCTCCGAGTGCCTTTTTTTGCAATGTAGTCGCCTCCCAGTGGCTTTTTTGGCAGTGCAGGGGCCTCCAAGTGCCTTTTTTTGTGGTGCTAGGGCCCCAAGTGCCTTTTTTTGCAGTGTAGCAGCCTTCAAGTGCCTTTTTTTGCAGTGTGGGGGCCTCGGAGTGCTTTTTCTTGCGGTTTAGCAGCCTCCGAGTGCCTTTTTTTGCAGTGCACTGGCTTCCATATGCATTTTCTTCCAGCGTAGGGGCCTCTGAGTGCTTTTTTTATGCTGTGCTGGGGCCTCCGAGTGCCTTTTTTTCCAGTATAGTGGCCTCCAAGTGCCTTTTTTTGCATTGTAGCGCTCTCTGAGTGCCTTTCTTTGTGGTGTAGGGGCTGCCGAGGGCCTTTCTTTGTGGTGCAGGGGCCTCCGAGTGCCTTATTGCGGTGTAGAGGTATCTGAGTGGCTTTTCTTCTGGTGTAGGGTCCTCCGAGTGCCTTTTTTTCTGCTGCAGGGTCCTCCGGGTGCCTTTATTTCCAGTTTAAGGGCCTCCAAGTGGCTTTTTTTGCGGTGTAGCAGCCTCTGAGTGCCTTTTTTTGTGGCGCAGGGCCCTCTGAGTGCCTTTTTCTCTGGTGCAGGGTTCTCCGAGTGCATTTTTTTGCAGTGTAGCGGCCTCGGAGGGCCTTTTTTTCCCTGTGTAGCAGCCCCCGAGTGCCTTTTTTTGTGGTGTAGGGATTTCCGAGTGCCTTTCTTTGTGTTGCAGTGGCCTCCGAGTGCCATTCTTTTGCTGCAGGGGCGTCCGGATGCCTTTTTTTGCATTGTAGCAGTCTCTGAGTGCCTTTCTTTCCCATGCAGTGACCTCTGAGTGCCGTTTTTTCCGGTGCAGTGGCCTCCAAGTGCCATTTTTTGCCATATAGGGACTTCCAAGTGTCTTTCTTTGCAGTGAAGTGGCCTCCGAGTGCCTTTTTTGCAGTGTAGGGACTTCCGAGTGCCTTTCTTTGTGTTGCAGTGGCCTCCGAGTGCCATTCTTTTGCTGCAGGGGCATCTGGATGCCTTTTTTTGCATTGTAGCGGTCTCTGAGTGCCTTTCTTTCCCATGCAGTGACCTCTGAGTGCCGTTTTTTCCGGTGCAGCGGCCTCCGAGTGCCATTTTTTGCCATGTAGGGACTTCTGAGTGTCCTTCTTTGCAGTGTAGTGGCCTCCAAGTGCCTTTTTTGTGGTGTAGGGTCCTCTGAGTGCCTTTTTTTGCAGTGTAGGGACTTCCGAGTGCCTTTTTTTCCAGTGTTGGATCCTCCGAGTGCTTTTTTTTCCAGTGCAGGGGCCCCCGACTGCATTTTTTCCGCTGCAGGGGCCTCCGAGTGCCTTTTCTTGCAATGCAGGGGCCTACGAGTGCCTTTCTTTCCAGTGTAGGGGACATCCGAGTGCCTTTTTTTGCATTGTAGCATCCCCCGAGTGCCTTTCTTTGCGGTGCAGGGGCCTCCGAGTGCCTTTGTTTGTGGTGTAGTGGCATCCGAGTGCCTTTTTTTGCGCCATAGTGGCCTCTGAGTGCACTTTTTTTCCACTGAGGGGGCCACCTAGTGCCTTTTTTTGTGGTGTGGGGGCCTCTGAGTGCCTGTTTTCACATTGTAGCAGCCCCTGAATGCCTTTTTTGAGGTGCAGGGTCCTACGAGGGCCTGTTTTTGCGGTGTCGGCGCCTCCGAGTGCCTTTTTTTCATGTGTAGGGGCCTCTGAGTGCCTTTTTTTCCTCTGCAGGGGCCTATGAGTGCCTTTTTTTCTGTTCCTGGGGCCACCGAGTGCATTTTTTTTGCAGTGAAGGTGCCTCCGATTGCCTTTTCTTGTAGTGTTGTGGCCTCCAAGTGCCTTTTTTGGCAGTGTAGGATCCTCAGAGTGCATTTTTTTCCTCTGCAGAGGCCTCTGAGTGCCTTTTTTTGTGGTGCTGGGGCTGCTGAATGCCTTTTTCGAGGTGCAGCGGCCTCCAAGTGCCTTTATTTCCCATGTAGGGGCATCCGAGTGCCTTTTTTGCGGTGTAGCAGAGTCCAAGTGCCTTTTCTTGCGGTGCTGGGCCTTCCGAGTAGCTTTATTTCCACTGCAGGACCCTCTGAGTGCCTTTATTTCCAGTGTAGGGGCATGCGAGTGCCTTTTTTGCACTGTAGCAGCACCCGAGTGCCTTTTTTTGTGGTGTGGTGGCCACAAAGTGCCTTTCTTTTTTCCAGTGAGGGGCCTCCGAGTGCCTTTTTTTGTGGTGCAGGGGCCTCCGTGTGCCTTTTTTTCTAGTGTAGCGGCCTCTGAGTGCCTTCTTTTCTTGTGGACAGGCCTCTGAGTGCCTTTTTTTGTGGTGCAGGGGCCTCTGATTGCCTTTATTTCCATTATAGGGGCCTCCGAGTGCCTTTTTTTGGTGTGCAGGGACCTCCAAGTGCCTTTTTTTCAGTGCAGGGTCCTCTGAGTGCCCTTTTTTCCAGTGCAGGGGCCTCCAAGTGCCTTTTTTTTGCAGTGTAGGGGCATCTGAGTGCCTTTTTTTGCCGTGTAGCAGCCTCCACGTGCTTGTTTTTCTGGTACGGGGGCCCCTGAGTACCTTTTTTTCTCAGTGCAGGGGCCCCCAAGTGCCTTTTTTTCCAGTACAGTGTTCTCCAAGTGCATATTTTTGCAGTGCATGGCCTCTGAGTGCCCTTTTTTCCCAGTGCTCATGCCTCTGAGTGCCTTTTTTTCTGTTAAGGTTCTCCAAGCTCTGTGATATCACTTTACCCTCTGCCTGAAATGATATTGTCAGGCCCACCACTGCTGGATGAAATAGTCATGTCACTTCTGCCTCACGGCCTGCTAGGCCAGTTGCAGGGCCATGGCTGCTGGCTCTGCTTGTGAGGCCGCTTCTGCCTCCGTGCTTGATAGGCCAGTGGCAGGGCCATGCCTCCTGGCTTGGCTTGTGAGGACATTTGTGTCTCCATGCCAAAAAGAGCAGTGGCCAGCCCATGGTTGCTGGTTGTGCCTTATGATATCACTTCGACCTGCATGCCTAATTAGCCATTGCCACGCCCATGGCTGCTGATCTGCTTGGGAGGTCACTTCTTTCTCCGTGCTTGATGCGCCATGGCAGGCCCCGAGCTGCTGGCTGTGCTTGTGAGGTCCCTTTGACCTCAGAGCCTGATGAGGCACTCAGAGCGCCATGACTCCTGCCTGTGCTTCTGAGCTCACTTCTGCCTCAGTGCCTGAAGGGCCAGTGGCAGGCCAATGGCTGCTGTTTGAATTAGTGAGGTCATTTTTACCAGAAGCCCTAAACTTAGCTCCACTGCCCATGCCTGTAAGCCCTGGTTGGTGGGGGAGGTGTTCGAGCAGGGTGTCCCTCCTAGTAGTAAGGTGTGAGTAGGCCTGGTATAAGTTTCAGGCAAGGATGAAGGCAAGAAGGGTACCTGTTGTGAGGCTGCCCTAGGCGTGCTGAGGCTAGATTGGCATGCCCAGAATTCTTGCCTGTGAGCCCTGGTTGGTTGGGGGTGTTTTTTCAGGATGGCACTACTAGAAGTAAAGTGTGAGTAGGCCTCATGTAGGTTCTGGGAGGGGACAAAACCATGCAGGGCACTTTCTAGGGGGCAATTTTCGGGCCTAATGGGGGACAACAGGTCCCCTACTAGTACCCTCATAGGTTGGCGTTAAAACATTTGTCAGGCAACTGACTGCCTCAATGACTGCCCACTGTATGACTCTATGCTGTACGCTCGTTTCAAGGGAGAATCCACTGAGCGTCCACGTGTGCTTAGAGTGCAGTGGCTGCACCCCCAAGCTTGCCTCCCCATGTGAGTCACTCTTGGGGCTGCAGGGCCGGATCTGCAATTGCCACACAAAGAAATAACCCTGGAACCAGAGAGCCACCATCTTTTGAGTATGGGGTTGGCAGTTGCCATACCTCAAGGGTATTATGGTCGTGTAGCACCTTGTAATGGTTTAGCTCTCCAGGAGGTGGACATCATTGCGGAGGTCATTGACTCAAACCATTTTGAAGAGGTGAAGGTTGCGATCCATTACACTGGATCCCAACCCGCCTGATGTACACAGGAAGTTCAAATAGCCCAACTGATTTGTGAGCAGATAGGGGACCCCACTATCTAGAAAACAGATTCTTTGCAACCCACTCAGCAACCAGGTGGTTCGGGTCTACAGGGTGTACTGCGTGGGTGCATGATCCGGCTAAACCTGAACAGTCAGAAGGGAAATCATTGCTGATGGGTTAGGAGATACCTACCTGGTACTAATCAACGGGGAATGTGTCCCAGTCTATGTCTTCTCTAGAAGACCCAGAGAACTGTGACCTGATGAATATGCTGAGCAGAGCCACAACGTTGCTCTTTCCATCCCAGCCTCGTACACTCACGGCAGTCAGGACACCAGTGGAACTGCGGTGAGAGCATCGAACTAAAATTCCACTAGATAAAGAGCTTACTTCAAGGATTACATGATGTAAAGTCCGAAGAGTCCGCGCAGGACGAGCTCTAGCAGTGACTGTTGTCATCATGGCTGTTGAATTTAGGACTATGGGGGAATGTATTATGCTCCTGGTTCTGAGCTGATTAGTTCTGTATGCATATATGTTATAATTTACTGTGCACATATATATATATATATATATTCACTATGATTTAGTCACTTGCACACCTTAGCTGTTAGTTAGGCTAATACTGGAAAGACATGTCTGAAGCTTGTCCACACATTGGTGGCACTGATACCACGTCCCTGTCAGTCAGGGGGTGGAGTGTAGTGAGAACACCTGTAGAAGATCTGTCGAGGAGTCAGTGACTGGCAGAGTATGTGAGAGCAGGCCCAGTGTGTGACACTACACACTGACCAAGTTCCCATCAGAACCAGGCATGCACATTCTGTTTTGTCTACAATGTCTAGCTGCTTCCCAGGCAATAGTCTCTCACAGTTAGCACAGCTAAGATAAAGAAATAGTTCTAGTAGGTTTAAGGGGGACCTTATGAACCACAGGGGAAGTCCTGCCCATGCATTCAACCTGTGCATCTGAACGGTACCTCCAGCAGCCTCCTGTCGGCGACGCCTCCTCACGGTTCCTGGGTCTCCCTGATCAGCTTGGATTGTAAGTCCTTTATTAAATCTATCTTGTTTAACCCCTCATGAACTTTGAGCGTCTCTCTCCACCGTTATCCAGCCTTCTCTTGCCCTCCTTGCAGTCCCATTTGGTGTAGTCAGCAGGATACCAGTGTGGAGATGCCTCTTTGGAGGTGAAAGGACAAGGAGAGAGTGAGCTGCATTCCTGGGTGGCCCACTATGGGTTGGTGGGCACCCATGGCTCATATGCTGGCAGTGTGTATTGCCCCCACAGCATAGCCGGAGCTAGAGAGTGAGCCAGGGGTTTCCCCAGAGCGGCTAGTGGAACTGGTTTCCAAGTTGTGTCTGGAAAAAGCAGGACTGGCAACGTGAAAGACAGCAGGGGTTCTGGGGGGGGGGGGGGGGGTCTTCCTCACTGCACTCCGCATCCAGGACAAGGTGCTGTTGACACAGCACCAGCGAATTAGGCAGCTGGAAAGTGATCTTGAAGCCACTAAGGAGGCTTGACAAATGTCCCAGGAGGTGGCGACTGCAACCATGCATCGAGCTGAGAAGCTGCAGCACTGGTGTGCTATTATGGCTGCCCACACTGCAAACTGCAGGTGGTGATGGGGGTGGGGCAGGGGCGAGAGGACCATCCCCTGGCTGTGTGGGTACTGGTGCAAAAAGCGGATCGGGATCAGGAAACTTGGGATGGAAATGTCTGGGACTCAGACAAGCCCCCCCAGCTCGGAGTCAGACATAGAGTATGAGGGGGAAGGAGCTGCCCGGCCGGTGGTAGAGCAGTGGCTTTCCAGACTGAATGCAGCCAATCTGCAAGGGAACACAACTAGTTGTGATTTTAAAGCATCAAAGCTGCAGGATATGCATGGGCGCTACAAGCAGCAGCCCCGTGAAGGGTTGTTAGAATGGCTGTTAGGGCTGTGGGACGATGGGGCAGATGCTGTTCATTTTACTAGAGAAGAGCTCAATAGGATGGGGGCTCTGTGCCAGGATCCCATGCTGCACAACACCCTCCATACCCTACAGCAGCAAAACCTTAATGTTTTCCCCTCCTTAATGGACTGGCTGATGGATGCAGTGCATTTAACCTGGCTGACCCCCGCAGATATCAATGATGGGCTCACTGAGTGGACTACTATCGCAGCAGGGATAAACCAGCTGCGACAACTAGGAGTGATGTCTGGAATTTACTCCCCGACTTTACCGGACTGGATCAGGGCCCCATGAGCAGAATCATAGGGACTAAGATGCTGCGAACTGCCTCCCCCCCCCCCCCCAACTTAAAGCAATGGTGCTATCTATGATTTGGGGTTGGACTGGTACAGTGGGGGAAGTTGCAGTGCTGCTATCTCAGTTAGCAGAGGCGTCCTTTATTAGCAGAGTTAGGAAGTTGGGAAACAGGTGGGTAAACGTGAAGGAGAAAGAAAGAGTGAGTCACAGCACTGTGTTACAAGACCTGCTGCAAGCTGGCATATGATGGGAGGAGGTGGATGGCAAAACCAATGCAGAGAAGCTCAAGTGGTGGCTGCAGCTCAAACAGGAGCAGCGTACAAAGACAGCTGGGGGGCGGGGGAGAAAGGCGAGCTGGGCACATCCTGAGGTATTGCTACACACATGTCAAGACAATATAGGCCAACCCAGAGTTCTTGCCTGTGAGTCCTTTTTGTGGGGGAGCTTTTTGATCAGGGTGGCACTACTAGCAGTAATCTGTCTGTAGGCCTGGTGTAATGGTCATCAGGGGAAGCAGCCAAGCAGGGCACTTTTGTGGGTCTTCCCAGGGATGCCAAGGCAAATTTGGCATCTGCAAAGCTCTTGCATGTGAGGCCTGGTTGGTGAGTGTAGGCATGGTGTAAGGTTTGGACAGACAGGAAAGCAAGCAGGGCACGTGTTGTGGGGTGCCTTAGCCATGCGGAGGCAAGCTTGGCATGCCCAGGGAGCTTGAGTGTGAGCCCTGGTTGGTGGGGAAGGTGTTTCAACAGGGTGGCACTGCTAGTAGTGAGGCGTGAGTAATCCTGCTGTAAGTGTCGGGAGGGGAGTCAGGTGAGCAGGGCAGGTGTTGTGGGGGCTGCCCTAGGCATCCAGAGGCAAGCTTGGCATGCCCAGAGCTCTTGTCTGTGAGCCCTGGTTGGTGGGGGAGGCATTTGAGCAGGGGGGCACTCGTTGCCTTGCACGGCCTGGACATGGGTGCCGGGGGCCATTTCTGATGTCTTTGGGTATCTGAAACCTCTGATGGATTAGAGAGAGTGGACACAGGGATCAGAGGTGGCTTTCCAGCTTTGCCAGTGGCAGCAGGAACTCAAGAAGACACAGTCAGCAAGGGCTGAGACACACTGCCTTCTGGTGTGCAAAGGATTCCCCCCTCTCCCTCCAACATCAAGGCGTGCATGTCAGTGCAGAGGCCATGATTCCTATTCTTCATCCTTAGCAACTACAGCACAAATGATTGTATCCATGGGGCCACCCCTTTCTGCCTTTCCTTCGAGGGCAGACAAAGAGGAGAAGGCTATCCAAGCAGCAAAGGAGGCCTCTGTGCACATTTCCAGTAGAAGAGAGGAAGCCTAACTCGGAGGACAGATCAGCTGCTCTGCTCCCTTCAGCTTGCAGCACTCCAGACCCCTTTGGCTCAGACAGAATGTGAATTTCTAATTCTTTGAGTGTCAGTGAAAAGACAGTGGTTTGCAGGGAAGTGAAGTGAATCCCATTTCCTGGGACTTTCATGTCCCTGCTGACCAAGTTCAGATATGCCCTTCCTCAGTGACCTGCCTCAGTTTACCTCTTCAACAGAGCAGTCTGGAGGGCTACCCTAGAGGTTTCGGGAGCTATTAGCCCTCTTGGAGGTGCTGACATGGTTTTCAGAAGCACGGAGCTTTTGTTTCACCCAGGAGTCAATTAAATATATACATATATATATATATATTTTTTACTCTGCAATCCTTAGGGAGAGCCCAGCTGCAGCAGGGACCTTTAGAAACTTGTTTCTGCTATACACCCCATTTTAACCTGGAGAGCAGGGGGCATTTATGTGCCGTTTGAGACTCACCACAGCAGCTGCTGGAAGAAGACAGAAAGGGCAGAGCAATGCCAATGTCCTGGGTCACATTTTGTGGAGAGCCCACGGAAGTGAAGGATGTGGTGGGGAAAAGACAAAGGGTGAGACCCAAGCTTGGTCTTCCCTCCAGGGCACCATCAGAGCAGAAGTCACCGCTCCATGCTGAGGATTGCAGGTAGGGGTTGCTTTTTCTGAGAAAAAGATGGGAGCTATTTAACATGTGACTATTTGTGCAGTTGTAGCTACAGAGTGAGGCTGGAGTGAGGCTGGAAATGCTTCATCCTTCACTTCACCACCCCTAAAGGGCTTCTCACCTCTCTTTTTCTTATAGTCTCATGGGCTTGGGTCTCAGGGCCTCAGCTTTCTCACATCTGATTCTCACCCAGTCAGTGGGGAGCCTTGGGGACATCAGTCATTCTGTAGTAATTCTGGTAACCTCTCCTTATTGGTGTTTTATGGAGGTATTTTCACCTCCACAGAAAATTCATCTCAGCCTAGGAGATCCATGGGAAACTCACTCGTCCCAGGGGCTCTCTGGAGACTCCAGACATCTCCTTAGCCATCTCCGACTCAATGTGAAAGGTCCAAAAGTCCACAAAGTGAATGAGCAGGGGCATGAATTTCTCTATTCCTATCATTTCCAAAAGCCCAGGAAGGTCACCAGGCAGAGGCGCATGAGAGCCCTGGCCTATGCCCAGAGCTGAGGATAGTTGTGTACCTCCAAGTAAAACAAAAAATCTTCTGGCTCCTCTGGAAACTAGAAAAGACTGTGCTGAATACTACATAACCTCTCAGAAGTGCACGGTGCTGAGACTACTTGTGCAAATGAAGGACAGGGGGCAGTTTCCTAGGGAATGGTTTTGCTGGTTTGCAGGGAGTGGGAAACATGTGACTGCTGTGCTGTTTTCTGAACGTAAATCAAATTGTGATGCTCAGCTTGGGAACTGTAGAAATGTTCTCATTTCTTTTCCTGAGAAAAGAAAGAAGGTCCTTGGGATGGAATGCAGGCTGCTCCGAGGGGTCAGCGTGGCCACTTTGTTGTGACAGTGGGTTCGTGATAGTGGAGCCATCTGCCTCTGCTGTGAACGTTTCCAAGGCACAGGCATGTGCCTCAGACTGTGACCCTTGTTACTCTTGTAGTCAGAGGAGATCCACCTCCTGACACAGCTGCCATGGGAACATTGCTCTTTCCTGACTCCTGGGATGGTCCTGCATCTCCCTGACATCCCAGCCCAAGCCTGGCAGACACAAAGGCACCCAAGGGAAGAGGTGAGCTGGAAACAAGAGTGTAAAGGGAGGCAGCAGGGAGGCCTGAGGGCATTGGAAGGGGCCCGTGGTGACTGTGTATGGCTGATGTTGCTCATGCCTCCAGACAGGGCTTCAGCACCAGTCTGTCTGTGGTTCAGTCCAGCCTGAGGTCAGTGCTAACACAGGCCACATAGAGGGTGCCTTCAGGGTGCTCTGCTGTCTGTCTGGAGATCCTGGAGAAAGACTGTCAGAGGGAGAAGGTTCCTGTGTCAGCCTGTGGCCTTGGGAGAGATGAACCACCCGTAACACCCAACTCTTGCATACAGCATGAGTCCTCCACTCACCTCCTCCCTGGAGGAGACACAGCTGTTTCTTGTGGGGACCCCTGTCCATGACAGCTTCTCAGCAGAGGCTCCTTTCCACCCCACAGTGATTTGGGCAGCAGCAGCTAATGGTGCGAGTCCAGCAAAGGGCTATGAAGATGATTAAGGGTCTGGAGCAGCTGTCATATGAGGAGAGGCTGAGAGAGCTGAGGGCGTTTAGCCTGGAGAAGGGGAGGCTCAAGGCAGATCTTATCAATGTGCATGGATATCTGATGGGAAGGGGTAAAGAAGGTGGGGCCAGAGTCTTCTCAGTGGTGCCCAGTGACAGGACGAGAGGCAATGGGCACAAATGGAAACACAGGAAATTCCACTCGGACACAAGAAAACACTTGTTCACTGTGAGGGTGGTTGCACATTGGAACAGGCATCCCGGAGGTGTTGTGGAGTCGCCATCCTTGTAGATACTCAAAACCCAACTTGACATGGTCCTGGGCAACCTTCTCTAGGGGACCCTGCTTGAGCAGGGGGGTTGGACTATATGAGCTCCAGAGATCTCTTCCAGCCCCAAATATTCTGTGATTCTGTGAAACTCATGCCCTTTCTCATTCACTTCCTGGACTTCTTGACCTTTTATAGTGAGTTGGAGATGCTCAAGGAGATATCTGGACTGTCCAGGAGCTCCTGAGACTCCTGAGATGGAAGAGCTGCCCACGCTCACACCCATTTCCTAGAATGGGGTGATTTTTTTTTTTTTTTATGGAGGTGACAAGATCAGACCCCATTAGGCAGGAAAACCAGTCTTATTATGGAATGACTGAAATCCCCAGTCCTTCCCACTGACTGGATTAGAGACAAATGAGAGAGAGCTGAGGCTCTGAGATCTAGACCTGTGGGACTATGAGAAAGGGAAAGAGATGGAAAGCCCTTTAGGGTTGGTGAAGTGAAAGTCAAATCATTCTAACCCCAAATACCCTGCCAGACATCTTCCTCTATCCCAGCCAAAGTTGGTGAGTTCTGCAGGGCTGGCAGCCCAGCTGCAGGTTAGCACCACCAGCCCCCCTCCCCAGGATCTCCACGGCTCCACAGTGCAAGGGACTCAGGGGGTGTCTGGGAGAAGGAGTGAGCTGGGGTAGAAACACAAGCAGGGATGGGCAGGACTGAGAGTTTTCACTCCCTAGTTTTTTACTGCTCAGAGAACCACTGGCTCATTACTAACAACCTGTCTTGACTTAGCAAATACAACACCACCCTGAAATCCTCAGCATGAAGTAGTGACCTCTCTGCTGGTGGTGCCTGGTAATGATGACTAAGGCTGGCGTCTCACCTCCTGCCTCTTCCTCACAACATCATTCCCTTCCTGGAGTCTCTGCAAACCCTGACCCAGGGCCCAAAGCAGCAATGCCCATGCCAGCTTCTTGCAGCAGCTCCTGAGGTAAGCTTCTAGCAGCACTCAACTGCCCCCGTGCTGTACAGGTTGTGCTGAGGTTCATAACAGAAATGAGTCTCTGAAAGTTCCTGCTGCAACTCAGCTCTCCCTAGGAATGTCAGAGAGGAAGCAAAGCATAACTGGCTCTAAAAGGAGACTGAAACCCCAGAGCAGCTGGAAACTTTGTAAACTCTGCTGGGGAGACCTGCTTTTCCCCATGGCCTGGGAACTGAGACCGGGCAATCATCAGGACTCCTCCAAACTCATGATACAAAGCCAGGGGAGACTCCATGAGTGGGATTCCCCTCGCCTCTCTTCCAAAGACTGTCTGTTCACTGGCTCTCTTAGGCTTAGAGAGCGCTAATGGCCTGAGCTGGTTCCTCCAGCCTCCCACAATGGTCAGCGAGGAGCAAGAGGCCGAGCCAGAGGCATTACCTCCCAGCCATGGAGACTTGCCCCCTGGGATGGGGTGGGTCCCCCTTGGGTGCCAGGCTCTGACCCCTGAGGGGAGAGGGCCTCCAAACCTCTCCCTGAGGCATAGGGGCCTGGTGTGTTGGGGACTGAAGGTAGCAGAGCTACTGATGCATCCTCCCAGTTCCAGTCCATCTCTCCTACCTGGGAGGTGCCTCAAGGCCTCCTCTTGTGGCAAAAACAGGTGCCACAGGGCATGATTCCCCTAGGCTCATTTGGACTTGCATGTCCAAAGATGCAGCCTCCTTGGCCTCTGCCCTGGCTGGGAGGACAGGGGAGGGTGGCACGGTCGACACAGACGTTTTGGCTGTATCTCCTAAGGACAAGGAACATGAATTTCAGTGGGAGAATTGAATGTTTAGGAGAGTCACAATCATTTTAATGTAAGTGCCAACCCAGAGGTGTGCACACTGGAGTCTGACACTCTTGCTTCTCACGTATTCAGCAGTGTGGGTATGCGGGATACCTTTCCTCATGCATGGGAAGACAGAGCAGCTCATCCCCTGTAGTGTGTGTCTTGCCTCCAGCTGCCTTTTGGCAAGGCTGAGAATCACCTCTAAGCCCTGTGACACATATCCCCACTGCCTCAGTCTTTCTCAAATACCCAGGAGCATCAGAAATAGTCCCAGAGACACATGTCACAGGATCAAAGGACAGTCCAGGAAGGGACATAAGGAGGGCTCTTGCCCAGCCTCCTGCTCAAAGCGGGGTCAGCTTGAGGTGAGACTGGGTTGCTAAGGGCTTCATCTATTGAGTCATTAAAATGACTCCAAGGCTGGAGACTGCATGACCTCGCTGGGCAACTTCTCTCAATGCTTGGGGGAAAAGTTTCTCCATTCATCCAGTCAAAACCAGTGCTGCTTTAATTTATACCCATTTTCTCTTACCCTCCCACCTTGCACCGCTGTGAAGAGCCTGGCTCCATCATCTCGATGACCTCCTTGCAGGCACTGGAAGCCTGGTATTATTTTCCCTGCTGAACTGGTTTCTTCTCTAGACTCAACAAGCCCCATTCCTTCACCTCTTCTTACATGGCAAGTGCTGCAGCCCCATGAGCATCTGGTTGCCTTCTGCTGAACTCACTCCCTTTTGTCATTGTCTTTCCTATACTGAGGACCCAAAATGTGACTCAGCACGCTAGCTGTGGTCTAACAAGCACTGAGCAGTGGGGGCTGAGCAATTCCTTCAATCAACTGGCTGTGCTCCTGTTCCTACAGCCCAGGATGCTGTTGGCTTTCCTTGCTGCCAGGGCACACTGCTGGCTCACGGTCAGCTTGCTGTGCACCAGGACCCCCAGGGCCTGTACAAAACCTTCCTCCTGCTCCCCTCCAGCCTGAAGGTCCAGACTCACAATCCAAACTGGGCTCCTTCCACCCATTCTCCAGCCACAGGACTCCATTCTGCCTCAGTGTCCCCCTGGGATCCTCCCTCAGCTCTCTTTTTCCAAGTCATTGCCCTGATTCTGTCTGACCTGGTCCCCTCTCTTTGATCCCTCACTATGAAGGTACAGACACAAGCACTGCAGCTTGGCTAAGGAACTTCTGTTGTTCTTTTTGTCGTTGGGGTTTTTTTGGTTGGTTTGGTTGGCTGGCTTTTTTTCGCAAGGTGTTGCACAGTAGAGCAGCCAGGGGATTGTGGAGGTGTCAGAGACAGATGCTGAAGTGTCGTTTCCCCTCTCCAGTACACCTTTAGGCTTTAATTTGGATGACTCCGGGATGTGCTGGGACCAGCAGCTCCTGGCACACTCTGGTGCCCCAGCACAGGTACCAGGTCTGGGGAGACAAAGGTACCACAGTTTTCCCAAAGGGTGGTCCCCACCTTCCAGGCGAGTGCCTGGACCCTGCTGCAGCCCAGATTCAGAGCTGACCCTTCCTGCTCTGTGAGATGCTGCTGCCCCTTGCACAGTTGCTCCAGTCAGAGATGAAAATGAATGTCTGGTCTAGGGTGCGAGACTCACTCCAGTTCAGTGCTGGCACCCACCTGTCCTCCTCCTCATTGTCTCCACCTCATTTGCAGCCCCACAGCAGAACCTTCAGTGCAGCTCACTAAGCAGTGTCGCACCCTGCTCTGGACCAGCATTGACTGACTTTTTTATGCTGCTGTCTTCAGCGAGTCTCAGAGTGCTGGGGACTGGGTAACATACACTGTGAACTCCTGGGTCAGACTAGTGGTGCCCCCAGCCCGGTGTCATGCCTGATGGTGACAATAGGAGATGCTTTTTAGGGAGAGCAGGAGTACCTGGTCCATTTCCACCACCCATTCCCCAGTGCCAGGGAATTGTCCAGCATCCCCTCTTCCCACCTTTTCTCTCCAGCCTGAAGATGCTAGGGGGAAGCTGAGGTCAGAGAGAGTAGGCATAAATTATGCCCCCCCTCCCGCCCCAGACACCCTCCACGCCTCGCACCACATGTACAAACTTCATCCCCCTTTAGTGGTCAGAATAATTTCCTAACTCACTTGCCAAGGCCCCGTCTCCCAGGTAGGATGATGATGTCAGGCACAGGGGTAGAAAAGCTCCTAAAGCCTCTCAACCTGATCTGCATCATGACCAGGTGCATCACAATCCACAGCTGTGAAGGAAACTGATACCAGGAATGCCCTGGGAAAAGCCATCCCTCCAAAGGAAGCTTTGGAGATCACCTAGTCCAACCCCCCTGTTCAAAGCAGGGCCAGATAGGGCAGGCTGTCCAGGTCTGTATCCAGTGAGGTTTGGACTATCTCCAAGGATGGAGACTCCACAACTTCTCTTGGCAATCTGCACCAGAATGAATGAGGTGCTACAGTCTCCTCTCTTCTCTCATAGTAACCTTGGATGCTGGGGTTTGCACTTCTGTTGAATTTTTCACCTCTTGTGGAAGGTGCAGAACTTGTGTCTGTAGGGGAACATGTAAGAGTCGAGTAGAAATCACTAATTGTAAGGGGGAAAAAAAGTAAATAATCTGTAAATTAGCCTCTGGGACCATATGACTGAGATGTGTGTGACAGAAGGCATGTTAGTGTTCATCCGTGTATAAGTGGTCCAGAAGTATGTATATCCTGTTTTCAAAGCCAGTTTAGCAAGTGGGATTTTAGATCCCAAAGCCAGTTCTTCGCAGAATTATGGACTGCATGAGATGTTCAAAATGCATAAACAGGTTAAGAACATAAATCCATTTGACATTCAGCAGCTTAAGTATCTAGCCTTCTTATCTGTCCTTCTAAGTCAAAGACAGTAAATATTTCTCTGCCTCCTTTCACCAAACAGCAGTTCAGCTGAGAGGAGAGAAGATGGGACTGCAATCTGAATGCAACTCATCATGAATGAAAAGCTGGAGTTATCAGGACATGTAGTTGCAAACATAACATCACAGCTGTGGAAATCAAAGCTTGGTCGTAAGGCCCACCTGTCTGTTTTGTTGCAGCTAGGATTTTCTCTTTCTCCTTTTTGTTGTGTTGTACTGAGCAACACACATCAGTGTTGATGAAATGCTGGAGACATGCACAGTGCTGAATTTTCCACTGGATGAGACTTCGGACTCTGCTTTCTCATAGACAGCTGGGTTTCCAGAGTTCATGGAGATCTTCAGTTCTGAGAGGTAAAAATCCTTCACTACACAAGCAGCAATTCCACCTGAGTCTTCTGATTTCAAAATGAATGCAGCTGGCTCAAGAGGTGTTAGGTTAGCTGAAAAGGAAAAAAAACCCAGTCACATAAGAACATGTGTCTGTCCCAGCAATTAATGCTGTAGCATGACTTCTAAATTGCACACTGTTTCTAGGGTTAAGGATGCAAGAACAAAAAATTACTTGTACGCTCCTGCATTTGGATCATAATTCAACAGACCCTAAAAGGAGTTGCGTATTCATGATGCTCAGTATTTTTGATCTCAATATTAAATGTGGCACCAAAGAAAATATATTTCTTGAAAATAGGGCCTGAATGCTTCTTTCCCTTGTAATTTATACATGCAGCATAACTACTACTTTTTTTGCAAGCAATTGTTTGGCTCTTGTCTTCCTTCTTCCTTCCTAAGGACTCTAATACAGTAGTTTCTCAGGCAAGTTGTACAGCAGATTGCTGTGCTATCAAGGATTGAAAAATTTTAAAGTTTGTCTTCCTGTCCAGCATCCTCAGGAATGAAGATAATTCTTTCCTGGTCAAATTAAAGCTCCTGAAGTGAGACTTCAGGAATGCCTCGTTGGTTGAGAGGCAGATATCAGTGTCTTGTTTTTCACCCAAGGAAAAGAGATTTTTTCTCAACTAAGACTAAAAGAGAAGGTAATGTTACTTTGGTCAGCCTCCAGAAATCCTTCTCTTTTAGCCTGTGGGTAAAAAACTGGCTGGGATTGTTCTTCAAGTGAATAGTGACTTGAGGAAATTGAGAAAACATTTGTCCAGCTATAAAGGTGAAAGTGTCTCCAAGCTACCTGTGAGCCTCAGCAAAGTACTTTAAGTTTGTGCTGAAACTGAGGGTTGTTGGGTCTTTTTTTTTTTTCTCTGATGTTATAAAATCAGGTGAAAAAACCAGACTAACGGGGAAAAAAATTTGCATTTTTTCAATAACTGCTCACTCCAGTTCGAAGCTATCCACAACTTGAAGAAAGGCAATTTCTGGAAATGCTGGAAGTTTTCATTAGTCTTCATTCTGATTGAGATTATGCATGTTGAAAAGTATGGATTTTACAAAGAGCACTTCTAGACTATTTAATTTGTGAAGAGTTTAAAAATGATACCTTACTTTCATCAACAGCAACTTTTGTTACAGACAAGTCACTTCACATAAATACAGAGGTGCACAAAAACCTCCCTAAGAAAACTTAACGTATAAACTTGGGGGGGTTATACCTTCATTCCAGGCTGTGTTTTAGAAAAAAAAAGCTTAAAGTTAAAATATGTCAGAAAAGGTGGGTAATAATACAAAAGGAGTATCTTCTTCCAAAGGCAGACTAAAGTCAGATCTCTCAAAATCTTCTGCATTCTCTTTTTCATATGTATGTATTTGAACAAGAGGCAAAACATAACAAAACAAATACTAAAGACATGTGTCTTCTCTCAGATATAAAGCACAAAAGAGTTTTGTGGCTGAATGAGGAAAATGCTTTGCTTTCAGGATTCCAGGGTTTTACACAAATCTCTAGTGACGATGCAGCACAGTGCCTCCCCAGCCCACAGTGTTGCACTTCTTTACAAAAGTACAACTTCTGCTGCTGTTGGAGTAAACACAGATAAATATGATACATGGGCTTGAGGTAGGGGAGAACAAACCTACTGCTATGTGTATAATGAAGGACTCTGAACTAACCACTCCCACTTTGAAGTTTTGATTGCAATATACTTGCTAAAGCCTTCATCACATAGTAGAAGACCCTTCTGCTCACTGCTAACTTGAGAGGTTCTCTCTAGGGCTAGCTCAGGTGCAGGAATAACCCCATGCAGCAGTCAGACTGCTGGAAAGCAGCTCTGCAGAGAAGGACTCGGGGGTCCTGGTGGACAGCAAGTTGATCATGAGCCAGATAGATTTCTTGATGTCTGCAGGATGTCTTGACAAAGAATTCTCCAGGTTAATTAGTCTTGGAGAACAGAGGGAAGGAGTGTTTTCTTTGTCTGAATTTTCTACCCAAGTATTCTATTTGATGACTTTCTCCCCTTCCAAGGTGCTTAGGAGACAGTTCAGATGCCTGTCAGCTCTGGCTTGTTGTTGAATTAGGCATCAGAGTTAAGACTTTCCTTGGACCTCCCTTTAAAGATTTTCCTCCTAACTCCTCCTAAATGTCACTGGGGATAGGATACATCTTACCTACACTTAGTCATGGAAAAACTAGGTCTGTATTAGAGTTGGCGGTTCAAGCTCTAGTTAGTGGAGAGCCAGGGAAAGAGAAAGGATTTCCAGAGACCAGTCCATCCCCCTTGATGACACCTGCCTACGCTAGCTGGGAGAGTGCGCTCTCAGGCATGCATAAAAATACTCTTTTTAGTCTTGCAGGGCATGCTGTGTACACAGCCAAGTTAATATGGGGCTGCCCTAACCTAGCGCTAAACTAACAGTAATGGAATTAGGCTTAAAGGCATTTCAAACTGGGGGGGTTGAACTTGATGAGAAATGTTTCCAACACCACTTCAAGCCAAGATATCAGAGATGAACACATTTGCAGTGGTGAATAGCAGTGCACTAGTGGGGGTGGTGAACTGTGTGACAGACTGCAGAGCTCTTCTCAGTACATGAGAAATGGAACAATACCAGAGAAATCAGACTCTTTCAATAACTTTTTTTTACTGCAATGCTCACTGCAATGCAAAACCCTATTGCCACATGAAAAGGAAAGACAAGAATATCAGTAAGAACATTTTCAAAGGCATTTGGAAGAATTATGGGGAACTGATATAAATCTGTCAAGTATTCTGTGTTAGCTATAAAAGTTTGGTGGGTTCTATCTGTCTGTCTGTCTGTCTATCTATCTATCTACTGAGATGGTTTTGGCCAGGAAGGAGATGAAAATCTTAAACTAAAAATATCTTTCAACATAAAATTTGGAGTTGTCATAGTAATGCTTTAGTTCTTTACACAGTTGCAAAAAAGCACTGTTTACACACATGCACATTAAAAATGGAAATAAAGATGGCTATCAGGACTAATTTTCTGCATTTCCTAAAAACACCTTACTTGGCCATTTGCTAAAAGTCAAACTTGGGACAATGTTCCTGCTCATTGTTCCTCCTTCAGTGACTCTTGCAAGTCTGAAAGAGAAATATCAGTGTGAAAATTCTTTTTTGACGACAAGAATTGAACTTCTGTACCCCAAAAATCATAGAATAATATAAGTTGCAAGGGACCTCTAAGGATCTCTTGTCCAACCCCTGCTCAAAGAAGAACCATCTCAGATCAGGCTGCTTAGGGCCCATCCAGTCAAGGTTTGAATACTTCCAGAATTTTCCAATAATCTGGTAAAAAATATCCTGTCCCTTATCCTGTATGAGTACCACCATCAACTATGCCAGGTGCCATTCTAAATAACAAAGTATCACTTGTCTTAGAAATTCAACTTGTCAACAGGATGCCGTTAAAAACCTTACTCTTTGCAAGCAAGATTTTTGGACCCAGAAAGATGGAGCATAGCATGTATTGTTTTCACCTGACTTGTGTCTAGATGAAAAATGGAAATACATTTTGGGTGAAAGTTGATATTTTCAGGAAAAAAGGATCTTAAATTTAATATAACATGAAGAGGAACAAAGAAAATAGGATAGAAAAAAAATTTAATTAATATTTTTCTCTAGCTCAAAGGCGACATAAAGACAAAGAAAAGACAATAGTAAGGATGAAGTATAGCATTCACAGTAAAAATGAAGACAATAGAATTTCATAATCATGCTAATGGAGGAGAAATGAGGAAACCACTTCAATGAAAATGGCTCCACAGGATAGATTTTAACCTGCAGAAGATATTCATAATTGACTCATATGGCTGTGTGGTGATTTACAGCAGGAGGTACAAATATTTACAAGTGCAAAGTGAGTATTCTTCTTTGGATCGGAGAAAAAAACATCAGGAAGTTTTTTGTACCAATTTCAGGAGAAAAAGGAGATCCTGTTTAAACAGGAGATCCTTTTACTTTCAAAAATAGTGACTCTTTCTTGGCATCACTGGGAGTTTTAAAATACTCCTGCTTACTTCTGGTCAAGATTGTGTGCTCTAGTTCCAACCTAGCTGAAAGATATTTTTTGTTCACAAATAATCAAAGTAGCATAAAATTTTGGTTAGTAACCTTGGAGGGGGGAATCTGAAGGGCTACTGATCTCATCCACAGTAGTTGTCCAAGGTGGGAATGTTACATCTGAAAGGACCAGACCAAATTTTACATTGTGAGTTTTTAAAAATAATACAAAAATACATACATATCTTATACACATGTAACTTAAACATCGCACTAAATTTCTGAGAGTTTTGAAATTCATGTCTGCTTCTCAGTGCTCTGACAACAGCATAGAGGGGGGGTGATCACAAACTAGAATCTGTAAAATCTTTTCTTAAACTACTTCTGATAAGTTTGCATGTTGTATCTATTGAGATTCCATGAGAGAGAAGATTAAAGCCACAGAAAAATACCTGGATTAATCTATAAATTTTTGGTATCCTTATTCCAAAGTTTTATTTCAAGTGTCATAGATTTAAAGAGGGGGAATAGAATTCTTTAAGTAGGTTTTTCTTGTGTTATTTATCTCAGCAACAGGAAGACTCAATGGGATAAGATGATTTCTCTTTAAGTATCTGTAAGCGGTAAAACTCACCAAGGGGACAGAGCAATTTAATACAAAGAGCAATAAAACACAAGAAAAGTTGAATAAACCTTTGTTATAAATAAAATGGAGTTAAGAACCTTCTTCCAACTATGCAAAACCAGTGCCTGGACTGGGTCCTGACAGGTGCAAGAATTATGATAACTTAAGGTACTATTTGATGCATTTATGGCAAATGTATAGCTTGCAGTAGCTAGGTCCAAAAAGGAAATAGAGTCTAAATTAGAAGTTTCTCCTAATCCTGCTGCTGTGAAGTATATGCTGCTCAGGATGCAGCACAGGCAATGTGTTCTATGTGGTGCATAGCTTGGTGTGTTGAATCTAAACAGTAGTTGAGTTCAGCTTTCTGCCTTAGAAATGTACCTGGCTGTTTCTTTACTGTCAGCATCCTGTTAATAAATGCACTGCTATGAAGAACTACCATCATTACAAGGCCAGCAAATGAATTCCTACACAGTCACATGCTCATTTTGTTCACATCTGTCTTAGCTTCACATCTTAGCTAATTTCATTTTTGAAATAGAACCATAAACTGCCCTTTTCTGCGCATGAAGAATCAGTCACTTGCTGCTAGAGAAACTTTAGTTCCTTTTGAAGATAGTTCCTACTTCCACAGTGCTAAATGGCTATGCAAATACCTCTGAAGAGAAAAACACGTAGTTGGGTTTAGAGCAGACATTCCTGATTTTATATACAAATGAACATCCAAATGATCTTGGGGAAATACTCTTTATCTGCTTATAACAGCTCAGATGCATGATTTCTTTGCTTATTTCAGCCTTATTTGTTATTGAAAACCAACCACAATTTTTCATATGCTTCACAGGTTCAGGTTCTCAGGCATTTGTCTAGTTGCTTGTTTTCTCAGCAGTCATTTCCACTCTCGGCATATCACCTGAGGAATTGTCCCTCTGAAATGCTGTTGCAAAGTTCAATCTCAGAACCTTAGTCTCCACAAAACAAAGTTTTGGGGAATAGTAGACATAAGACTTCAAAGTAAGACTGTATGAGCAGGCTGGAGATGGCTAACTACTAATTACTAATTAATTAATGGTGATTGTATGCCAGGAATTGAAAAATGATAAATAAAAATGCAAAATGGAAAGAAAAAAAATTGTTCTCTTGAAGATCAATGAAGCTCTTGAAATGAGGAAAGACATAGAAGATTTGTGGAATTATTTCAGTTGTGAGGGTAGCCAAAAAAAGAAAAAGAAAAAGTGCTGTAATGAGTTTCATTTCTCTGCCAAGCTTGAGTTTTCTCCTTTTGCAGTTCTGTGCTTCTCTGCTGGAGTTTTTGCCTGGCTCTTTTTGTTACAGTTTTTATTTCATGGTGAGAAACCCATACCCTCCCTGATTAAAGAGTTTATAGAAATTCTTGGTAGCTTAGACTGGATCTGGCCCCCAAAATGTTAAAACTGGACGCAGGAGAAAAAGCAGCTGCTTATAGAAACCATAGGTATGTGAAGGAGTTCAGCAAGCTTCCAAAGAACTTTATTTGCTTATTGAATCATCTATTTTTATGGAAGTTTCTTGAAGCAAAGGTATCTATCTCCTGTTAAGAACAACTTCAGACTTTACCTGGCATTGATGTTTGCAACTATAAAGCAGGTGGCCTGTTGCTTACTCTTTTGAAGGTATTTTCATTGTAGAATTCCAACAGCTTGCAAACACACCTGACATTTTTACAGGTTCTCACAAAGGAGACAAAGATATCTAGGAGCACTGTGATGCTTGAAAAAAGCAGTTAATATGCTCCACTTTCTCCCACTTGTTCATCCAAATTAGAACCTTTGAAAGTCAACATTTTGCGCAAGAAGTTCAGAAACAGAAAATAATTCTTTTATTGCCTGTTGTTCCATTGAAAGCTGCTTAGTCGTAATATAATGCCTATTTTAAGAAGTCACAGTTCTTTTAGGTGAAAGAACTTTGAAAATCTGGCCAAATTCTTGTTTGCATCTCCTTAGGTGCCTAAACCCATCAGTTCCCTTTTTTTATGATGCAAGTCAAGAGTTTTAGTCTTAACTTGGGTTCACATTTGCACACTGCATCAATGCAATGGTAGAGACTTGTGTCTTCAGGTTTCAAGTTGTTCATCTGCAAATACACTGTGTTCTTGGCATTGTTCCAAGGGATGATGAATCAGCTATCTATGCTGGATACCCATTCTAGTTGCCTGCTGGGATATACTCAGAATCACAGAATATTTGGGGCTGGAAGAGATCTCTGGAGCTCATATAGTCCAACCCCCCTGCTCAAGCAGGGTCCCCTAGAGAAGGTTGCCCAGGACCATGTCAAGTTGGGTTTTGAGTATCTACAAGGATGGCGACTCCACAACACCTCCGGGATGCCTGTTCCAATGTGCAACCACCCTCACAGTGAACAAGTGTTTTCTTGTGTCCGAGTGGAATTTCCTGTGTTTCCATTTGTGCCCATTGCCTCTCGTCCTGTCACTGGGCACCACTGAGAAGACTCTGGCCCCACCTTCTTCACCCCTTCCCATCAGATATCCATGCACATTGATAAGATCTGCCTTGAGCCTCCCCTTCTCCAGGCTAAACGCCCTCAGCTCTCTCAGCCTCTCCTCATATGACAGCTGCTCCAGACCCTTAATCATCTTCATAGCCCTTCACTGGACTTGCTCCAGTAAATCCATGTCTTTTTATTTCTGGGGAGCCCAGTACTTGAGATGTGGCCTAACCATTCCTGAATAGAGGGGAAAGATCACCTCCCTTGACCTGCTGGCAACACTCATCCTAATGCAGCCCTTTGGCCGCCTTTGCCGCAAGGGCACATTTCTGGCCCATGTTCAACTTGTTACAGGATACCAGCTCATTCAGTACTTGCTGAACATGAAGCCAGAGTTTTTATAGTGGAAGCAAAGCAACTCCCCGGCCTTTTCAATACAATAAGCCTGTTAGGAATCATGACAAATACCATTATCTTGAGACAGTATAGGCATATGGAGTGAAATGTAATTACCAGGCAGGGTCTTTATGAAGAAAATCATGTTTAGCCACAGTATTACAGTCATCTTTCCTGAATCAGTTTACGAATTGTCATAAGAGCTCTGCAGTGACTTGATCCAAGTGGGGCTTCTGGCTGGCTTTACAGATGGAACCAGTTCCCATTTCCTCCTCTGGTAAGAACCCCCACTAATTACCAGCATGGGCTTTTAGAAAAACCACTCATGTAATGAGGCTTCTAGAAATTGATAGTCTTGAAGATGTTCAAGAACATCTGGCTTTACTGGATATTAGTGGACCTGTGAGGAACACAGAGTATGTTGTATTTTGCCAGCGTACACCTGGTGAAATTGGAGTCTGTGTTCAACAGCATCTTCAGAAAAAGGGAGGTAAGGCTCTCATCTTCAAAAACTCAGCTTCAAAAAGGGGTGCTCCAACAGATCAACTTAATAGTTTTGTCTTTATATAACTGAAAGTTATCCCACTCAGTATTTGCAGCTTTCTCAATGCTGGCAATGTGTCACCTAATAAAACAGCAGCCAGGTTTTGTTTGAGCTCACAAAAGTTTATAAATGCTGTGTGGTTCAGTGCAGTAATAAAAACCAGTCTCTTCAGGCTTCGGCAAGTCCATTTGCAAATAGAGTGTATTCTGGGCACTTTTTCTGGATATGGTAAATCACCATCTGGCAAAGGTAGCATACTTTTTAACATCTCCTGCCAGAAAACTAATGGTTGCAGCCCATTAAAACCCTGTCTTGGGAGTCCAAGCTAGCTCAACCAGTAGACTCCAAAGCTAGATCCAGATGCTTTACAGGAAATCTCGAGTGAATCTCCTGGCTTTTGAATATCACCTCCACTTTGAAAACATTTTGCCTGAGACTGAAAGCCTGATGGGTAAAGAAGGAAAAAAATAAATTGCTGGGTAACTCTCCGTTAATGACCTGAGTCTGCAAAAATTGTAGCAATTAAATTACCCCTGAAAACTGACATAAGGAGAATAATTCTCAGAAGGATTATGTTAGTCCTTATTTTTCAAGAGGAGTTGCATATGGGATATAGATGGTAAGTGCAAAGAAATCAGGAGCTGAAGCTTTTCCCTCCAAACACTGCAAGGTAATGGCTGCATTTTCTCTTCTCTGCTCACACAGGCTTTGTCTACAATGTTTTGTACACAGGTATGATCTTGAGCTGCCCACCCTGAACTGGCTGGCTGAAAGCCCTCCCTAAACCATAACCCCCCAGACCTCATTAACTCAGACACTATTTGCTTGGGTTAACCACAGGAACGTTAACTACTTGATATCCACTTGGCTTCAAGCGCAGCTGAAGTGTGCCAAAGTTCTCCTGTGTGCTAAAGATAACCTTGACATGTCTATGAGGTGATAAAATGGCAATCCCAGGTGACTTTGAGTTTCACCCTTGATGTAAGGCAGGCTAAATCATTTAGGAAGACTAGCTTTGGTGGCAAAGAGCTCTGAAATGCTCTGGCAATGACTGAGAATTTAACAAAGCTGTGAGCATCTATGTATTGATAGAATAATATAATTAAAGTATTTTTTTAAGAGAACTTGAAACAATCAGGGTCCAACGGGACAGACATACCTAGTTCTCCTAGGTTTCTTTGAAAATCCCAGCCCTAACTTTTGGTCTTCTTTGTACATTTCTATAGTGGCAAAAATACATTGTCCTCTGCTGTGTGAGGCCTGAATTAGAAGCTATCAGCGGCTGCATGAGTCTTTTACTGAAGTGTAAGGCTGCATGTGCAGAACAGCCTTTTCACATTGGATGTTTGATGTAAAATTGATAGAGTATATCAAAAATCTTTTGCAAGAAAAGCATTCAACATTTTTTTCCCTACAGTAAGCTAATCTGTTTCAGAGTCAGGAATTGAAAAAGACTTCCAAAGCTTGAGTATATATTCTTTTCACTGAAACTACTAAAATGTCTCAGTCCTTCCAGACCAACGTTTTTAGTGTTCCTCAGCCAATATCTTCAATGCTTGGATATTTCTCTAATTGTCAGAAAATATGGATTTCCTATAGGAAACTTTTTCTCCAGTGAACTAAACAAATAACTGAGTGAGTAACCAGGAAACTCAATTTTAAGGTATGTTACTTGCTTTGACTTGCCTTTTAGCTTTTATGACCTGCTTTTTTTGCACTTTTACACAGTTCAGTGGGAACTGGACGTGTCCTAGGGTTCGGTTTAGTCACAAAGTAAACAGCATTTTCATATTAGGTTTTATAATAGAGGGAGTGCAAGGTCTAGAAATTGTGCATTAGCTAAATTTGGGGATCACGAAAATGAAAGTGCTAACTGATGTAACAAAGATCAATAATGTTGTCCTCCTTTGTGTAAGGTTCCTCGGTGATAAGAAGCCCCAAGGCAGGGCTTGCTTAGCTCAGATTGCTCAGATCTTTGTTCTGTTGAATTTTGAATATCTGCAAGGGAGTTCTCCCAACCTCTCTGGGCACCTATTGTGTTTGAGCAGCCCCATGGCATTTTTTCTCCCTAGTATCTATTTGAGGTTTTCTTTGGGAAGAATTTGGGTTTGTCTTGTCCACATCATCCCCTTTGTAGCTGAAGACAGCAGAAAAATCTCCTCTTCATTGTCTTTTCCTAAGACTGAAAAAACCCATTTCTGTTGTGCATCTTCTGCTCCAGCCCATGAATGATTTTTATGACCTCTGCTAGATTCACTCTAATATGTCAACACCTTTTTTGTACTCGGAGCCCCAGCTGGGAATAGTACTCCAGCTGCACCTAAATCAGTTGATCTAATAGGTGTCATGGGGGAAAAAGCAATACTTTCCTTTTTTATAAGACAGTGATCTAGGTGCCAGACTTCCTCATAGGATTTAAATAGATGTTCCTTCTCCACAGGAGAGTATATAGGTCATTTGCTCCCTTGGCTTCATTTAGTTTATGCCAGCATTGGCAGTCTTGTCCTGCAGTAAGCTAACTCTTTCCTTTCCAGAGGAAGGATGGACAGAGCTGACAACAGCTTGCTCTGGCCAGTACAGGTGCAGAATACACTAGGTTGTCCTCCATACAAGTATAGTTGCACTGTTTCCAAGGGTACCCATCCTTGGCATGATGCTACAGAAGCACCACTCTGGCCAGCTAGGACACAGCCTTTTATTTCGCATGTATTGACCTGATATAAAGTCTCAGATCAGACATAGGTATGGTCACCAGACCAGCAAAAGAGGCTGGTCCTGAGTCATGCAGATGAGACAAGCCAGGTAGGTGGCTAAGGGATCCAGGATATCTCCCCTGCATATTCCACAAAACTGAAGAGTTCAAGTTATCCATTAAAAGCTGCCTGGTTTCCTGGATTTGACTAAATGGGGCCTAGATGATGGAGTGATTGACATTTTAGTCATTTAGTGTGGGCATTTCCACACCAGTTTTGTTTTCACTGGTGTAGAGAGGTATGAAATACTTTAGCATTGAAGCATCACACACACCCTGAATCTCATCACACTTGAGATGAGGCTTTTGTTGTCCTGTAGTCCTACTGATGGGCTTTAGCAAAATAAAGCTATCTTTATCTTGTTTATGTATTACTGTAACAGCCAATGTTGTTCCCTTTGCTAACTGCATATTTGTAGATCCTTCTCTTTGCTCATGGCAAGGTGCAGGATTTTTATTCTGCCAGTGCCCTCTGGGCCAACCAAGGACTACTCAGAGAACACTTTTCCCTTGTGTTACACTGAAACCCATAGATCAGAGTCCCAGTTTGCATCACGTGAATAAGAGCAAATGACATGCTGTAGAATATAATGCAAAAAGTTTATGGGTGTTTATCAAGAAATCAGCATAAAACAAAAAGCGAGCAACCCTATCCTACCCCCATTTACATCATGGTTGAGGAATGATTAAAAAAAAAAGCATTTTTAAAGTCTTCGAATTTTCCATATAAATGTCTCACCTTCTGGATCGGTTAAAGACAGTTTAGGGTCTAAAGGCTCAAAATGCCTGAGGCTAATTAAAGAGACCTTTGCTGTGCACCCTTTGGCAGAGTATTGTTCTGGAGCCAGACATACCTCAGACAGTATCTGAAAAAGCTTGCATGCTTCTGCCCAGGAAGTGGTTAACATGTTCTGTCAGAAGTGCTGGGGGGGGATTGCTTTTCATAGTGTAACTTAATCATAACTCTTAACCACAGTGTCCTGCTTCAAGTTGGTAGGCAGCATGCAACCGTGAGAGAAAATTGAGCTGGGGAATGTGTAGGTTTGGATGTTTTTGAGTACCATCCAAGTTGCTATGTTATCACCCTCTCAAACCACCCCACAGTATTTCCTCTTGTTCCCTTCCCAGTATCAGTGAGTGGAAAATAAACAGTATGTTCTCTCCTCTTGTTAGATCTGTGGTCTTCCTCGTGCTTATATCAGCCCATCTCTTAACTGGTTTATCTCTGGACTCATCTGTTTTTTTTGCTGTAGTTCACAGTTTTGAGCTTGGGTAATTTGCAAAAGATGAATAATTAAAATGTATTCAAATGAGTGGAGCCAGAAATCATCACTCCTGAATTCTTTCATATGTGCTAAAGAAACTCTTCTGTTCCTTGTGCAAAGCCAAAGAGTACTAATTCAGCCAAGGGGAAAATCTAGCTGCAGTAGCTGGATTTCTAGATCTCAGTGTTCATGGTATAGGACAGATGGATTTCCACAGTTGACACCCAAATTTCAGAAGAAAATGCACAGCACAAACCACACAATCCTTTGGCATAATGAAACTTTATTTTGGTAACTAATACAGAAACCAAAAACATAGGTAGCATATACTTAACCAAAAAGATACATTTTTCTACTGAAAAGATGCAAATCAGAATGTTACTACAGCTCTGGCTGAACTGAGTCACCTTGGGGCCAGCTGAGATCTGTTCATCTACGTTAGAAAATTACAACTGCTAAAACCACATTAAAAATTAAACCTGTAAAATGTTGCTGCTGTGCTTAAGCAGTAAAGCATCACTTTGGCAAAGAATAATGTAATATGAGGAAAGATTTTAAAGCATAATGACTTTAAATGATGGATAGAGAAGTCAGGAGATGTAACTCTTTCTGCCTAGCAGAGGGATGAGAAAAAAATGCATCCTGTTGTGCACTGAGGATAACAAATAACAAAAACGGTTCTTAAAATTACAGCAAATAACTAAGCAGGACAACAGTTCAACAGCACAAAATGTCTAAGACGACTTTCAGAGATCATTAAATGAGAAGCAATGTGATGAAGTGAAGGCCCTGACTGATATATAGGGCCTGGGGTTTCTGTGGTGCTTTAGATGTATGTTATTGACAAAGTTGACCTGTGCAGTCAAAACTGTTGCTGGCCTGTGTTCTCTTCTGCTTTTCTTCATCCCACTCTTGCCTCACTTCCTCAATACCTAGAAGAACAATGTTTCTTTCAAATTCTTGTCTGCATTTAACACAGTTGGGTCTATGAGCCTCTGTCTCATTACCTCCCTTCATTCAGGAGGAGTTGAATCATTCTTTGTGCTTCTTCAGGTACCTTAGCTTAAATATTCCCCCTACTCCTCTCCCCTTCCTTTTTTCCCATATTTGGGCCTTGGGCTGCTGTGATTTGATTGTGTTGTGATTTTCATTTTTATTTATCCTGATTTTTCTCCAAGTTTTGTTCTCTGACATTTAAAACAGCCAAAGGCAGATTTCTTAGCCACTTCTGATAAAATCTGAGGTGTTCTGGACTCAGCTGGTGCACAGGCAGCCTGGGGAATAGCCTCCAGTGAGTTACTCCATGGTAACATTTACAAGTTCAGAGGAAAGAGGGAGGGGAGCTGCTGTCACTACAGGTAGGCTTACAAAGTATGCAAAGCTAAGTTGTCACTTTGTGTACTTTCCTCCCATGTTTCCAGGGAATGAGCGATGTGTTTACTACCTCAGAAAAGAAATAACTTGATATTCATGAGCATATTAAAGGCTATGCTTTTTGCCACAGGGCTTTCAAAGCCATGGGCAGGATGTTTACTTTCTCCATTTCAATATCTGTTTTAGCAAGAAAGAAAAGATGGGAGAGACTGTGGCAGGGGAAAAAAAGAAAAAGAAAAGAAAAAAAAAGAGAGACATAGCTGCAGGAAGGGAAGCAGTGATAAAGGAAAAGGGGATAGGAAAATGAGCCAAGTGCAGAGAAGATGTCTTCTGACAGAGGATTTTACTTCCTGTTGCTTGTTTAGTGTCACAGTTAGTGTTCCATAAATATCTGCAATTTGACACTTCCTGGCACTACTCCGATAAAACACATTTTCATGCATTTTTATTGAATCCCCAGCACAATAATGTAACTTCACTGTCTCTTTAGCTAACTAACCTTCTCAAGAGGAATCTGTAATGTTGCAAGCATTCATTGTTATTAGTTCTTCAACCTTCTCTTCTGTAGTGTGATAAAGAAAGATACTATAAATTATATTCTATTTTTTTAAGCAGTGTCCGAGTAGTGTCAGCAGTGTCTGAGAATCAGATGGTAGCTCATTAATTTTGAGATTAATTTGAGGAGAGAAGAAAAGCTTTCCATATGAAATTGTAGTGAACAAAAAAATTCCTGAGACATTTTTTTCCCAGCCTTTTTGAATGATTTGTATCATGGAAAAGTGTCCTCCAATAGAAATGAACAGATATTTTGGGCAAAAGCACTGCTTTTCCTTTTATTTCTTTTTGCTTTCATAAAAGTTATTTCAGGCTGTCTTCCACCAGGAATACATACTTAAGCTTCCTGATTCCCTGTCTTATGTAAGGATAAGTTCACAAAGGTGTCCTTTTTTAGACAATAATAATAAAAAAGAACACTTAAACAGTGAGTTTATGCCATCTACATTAATTGCTTTAAATATCCCTTGACTTTACCTACTTCAGCACTTAAATATATTTCTGAGAGTGTCTTCTCATTCCTTCTGGGTGACCAAGGGGGTGCTTCTTAGCAGAAGCAAGGATAAAAATTGCAAAATGCTTCTCCTAGAAATAGGTTGTGTTTGGACCACAACACTGTACTTAGTGGTATTTTGTTGGCTCTTGTATCCTGCCTTTTGTTAGCCTTTGTATCCTGTCTTGTAGATCACATCTGTACCTGGGTCCACCTCAACGATTTTAATAGTACTGTACATCCTCTGAGTGTTACAACAGAGGCCTTCATTTCATGTACTACCCTACCATCAGACACATGAAGGCTGATGAGATAGAAATTCCTTGACAAAAAAGTCACATTCACTTTGTTGGTATTTTGTTTTGCTTTTCTTGATTTAATTTCAATGACTTCCGGGGAAGAATCTTCTTGACTCTCTGTAAAAGAAGAAGCATTTGGGAATGATTTTGATCTTTTGCTTGCTTTCTTAAGAGCTGTCACATATAGTTCTGATACAGTCCAGTCATGACTGTTCCTTGGGAAATTTTGTCTTTCTTTCCTGCTCCATAGTAGCCTTTAAACCCTTTGGCTCCTAAAATGTTTTTTTTTTCTTTTTCCCAAACATCATGCCCATATATGGGGATTATTTCTTTTGTAAGTGTGGGACCTTCAGATGAGGAACTTTTAAGGATACAACACTATCCCAATGAGTGGAATTTCTTGTAGAAATAAACTAAAGCAGTTCTGCTAAAGTAGAGAAAAAGGTTGATTCTTTTATTAACAAAAGCTCAGCTTCAAAAGCGGGTCTTTTTCCCCCCTTTGAAAGTCTTCTGAATCCTTTTGTGTGGGGCCTGACCCAGGCATGTTAACATGGTCTTCAGTAAGGAGTAAATAGCATTATGGCACTCTGGAAAGGTATTTAATTAATGAGCCCATCTTGCAGCATACTTCTCAATCTCCCAAAATTGGAACACTTGGTATCTCAAAACCCAGTCAGAAGGTTTTAATGCCAATTCAGATGTCCTGTGTATCCTAATTGCCCTCTAGCTACCACTTCAGAAAGCCAGCTGTCTCTTCCATGTCTTGGGTCAAATCTGTCAGCCCTGGGAGCAGCTGAATCACTTTAGGGTATCCCTGCTTTTAGACTGAATCTTATTCCCATCATAAATGTGATAAGTAGGAAAGAAAGGACAAAATGAAGTTTCTGGAATTTTTATCTCCATTTCTCCAGAATTTCCTGATATGCTTAAAAAACTTATCCACCATCTCCCCCACTATATGTTTCCCACAGTGTAAAACATTTCAATACCATCTACAAGTACTGAGAAAAATAGTAGAAATGGTACTTCATTCAGAAAAAAAAGTCTCAAGCATGTTCCAAAAAGTAGGATCTTTGCTGTCCAAGCACTTCTAGTGTGTGAGAGAGAGTCTTTGAGAGTCCAAACTGTAATGCAGAATTTGTAGACTATATTTATTTTAAGAGGAAAAATCCACAAGCTTTGACATCCAGGGGCTAAAATTCCAACTTTTATTTTCATGTTAATATGCCAGTCATGTTAACTGCAGTCATGGTTCATGAGGATTAAAGTGTTAGCAAACATATGTGTTTGAAAAGCCTGCCTCAGAGCTGAAGTTTTGGAAGGAATCTAAAGGATGAAAAAGGCAAATTTTCATGGAGATTCCATTTTTTAAATGTCTTGGGCACTTTTCACAAGCATTCCTCTGAAATTTTCAGACACATTTCTCATTTTCTGAATTTAGGAGTTTAATTCCCAGTTCTTACTAGAAGGTTTGAATTCCAAAATACATGTCAGCTTCTAATGGCTGAATTTCAACTATACAACAGCATCCTTTTCTGGGGGTTCTTACAAGAGATACAATGACAAGTAACAAAAAAAAGATTGCTTAAACTTGGAGGGGCTGCCCTTTTGACAAACATCTGTTCTCCTGGAATAGTTCAGCATCCATCTGCCCACATGAGTTTTGCAAACAAAATACCTTTATCCTCAGGTGACAAGTGGAGAAACTAGGGCCCCACTGCAGTCAGTGTTAGAATAAGGTGAGTAACATGAGTTATAATAAAAATTCTGCAGAGTTCATCTAATCTGTCTCCTTGCCAAAAGGGTTGGACTTATCCCAGATTTAAAAAGGGCTTGAAGGATTTACATTTCTGATTCAAGAGGATCCTGTTGCACAAGGCAGGTATGCAGATTTTCAGTTATGCATGGTAACCCTGTTACTCTCTGCTGTAGAGAACCCCCAGTTGCAATGCTCTGTTCTTCACAGGACAACTTTAAGTGTCCTGCTCAGGGAACTGGGACCCTATGCCTTTTTCCTCCCATTACTTGGATGTCTGAAACAACTGAGAAACTGAGGTGCTGCCATAACATCATGGGATGGTTCAACTATCACAAACTGGTATAACTCCACAGTTGGCAAAAAAGACTTACATCAGTTGGATACCATATAGGAATCAAATCTTAACTGATTTTTTAGCACTATATCAACTTATTCCAAACTCTGGATATTTCAGTGAAAGTAAGCAATCAGAGACTTCTCACTATAAAATTTCTTTTAACACTTCTGGATAATATTGCTTATAAACTACTCTCATTTTTATCCCTCAGAGAATAGATATTTTAAAGGATTTAAATGATAAACAGGAAATTTAGTTCTTTTCAAAATGTCTATGCAAGTCTTTGAAAGAGTAGTTAATAATATATGACACTGGAATCTTATTAAGATATCAAATAAATGGATAGATTTGAGACCCAGCAAACTGACTGCCAGGAGTAGCCCCGTGGAGTCCAAATTTTATGCTAGTTCTTGAGAAGGAAGTTATTATGGGGTTTTTTTTTGTTTGTTTTTTGTTTGTTTTTTTACATTTAAGATCCTTATCTAGGTGCCAAAGGTTATACATTGATGCCTGAATTCTAGTCTGTGACTTCATGGCAGTGAGGAGATGGGATGCACAGCTTTCAGGAAAAACAATACAGAAAAAGATTAACACAAAAATACTTGCATGTCTCATGATCAGCTGAGATCCTTTCACAAAACCAAGAGCAACAGGAGCACACAGTAAAAATTTGTAGAGCAAAAAGTCTATTTTGCTACTTCTCCCATGTACTGTCCCTTTTCAGGTGCTACAGCCTGGCTTTGCCAGAGGCCCTAAACCCCATGCACCCCTTATTTGAAAAGAGCTTTAAAGGCTTTTCATGCTTCTGGTCTCTGGTATTTCAGGGGTTTATTTTTCAGGGGTTGTTCCACCCTCCAACTTTTTCTTCTTATCTTTGGAGTGATTTCCATTGGACATGCCTATCCCAGACACTAGCTGGGAATTAGCTCTGTCCTAGGCATCCAGGCAGTATGGCACTGTCTTGTGGGGGTTTTCCACTCCTGCGAAATGAGTCAGCTGCCCCAAGTGCCCTCACCCCTACACAATAGCAAGGGAATGGCAGGAGGAATTCTCCTGGCCAACTCAAGCCGAGGAAAAATGGACCAATCTGCTTACAAACTGGACATCTGTGATATTCATGGAGAACCATCCCAGCCTAAGGCAGGTGTTGAAAATGAGTTTGGAAAAATCATGTCCCTGAAGACCTCTGTAAATTGTAAAGTTGTTCCTGTAAGATGATTCTTGTGCATGTCTCCACTATAGCTCTGTTTCCATCTTGTTCTTTTTCAGCTCTGGTAATTTCTGAAAACACCAGCCATAGTAAAGCTATGGAAAGTGATGCAGAAATGAATCACACCTACTGTAGTTTTGGAACTGATATTGGGAGTCCTGGAAGGGGGCAGATACAGGAGGTAACGTCTACCATGATTAGAATATAGAACTTGAGTTCATTCACTGACTATAAGGAGATTCTTGAGTTAAATATTTTCCATGTACAAGCTGCTTGTCTCTTCGTAGACTCAGGGGAGACGAAGTTCAGTGAGGAGGATCCAATGTTACTGGGTTTCTGGAGATGACCCTCTGCATAGCCACAAAGAAGAAAGGGAGCCCAGAATGCAGTTATACAGGTAAAGTCAGGTGGAAATAACGGGACCAAAGGTTCAAACACTATAGATATTTCCCAGTCCAACTCTTCTGAAGAAAACTTTTCTCCACAGCTCTCTGTTTTTTTATATCTGGTGATATATTTACACAGGAGGTAGGCTATGTCTTGGGAATCAAGGAGGAGTTTAAATAGAAATACAGCCTTCCTGCATCTCCATTCTATTTCCTGATTACAAAAGGAGTTTCACAATTCTCTGCAGAGGAAAGGGCTGGGAAATGATGAGTTAGTCACCTATCTGCTCCCTTTTTTCTTTTCTCTCTCTCTTTCCCCCCTCCCTCACCAGGACTGAGAAATAGCTTACACATCTGTGAATTTCACAAAGTTCAAGAAAGATCCATGCAAAATGAAGTATAGCACAGGATGAGGTGGTGTAAAGTGAAGTGGTGACCAACACTGGGCAGAAAAAAATAAATACGTGAGGAGAATTCTTCTTCTGAAAATACCCCACATAGCTCTCATTTTCCAAACTGAGTAAGACCAAAGACATCCCTGCTGTCTTTCTCTCTGGTTCCTCCATGCCATGGAATTTGCAGCACCCTTAGGCTCTCAGGTAATGCCTACTTCAATGGAGCTCCCTGGCTATGGTGGATGGGAGATAATTGTGAAAGAGGATTGACTGCAGGCAACCTGAGCATTATAGATGAATGCTCATTTTTCACAGCAGGAGCAGCTGTGCTTCTTGGACTAACCTACCCATTGTTCTTCCCAGCAGCTGGATACAAAAATCATTGCTTTGTTGTAATTCTGCAAAGTATGGCATCTTCTCCTGAAGCATTCCTGGAAAATTTGGCTTCTTTAAACAAACCTCCTTTCCTTGTGAAATGTGTGTAATGGTACCATCAGAAAAGTGAGCCATCTTCAGCACATAAGCACTGGTCAGGACAACAGCAACAACGAGAGATAGTACCTGCAGGTAAGAGGGAGGAGTTAGGAGAGAATTCATGTCCTTTACAAGCCAGTGGTCCAAAAGAGATATAATGTGGCTGTAGCAGACTATGACTTTCTCTCTGTAAGAGGGACATTTGTACATACAGCATCCATAAAAATAGAGACTTGTTTATTTATTTATTTATTTTTAATAACTGCAGTAATCATCCTGGAGACCCCTAAGATTAACTTATAAATTTCTAAAATATGACTTGGAAATGCCCAGGAATGCTTTAATACTGATTGTTGTTGTTGTTGTTGTTGCTTGCTTGCTTGTACAGAGGAACAGGCTCTGGGGAGAATTAGATGAATCACGTTAATTAAGACTGTAATAAATGTACACATATGATACTGGGCAGTTTTTTCCTGTAATAATTGCACAGGAGTGCACAGCATTAATGTGGGGTATGGAGTTATCTGAATAAATGATGCTGCCAGAAAAGATGTGGAGTAAATTCCTTCCTAGCTGTCTCTATCTCTATAAAGGTGGCATGTCACATGAGAGGATTCATTCCTTTCTTGTTTATTCCCTGGCTTTGCTGCTGGGATCTCACAAAAGAGTTGGGGACTATGTAACTCAAATGGACATTTCCCTTTGAATCAGTCAGCTCAGGCTATTTTATAGCCACATGAGGTCTCGTCAGAGGAGTACTGTTACCAAGGCATGTTGATCCAATCCCTTTCCTTTAGCAAAGAAGTGATGCTGAAGGCAGTCATAACAGGAAAAGCTTGGCCATTTAAGTGTCTTTGGTGCCTAAGCCACTGTTCTGGTGTGTTAGTGAAAAAAAAAAGGGAAAAAAAGCCATTTAACAGGGCTGGGAATTTGGATTCAGCTTGCAACCATCAATGGAGAGGTTCCACACCCTGGATAATAGTCCTGTTCTCCCGTCATGGTTGTTATAGAGTAAATAAGAGAAGATTTCTTCCTGTGTTTCACATTTGTCAACTCCTCTGACATTCAGTACTACCTATGGCCCCTTTCCTCTCCCTTGTTTCCTCCAATCTCATTTAACTACTTTAGGAGTCTAATTTGAAGGGAGTGACTAGAGATGTGGAGCAGAGGGACAGCTGAAAGAAGAGAGGTTTTCAGTACAAATAGGGTAAATCCCGCAGAAAGGTTTTTCCATGGATAGCAGGTTGAGCCATGATTTTTAAGATATCCTCCCAGGTCTTTTTCAAAGGCACCTATGTAGGAGTTCATGCTGTATGCCAGTCAGATACTGGGCTAGTGATAGCTCTCCAAAGGAGAACACAGCTCTGTTTCCAAAAGCGTAGGACCAACACACCAAAAAAAAAGGGTTTTTTTAGCCTTGACGTTACAGACATAGCTTCTGCAGTCATTAATTTCTCTTTTTGCTGCTAATAAACAACAGTCTCTCCCTCTCTGAGCCCAGACCAAGGGCAGGACATTCTTACCAAAACCTACAGATCCAGTGGCACTTGCTATGTCCGCAGATATTCCTGTGGGTTTCGAGGGACCATTCCAGCATGAAAACTGATCATCTGTATCCCATGCTTTTTATTTACCAACCCCACTAACTGCTCCTGGTGCGGAGGCTGATCCAAGATCCCCTGACATACAAAGTGACCTTCAGCTCCTAGCTCCCATGGGGATACTCGCCTACCCATCTGGTGTTCAGTGAAGGCAGTGTTCTGGTTTCTTTTATCCAAACATGGGTATCTAGTGATATTTGGTGCCCCCTAGGCTTTGTCTGATGCTTGGTGTGGGTTTCCTAGAAGTCCAACATCACAGTCATGCCTCATACTCCTTTCCTGGATATCCACAAGTATCTAAAAATCCCACCGTTGATTTATATGTGGGCCCTGCAGCCCATCTGAAACATTTGCTTGCAACTGGAACTGGGTTTAGGATTTCCATCTCCTGCAGAGTATGATAGGGTAGATAATCCCCAAGCGCATATGAGCACTCCTTCCCCATGGGCTAGGAGTGCTCTGAATCATATCATAGGTGACTGTGTGTTGCTCTTCACCTCCCCTGATGGGGCATTTCCCTCTGTCCCAACCTTTTTCTCTTGCTCTAGATCCACCACATGCTCCTGTGCTTCTCCTAGGAGAGTATGTCACCTAAGGTGCTTAGCTCCTGGGCTGGGAAAGGTACCAAGATAATGAGCTTTTAACAATCATTGTAACAGAGCTTTACAATAATTAGCACTGATGATGGCAGAGGAAAGTTACAGAGCACAATCAGATGGAGTTTGAAATATCATACAGATGTGTGTTTACACCTATGGAAGCTGACTAAGAGCTCATATCTGAGAAGAGCAACATTATCTATGTCTCTGTGGCAAGTTGCTCTTTCTTCTGCTGTTCAGTGGGTAGAAATGCCAGAAAAGACAGAACAGTGTTTTTTTGGTGGTTTTTTTTTTTTAGAAGTTTGGAGCTCTATGTTTTGTTTTGTTTTGTCCCCCCCCGCACTCCCCCATGCCCCCATTAATCTTTACTTTTGTTTGCTTCTGGACAAGGTTATTAATTAAAGAGTGCTCACGTATGATGATATTCATTGTAGAAACCTACCTACTGCTTATACTGGCTAGTCACATTAATACCTCTCCATTTCAAATTCCTCTAAGCCAATGGCTCATGAAGTGTTGAGAATCCTGGAGCTGTGGATTTACTTTGTTGAAATGCATTGATTCCTCTTCTCGCTTCTCTATTTTCGATTTTCCAGCTCCACTGGAGAAATAAAATGTCTCTTGAGCCAATCCATAACACCTTCCTGAAGAAGAAAAAGATGAGATTGACCTGCTCATTTAGTGATGAACAAAGGTAACACCAATTAAGCAGGAGTTGAAGTGACTCCTGGGGAATGGGAAATATGGAGTGAGGGAAATAATTCCCTCTTTCTATACCCTGAACTTTGAGCTTTTTGCAGTCCACCTTTCCTTTGTATCTTCTCTTCCACATGCTAAATGAGGGTCAAATTTCAGGTAGGAACATCAACTTTGACCTTTTATCCCATCTTTCTTCACTACTGCTCCCAGCAAAGCCTCCTCAGCCTTCCATCACTGTGGATCCCATATCAGGGATCTCAGTGCTAGCCAGCCACTGCTCATCCCCTGGGAATGTCTGAAAGAGGGCATTTCACTTCTGCATGGACAGAGCTAAGATTGGTAACGTGGGGTCTGAGATCAGTACTGGGGGAATGGAGCCAGTCTGAGGGCTCTGGCTGTGCTCCCAGTCCCGTAGGCAAATACCAGCCAACTGGTGTATTTAGCTGTGAGCATGAGGAGCAAATGACTGGGAGGTGTATCTCACGAAACTGGAACCAGCCTGTGCCTGTCTGTATTTTAGGTAAGAATATTAAAAGTATAGAATTATTATGATATGGAATATTTGAAGGAAGGCAACATTTTATCTTACATCTCTGAGATAACATACTTCCTGGCAGCCAGACTCTCTGAGGGCATGCATAGAGAAGGACTGAAAGAAATAAAAAAGACTGAGTTATGGAAAATTTCCCTTTTCAACTCCCTTGGTGATGGTTTCGGGAACCCATTTTCCTATTCTTAGGATGAATTCCACAGTGAATCTTTTCTTGAGGATGACGATCTGTTGGTTACATGATATACTACTTATAACTAGCTTTGTCATGGCTTTGGCTGAAATATTTTCTGCTTTTGGATAGTACCGTTGTAAGAAAATAGGAAGGCAGAGAAAGGAGAGAGCAGGATCTGCACACTCTTGATAAACTCACCAAAGTTTCTCCCAACTTCTGCTCTGTTTCTTTTTCAGCTCCAAGGCCTTGGAGAAGTACTGGCCAAGCTGACCCAGAAGGAAACTTTATGGAAATGGCTCAAGCATATTATAATATTATAATGTTAGACCGAGAAATCCTGTAGCAGAAAAGATATAGGCAATAAAATTAATCTTTGTTAGAATCTGAAGACTGGATTTATTATAGCACAGTTAAGGCCTTTTCTGAGATGTGTAGATCATGATTACAATTTGCTTATTCCAAAGGAACCACAGCAAGTGAGTTGAACATATTCTTTCCCAGTGCTGTTTTTCTTTCCCAGCTGAGCACAGGAGGAAACAGAAAGGCTAGTTTTCACTGATCATCCAACTTCTTAATGGCTAATGATAAATAGGAAACTCTATCAGGGAATGGCTCTTGTCCCCAGGGAATGAAGTTTGATTGGCAGGGGGGGACTGACTGGAGGGGAGAGGGGAATATGCATCTCCCCTGTCCCTACCCCCCCCCAAAAAAAGAGAGAGATCCTATCCACAAAGAATCACATTGAGACAGTGGTGGCAGGGAACAAAACCACAGGCAAGGGAGGAACAATGTCAAGTGGAATTTATAAGCCAGAATGTCTGGGGACAAAGAGAGAGAGGAAGAGATTGAAAAAAACATAAAGAACCACATGAACAGTTAACTCTATCACGATATATATCCTATTAAATAGGGAATTCTGTTACAGAATAAAAGTGGGGACAGGGATAAATGTAGCTGAGGTTGAACACTGGCTGGGGAGAGACAAGCTCTTATTCAGCACTAGAAGATGGTAATTTAGATCATATTATTATCCCTTTTTAACCAAGAAGTGATGTTGTGAAATGGACATTCAAGGTTGATTTTTCTGGGTTTAGCTAGGTCCTCTATCTGTCTGCAGATAATTCTATGCATTTATGTCTTTCTAAGGAGCTGTTTATTAACTTGGGGGGAAAGAAAAAAAAACAGGTACAATGATCAATACATTATTTTTATTGCATTGACATTCTGGTGACCTGAAGCGGAAGGAGCACCCTGAGACTAACTGATCCTGCAAGAAACAATGGGTATTGCAGTCCCAAAGGGTGAGAAACTTCTTGAGCAGTGCAATGAGAATGTCTGCAATCATTAAGGCCCTTGTTTCAATGGGCAGAGGTTGTGCTCGTTCAATCTCCAGAATTTATTTCTTGCTGCTGTGGGATCTGGTTGGTTAGTACAAGAGGGTCTGTTAGCAGGGTACTGGTGTTCTCTGGAGAGGGAGAATGGCTGCAGGAGCTAGCTCAAAACTCTTTGCTATGGTGGAGTTGGAAAGGCTTCCAACACATGATCTTACCTGTGGCAAATGGATCTGACTGTTAAATAATAGCTCTGCCATTTTATTTCTGATGTAGAAACTTATCAGATCAGATCTTACCAGTCATTCTGCTTTCTTTCCCTGTCTGGTTTATGGTTTGAGGATCAGATTAGTCTGTGACAGATGAAACAGAGAGACGATCTATCTGAGAAAGACCCACCTTGGACAACACTGTGCTCCAGGACTTAAACTGCTCAGCATCCATGTCACATCCTTTCAGGCAGTAACTTTTCAGTCTCATCAGTGGAGGTAAAAAAGGAAGGAGATACATGCAAACACACACATCCTCTTCCTCTATGTATCTCACCCTGTTCAATAAAGGACACTACATTTACCTGGCCACATGCAGAAGACTTTTTTTTCAGCAGAAAGCAAATGATTAGATCTGCTGCCTCTGACTTACAACAGGAAAAACACATCATCCAACTGCACCATTCATGTCAATAGTCGAACGCCGTGCTCATACTGCTGAGCCCAGGACCTGTCCCCTCACTGCTGCCTCTTCCTAACCTCCTCACTCCTGATACTTCCAGAATTATTTCCACAGAGACCCAGGGTCTATGACAAGTCAGCGTTTGATTAGACTGTGTTTTCATGTGATCAGCAGTTGCTAGGTAGTCTTGTGTCATCTAACCTTGGATGGTGTCATAGGATAGTCCTGAGAAGGTTCCCCCTCCCCCCGCCCCAGGAGCACAGAGCATGCACATGTCAACATGTACATAAAAGGAGCTGGGAGAAGCAGGGTGGGGCCTTATTTCTGCTTTTGTGAAGCACTTCCCATGTCTAGACATAGATCTAAGGCTATTTCAGATGCCAGGAAGGGAGCTGAAAGTGATTCAGGGGATGAAATATAGATATCTGCTTCCGGATCAACACACCAAAACTCAGGCCAGATAAATCTCTAGGGTATCTATAACAGGAAGTCAATGCCAAAATTAAGGCACTCACCCCCAAGTTGTTCAAGTCTAAACTGCTTTTCCAGGGAGAATAAAGGGAGAAGCCAACAGTTTCAGGAGGTGCTGCCCTCTCTGCATTAAGAGACAGATGGAGATGGAGATACTGACAGCTCCATGACTTCTGGGAGCTCACACCAGTGCCATAGGATTAAACAAAGAGGCTGTTAGTGTTTAGTAACTGGAAGGTTTGTTGGTTTGTTTGTTTGTTTGTTTTTTAATCTTAGTAGGGAGAAACAAACAAACAAGCCAAACCAAACCAAACCAAACCAAAAACACAGAGAGGACTGATGAGTTTCTCTTCTATTTTGCTTTGTGGTCCCCAACAGATCTCTTGGAAATTTAGTTGAGAAGAAGTCATCAAAAGTTTGTTTGTTTGTTTTTCTGTTTCTTTTTTTTTTTAAGCAGGGTATCAAAGGCCAGTGCTTATAAACCTCCAGTTGCATCTGAATGACTTGAGACACTTGTTTATATATTTCGGGGGGGATGGGGGATGGGATACGTTGGGTTCAGATCATTATTTATGAATAGAGAGAACAGAGATGAGGGGAGGGGTTAACCAGGGCCAGAGAAAATCTGAGTGCAAATCCAAAGGGAATTCAGAGAATTGTGATCATGAGCACACATCCAACTGATTCTGGAGGTAAATATCAGATCAGAGTTAGCCTTGTTTCTTCTCAGGCGGCGGGGGGGGGGGGGGGGGGGAGTCATACACAAATATCTTGTGCTGTGTTGATGCAATGGTTTTCCTCTCCCAGGCCTGGGGAGAGAACCTCAGTATCTTGGCTCCTAAGACCCTTATCAGCTGTAATCCAGTCAATCCCATTACCTCTCAGAGCTGGCAATTAGACCCTGACCTCAAGGTATTTTATACCCCAGCTCAATGAGCCTTTCCTCCCCTGTTAAAACCCATGTGATCTCACTTCCTTCCTAATCCCTTAAGGAGCACGTCAGCACCATTTCTTTACTCAAGATATAATTTCTCAGTGCTGATATCAATCAATTGCCCAGCAATCAGAAAGTCACTTCTAACAGAAGAAATAATCTTGTTCAACACATGTTACATGTAGCTGAAAGATAAATTCAGGGGCATGCTGAGTTTTGTATCTGGTTTTACTGGGGAGGCTTCATCAGCATATGGAATTTCTGCAGGTTCATCAAAACTGATGCCTAAATTCTTTTCAATTTTCTGCAGTTAAAACAACAGTCAGAAATCACCTGTCCTTCCTGAAACAAGCCCTTTTGATCTATTTTTGCAAATAAGCTCTTTTGCTTCCTCCTAGTAATGTAATTTTTGCTTCTAGTAGTTAATGTAGTTCATCATCTCTGAAGGCTGCTGTATCATCCATTTCTGTTCAACATCTCTGAGCATGCTGAAAATGGCACTGAGCATTCATTTAGGCACTTGAATTTCTTTTCTCAGCTTGAATCTGAATGAATCCCACTTTACTGCATCAAGGATTAGTAGCCTGAACATAGAATAAAGACACTCAAGTGTTAATAGCTGGGTTTTGAAGGAACAGGTGCCTTCAGTGCAGAATTTTCTGAAGTGGTTGGCCACTGGTTGAAGGTCTTTAGAAGATGTTAGACATATGATAGAAATGTATTCCGAGGTTGACCCACAGGTTGAATCCACAGGTGGTTGATCAACCGCAAGGTGACCACATTTGCAGGTGCAACACTTTTTTCATTGCCTAGATAGGTGGAATTTTAGGACATTTCAGGTTATAGTTTGGGTGGTTTTGGCTAGAGAACCATGTTGACTTAGTGGTCTTCACAAATTCAGTATCTGCATGTACCTGCACTAGTGGATATGTGAGTCTGTGTTCAGAAACACTGAACCAAAAGCAGAAAGCAGCAGAAACTGAGTAGTACAGATGAATAAGTGTAGCTGCGTAGTAATCCAGGGGGATAGATGGACACGAAGATGTAGGTGGATGGGTATGTATATGGATAGATGAGTGGCTGTAGAATGAAAGGCTGGTCATTAATATATAAAATTGCTAGTGATTATTGCCATACTGACAGAAAGGAAAGCTTCACCAAGCCAGATAGGGTCACTAGGAGAATAAATGGACAAGCACAGTACCTACCTCTGGATGAGGCAGACATCCATCCAGAGAGAAATAGTCACAAGGCGCATGGTATGAGAGGGCAGTATCGCATCCTGAATTTGTCATGCCCTCTCCAAAATCTATAGTGTGACTGTTGTGTAGTGGACTTTGTTTCTTGGCTTTGCTCTGTCATCTATCTTGATCTTCCATCTCATGGCTGCATAGAAATTAACCATAAACAGTATGAACATGTGGCACTGGGGAGGCGTATCCTGCCTGACTGAATGCCAAAGGGGGCAGGACTTCATGGGTCCTGAAATACAGCCTGGCCTGGTGCCCAGCTTTGTTCTCTGGGAGAGTTTTGCTCAGTATGGTGCTCTCTTTCCTTCTGCATCTGATGTGTGAGTGACTTTCTTCCTCTCCTTTTAGTAGCCTCCTCTGTCTTGCCTTCTCAAAGCTCTCAATGTCCATCTCTTGCAGCCTTCCTCCCGGTGTTCCTGTTTGATGCATTATCTGCAGGTAAGTACATTTTTACCTGTCATAAGATGTCCAACTGGAAAGTGAGCCTTCAGCAACAAGGTGGGATTGAGTTGCATCTGGTAAGATGGAGAAAAAGGGGCGTGTCTCATCATCTTTTTTCCTCTCTGAGGGTTTCCTCCCATTCTCTAAATCCTTGCTTTCTTTTCCAGACCCTTTGCCAGTCCCTACCCTCTCCACAGACCCCAGTTATGATGTATACTATGAAGGGGAGCGTGTAGCTTTGACATGCTTGGCTCCAACAAAGAAGACACTAGGTGGCTTTTGTTTCTTCAACCAAAGTGGGGACCAAATCTACTGGAGAGCACCCTATCACCACACAACTGCCTGGTTCCAACTCACAGCTACAAAAGCATCCAATGGAGAATACACTTGCATGTACTGGGTGGAGGATTCCGGACAAAAAATCTCTTCCAATAGGAGCCTTCCTCTTTCAGTTAAGGTGCAGGGTATGTTTCTCTTGTGGATATGACTTTGGTACCATCACCCCCATTCACTGCACATCTCCCATTAGACCATGAGCTTGTAGAGTGGCCCCATCATTTGGCTGCCAATCCAAAATGAAGTTGCTCTGACTGTAGTCCATGACTTCTCATAATGTCTTTACATGCTACTGGATTTTTTCCAGAAAGCAGGAATAAGGCTGCATAACAGTGACTTCAGAAATTGTGCCACTCCAAGAGGTCTTTTAACACCTATCAACCACAATGCTTTCATTGGGGTTGTAAGTGTATCATATGCCTTCCCACACAGGCTATATAAAGATACATATTTTCTGTACCTCAGTGAAGCCTGGTAAGCTGATCTGAGTTACTGTCTCTGAAACTTGTGGGACTGTTTTCTGTGGCTCATGGTTCAAGAACGGCATAGAAAAAAGAGCCAAGAATGACTTCCCCCCCAAAAAAGGTTTTTTGTGGTTAAAGGATGTATATTCATCCCAATAATGTGTGAACTAAGAATTAATATCCTTTCTATTTCCTTCATCATACATGGATTTTGTGGGGGGCTTCATCTGCCCAGGGTCTGGTGTCAATAGCTAGCAGGGTTTTTTGTTTTTTGTTTTCTTTATTTAAAAAATTTTTTTTTGCAGATGCTCCCATGGCTCCAACTTTGTCCCTAGAACCTCAGCAAGAGGTCTACATATCCGGGGACTATGTCAAGCTACTCTGCTCTGTCCCGTCATCTGCAGACTATGTTAGAGAAATCCAGTACTATGGGGACTTTGGACTTGCAATCTCTATCCCAGTATCAGACATTAAAAACTACAGCTACAACCTCAGTATCACTGGAAAGGAGGTCTCTGGGTTTTACAGTTGTGCCTATTTTGTATTTTGGTCTACACGTCCTGTTCGCTCAGAGAGGAGTCACTGGGTCCATGTCTATGTGAAAAGTGAGTTCTTAAAAACTTGCACACTAGGGGGGTCCAATAACTCCTGCTCTATCATCAGTTAATTCATCTCCATGCACTTGTCTATGAAGTCATTCATGGATCTCATCTCCATCCCCTCCTGTGATATGAACATCTACCTCTTCTTGTCTCAGTGTTTCTATCCATCACTAAATGAGTTCATTGCCATACCCCTCCATGTGTTTATCTACCAAAATAATGGGATATAATGGGAAAATCTCCATGAAAAGAGTTTCTCATCATCTTATAAGGCTTTTCTGATAAGATCACAGCTGTGATGCAGCTTTCCCGAAGGGGACATGCACCGAAGCTTTCAAAGAGGATTACTTGCTAACCAATCTCCCAAGGACCAGTACAGAAGATTAAAAGTGTATGGTAGGGTAGCCAACACAGTTTAGCTTCTTATTTGTAGGACCATACAGCTACTGGCTGATACGTTTTCAGAATCTGGAGCTCCACTGACTCTCACACCCATTCTCAAAGTTTCTGTTCTGGGAATTTGCGGTAGAAGATCTGGAGGGAGCATAACCTCATTCCCTCTGATATGTGGGTGGAATAGAAGCTATAGATGTTTTTTGGTTGTGGTAGGATTAACTTTCTCTACTGGGGAGGAGGGGAATATTGCACAATGATTAAATCACCATTGATTTCTCCTCATCCACGCAGGCCAGAAAATCAGCTGGATCCGAGAGATTGCTGTGGGTGGCTCATTCTTTACCATCAATGGCCTCATCTTTTTCTTCTCCCACTGCCTGATGAAGAGAAGAGGTAAATGCTATATTTTCATCAGGACACACTGATTCTTATAATCCTGGGACTTTATTTTCTTTTCCAAAAATGATCCACTTTTTGTTATTTCACATTCCTTTGAAAGGAAAAAAAAACAAAAAACAAAAAACAAAAAACACTTGTTCAAAGCGTTTTGGGGGGAATGTTCTGGTCAGAGAATTTGAACAGGATCTCTCTTTACCATCCTTCCTCATTTGGCCCCCAAACTTGTCTCCTTTAGAGGTCTGAGACTAAAGAAAGCAATTTCAGATGCTGTTGCTCCTTTCTTTGCAGATCTGGAGGAGGGATTCGGGATGGAATAACAATATGAAGCAGAAGAAACATCCCCAAAGGCTTTTTGCCCTATTTAGTAAAGGCAATCCATTCCCTAGGACCTTGCCTAATTCCCTCTTGCCTGTTTCAGTGTCCCCAAAAGACAACAGTGGTGAATGCTGAACTGAAATTACTTGGCCTGCTTCTCTCCTCTGTGCCTTCAAACGTCTCACATCTCTCTGATTAAATCTGGGTGTTGTATCTTTGTGGTGTGGGTTTCATCAAAAGATATCCTCCATCCTGGAGAATGTGTTCGTGTGTGTTTGTGCATGTGTGTGTGCATCTGCTCCACCACACATGTAACTCCACCATGTTATCATTAAATCCGGTTCTTACTTTCATCTGAAATTCAGACTCCTTTGTGGTACACCACTGCACCTTGGGCATTTATCTCTGAACCGTGGGACCTGCCAGAAGGGGGAGGGCACACAGGCACATCAGTTCCTTGTCCCTCTAGATGCTGGGTGTTCAGGGATAACAAATATCTGCACTGCCAAGATATGCTGGCTTGCATCTGTAGAGGACCGATTTCTTGGAGAGGGAAAAGGCGGCGGGGGGGGGGGGGGGGACTGGATCACAGAAAACATCCCTGGGATCAGATCCCTTAGGCCATAATTCATTCCCAAAGGAAGAGCAGATGGAAGAAGGGACTCCCAGCATGGGATCATTGTAGAGATCAAAACTTTCTGCTTCAGCACCAGAGGGTATAAATCATCCTGGGTAAATGGGGAAGAGCTCTGCAGCCTGCCCTCAGCATGAACAAGAAAGCTCAAAAGTGCTAACTTCCCCTCTGAACGCCAGGTTGCACCACATGCTGTGTGTCAGCCCAGCTGCTTAGGCTTGCTTGAAGCCTTGTGCACACATTAGCCCCTTCCACAACTATGCCTGCAGCAGCATAGTCCCTGAAGACAGAGCGGAACTGTGGTGAAGCAGAGAACACCTAACCAATTCCCACAGTCATGGCTGCACTGAGCTCGGGCTCTGGATGGATCTGTTCCTCAGCTGGTGTAAATCAGGCTTGCCCAAGAGGCTACCTCCCCTCCCCTTCCCGCCCCTCTCCTCTCCTCTCCAACTGATTTTCCCTCATCTGAGATGGGATTTGAGTTGGAGTAAATGGTATGGGCCCAGATCTCAAGGGTTGCCATTTCAGGACTCAGAAGGGAGCATGGGGTCTGATGGGGTAGACAAGAAGGGGAAATGAGACTCAGAAGTCCTCCTCTCTAATCTACTCTAATGGACAAACTTTTGACACTAATGAAATATCAATAATCAGTGTCCAATTTAGGGCAAGGTCTAAGGTTTTATAGATCTTTTGTAAATGGCTAATGAAACCATGACTTTTCTGTCAGGCCCTGTACCCACTCCAGTGCTCTCCTTGGAACCCTCATAACATCTACATGCTCTACATCACATAGGAATATATCATCCTCATCTCTTCCCCACTGCTAGGTTAGAATGCCTGTGGGTACCAATTCATCATCCCCAGAAGGGAACAGATCTTCATGAGGGTTTTCCTGGGCAGGCTGGAATTCACAGTTCAGAAAACAAGGCTGAGCCATATACTTGCTGATACTTGAGGGATGAATCAGGAGAAGAGGTACTCTCCAGCACCAACAACTTTGTACAGATATCAGTGATGGGTTAGTCCTTAAGAGATTGTCTGTAAGTTGTTCTATGTGATCATATTTGGAGTGAGATTTATCTCCTACAACTTTTGCTGTCGAAAGCTATCTCTGCAGGGGATGCCGGTAAGGTCCACAGAAAGGTCCCTTTCTTCCCTTCTTTGCTACCTGCTGGACACTGGGAAGATTTAGCTATGGCTAGGTCTAGCCATTAGGTCTCTTCCTAATTTTAGACTTCTAGGCATCCTGGTGCAATAAGTGTATGACAATGCTGCATGGCATAAGAAAACAATGACCTAGGTGCTGTTTTGAGGGTATTCCTAGTCTAGGAGTCTTTCAAGTTTTCTCTCTTCTAAGGTGGAGACTACTCATCTCTCCTCAATTGATAGATATTCTTTTCTGGCCACCTATTTTTTAGACAGCTGAATCCTATCCCTCATGACTGGAGCCTAAAGAGTGGATATAACTCATGGGAGCAAAGGTAGATATCAGATAGGTTGATTTAAATGAATTCTGCATGGCCGATGTTTTTAGGTTATGTGAGAAAGCCTTCAAGGTCCCTTCTGGCCCCCTCTGTCTCTTCTGCCCTGTGATCTTCTTCCTGAGGTGGTAGTGAAGGTAGATGCCCTCTCTGGGGCTTTGATGGAGAGGAACCCATCCTTGCAGTCTGCAGAGTCCTCAGAGATACCTGCAAGGAATGGTTTCACATCTGCAAAGATTGAGTCCAGATTATCCTTGGGGACATGAGGCTGAAGATCAAGCTGCTGTACAGTAGAGTTCAGGCTACATCCACCTTCTTGCTCACCATCTCATGAACCAGTCCTAGCAATACTGTGAAATTTGCTAGTTAGTAGAAGGAGGAAGTAAGGGGCAGATGGATCATATCTCTCAGAATCAGGTCACAAGTATCATTGTCACCAAGAGATGTGATGTTTTTTGGGATGGTCATATTCCCATACATGAGATTCTCTCCCCATTTAGTCTCCTTCCCCCAAGAACAAAGGAGGAAACCATAAAGACCAGGATGCATTCATCCCAACAAAAGTGGAAGACACAGCTGCATGCCCTTGCTCACCAACCAGACATCCAAGAGTGGGGAGAAAGGGCAGATGAATACCCACCAACACAGGACAACACAGCTTCACAAAGCTATCCTCTTTCTCAGCAGCCTCCCTCCTCAGCTGGGCTCCAGTATCAGTGGTGGTGGGAAACCTTTGCCTTCATCAGTGGCCTCGTCTTCCTTATCTTCTGTTCTTGCTTCTCAAGTGGAATTTTCTGCTGGATTTCAAAGGTGCCTTTTTGCTCTGACAAGGATGGGCTGTATTTCTGCAGTGAGAATGACTATGCTGGTCTTAGAGACCTGCAATTTAGTTTCAAGAGCAAGTAAGAGCTGCTTTCCAGTTTCTCATGCCCTGACTAATTCAATACATGCAACAGCAGTACACAGAGGTGAGTTCCTGTAGGACTGGGTCTCCTAGTTGTGCTAGAAGCCAAATAAGCTTCATTATATCATTATTCAAGATATATTTTCCTTGTCTCAGATTTATTTTTTCCCCAGGGTGATAGAAGGAGGTTTTCTGTATCAGGTTTTGCTAGAGGAAGTGTTCACTGTGGGTCTGGGTTCTGTCACAGCCATAGGTCTTGGGGGTTTTATGGCTAATGTGTCTTTGGTTGTACATCTTGGGAGGCTTGGGGGCAGTGATCGCTTCAGGGACACTGGTATTCTCCAGCTCTGGAGGGGAAATTGGAGACGAACAGCAATGTGTTGGAATGTCTTGCAAGGCTTTGGGCCATTACTGGAAAGAAGGAACAACAAAAGGCCAAAATATAAGTGAGAATGGAGGGAAAATACCTCTTTGACTTGCCTAGAGATGGATGAACCAAGGGAGTGAGGATCTCTTTGGAGACCAGGGAAATACTGATCTCACCTGTGTACACTTGAATAAAGCATTGACCTGGTGCAATGCGTAAACTTTGGAAAGCTAAAGAAGGCTGTGATCTCTTTCTTGTTTACAGCCAATTCAAAAAGGCAATCAATGCTTTGCATGTAGATTCTCACTGTTGAATATGGATAGAAATCAACACTTTCCAACAGCGATTCATCACACCTGTCTCTGACCTTGATTTTAGCCATGGATAAATTGTCCTTCAGATATTTTGATTTTTGCGCATAGACTGGATTTAGACAACTGATTTCTAGAAGACTAGCATTAGAAGAGATGAATCACTATCTAACAGAGAACAGACTAGCATTAGAAGAGATGAATCATATAACAGAGAACAGCCAAGGAAGAACAGCGTAAAGTGTTGCCTGGAAAGGGGAAGTTTCAGTGTACTAATGAAGTTCCCCAGGAATAGGATTTGGGAAGTAAAACTTTACATATTTCCTCCAACAGTGTCAGGAAACTCAGCAATCAGCAGATGACACTAAGGGGAAGAGATTATTCCCAACATCTACTGACATATTGAACTCAGTTGCATATGTTAGACATGTAAACACTCAAAGCACTTTAGGTGGTAAGTAGATGGACGGAGATGGGAACTAGCAGAAAAAGCATGAGATACTTTGCTCTGTATTCACTGAATACAGAAAGAGAGAAACTTCAAAAAAATTTTGGCAGAGCAAGTGAAGTTAGGGATAGGCTCCTAATCAATGCAGATGGGACTGGGACACCAGAGCAGAGGAACAGAGATCAAGCTCACCATATCCTAGTGCAAGATCCACCTTACCTGATTTTAGGTGTTCTTTTATGAGCTATTCCTTATTGGAGACCACATGATTCTTTTAGAGTGCAATCCATCTGACCAAGCAAGGACATCTCCTTTAGGCCAAGATGAATTGCATCCAGGCCAGAGACCTCTATGATTGTGTCCGCCTGAAGTTAGTAGAGGTGATACCAAACTGTGGTGAGCTTGGGAGCTCTAAATGAGCCTCTGAGTGCTGGGACTCTGGAAGCGAATCAGCGTTACAGATCACTCCTTGCCTACCTGCCTTCTTGGAAAAGAAGTTCATATGCCCTTAGTCAGCAAAGAAGAAAACCCAAAAAGCACGTGACTCACTACTGAGGCATTTTCTACTTCGAGTGGAAAGCAGAGCTAGATCCATTCTGGAAAATGGGAAGGAAGTATTACCTGTTCTGTCTCTTAATTTTCCACTGCACTTGCAAATCACCATGGAATGTGCACCAGAGTGGGGTTTCTCTCACCAAATGTAGCACTAATTGAGTTGCTGAACATAGATTTCTAACTCCATTTGAAATGCCTTAGCGTATTCTAGCTGCTCAAGAAAGATCTGGGTCCCCCATTGAGCCCTTCCTCACACCCACCAACTCTTTGTAGATGTGTTGGGTACTCTGAAGTACTCAAGTAACTCTGGACATCTATGTTCAAGCAACAGAATCTTACCCTATGTGTCACCAGAGTGTGGCCCCTTCCCATCTTTACCCTTGAGTCTGTTCCTAGACCAGGAATATCCCCTCATAAAACAAGTTATGAAGGTAGCTGGCACATATTGTCCATCAGAGGCATCAGTTTCATTTCACTGGCTGAAAAGGGCTCATGTGGAGTTAGTCTTAGTTTGGTGAAGTTAACCTAGCTTCAGGAGAAAAATGGAGTCATGATGGTCTCTGGTTGGCAGAGACTGATAAACATAAAGGGCATGAGAAGGGCTCTGTCCCCTATGTCTTTCTTTCCATTGACCAGAGAGGCAATTCAGTATCTCTAGCTGAGATCTGGGCAACCTGTGTGGGTTCAGTACTTCCTGTCCCCAAAAGGTTTAAGGTTGTCCATGTCTTTCCTCCCATAAACTATTTCTCATGGCTCCATATCCAATTAAAGAACTAAAGCAAAATGTTCCCTTGTCTTAACTGGCAGAGGAAAATTAAAGTGGTCAAATATCCCAGCTCAGTGACCAAAGGGAATGTAAGCAAAACTATTGGGCTGATGCAGCAGACCATAAAGTTTCGGGAAGATGTTATTACTATTCCTTCCTCCCTTCCTCCCTCCTTCCCACCTTCCTTCCTCCTTCCTTCCTTCCCCCCCCCCCCTTTCTCTCTTTCTCTTTCTCCTAGCAGTGAGCTGTCTGAGTGAATTCTCCTTGCTCATGTGATGGAGGGGAGGGAACACAGTCAACTGGGGTTGAACAAGAGGAAGAGTCTGTTCCCTTCGTGGACAGTAACGGAAAGAGAGGCCAGCTCATATACCAAGGAGGACTGGTTCAGCATGGAGTCCCCTTATTTTCTGCCTCTGCTTGGTGAGTGACTGTCTTGGCCCTTGTCCTTCTTCACTTAATGTGTTCTTCCATCATTTTAATAACATTCCTCTTTTCCTTTCACTATTCCTTTGTTTCTCCATTAGGTTTCTTTCCTTTTCCAGTTAGACAAATTCTATCCTTCCTCTCTTCTTCCTTTCCTTTCTCTTTATTTATATAACACTCTCTCCATCTACATAGGTGTCTCTTCTCTATATATCTCTCACCTCTTCCCCTTTCCTTTTCTTTTTGTCTCTCCTTTTTCTTCTTCCTTCTCTTACTATCTCTTTTTTTCATCTCTCAGGGATGGCAAATTTTCATTCCTTCTCTCTTCACCGTTTCTATTAAAATTCTTCCCTTCTCTCTTCTTTCTGTTCTGTCTAAATATCAGTTGTCTTACTTCCTTCCCTTCTTTCTTTTTTTCTATCTGTCTCTCTTCCCCTCTTTATTTCTCTCTCCCTTCCTTCTTTCTTTCTTTCTTCCTTTCATTCTTTCCTTCCTTCCTTCTTTCCTTCTTTCCTTCCTTCTTTCCTTCTTTCTTCTTTCTTTCTCCCTCTTTCTCTGCCTTGCCTCTGTGTATTATCAGTATTATTTTCCCTTTTTTCCTCCTATTCTCTCACTTAATTTTGATCCCTACTGATACAACTGCAAAGCAATTGTTCTACTGTTTCACTTGTATAAGCCCCATCATCCCTTTACAGCCCCCTCCATTGGCACCCATTTCCCAGTGCCTCTCCAGTTTCTGTGGCATCCCTAATACCTTCCACAGACCTTTCACTCATTTCCTTTCTGTCTTTCAGCATCTCTACAGATATTTTTCCTGTGTGGGTCACCTGCAGGTAACAATTCTGGGTTTGGGATGAGGATGTGGGGTAGCTCATTTCCTTATCCTGCTGGGACAACTGAACAACTGGGCACATAAGAACCCATTTGACATCTGTTTCCCCAAGGATTCAAGCATTTCAGGTGCTCCACCTGGTCACATCCCACCCAGATTCACTTAAGAACCACTGCTGGTGGGTGATGTGTCAAAAACACTATCCCAGTTAACAGACCATGGGCAAAATGAATTGCCTGAACCTCAGTGAGAATCTGAGTTATACAAATACATTCCATGCACCAAAACAGGGAGGGTAAATATGGACCTTCAGGAGAATGAGTCTGTCTTCTCAGTCCAGTTGTTGCCTCAGTGATCATGGGACTAAGCTTTGCTTATCAGACCAACTGGAGTAAACAGGCTGGTTTGACTGGAACAGATATCCAAAGAAAGAATCCCACATCACCTGCTTGGTTGTACTTTGGGAGGAAACCCAGGATAGTGTTTAGACCTGTACAATATGAGGTCCTAGAGAGAAACATGGGAACAACATTCTAACTGCCCCTGAGCAGCAGCAAACTATCAATGCGGAGCATGAAGATGCCCCACTGTTTACAAGGAAATTGCTGATGCCGCAATTAGGGAGGGGAACAGCTTTTTGTTGACTGTTCAGTGGCTAACCCTACTTCCCCTGCCACATCCACAATACTTTGTTCCTCTTTGACAATCAGGCTGCTCTGTGCTTTATTTTGGTGGATGTGAGTTGAAACCTAAGGGGATCTGACCGAAACCCCTCAGCCTCATCTGGTCCAGCCTTTCTCTGTGATTGTGAGTCCACTCTGCCTTCTACCTGCATTTTCTTCTGCTCCACCAAGTACCACATCTGTGTTTCTCCAGCTAGTGTGTGAATCAAGATGTAGGCAGCATATCTGAGCATCTGATTATGTCTTAGGGCGGACACAGCCTGACCCAACCCCTGCAGTGCTGACAGAACAGGACACGGGCCGAGGATGAGTCGAGAAGGACTCTTTCCTATACCATACATTAGCAGCAATACTGTTTTGGTTGCGTCCTAAAGGTCTGGCCTCAGCTAAAGGACTGTTGTTACTAGTCACAGGCAGCTGTCTTCCAGGAATGACTGATCTCATTTGGTTTCAAGCTTTAAATGTGGGGGAAAAAAGAAAATCGTTCAATTGCTTTGCATGCTATTTGGGGAAGTCATGGCATGGGCTTGTTGGACTTGGTTTGGAGCTGTTTTTTTGGTCTCTTGCACACTTTCTGAGAAAAATGGAAATTAGACTCCAAGAAAACTTCTGGTCTTCACTGTGTGCTTCTTTTTTTTTGGGGGGGGGGAGGGGGCGGGTCATAGAGGGGATGGGTAACAGGGCTGCAGTTTGTGCTGCCAGTAACAGCAATACAGCCTGGTTACTTCTGGTGAATTCATGAATCATTCAGGAAAGAGAGTCTTATTTTAGGATGGCTGCTGCAAGCTGAGCTCACCCTTTCCTCAAATACCTGAGCCAGCATGTCTGCACCCGTTGGCCACAAGGCTAGAGATATCTGCCTGCTCTGGTCCGTGATGGATGAATTTATCTTTCTATAAGTCGAATGTCTAACTTCCTTCCCAGACCTCCCTGCACCCCCCAAACTCTCTGTGAGCCCAGAGAAAATGGAATATCTCATCGGAGACACTGTTTCCTTCCAATGTGTGGCTCCCACTTCAAAGGACAAGATACAGAGCTTTCAGTTCTCAGGGACAGCTGGATGGGCTGTGGACATTCGGACCTCCAGGAAAGCCTACACCTACACCTTCAACATCACAGGGCCAAAGGATGGTGGGTCACACACATGCAGATATACTGTGATAAATCGTCTCCTTAGATCAGTCCAGTCTAAGGAAAGCAAAGCAATCATCATCAGTGTCAAAGGTAAGCTATGTATCACTCTAGATTTCTTTCTCCACCTTCCTTGACAGTTCTATGTCTTCATCACACCTTCCTCTGTCTATGGATACTTTCCTGCAAGTCTCAGACTTGCAATGACTCCTCGATATTTAATGAAGGATATTGGGAGTGGCATGCATCTCTTTTGCAACAGCTTGTTCTGAACTCACCACTCTCAATTCTCTTTAGAGCTGTATTTCAAGACCATGATTTATGTAATAGAAAAATAGATGGTTAAAACAGGGAGGAAGAACTGAACCCTAAAGTGTATCTATTTGTTCTTTCCCTTTAGACCCTCCACCCCCTCCCACACTTTCTCTGAACACTTCCAGGGGAGTTGTGAGTGAGGGCTACCCCCTCCTCTTCGTCTGCACAGCTCCTGGAAACACAGTGGAGCATAGGTTTCACTTCTACAAAGAAGGAGCTGAGGTCATCCCTGGATCTGAGGTCAAATCATCAGAGACGAGCGCTCAACTCTGCATCCCACAGAGCAGTCAGAATCACACGGGGAATTTTACTTGTGCCTACGAGGAGAAAGTAGAGGAGAGGTGGATCCTGTCCTTTGTGAGCAGTGTTGTGACTGTCTTTGTGAAAGGTAATGCCTTAGCAAAAGGGATGAGGACAATCTGCACAATAGCACAATGAGGGAGAGAACAAAGCTATTCCCTAACATGTCATCTGGGTCTCAAAAGGCCCTGTCACAGCCAAGAGGGTAGACTGAAACCAACATTTTGTCCATCTTTCCCTCCTATTGTCACTAATACGTGTTTTCCACCTGTGCAACTACTGGTTATTCCCCCCCCCCCCCTTTCCCAGAGCTATACAGTTGCCCTTTCAAAGTTTTTGTTTTTGTTTTCCCAACTTTTCTCCCCAGAGCCTCCTTTCGCTCCTGAACTGCGAGTGGATCCTTCCTCTGCTGTGGTGACTGAAGGCTACCCCTTACGTTTCACCTGCATTGCCTTCAGGGATGACTCAAGGCTGAGATTTCACTTCTACAGGGATGGGGTTGAGATTTCACCAGGACAGGGAGGCTCAGAGATCACTGCCATGAACCCTGGGAATTTCACTGAGCTCCTGTTACCGCAGACTCCAAGGAGGTTCAGTGGGAAATTCACTTGCGGATTTGAGGAGGATGTGGGCGGGACGTGGGTGCCATCACCCCAGAGCAAGGTTCTGGAGGTCACTGTGAAGGGTAAGTTTGTCTCAGGGTCTATTGTGAGTTCTGAAGACATCCAGACCTCTAGGAGACTATGTGGATATAATTATTTACACCTCCAGTTCAGGACTGGTTTTGGAAGTAGGCTCCCATAATGAATTTCCCATTGTGAAAAATAGTCATCATTTTTTATCCTTGTTTCTGTCTCTTTAACTGAGGATAATTTCAATCACCCAACTCATCCTCAGAGTCTTCTTAAGTGGCCAGCATTAGCCTTCGAAAGTCCATAGCATGATTTCCCAGGCCTTTGCTGTTTTAACTCTCCTCAGACTCCCAGGGCCAATTACATCTTACAGAGGCAGGCCTCAGTCCTCCTAACCAGCCTAAAAGTGTTTTACCTCATTCTTGAAGTGTCTGTTGGTCTCATTCCTTCCAGGTACATTTTCTCTGCTCCTCTAAGTTTGCCTTTGTCCACCCTTTGCAGCCTTCCAGCAGACAGTGTGTCCTTAAATGCACTCAGTTTGCAACACACTGAACACAGTACTATAATGATACCCCTCACCTGCCTGTGAAAGTACCTTTCTTCATCCTTTAAGGAAAGGAGCTGGGGGTACTTTTCCTTTTAACTCAGAGGTCTCAGACCACTGGGGTTTTTTTGCTAACTCCTTTTCTGTGTTTCTTCTATCAGATCCCCCTGCTCAGCCAGAGCTGATCTTGAACCCCCCCTCTGGAGAAGTGAGGGAAGGGGACCCCTTACTTATCACTTGTGTAGCCTATGGCATTAGCAGCGAATGGAAGTTTTACTTCTATAAAGACGGGACAGAACAATTCTCAGAGGCTTGCACAAGGAACCATTCTTTCTTCAGCATCCCAGCAGCTGAACCAACTGTGACAGGGCAATTCACCTGCAGGTACGAGGAGAGAGTCAGTGGGAAGTGGATCCCATCACCCCTGAGCCAAGCAATGATGGTCACCATGCAAGGTGAGTCCCTATAGCCGATCCAAGCTTTTCCCAGGCTAGATCACAACCAGAAAGAGTATAGGTACCTTCAAGTTGCATTAGAGACATATTCAGACACTCAAATGCCTAAACAGCTTTACGCTTGGTCTAGTTCCACCATAGTAATGAAAAATAAACGGTAGGGCAAAAAGTAAAGTAGGCCAGGGAATGCTGTTAGTCTTATGCTTATAGGGCAGGGTGGCCATATCTGGTTCCACTGCAGAATGGTCCCTGGCTTATTTGAGCCACGGGCCAAGACCCAAAATGTGCCTTGAAGAGTGTTACCTGCCTCATGAAAAGGAGAGCAACAACGGCTGAAAAATAAAACCCACGACATCTGAAGTGTTGTAGCATGGTTGTGAGAGAGGATGTTGGCTGGCACACTCTTCTGATGCTGTGTCTGGGCCCCGAGACTGCAGGGGTAATAGATCTTTCTTTCTTTTTTTTTTTTTGGGGGGGGGGCAACTTAGCCAAACTGTGTGCTGCCTGCATCCTCATCATCTATAGGGACCAGAGTAAGACATCATATCCAGCAACTCTGTGTTTCCTCACAGAGGGAACCATTATGGAAAAATTGAAAGTTTGGCTTTGTAGATGCATGGACTGAGGCTCTCTTGTGGATAGTTCACAGTTGCTTATCTTTCCTAATCATCTGGTAAACAGCCTCATCTCTACCCATCCCATTGGTGACTGGATGCGCAGCTGCTGCAGCTGTTATAGTCCTGGTGTTGCTGCTGGCTGTCTGTATCTGCCAGAGGAGGAGAGGTAAGTCATGAGTGCAAAGGGAAGAAAGAGGATTCAGGCTGGCTAAGATCAGAGGATACTTTTGAGAGGAAAGGAGATTGTGACACTGATGAGAAGAAAATGTGCAGTCAAGGGGCAAGTGTCCCTACTCCTAGTATGCCTTTGGTTTGTGGGTCCCTCCAAAGCATGGATCACAGTTTATTCCCAGAAGGTTGAGCATGCGGAGCATCCTCCCACAAACCCATGCTGTGCAGCATGCTCTAGTGTGATGGTGGCAGCCCAAACTGGTAATATCACCTCAACCCTAACCCTGATCCTTGGAGGGTATGATGGGGGCAACACCATATTGGCATAGGACATTTTGGGGGCCTCCTATGAGCCTTTTCAGCTGGTGACAGCCCATTTTTAGCAAACCAGGTGTTTTAACCAGAAACTCTTTCATTTCTCTCTTTGCTAGGCCGTGTTCACTGGAAGGGGCTCCACAACAAAGATGACACAAGTGCTTATCCTCTGGCCCTGGTCAGTTAAACTGGTATTTGATCTCAGGAGTGCCTGGCACATATCTTTGCTCAAAAAATGCACTCATTTTCAGCCTCTTCTCCACCTCAGTGGAGCAAAAAAGAAGACAAAAGGAAAGAAAAGGATTGTTTCTATTCTTCTTTGCTTTGAACATTGAAGCCAGAGTTCACTTTGTAAATGCCCCTGTCCAGCTGGTCAGTAAATCTCTCTTCAAGTCCACCAATGTTTCTTTCTCTCATTCCCTTCCGCCATCTTTCTCAGCCTGATAGAAATGGTAAAATTGGTCTCAGGGCACACAAAAGGGTTGGTCTTGTCCATACTGGCTTGTGGTACTACCCCATGCAGAGGACATTTGCTTTGATCCAGGAGCCTGAAGGGCAGAAGAAGCATCAGACAGAAAAACAGTGCTGTCCAAGCACTATTAGGGGAGATACTCCTCCAGTCTCTGCCAGTTAACTGTTTTAACTGGATGTTGATGCATTTTAAGTGAGCCCTTTGTAGCTCCTAAATAATTCAAGAGTAGCCCCTGTTCAGCAGCTGATGCTATCCTGGCTCTGGTATAACACAAAAGGGCATTAAGGAAGAAATTTGCCTCTTGGCAAATGTCCCTTCTTAGCCCATTTTGCAGTTGGCCACTAGACTATAGGTATGTCTAGTCATGGCACGCTTTGGTTGGTCTCAGGTATACTGGGAATTGGGGAAAAATGGAAGGGGAAGGTGCCTGATCAGCTGGGAAAGTCAAGAACAAGAATGAAGGACCTTGTCATTATTGGTTCTAATCATCACCAGTCATGAGGAAGGCATCGAAGGCAGGGGAAAGTAGAGACAGACCCCTTCTGTCCTCTGGTTTAGTGATGGATGAGATGGGCTGTGGCTCATGAGGCAAAGATGATGCTCCAAAATGATCTAGAGCATGGGAGGAGGAAAATATCACTGAAAATGTGAAAAACATGTGGACAGCCTCTGAGCAAAGTGCCTACCGAGTCAATGTGGCTGCCAAAGCCAAAACAATCCAGGCATGCCTCTGGAATGGAGGAAGGAAGGAGAGGAGGCGAGACATTGTCTCAGTCCACCACATGCCTCTGAAGACATGCAGTGTCCAGGCTGTAATTTCCTTGTCTCCAGCTGTGGTTAGTGACGTGTGCTTAATTGTGCAGCACTTCCTCTCTCTGTCCCTTGTGACCACCCAACTTGAGTCAGATGGACGGAGAGGGAAGGACAAAGTGACCAAGCAGCAAGTTACTCTCCTGGACAGTCCAGTATAGAGCACTGAGCACCAGCTGGGCCACGGTGGCATGTTAATTTCTCCCTTCATGATGCTCCTCAGTGAGTACTGATCTCCTCACCTTGCACCTTTTCTTCTTCTTCCTCTTTCATGCATCTGTCCCTCCTGTTTTCTCTTTTCTTCCCTTTTCTCTTCTCAGTTCTCTCCTTTTCCTTTGTCTTCATCCCTTCTCCTTCTGCATTCTGTTCCTCTCTACATCTTTCTTGTTCTGCCCTCATCTCTTCTTTTTCCCCTCTCTTCTGACTTCTAGTCCTTTCTTCCTCTCTTTCATTTTCCTCTCTATTCCTGTCTTTTTCTGTTCTGTTTCTTCCTCCTGCCCTGCCCCGCCCCGCCCTGCCCTCCCCCTCCTTCTCTCCCTCCCCTGCTTTACCCTTGCCTTTCTTTACCTTCCTTCCCCCTCTGTTTTATCCTCTCTCCAAACAACCCCCTTTTCCCCCCCTTCTCCACACTCATCTGTCTCCACACTGCTGTACTTAGCCCTTCTCTCTCCTATTCTCTTTCAGCCACTGTGCAGCTCCTACCCTGCCAGATGGTCCATGAGGAAGGTAACACCTCTGGGGCTCCTGAGGGGTGGGAGAGGGTGTCCTTATAGAGGGACTGAACTGCCTGGGGCACAGGACCCCAGGATCGCTAGTCCAGATCTAGATCCAGGGCTTTGGGACACACTGATGTGATCACCTGGGAAGTCCTCAGCCTCTTTTCCCTTCCAAATACCCCATGAAGAACCCACTAATGAAATTAATTGGTAGGGCAAAAAGCCTTGGTAAGCCAAAAAGCTCACTTCAGGGAAGTCCCACCTGCAGTAAACCCACTTCTGTCATGAGTGCTTCCTCTGGAAACACCTTGAGCATCAGAACGATCCTCAGTCCTCCCCTTCCCACACTGAATCCTCCCAGTTTGGATATGGGAAGATGGTATTTTTGTAGGGTCAGAAGATGTGGGTGACAGACCAAGCACTGTGGTTTCCACACAACTACTGCAGAAGAGCATCAGCAATGGGTGTAACCCTTCACCCTTTGCCTTTCCCCCCACCCTCCCATTTGATATTTTCATAAAGTGCCAATTCATGTTAGAAAACCTCACTTGAAAAGACATTTCTGTTTGTATTATGAAACTGTCTGGAGTGGGGGAAGGTTTAATTGTTTCCTTTGCCCCTTTGGGTCCCACTGTGGGATGCTCCCAGTGCATCCAGGGGACAAAGAGAGATGAAGACATTTGTCTAGCATCTTCACAGGGCTTTAAATTCAGAGGATGGCTTGACCTGGAGTGATGTGAGCTGCAAGTTTTGCTCAATGGCCCCGGAATCTATACCTAGTTGAAGAATCAATAGCAACAAGTGAAATCCTTGGAGGGGATGATTTTGGCAGTCTGCTCTGCCCTTCCTTCTCGCATCTGTATCACTACAGTACCTGAAAAGGGCCATTAACACCCCTGAGAGATGCATGGAAAGAGCCAGACAACCGCTTGCCCCTTGTTTGTTCTCAGCTTCTTTTCCTATACTGTCAGATAACAACCCAAGGCAGGGGGTGACCAGCTTTTGCTGACTCAGGTGGAGACAAAATGAGTCCCAACCTAGAGAAATTTTCACTTAATTAAATCCCCTCTACGGTTTTGTTATCTTATTCCTTGAAACAAAATCTCGTTTCCTTCTTTCCTGTGGAGTTACTCCTTGCTTCTGCTGCCTCTACCCATTTCACCTTATCTTTGCCCCCACCCCGACTGAAGCCCTGCCTGTCTTCTTCTCTATCCACCAGTGAATCCAGCTGTAGCCCCTGCTCCATCCCTCTCGGTGCTGCAGGCAAAGGAGAAGTTTTTCCTTGGAGATGCTGTTACGCTGGTGTGCACCACTCCCCCCAGCGTCACTGGGAAGCGTTTGTACCAACTTTTTGGTGAGGCTGGCTGGGCACTATCAGAGTATAGCGAGAAGAACAACTACACCCACAAGTTCACCCTCTCCAAAATGCAGCATGGAGGGCCACATTTCTGTAGCTACACCCTCCAGAAAGCCCAGAGGTTATTCAGATCCCCACCCAGTGAGAAACTGATGATCAAGATTGAGGGTGAGCAATGGGATTTCTATTTCTCTATCTCTCTCTGCTTTGTCCCTGTTAAATTCATATGCCTAAACATAGCTATCAGCTATACTCACCCAACATGACTACTCAGCTGCTAGTGATGTGAGCAATCCCATTGACTGGTAGGCCATAAGACTCATGGGCCCCAGAGATCAGTCCAATCCATACAGTTGCCCTGTAGCCTATAAGATGTCTGGGTGGATTATCTATCTGGCTGGGATAAGCATGAGGTAGAAGGCGGCTGCCAGCTAGTCAAACTGGCTAGGACCACTTTTTCCATCATGGTAGGAAGGTTACAATCTCAAGCTTTGCTGCATTCAGTGGAAAAACAAACACTTGGAGATCCATCTTTGTTGTCTTTATTGCTACATCCTCATTCTTTCTTCCCCTTCCTTGTTCAGATCCTCTTCCCCAACCACTGCTGATGGTGGAGTCCCCACTCAGAGAGGTGATGAGAGGAGATCTCCTAAGGATCATCTGCAAGGCCCCTGGAAATGCCACTGAGCGAAGGTTTCACTTCTACAGGGATGGGAGAGAGTTCCCCCACAGGAAGGCAGGCTCTGAGAACAATGCATCTGAGAGAGAGGACATTTTGAATAATGGCATGGTCCTCCGCTTTCTGCATGCTAGTCCCCAACACAGTGGAAACTTTACCTGCAAGTATGAGGAAAAGATGCATGGGAGGTGGATCCCCTCCCTCACAAGCCAAGCCGTGAATGTCAATATTAATAGCAACAAGAGAGGTGAGCTAGCCATCCATCCATCCACAGACTCATTTGTCCATCTGTCCATCTATCCATCCATCCACTAACTAGCCCATTCCATTATTCCTCCCTCTGTCCCTCCATTTATCCTAAAATTAGTCCATTCCATCACCTATTCATCCATCTACAAACTAGCTGATTCCTCCATTCTTTCATCTAGCAGCTGTTCTGTCTGTCCAACCATCCATCCTTCCATCCATGAACTAGCCCACCTGGTCTTCCACCCACCCATCTCCCTCTCACTCAATCCCTCCATCATCCCAACTACCTTTCCATCCACCAATCGATCTGACCATTCCTCTATCCACCCTTCCAACTCCATCCTCTCGTCGACTTTCTAAGCCATCTCTATAAAAACATTCAATGCCTTCTGCACACAAGGGCAAGTGGAGAGAATCCTTGGGTGTTCAGCCCTCAGGAACTAAAAAGGGTGGGTAAAGAAGGGATGGAGAAATAGAAAGAGAGAAGGGGAAAGAAAGATGTTCACATCCTTCCCACCATGAGCATGCATGAACACCATTCACACTTTCATCCTTTCCCCTTTCAGGAAACAGCTGGTTCCTCCTTTTATGGTTCTTGGCTGTGGGTGGTTGCTTCTTCACCATCAATGGCCTCATCGTCCTCTTCTTCCAGACGTGGGTGAAAGATGAAGGTATATCCTCAGCCAAGGGGAAACAGCCTACATTCTTCCTTCCTGGCACACACCTCACTTTCTGTCTCTCTTTCTCACAGATTCCCCATTACAGTCTGGAGCCAGACTCACTGGGTCCTCCCAAACAGCCTGTAGAGCCCTGTCCACCCTGCAACCCCAGCCCAGCACTCAGCATCATGGGTATGAGCAGGATGAGTGAAAGAAGACATATTGGGCATTTCCAACCCCTCAAGACCACTCCTCATGTATGACACATCCAGAAAGGCTGATATGCAGCCATATCAGACCCAGGCTGTGGGATAAAGCAAGAACCATTTCCTGGGGGAAGTGGGAGAGACAGTAGAAAAGGATTATCATTTTACATGGGAAAGGTGGGGGGGGAGGAGTAAGGAGACAAAGGTGGCAAGAGATGTGAGTGAGAAATGAAAAATAAAATGGGAGAAAAAAGTGAGAATGACTGAAAGAGACAAAAAGGGGGGGAAGACAAGGATGTGAATGAAAAATCAAAGGATAAAGAATGGCTGAGTGAAAGAATGAATGAAAGAGTGATGGGGAAGGAAAGGCAGGCTTGGAGCTGAGGAAGGCCACAAGGATGGGAAGAAAGGAACAGCAAGTTAGAAAGGCAATGGAGGAGTGTGAGGGAAGAGAGGAAGGAAGGAAGAGAAGAAAGAAGATAGAAAGAGAATCACCAAAAAAAATCAAGTCCTTCTGTGTATCATTAAACCACTGTCACTCTGTCTCCTTCCTGCTTGGGGGTTGCCCCTGCCTTTGGTGTTGGGGCAGTGCTGCCTAGGGAATACAGCAGGTTTCTGGGGAGCCATGGCAGATGGGGTAAAGGATTGTTGAGGGGAGCCCCAATGCATGGATTCTCTAGGGCAGCAGTGAAGGTGTTAGAGATGGGAAACACTATGGGAAAAGCCAGGAAAATGGGTGACAGTGGGGACATGGAGGGCAACGCAGAAGTATGTGGGACAGTGTAGGTATATGGAGGACTGTGGGAAGAGTATATGGGACACTATGGGGATATGAGGTCTGTGAGGCTGGCACTGTGTGGTTATAGGGCATGTGTAGAGAGGATATGGCATATTGGAGGGCTATATGTATGAGATGTGGGGAGCTGTGTGGATAGAATATGGGGGCTGTGGAAACATGGGGGCCGGAGTATTGGACTTGTGATGAGATAGCAACTCAATAGAAGTATATTGGGCACTCTGGGGATATGGCATCTGTGGGGATGAGATATGGATGGACTTTGAGGTTATGGGAAGCTGTAGTAATGTGATATAGGGACTGTGTGTATGGGTTTGTGGTGATATGGGGGCCTGTGGAAATAGAATATGGAGTAGTACGAGGGTATGGGGTGGGCTTAGATGAGGAGATACTGAGGATGTGGTGATATGGGAGTCTTTCGAGATGAGATGGGGGGATGGTAGTATAAGGGGGTTGTGGGAATGGGATATGGGACATAGAGAAGTGTGGGGCTGGGAGCATACGGAAAACACAGAGATGGCATTTGAATCACTGGGAATGGAATAGGCGGAACTGTGGGGATATTGGTGAGGTTATGAGGAGTGAATGTGGGGCACTGTGAGTCGGGGGGAGGCTGTGGGAATATTACATGCTATAGGGGTTGGCTGTGGCAGGGAATACCAGGAAAGGAGGGAGCTGTGGGATCAACATGAGGGGCTGTGACGATGGGATACTGGAGGTGTATGGGCCTGGAGGCTATGGGGGAGAGTTCAAGATATGGGTGGTAGCAAGGATATGGGGGCCTTTGGGGGTATGACAGGCTACAGGGGTGGGATATGGGGGCTGTGGGGGTGGGGTAGGGGGAGGCACTGGGGGTGTCTGGTGTGGCAGGATATGGGAATGAGATAAATGGTTCCATCCCAAGAACTGCTCCTTCCAACTTTATGCCACATTATCACTACCTTGCAGTCATCCTTCCTTCCCCTCCACCCTCTTCCGCCTGGGCCTTCATCCCTATGGGAGCCGGGGATGGAGGAGGAAAGAGAAGGCATTGATGAAGGGGGAGGAAGTGTGTGTGTCCCTCCTAATCCAATGTATTTGTCCCACCCTATTACTCAGCTCTCGGGGTTTCTGTCCTGCCTTCCATCTTCCTCCATCTTTGGAAGACACAAAGGAAGGAGAGTAAAGAAAGTGAGAGGAGACAGTGATCTGAGGCAATGGAGTACAAGACAGACATGGGGGCTATGAGGTGAGAGTGGGGCTGGTAGTGGAATTGGGGTTATGTGGTAGGAGTGGGACTATGCAGTGTATGTTGTTCTATAGGGTTGTCCTTGGCCTATGGGATGGGAGAAGGGAAATGGGATGGGGAAAAGGCAACAGGCCAGGTGTTAGGCTACAAGGTGGGACTGGGTGATGGGATGGTAGTGGGAGAAATGGGGTGGCTGTCAGGCTATAGTGTTGGAATGGAGAGGGGGCAAGTGATAGGATATGGAATAGGAATGGAGTAATGGAGTGGGTTTTCTTTGGGCTATGAGGTGAAAATGGGGTTTTGGAGTAGGTGTTAGGAGGGGGGCTATAGGGTGATTTCTTGCCTATGGTGTAGAATTTGGCTGTGTGGTGTGAGTGGGTCTATGGGAAGGGACTGGGATTATCAGGCAAGCATTGTGCTATGGGGTGGAAGTGCAGCTATGAGTTGGAGTGTGGATATAGTTTAGACTTTGTGTCATGGAGGAGTGGGCTATGAGATGGGAAGGAGTTAGGAGTTGGAAGTGGCACTATGGAGTGCGTGTTTGACTATGATGCCAGAGGAGGGATATGGGGTCAGACTGGGCTATTGGGTGGGACTTGGCTGTGGTTTAACAGTGACCTGTTTGATGGTACTGTGGCAGCTGTAGGACAATGGATTAGGCATTTGGCTATGAGGTGGTGTAGACGGTGGTCTATGGTATGAAGAAAGGAGCTGCGGGTTAGGCATTGGTCTGAGTGGGGGTTGACTATGAGATAGGATTGGACTTATAGTGTTGGTGTGGGCTATGGGGTAGGCATTGGGTGATGTGGTGGTAGGGGATCTATGGTGTGGGAGCCAGGTACTGATTGGCAGTGGAACTATGGGCTAGGTTTTTTTTTTTTTTTTTTTTTTAATGAGGTGAGAGTAGGGCTATGCAGCTGGAGTGGGCCATGAGTTGAGAGTTTGGCTATATGGTGGAAGTTAGGCTATGGATTTGGCATTTTGCTATGTTGTTGAATTGGAGCTACGGGGTGGGAGTGGAACTCTAGGGTAGGGGTGGGGCTATGGAGCGGGAGTGAGGTTATGCAATACGACTGAGACTTGAGTATGCTTGTGGTACAAGGGGGATTGGGGATATGGGGGGGACTGTAACTACAGAGTTTGGAATGGGGTTCTAGGAGGCAAGTGGGGCTGTGGGGTGGGAGTGAGTGGTGGGATTGGACTTTGTGATGGGATTGGGCTACAAGGTTGGAGTAGGGTTATAGGGTGGGAGGGGGCCTCTAGAGTGGGAGTGGGATTATGGTGTAAGAGTGGGGCTCTGAGTTCGAAGCAGGGATATGAGGTGGGAAATGTCTATGGGGTAGGAGATGTGTTATGGGGAGGAAGTGAATCTTGGTGGTGGTGGGTTATGGGGTGGGAGAAGGGTTATAGAGTGGGATTGGGTTTGGAGTGAGATTGGACTACGTGATAGGATTGAGACCATAGGATGGAGTAAGACTATAGGGCTGGACTGGGCTATGATTTGATAGTTGGGCTCTGAGTGGGTGTGAGGCTATGGGGTGAAGTGAGGCTATGAGGAAGGAGTGGTGCTACAAGGTGGAACTGGGGCTATGAGCTGGGAGTGGGTTCTATGGGTTGGAAGTAAGGCTGTGGGTGAAAGTGAGGTCATAGTGTGAAACTGGGATATGGGTTGGGAATGGGCTACGTGATGGGAATGTGCTATGGTGTGGAAGTGAGGAGATGGGGTGACAGTGGGGCCACGCTGAGGGATTCGATTATGGTTTGACACTGAGAATATGATGTGCGAGTGGGGCTATTGTGAGGGTGTGGGCTATACAATGGGAGTGGGGCTATAGGGTTGGATTCAGAATATGGGGTACAATTGGATGATATGGTGGCATTGGGATATGGGGTGGGAGCTAGGATCTAAGGCAGGAGTCGGGCTCTACGTTGGGACCATGCTATGAGGTGGGAGTGGGGCTATAGATAACTATGGTGCTGTTGGGTGGGAGTGGGCTATGGGATTAGAGTGGGCTATGGGGTGAGAGTGAGCTTTGTGATTGGAGTGTCCTTGAAGGTGGGAGTAAGGCTTTGAGGTGGGAATGGACCAAGGCATGGGGCAACAGGGCTGGAGTAGGGCTAGGGAATGAGAGTGGGCTTTGGGGTAGGAATGGGGCTATGAGGTGGGAATTTGGCATTGGGTGAGAGTGTGCATATGAGGCGTGATTGGTCCATGATGTGGGAGGAGTTTGTGGAGTGGGAGTGGGGCTGTGGGGTGGGAGGGAGGCTACAGGGTGGAACCCTGGTGTTGGTACTGGCTTTGGTGTTGGAGTGGTTATTCATTGGCCTGGTTGGTTGGCTTTGGTGTTGGAGTGGGCTATGCATGTGGGAGTGAGGCCAAGCAGTGGGAGTGAGGCTATGGTCAGGGATTGGTTTATAACGTGTGAGTGGGGCTATGTGGTATGAGTGGGGGCAATGGGGTGGAAATGAGGTAAGGGTTGTGAGCATGGTGATAGGGTTGGAGTGAGGCTGTTGGGAGGGAGTGGTGCTATGAAGTGGGAGTGAGGCTATGTGGTCCCTCCTCACCCATTGCTTCCCCCCACAGTGCCTCCCAGTTGCCCCCCTCAGCTGCCCAGTGCCTCTCCATCTCTGGTAACAGCACCCTGCTATCCTTGCCAGCTTCCCGTGTGGCAGGTGCCATCCTCCTTGGGGTTGCTGCCCTCCTGGGGCTACCAGGAAATCTCTTTGTGGCCTGGAGCCTGTTGCGGCGGACACAGCCTGGGCGCCGTTCTGTCACCGCTGTGCTAGTACTCAACCTGGCCCTGGCTGATGGCGCTGTCCTCATCCTCGCACCCTTCTTTGTCCTTTTCCTTGCCGCTCGGTCCTGGCTCCTCGGCGAGGTCGCCTGCAAGACTCTCTACTACATCTGTGGCCTTTCCATGTATGCCAGCATCTTCATCGTCACCCTCCTCAGCCTCGACCGCTGCTTGGCTGTCTGCCAGCCCTTCCTCTCCCTCACTCTGCGGAGGAAGGCTGTGGCCACCAAGGCCTTGGTGGCCACGTGGCTGGGGGCTGCCATCTTGGCCTCACCAGCGCTAGTCTACCGCCGTGTGGTGCCAGACCCATCTGCGCCAGGCCAGCTCTGTGAGCCATGCCATGGCCACCCTGCTGCGGCTGTCTTCCACCTGGCCTTGGAGACATCTGTGGCCTTTGTGCTGCCCTTCATCATTATTGCTGGCAGCTATGCTGCCATTCTGGTGCGGCTGCGAGGCCGGCCATGGCGCCATGGCAGCCGCACAGGGAGGTTGGTTGCCGCTGTGGTGCTCTGTTTTGCTGCTCTGTGGTTGCCCTACCACGTGGTCAATGTCTTACAGGCCACCTCCAGTGTGGCCACAGGTCAGGCAGCTGAGAGCTTGGGCCAGGCTTGGAAGGCTGCCCGGGCTGGGGCTACTGCCTTGGCCTTCCTCAGCAGCAGCCTCAACCCCATCCTCTATGCCTTTGCTGCTGGCCACCTTATTCGGTCCTCTGGGGCTGACTTCCTTGCCCGCTTCTTTGAAGGCACCTCTGGGGACCTCAATGGGAATCAGCCAGCCCAAGGACACCTAGCAATGGACATGATGGGGCCTCCCATGCAGTGACTATAATTACACTAATCAGGCTGACTGGAGCACGCAGTGATCAGGCACAACTGGTTCATGTGCTAATTGTCTTTTAAGCTTTGTGCATGCATATTTTGGGGTAATTTTAATTGATCTTTAAGTGTGATGTTATCTGCTAATGTTATCTATGAAGCACTGTTTTTCCCTTGAACAAAGTAAAAGCTGCAAAGGGAGGGTTGGCATATCTGAATGCAATTGTCACTGGAGGCTTAGGGCTGCTAAGGGGTTAGGGCTAGCCTGCAGGTGCTAGGGGTGAGCTAGGGTGATTAGTGTCAGCCTAAGGGGGGTAGGGACTGCCCAAAGGTTTTGGGGGTTGTCAAGGGGTTAAGGGTGAGCCCAGGAGCATTGAGGAACTCGGGTGGGGGGGGTGACCTTCACTGACAAGCCCAGGGAGATCAAGGATGGCCCACAGGGTTAGGTTAGCATGGGGCAGTTGTGGCAGCCACAGGGCGTAAGAGGCACCTGTGGGGCTAAGGGCCATCCAAGGGGTTCCCGCCATCCCTATCCATGCCTGGCTAGAAGGTGCGATGCAGATGCACAGGGAGCCCATTCTGACAGGCCACCTGGACCCGGTGGTTGAGCTGAGCAACACGGTAGGTGCAAGGTGGATGTACATTCCTCCCCACTAGGCGGCAGGCTGTGACAGGCAGGGTCCCCACGGTGGCATGGAACCCATCAGGCTGGCGGGCACAGACGGCCAGCAGTTGTTGAGCTGGTGCATGCACAAAAGTGTTGACTAGCTTGCAGGGTCTCCCAGGGATGTTAACAGCACGTCGCATCAGCAGGACATTGCAATAACGGGCCCCTGGAAGCCCTGATGTCGTGGGGTAGTCCACATGCTGCCGCAAGAACTTCTGGTAGCGTGTCTCCTGAGCACCCTCAGACACCAGCAGGGCAAGGGCTAAGGTCAGCATCAACCACAGAGACCTCATGGCCATGGCAACCTGGCAACAGAGTTGTAAGGGGCTCCCAGATTCTGAGGGCCTCTGGGGGCACCTCACTGCTTCCCAGAGGACCGAGGTATAATGGTGACCCTTCTGCACGACACACTTGACCACTCCCCAGGGCAATATATGTCCAAGCTCCCCCTGCTACACTCCCACATACCCCACTGCCCCTAGGTGACCCAGGCATGCAGGATTCCCCTGCTCCATCTCACACACACCCTTGCCCTCCAGGGAACCAAGGTAACCAGGTGTCCCAGTACACCCCACTGCCCCCCACCCCACTACCGCCCACCTCCAGGGGAACTAGGTGTCCAGACACCCTGATCCACTCCACACACCCAAGTAAACCCAGACCTCTCCTGACCCCCACCCGCGGGCTCTCCCTTAATTGCCCAGTGCTAATTGCAACTAATTAGGAAGGAGGATGTAGGAGCTCCCCCTGGGCTTTCCTTAAACCCCATAGGTTGTTGGGGCACTCTTGGCAAGCTCGCTGAATGCGGGGTCAAGGCAGCCTTGGGGGAAGCTCAGAGCATGGGGCCCTTCCCATACTCCCTACTTTTTTTCAGTCATTTCTGCAACCCTTCGCAGTGTCCTCGCAACCCTCCCAGTTCCCCCTGCACATCCTTCCATCATGCCCCAGTCGTCCCCCTCCCCACAAGGACTCTTCCTTCTCCCAGCCTCAGGTCCCTTGTCCCCTGCACACCTAGGACTCACGTCTTCTCTCCTGGGGTCTTTGCAAGGACCAGGTTCCCTCTCCTCTGCAGGGTGTCTCTCTGCACCAGTCCCTTTGGCAATTGTTATAACCACTGGGTGTGACTTCCCCTCTACACAACTGAACAGGAAACACTTATGTAAGAGTCAGCAAAACCACAGTCAGAAGAGGAACTGGGTGAGAGGCAGCATCTGGGGGCTTAAGGAGGAGGGAACTGTGAAAGCTTTGCCCCTGCTGCCCTGGAATTAAGCGCGGTCACTCTAAACATTAGAGCACAGTGCCCTGGTGGGTGTCACCATCCCTACCTGGTGAATAATTCCTAGGGGAAACAGGCATTTCCATGTATTGATAGCTTCGGGTTTAGTGGAGGGGATAGGGGTGACAGCATACATGCCATCCACTTCCCAAACACTGTAGAGCTCCTTGCACTATCTGTCCATCCCCTTGACTGACCAATTTTCCAGCTACCATCTTGTTTATTCCTCTATTGAGATACCCCTATAACCTTCCATGTGTGGGGGGGGATTGTTCATCTATCTACTAACCCATCTAATCATGTATCCACCCACTGACCCATCCATCCACCAGTTCATCCCTACTGCCACCAATCTGACCACCCTTCCACCCATCCGCCAACTCATCTGTTCATCCATAAACCCATCCATCCAACCACTCACACACTCATCAGCCAGCCAGTCCATCCATCAGCACATCCATCCATTCATTCACAAACCTATCCATGCATCCACCAATCCATCAGACAGCTGTTCTATCCATCCACCAATCCATCTATTCATCCATCAGCCCATTCATCTACCCAGCAACCCACCCATCAACCAACCAACCAACCCACCCATCCATCCATCCATCAGCTCATGCATGCATCCACCAACCAATACACGCAACAACGTATCCAGCCACCCATCCATCCATCGTCCCATTCATCCATTCATCCACAAACCCATCCATCTAAGTCTTTACCAGTCTATCCACTAGCACAACTAATTTCACCCTCTCTGGTGAATTTCACCCTGTGTCTTTTTACCATCTGAAACAGTGTCCCTGATCTCCCAGAGAACCCAGGCATCAAGACCACCTTTCATTTTCCTGATGTCAAACTCATAGCGGAAATACTGCTCGAAAGGGACCAAATCCTTAAGCTGGAATCAATTGAAGCATTTTCACTCAGCTACAATAAATCTTAACATCTTTAGGATCAGATGACATAAAATACCTTATGGATGAAGTGCAGTGTGATGGAGAAGATTTTAACATTAGATTGTTTTTCCCCCTAATATGATCAAAACCCAAATAGTGAAACATTTTTAACATATGAATTTACATCTCTGGTCCCCTCTGTAACCAGCTCAGGCATCCTTTTGAATTTCATTGCTGCATAAAGTTATATTTCTTCCACCACAGATGACCCAGCTGCTCTGGAATTAATGCAGCTTCCTCCTATGAGGCACTGTCATAATGCCTTCATGACCTTAATTATTCGTGATGAAAGGAATTAAGGAGTGTGAGCATGTGCATGTAACTCTGTGCAGGAGTGATGAGAGCTTTTGCGGATTAGATATAGAAGGGAGTTTAGACATTTTTAGGTGTGTATTGACATCCTGTAAGTGTCTAGCACTGTGGTTTATTTCTTCTGTTGTTGATATTACTCCTGAATATGTAGTTCACTGATTGTCAGTAATTTATATGTCACTAATAAATCAAAATATCACTTTTTGTTGATTTGGCTTAAACTATATGAATTGAGTTGTGTTTCCCTGCAACAGTGAGCTGGGAGACACTTTCGCAGGTTCTCCTACGGAGAGAAAGAACATGTCACCAGGGAGTGTGAGCTCAATGTGACTCCTCAGGGGTCCCTTCCTTCCCCCTACAGACACCATTACAGAAGCCATTTATAACCTGCACATGGCTGCTGGAGAGCCAGGAAGATCAATCAGGATGAACAGTGAGGCACAGAGTACAAAAGATACCCATGGGAAAAGGGGAAATGAATCTGTGTTTACATAGACAGCAGTGGAGCAGGATCCCGCAAGAGCCAGTAGTTAACAGAAGAAAGTCCCAAGTGGTTACAGCTGAACTCAGATGCTTGACCAGCAATCTGTAATAATCCCACTGCTGAGTTAGATTAATGTACCTATGCAGGGGGGAGCACCCAGCTGTCACAACCCCTGTCTCAGCTGAGTAAAGATTGCCAAATCCTTCCACTTCCAATTCCCCTTTTATCAGTGAAAACACCCAGCTAGATCAGAGGGTTCCTGTGGGAGGAGGGCCTGCCAGACCATATTGCCTGCAGTGGCGTTCTGGCATGAATATTTGAGATGCACACGTCAGCAACCTGGTGCTCTTGCAGTAGGGGAGATCCTCCCCAGAGGGCCACAGGGCAGGAATGGGGCATGAGTTAAATTACAGGCTGAGCTCATGGCAGTGTCAGTGGAACTGAGACAGGTGAGAAAACCGTGCATGCACAGGCGACATACCAATAGCAGTCATGAGCTGGCAGCCCACTGCAGTGTGCAGAGGTGTGGCGGACAGATGAGTGAACTTTTGCCTTAAACATTTCTTGGTACATAAGGTGCAAGCAAACCATAACCCCAAACAAGCCGTCTGTCCCCAGCGGAAACAGGACTAAGCTGCTGCGACCCCTGAAATGGTCTCCCTGCGACCACCCAGGACACACCGAGCCTGCGCTGAACCAGATCACGATTGGGCAGAGACTTTGGGACCTGGACTGTAAATTATTGCCACTTAGCACAACTTTTATAAAACTTGCTTAGCATGAGTAGTAGCTAAATTTGCTGAAGCCTTAGGCCGCACTCCCTAGTTCAGTGAGAAAGGGCCCCAGAGCTGGTGCAGGCTGGAATGATAAGGGAGTTGCCAGCAGTTTGCATTCCTGTGCACTGCTGAAACAGTGTTAATTGCTGGAATTGCCACCTCTTTGTCAGGACCTTGAGAGATAATGGCTGGACCCAAGACTGGAGACATACCTGTCAGCAGAAACAGTAAACGGCCTACCTACTGACAGTGATGAGACCCAATAAGGAGCAGGAGACCCCAGACCTAAATATTACTATTGGTCTGAACTATCACGCGAGGGGTGGGAAACTTAATTTGAAAAAGCTATAACTGCCCAGGGATTTCTTTGTTTGGGGTCCCTCGTCGGAGGCACCCAGCTTGAGCTGTAATTCGAATGGAGTCAGCGGAACATCATCGGCCTCGGAGTGGTGGTAGCTAGCTTCTTCTCTCCTTTTCCAACTTTCTCTATCTTTTCCCCTTACCCTTGTTCCCCTCTTCCCTTCACCTCCCCCCCACACCTTTTCTCCCCACTTCGTGGAAAATAAAGTTAAAAGGTTGTACAATATTTGACCGGTTTTAGCGTCTTAATCTCGTCCTTGGGATCGTAACGAAACCTTCCTGATATTGGATCGGGACGCCATGGTGCTTAGGGGCCAGGACACATCCTGGCACATCCTGACATGTCCACCTGCTATCCCCATCCTGAATAAAGTGTAGATTATATGTCCTTGAGTGGTGCGGGTCTCTTCTTGCAGCCACCCCACTGAAATTCCCCTAGGACTTTTGGTGGTGATTGTGAGCCTGGGTGTCAGCTGGTCGTGGGAGCATTTTGGGGATAAAATCATCTCCAAATCTGAGCAAGAGGTTGCAAAATTGAAAGAATTAGTAAAAACAGCAAAAAGGGAGTGGCAAAGGGAAAAGAAATGGCAGTCAATTTGCCATTTTAAATTCTATTAAACTTTCATCATTTTTAAATTTTAAAATTAGTGAATGCAAGATATGATTGGGAAGTAGAAGTCTCCTTTATTCAGCTGGCTACTAAAACCTCCAGCAACAGAATGCTGAATCTTTGAAGTGCAAGCTATAGCTGATGCAGATGAGATGGGCTGTTCTCAAGAAGGGAATGCAGAAAGAGAAGGAAGTGCTAAAGAAGTAACAAAAAGAGAGGGAGAAACTGAATATTAAAGTGGAAGAATTCCAAGCTGTGAACAAACACAGGTTGTCCTGCTGAAAAAGCTAATCCAAAAACACTTGAGAAGCAGACAGTAGCCCTAACTACTAGCTGCTAGTAGCCCTAGGTATAGCCCTAGCCCTAGCATAGTTACAAGGCAGAAAAGAAAGAAAAAAAATATAAAGCTGCAGTGCCTTCAAGTACAAAAACTTTTGCAAAAGCAGAAGGGGCTGGAAATGTTCTGAAAGGTGGTCAAAATCTCAAATGATGAAGAAAAACATCAGAATAAAAGAAACTGCTTAAGCTTAAGTAACACATGAATGTAACTTTAAATGTTCTTAAGGGAAGTCATTCCATCAATTCAAGATGAGTTTTGGAAAAGTACTGCAAAGATGTAACCTAATGGATTGGCAGGTATTTTCTTTGTTTGTTTTTTGGGAGTTCTATGTTTTTTTTGTTTTGTTTTTATTGTAACCCTCTGAAGGACAGCAGCCTTCAGAGAGGCAGATAGACTAAGCAAGGGAATTTTTATTTTCAATAATGTTCTTTGTAGTAAGTAGGTAAATACATGGTGCATGGCTCATCTTTAATTATCTTCCTCCTTGGATGCCTTGAAAACTGTTTGAGACAGTATTTTGATTCCTTGAATAAAAAGGACCCTGAAAGCATGGGGATTCTGAATAAATAGCTAGTTTTCAGCCTTGTTAAAATGTCTTGTGGATTCCTCAAGGTCCTTGGATTCGTTTGCAGATGGAAGTGTATTCTATTTACAAATAGAGCTCAACCATGTAAAATAAATATCACAGATCTAAGGTAGTCTTGCAGTCTCTCCTTGCCCTGATATCCTGGGGTGCATTAGGAAGAGTGCTGCCAGCAGGTTGAGAGAGATGATCCTCCCCCTCTACCCAGTCCTGGTGAGGCCACATCTGGAGTACTGTGGCCAGTTCTGGGCTCCCCATCACAAGGGAAACATGGTACTGCTGGAGGGAGTCCAGTGGAGGGCTACGAAGATGATTAGGGCACTGGAGCATCTCTCCTGTGAGGAAAGGCTGAGAGAGCTGGGCCTGTTTAGCCTGGAGAAGAGAAGGCTGAGAGGGGGTCTTATCAATGTATACAAATATCTTAAGGGGAAGTGTCAAGAGGATGGGGCCAGACTCTTCTCAGTGGTGCCCAGCGACAGGACAAGAGGCAGCGGGCACAAACTGAAACACAGGAAGTTCCATCCGAATATGAGGAAAAACTTCTTTCCTGTGAGGGTGACGGAGCACTGGAACAAGTTGCTCAGAGAGGTAGTGGTGTCTCCTTCTCTAGAGATATTCAAAACCCACCTGGACACGATGCTGTTCAACATGCTCTAGGTGACCCTGTTTGAGCAGGGGGGTTGGCCTAGATGATCTCCAGAGGTCCCTTCCAACCTCAACCATTCTGTGATTCTGTGATTCTGTGATACAGCTGCAGTGGATGAGTCCACTTCTGAGGAGAGCTGGGATGAGTCTTTCTGACTAATGTCTAAGAAACAAGTCTTGCCTGGCCTCACCCTGCCCCATTTTCTCTGTTCTCACCCTACTTCTGCTTAATGTTCTAACTTTATACACAGATCTTATGAGACCTGAAGAGGGAATGTAAGCAAGACTGATCTCAAGCTGGTTACTCTTTCTTCATTTTCTTCCTTTTTCTCATCTATCTCCACACATTGTCTTCAATTAAATCTCCTCTGAAAAGGAAAAATAAACCTTTCTTACCATATGTCAAAACCTAGTCATTCAGGCTCAAGGGTTCTCTTCTGTCTTCTGCTTGTAAACCTTTCCTCAACAAGCAACCAGTGTTAGCCTCCTATACATACATATAGAGCTTAGGCAAGTGAGAATCTTGTCTTTCCTAGAGATCTGCTACACATTAGTTGCTCTCTCAAAAATGCTGGTGGATTTCCTGAAGGGGGATGGCAGGATCTCCTTCCTTGGCTGTGCTAATCAGCTGTATTTCCTGTTTTTTCCTGGCTGCCATGGGCTATGACTGCTACATAGCCATTTATCACCCCCTGCATTATTCCCTCACCATGAGTGGTGCAGCTCTGTGTCAGCCAGGTAGTGGGATCCTGGATGGCTATTGTAAGAGTAGAAGTAGAGTAGATCTTCAGATGTTCACTCTGCCCTTCTGTGCATCCCATGATGTACATCACTTCTGTGAGGCTTCTTGTCTGTAGGAATAAGCCTGTGCAGACATCTTATGGGACCAAGTGATGCTGTACACCATGATCTTGGTGTCCATCATCCTTCCCTTTTTCTTGATAGTTATCAGGGAAATTCAAAAAATGCCTTCAGTTCTGGACAGATGCAAAGCCTTTTCCACTTACTCCTCACACCTTGCATTGATGGCTCTCCCCTACAGCTCAGGCACAGTTGTGTACTTAAAACACCCATCAAGGGATTGTGCAGACACTGAAAAAAACCTTACTCTGTTTTGCACGATTGTGACCCCCCGCCCTGGCCATGTTCAGTCCTGTCGTCTGTAGCCTGAGAAATAATGAAGTGTGGATCAACCTAAAAACATTCCTGTGAAGAAAGTGGTACTGCAAAATACATAAAATAGTGCCAAAGGTACCAAAAGTCCCAGTGAGGTATTTGGTTGTCTGAACATAGTCATCCCATATTAACTTTGAGGGGAAAAAAAAAAAATCCTGCCTAGTTTTGATCATCTGCAAGAAGGGGTCTCCTGAGGCATTCCTGTCATCTATGAGAACCCTCCTAAATATCATCATAACACTATACACTGGAGCATCTTCAGTGCCCAAAGGTATTTCTAAGCAGATGGCTAGTTCAAGCCATCTTTACCAAAAGTGCCAGTCCCATTAAATGAAAATAATTAAAAGTAAATGGAGTCTAGAGGGTGAAACATCTGACAAGAGGAAGGTGAATACCCTAAGGCTGTAGAAATCACCCGCTAGCCCCCTTGACTATCCAGTGTGTCCTTGGGAGAAATCAACTTAAAGAAGTTAAAAGACATGGGTGTGCCTTCTCATGACATAAGGTATTGTGTTCTGTCAAGGCCCAGCCCTCCATCAGGCTTTAGGGACCTTTCCTGGGTGCCTGGATCCTCTAAAGGCCCCAAATGGCCTTTACAACCTACTGTGGGATGACTGATAAAGCTTCTTGATTGTCCCAGTGATTACTTTTTCCTTTCTGTTTCAAGCGGGTTGAGTTTTCCATGACTCCATACAAGATCTTTGGCAGTGGAAGGAGATTTTTCATGGTTTAGTTGACTCAAAGGACAGGAGCTTCCTGCCCTATGAAGTTTCAGAATGGTTTCCCCTGGGCTGGCAGAAGGAGTAGCCACAGGGAGAGTGTATTTTGAGGATGTGATTTTTGTACACACATCCATCCATCCATCCGCTCATCCACCCACAGACTCTTTCACCTCCTTAGCTATCATACCCATCCACCTGCATAACAGTTCATGCAACCACCCATTGATCCACCCTTCCAGGTACATTTCCATCTGTTCACCCATCCATGGGCCCATCCATTGATCCACCACCAACTCATCCATTTATCAATCCATCCATCCATTCATATACAAATCCACCCACCCATCCATCTACCCACCCTTCTATCCATTGAAACACCCATCCAGCCACCCATCCATCCATGCAGCCACCCATCCATCCAGATACCTGTCCACCCAAACATCCATCAACTCACCAGCGTTCATCAAGGCCCTCATCCATCCCCTTCTATTCTCCCAACCCACTCACCCACCAAACCACACAACCACCCAGCCACCCATTCATCCAGCCACCCACACATCATATATCCACCTATCCATCCATCCACAAAACAATCCACCCATCCACCCATTGACCACCTATCCATTCATCCATCCATCGACCCATACATCCACCGACTCATTAACTTACCCATTCATCCACCCAAACATCTATCTACACATTCACCCAAATCTCCATCCATCCATCCCCACCAATCCTTTCAACCATCCTCCCACCAACCCACCCATCTAGCAATCCAACCACCTACCAATTCATCTACCCACTTGTATATTCACCCACCCATCTATCCACCCTTCCACTCTCCCACCCACATACCCATTCACCCACCTACCTTTCCATCCATCCACCCATGAATCCGTTCAACCATTCATCCACCCACACATGCATGTATCCACCCACCCACTCGCCCATCCATCCAACTATCCAACCAGCCAACATCGACACATCCATCTGTCAATTCATGCATCACCCATACATCCATCTGGCCATCCATCCACTCTTCTACCCATCCACCCACCCACTCATCCATCCATCCACCCATTCACGCACCCAAACATCCGTCCACCAACTCACCCACATATTAATTCAGCAGTCCCCTTATCCACACATGCATTTACCCATTCAACCATCCACCCACACACTCATCCATCCACTCATCCATCTATGCACCTATCCATCCTGCCAGCCACTCACCTGTCCACATACTCACTCATCCATCCACCAACCCAGCCACCCACACAAAAAATCCACCCTCACATCCACCCAGGCATCTATGCACCCACTGACACAGCCATCTAGCCATACACCCCTCCACCTGTCCACACAAACTTCCATTCATCCACCCTTCCATCCATCTATCTGCATCCATTTTTTGAACCATTCCACCCAACAACCCACCCATCCACCCACCAATCCATCTGTCCACCCATCTATCCCTCCACCCACCTACTCATCCAGCCACAAATGCACCCACTCACCTACCCACCCATCCATCCCTCCATCCAACCATTCATCCACTCATACAACCACTCATCCATCCATGAGGTAATGCATGCATGCATACATCCATCCACTGACCCAGTGCACTCATCCCTGCTTGCATCCAGCCGGCCAGCCATCCAGCCAGCCACCTACACAGCTATCCATCCATCCAACCATCCAACCATTCATTCGTCCACACACACACCCCGATACAGCCATTCCTTCCTCTACTCCAGCACTTGTCCTGAAACCTTCTCCCCACAGCCTCCTTGCCCCATGTCTTGTTCCTACCCATTTTCCCCTCTCACACTTTGACAGGGTCTCCCTGTACTCATCTGGCCCATCATCTCTCCTTTCCCATCTCTTCACCCTTGACAACCACTTCTTCTTCCTCCTCTGTCTCTCTCCCTCCTTTCCTCCATCTTTTTTCTGAACGTGTTGCCTCCCAGTGACCAAGGATCCTCCAGTCTCCCCATCTGCTCCCAGGGTCCCCCAAACTTCCCAGCTGCCCACTCAGACCCTCTCACTGTCCTCTGTCCCTTCCAGTGCCTCCTCTATCCCTCCCAATTCCCCCTCCAAATTCTCTCAGTTATCCCACCCCATCCCAGTGTGCCCATTCCCTCCCAGTTCCCCCTCCTCCACACCTTGCCAGGATTTGTAGTCCCTTCCAGTCACCTCCACTCCAACCCATGGTCCCTCATCCTGGCATGTGGGGGATTCACATCTCCCCATTGGTACCCCCTTCCTCTGTCCAGCTGTGGCCATAACCACTCAATGTCACATTCTCACCCCCGCCCCCTGCCCCTACATGGCCTCAGCAGGAAACAAGGGGAAGGAGGTGGAAAACTTCAGCAGAGAGAGGACTCAGAGCTAGAGAGAGTGCTCGGTGGCAGGAAGGGATGAAGAACCCTGGTGTCCCAAGCCACAGTGGCCCTGAAGATAACCTTTTAGCATCTAACCTCAGGCTATGCTGCCATAGCCCAACATGATGACCGCTTACATCCCTGCTTACTGTATTTCCCCAAGAAAATAGGCTCTGTCAGGTACCTGTGAGAGGGGATGATGCACATACATGTGGCTTTGTATCATGGCCACCCTCAAACACCTGAAAACTTATGTGTGCAGCTTCAAATAGCATTTCGTCTGCCCACCACTTCAATCTGCCATTGGGCTTTCAGCAAACCACTTCAGCCAGGCATGGCAAGGGACAGATCTTCTCCCGTACACCCATCCATCCATCCACTCACCCACACATTCATCCATCCACCTATCTATCCACCCATACCTACATACATGCATACATGAAAATTCATCCATCCATACAAATACCCTCTAGGCACCCATTCATCCATTACACCCATCCCACAGACACCAGCAGCCCCTTGGAGCCCCAGGGTGTCCTTTAATGGAGCAGAGTCCCCATGCCCTCTGCCCCTCCCACCCTGCCTCAGGTGGCTCTGTCTGTGTAGCACCAGGTGCTATTGGCACAACTGAGTCCCAGCAGAGCAGTGAGAGGATGGGGGGCACCCATTCCTCCCGGTGTCACCAGGTACATGGCAAAGGGGTAAGGAGGGACATGACTGGATGGGTGTGTGGATGGGTGGATAGTTGGATGGATGCATGGATGGACAGATAGATGGGTGGTTGGATGAATCAGTAGATGGAAGTGTGGGTGGATGTTTGAGTTGGTGGGTGGCAGCCATGTCCACACACATCTATTCCAAGCCATTTCACTGCGTATGCCCATCCACACATGCTCTGTGCCTTCCCCAGTCACTCTGCGTTGCTGCTTGGTGCTGTGTCGTCCTCCTTGCCGACCTCTCCCTCTGCCTCTGTCCGCAGCTCACCCATGCGTTGGGTGGCCCTCTCTGTGCCTGTGCGTCTACTGCCAATCTCTGAAGCCGTTCCCTCGAAGAGCCGGGCCATGAAGGTGGCACCGGCAGTGCGAAGCAGCCCCCGTCCAGCGCAGGCATAGAGGAGGGGGTTTACTGCGCTGCTGAAGAAGGCTAGGGCTGTGAGAGGGGGCCGGGCAGCTGCAGCAGCTCCACGCAAGCTCTGTGTGCCACGGAGCTCGCCAGCCACCTCCAGCAGGTTGATGGCATGGTATGGTCCCCAGGCAGCAGCAAAGGCAACCACCACCAGCACCACCAGACGCTGGGTACGGCCCTTCCTCCGAAATCTGGTGTGCCGGAGCCGCCACAGCAGAACACCATAGCCAGCAGCGATGGTGGCCATGGGCAGTGCCCACCCTGCCACTGTCTCCAGGAGGTTGTGGAAGACCAGCCAGCCTGTGCTGTTGTGTGCCCGCTGACACCGCTCCCTCGGTGCCTCACCGGACACCTGCCGGAAAGTAATGGTGGGCACAGCGAGAAGGAAGGCCATAGCCCATGCGGCAGCCACAGCGCCATGGGCTGCCCGAGTGGAGTGGCCTGCCAGGGCCAGCGTGGGCCGGGAGACAGCCAGGCAGCGGTGGAGGCTCATGAGGACGATTAGGAAGACGCTGGCATACATGGCAACGGCACAGATATAGTGGCAGCCCTGGCAGGCTGCATGGCCCAGCTCCCAGCGCCCGGTGCTGAGGAAGCGGAGGTAGACAGGGGCAGTAAGCAGGGTAGCCACATCGGCCAGCGCGAGATGGGTCACTAGCAATGCTGGAATGCTACGCCGGTGTGTCAGCACTGTGGAGCTCCACAGGACGAAGGCATTGCCTGGGAGGCCCACAACAAAGGCCAGTGACAGCAGCACCAGCCCCGCGGTGGCACCAGGGAGAGGGGCAGCCGTTGTATTGGAGAAGCGAGGGAGGGTCATCAGAGCAGGCAGATGGAGCTGGGGGTGGGGAAAGAGGGGTTACACAGACTCTCTCTGGACAAACTTAAACACCCAACCATCCACCTATCCATCCATCTACCCACCCACCCACATAACTGATCCACCCACTCATCCATGTAACCACTCATTTACCCATCCAACTGCCCATCCTTCCACTGAAACATAAATCCTTCCACCCATCCATCTACCCAACCATCCATCCATCTACCCACCCATACATACACTTGCCTCTTCTACACCATTTGCTCTCCTCTCCATACATACACTGCCTCCTCACCGCAGTCTCCTTCCCCCATTTCTTGTTCCCACTCAAACATCCCCCTCTCACCTTTCACCACAGCCTATCTGTATTCATCTATTCCATCATCCCTCCTTCCCTCACTCTACAGCCTGTGGGGACTCTTCCTCCTCCACTCCTCTCTTCTCATTCTCTTCATTTCTTTGCCCAGCCTATTATCTTCCAGTGCCCTAGGATACCCTAGTCCCCCCACCCACTCCCAGGGTCTTCATACCTCCCAGTTACCCACCCATATCTCCCAGGTGACCACTAGGACCCCTCCCCCCAGTGCTTTCCAGCCCCTCCCAGGACCTCCTCTATCTCTTTCAGTTCCCCCTCCAGACACTTTAGTTCTCCTCCCTGCCTGCCAGTGTCCTTCACACTTTCCCAGCTCCACCGCACACCCTCTCAGTATTTGTGGTCCTTTCCCAGTCACCTCCACCCCAACCCAAAATTTCCTCACCCTGGCACGCTGGGGACTCCTGTCTCCTCTTCCAGGGTTTGCTTTCCTGGACAGGGCACCCCCCAGCCCCTCTGTCTCTGGCTATGACTGTAACCACTGGCTTTCACTTCCCCCCTGCATGGCCCCAACAGGAAATCATTGTACAAGAGGAAGGAGGTGGCAATACTTCATGAGGGAGGGGTCCCAGGGCTGGAGGGAGTGCTCAGCAAGGTCAGGGATAAAAGACCCTGACATCCCCAGGCACAGTGGCCCTGAAGTGAATTATCCTGTGTGATGTAACTGCTAGGTCACACTGCCCTGGCTGAACACAATGACTCTGACCCTGGAGCGAAAAGGCTTTCCCAGGCCCCTATGGGAGGGAGTGATGATGAACAGACACTTTGAGTGACACACAATGGGTTTCAGGGGTCGGAGGATGTCCATGAGACAAGGCCATGTGTGTTATTACTCACTCCCACAGGTGTCTGGAAAAGCCCATTTCCTCCATGGACACAGCCACTGTGTTGGGACAGGGCAGTGTGGCCTAAGGGTTAGACTACACAGGATACACTGGATGGCCACGTTGGCTGAGAACAGTGTCCTTCAACCCTGCCCCTCAGTGGGCATTCCCTCCAGCCCTGAGTCTCCACCTTGATAGAGTATTGCTGCCTCTTTCCTCTTGCACAATGATTTCCTGCTGGAGCTGTGCAGGGCGGTGGAGTAACGCTCAGCGGTTACAGCTGCCACCAGGGAGAGAGAGTGCAGGGGGCACCCTGTCAATTAGAGGGGACCCTGGGAGAGAAGATGTGGGTCTCTGACATGCCAGGATAAGGGATTGTGGAGTGGGATGGAGAGGACTGGGAGGGACCACAAATACTGAAAGGGTGTGAGGGAGAAGTGAGGGGGCGGTGGGGAACACTGAAAGGTGTGTGTGTAACTGGGAGGGTTTGGAGCAGGACCTGGAAGGGCTGGAGGAATGACTGGGAGGGACTGGAGGCCACTGGGAGAGTCTGGGTGGTTGCTTGGGAGGTCTGGGTGGGCAACTGTGAAGTCTGGAGGGCACTGAGAACAGATGGGGAGACTGGGGGATTCCAGAGATGGAGAGAATAAGGAGAGGCAAAGGAGGAGAAAGAGGAGGCCCACCAGGGTGGAGAGAGGGGGAAAGAGGCATGATGGGACAGATGATTTGGGAGGGACACATTGAAGATTGAGAGGGGACAGTTGGGTGGGAATGAGAATTGTGTGGGGCAAATTCTGGAGGAAAGGAAGAGGTGGGTATGTGGATGCATGGATGAATGGACTCATTGGTGGATTGATGGATTAATGGATGGGTGGGTGGGTGGATGAGTGGAAGGATGTGTGGATGGATGCAGAGATGGATGTATGGGTTAGTGGATGGATGGATTTGTGGAGGGGTGGATGGCTTGGTGGATGGCTTTGTGAAGGGATGGGATGAGCAAGGGGAGGAAGAGCACTGTCTGGAGTTCAGGGACATTCTTCAGTCCCAGCAAGAGAAACTCCTTTGGTGAGGTCCCATTGTCCTGTTCCCTTTTCTCCATACAGAGTTGTCGGTCTTTCTTTTCCCACTTGCCAGGAAGGGATCCTGTGAGCAATGACATGCATTTCTGTGTTAAATTAAAGAAGAGTTGTGGTGGACTTTACTGCTGAAAAAAGAAACAGAACCCCACAAAATATATATATACTTTTCCTTTGTTTACAGTCCATTTTTGCCCCTCACCCTGCACCCCCCGTAGTATAAGGAGAGAAACAGGTTCTTCCAGAGGGCAAACCTGCTTGTCACAAGTGAACTGCTTCTGACCACAGGGGTGACTTGCCTCATGGAGCTGCCTCTTACTCACTTTGGAAGAAAAAGATCATGTTTGTTTGCTCACTTTTACATATTCTGCTTTCCTGTGCCCATGGATTTTCACAATTATCCAGACTAGCAGTTGAAGAAAGATATTTTTTGCTGTTTGGCAAGGGAAAGATGTGTCAGGAAGACAAGCATCATAATTTGGAACATGTCAAGACAGATTTCCTTTCTCCAACCAGGAGAAAGTTGAGTATGGCACTAGGTGAGTGGTCTCAACTTTCTGAAACCTTTGCTTTAAGAGGAGATAATTCACCTGTTGAACATACCAAGTTATTCCTTTGGTAAAGAGCATATGAATAGTAACTAGCTCAGACGAAAAAGGGACTATGCACAGAGGATATTTGAACCCATGTTGTGTGTCAAACTGTACAGAAAGAAAGAAACAGCGTGAGGAAGGGAAAGTATTAAAGAGAGAAAAAAGTAACCTTGAGTTGACTAGGAAACATGAAAGAGACTTTGTGCAGGGAGGAAGGGAAATGCACAATGGGTATCATTTGTTTCACATCTTTCCCTCTTTAGTGATGGTTCCTGAGGGCTCTGAGCCTGCCTCCCTGCACATCCCAGCCCAGCGGCTGGACCTCAGCACAGCCAGCTGTGCTGGCCGGGCTCCCTGCTCAGCACTGTTGGGCACCGTGAAGGCGAACACACCAGCAGTCCAGCTGTAGCTGAACACCACCAGATCCAATTCCCCGGATCTCTGCTCTGCAGTGCCATGGATTTATGTGGATGTACTGTAATCCTGCAGGTGACCTCTATGCTGATGGTGCCTGGGAATGAAGATGAAGGTTAGTATCTCACCTTCTGCTTCTTCCCCACCACATCTTTCCCCTCCCTGGTCTCTCTGTAAACCACAACCCAGGGCTCAAGCATTGCTCTGCCTTGCTGTTCATTTCCAGCACTCTTGTGGTGAGTTGCAATCCTTGCCCAAATGCCCTCTCCTTTCCAGAGCATCCTGGAGTGTAGAGCACAAACAAGTCTGAAGGTACATGTTGCAGCTTTGTTCTCCCCAGCATAACTGGTTCTTAAAGAAGACTGAAACTTCTGAACTGCTGGAAACTTTGTACAAACTCCTCTGCCAAGGCCTGCCTTTACCCGTAACCCTGTGCCATTTCAACTCAGGGTTACGCTCTTCTGAAAAGGCAACTGAGGCTGGGCAATTGCCAGGCTCCTCCAAAATCATGACACAAAGCCAGGAGAGTTTCCATGAGTCAGATTCCCTTTCCCATGAGTCAGATTCCCTTCACCTCCCTGCAAGCAACTGTATGTTCACTGGCTCTCAGGTTTATAGAGCCCTTAATGCCTGAGCTGGTCCCTCCAACACTTCCGTGATGGTTAGTGGGGAGGGAGAGGCCGAGCCACAGGCATTTCCTACTAGCCATGGAGATTTGCCCTCAGGTGCCAGGCTTTATCTCTTGAAGGGAGAAGGTCCCAAACCTCTCCCTGAGGAACAGGGGCCTGGCATGTTAGGATCGGGACTGGAGATACTGTATGTCCTACTGATTCAGGTCCATCTCTTGTCTCTGGGAGGTGCCAGATGTGCTCACAAATGTAAGCCATATCGGGGGCTGATTCCTCTCAACCCTGTTGGATTGCATGTCATGAGAAGCAATCTCCTTGCCCTCTTCACTGGGCTGGAAGGGGAGGGGAGCATGGGCCCGTGGATACTGTAGCTTCTAAGGACAAGAGACACTGAGCTCAGATTGTTTATCTGTGAGAATCACAGCCATATCAGTATAGATGCCAACAGAGATGTGCACATTGGAGCTCAACATGGGCTTTCGTCATCTACTTGGGAGTGCTGGTGTTCAGGAGGCCTTTCCTTGTGAACAGGAAGGTAGTATAGCTCAGCTCCTGTGTGTCTCTTTCCTCTGTCTATCTTTTGGGGAGGTTGGGAATCACCTTGAAGCTCCATGTCACATCTCAATACTCTCTTAGTCTTTCTCAAATACCCAGGATCATCATAAATAGTTCAAGACACGTATATCATAGGATCAAAGGTTGTAGAGGCAGAAGATAGTGGCCCAGTGGACATAGAAATTTGTGATGCAGCTTCAAAGGACAAGAAACATGGATCTCAGTTGGAGGACTGATTTTTTATGAGAGTCAGAGTCATTTTAACGCAACTGTCAACACAGATGTTGTTATGGAAATTAGGCTTGCAGGCCGCCATAACAGGGCCTGACCCTAGGTTCCCACAGAAAAGTTCAGAGCCAAATCAAAGCAAATTAAATAATTAAAATTTAATGACACGCATGCAGTAATTACAGCTCGAGCTGGGTGTCTCTGAAGAGGGACCCCGAACAAAGAAATCCCTGGGCAATTATACTTTCCAATCTAAGCTCTCCACCCCTCATGTGGTAGTTTGGACCAATAGTAATATTTAGGTCTGGGGTCTCCTGCTCCTTATTGGGTCTCATCGCTGTCCCTAGGTAGGCTGTTTATCTTTAATCTTGTGGTTTCTGCTGATGCATGTGTCTTCATTCCTCGGGTCCCGCCCTTGTCTCTCAAGGCCCTGACAAAGAGGTGTTGTTCCAACAATTAGCGCTGCCCCAGCAGTGACAGTAGGTGTTATCTCCCAAGGTCCTGATGAAGAGGATATAATCCAGACCCCGAGATAGTCCAGACCCCCCTAATTAACACTGTTTCAGCAGTGAGAGGAGGCTTTGTTTCCCAGGGTCCTGGCGCCCAAGCAGGCCTCACTTCAAAGCCTTGACATCCTCCCTCCCGGAGTGTGAAGCATAGGAATGCTAACTGCTTGTAACTCCCTTATCATTCCAGCCTGCACCAGCTCTGGGGCCCTTTCTCACTGAACTAGGGAGTGCGGCCTAAGGCTTCAGCAAATTTAGCTACTCATGCTAAGCAAGTTTTACAGAAGTTGTGCTAAGCAGCTGCCTCTAGACAGTTTCAGCTCAATATTCTTTAACAGATGTGGGCTTACTGGAATTCAGCATGTGTGTTTCTCACCTATTCTGGAGTGCTGACAGGTGGGAGGTGTTTCCCTGTGCGTGGGCAGTCAGTGGAACTCAGCTCTTGCAGTGTATCTCTGGACTCCAGTCATCTTTTGGGGAGGCTGAGAATCACCTTGAAGCCCTGTGTCATGTCTCCCCACTGCCTCAGTCTTTCTCAAATACCCAAGAGCATCAGAAATAGTCCCAGACACATATATCACAGGATCAAAGAGTAATTCAGGTTGTAAGGGAAATTAGGAGGTCTTTAGTCCAATCTTCTGTTCAAATCAAGGTCAACTCTGAGGTCAGACCGATTTGTTTAGTGCTTTATCCATCAGGTCTTGAAAACCTCCAAGGATGGAGCCTTCACAACCTCTCTGGGCAACCTCTGTCTCGCAGGGAAGAAGTTTCTCCATTCATCCAGTGTGAACTTCTCTTATTTCAGTTTATTCCCTCTGTCTCTCATCCTCCCACCTTTCACCACTGTGAAAAGCCTGATTCCATCTTCTCGACATCTGCTTGTGGGCATTGGCAGGCTGTTATTATATCTCCTCTCCACAAAGCCATCTCTTCTCCAGACTGAAAAAAACCCCTATTCCTTCATCTCTCCTCACAGGGCAAGTGATGCAGCCCCCTGAACTTTTCGATAGCCCTGCAATGAATGAGCTCCTGTTTGTCATCGTCTGTTTCCTTATTCAGGACCCAACATTGAACTCACTACTCTAGAGGTTGTCTGGAGCACTGAATAATGGGGAGTGATCATCCCTTTGAAGTACAGCTGTGCTCCTGTTCATGCATCTCAGGATACTGTTGGCCTTCCTTGCTGCCAGAGCACACTGCTGCCTCATGTTCATTTTGCCATGCACTACGACCCCCATTTGGTTTCTCATCCATCCTCACCATCACATCCTGACTTGGATGCAAGACTTCTGTGGGAGAACATGTCAAAAGCCTTGCTAAAGACAAAGTGACATCCACTGTTCTTCCTTTCTCTACAAATCCAGCTCTTTTATCCTAGAAGGCAATCAGGTTTGTGAGGCATGATTTATGCTTCCATAATGCTGCATAATGCATAATTTACTGATAATGGGCAATGTCCCGACACTCCAGACACCACTCTTCCTCTTCTCACTTATGATCTACTTGTTAACAATGTTTGGGAACATCCTCATCCTTGTGCTGGTGGTGACAGTCCAGCATCTGCACACCCCCATGTATTTCCTCCTGGGCAATCTGTCCTCCCTGGAGGCCTGCTACAGCTTCACCATCCTGCCTTGGCTGCTGGCCAGTTTCCTGACTAGGAACAGAAACATCTCTGCTCACAGCTTTATGGCACAGCTCTCCTTCTTTGGCAGTTTTGCAGTTAGTGAGTGTTGCCTGCTGGCCATGATGTCCTGTGATCGATACTTGGCCATATGCCAGTCCCTGCTCCAGGCAAGCCTCATGATCTGGAAGGTCTCTCTGCAGCTGGCAGCAGCATCTTGGCTAGAGGGTTTGATGCTGTCTGTCATAGTCATATTCCTCTTATCCCAGGTGAAGTTCCGTGCCCTATAGCAATCGACTGCTGTGACTTTACCCCATGGCTGGAGCTTGCCTGCAGTGACACCAGGAAGGTCAGGCTTGTTACTTTCATATTTGGCTTCTTGGATGTAGTCTTCCATCTCTTGTTCATGCTGGCCTCCTACGTGTGCATCATAGCTGCTATCTGTGAATCCTATCTAGCATGGGAAGGCAGAAGGCCTAAAAGGGAAAGTCCTTGGGGAGAAATGTTCTTATTTAGAAGAGAAAGTTAAAAATGTAATGTGTTTACTTTTTCTTTGGTAATAAACAGCATGGTGGTCTTACATGTGTGAACTGTTGAAAAGTTTTATTTTCCTGAAAATTTAGAAAAAAAAATTTGGGGTGATATACAAGTACCTTCCAGGTGCAACCATGGCAGGATTTTTCTTCCTGTGAGTCTCTGGGATGGGAGTTATCTCCCTCAGTGGTGCACATTTCCAGGATAGAAGCTGTCAGCCTACAGTGAATGTCCACTTTCTCTGGACTTCTAAGAAAAAAATGTGCTCTTTCTATTTGGGGGCTTGGGAGGGTTAAACCCACCACAACTCTCTTCCCTCCTCTGGCCTGGCACAGCCTCAGGGACCAGCTGGGGAGGCAGGAAATGGGTGGTCTGGGTGAGGAGCTGTGCTTTCTCCTGTGTCAAGAGGAGATGGAAAGGCTGGGGTGATGCAGGCAGTTCCTGCTACTGAGGGCTAAAAAAGAGAGGTGGAAGTGACACCTGGGTCTCCCTCTCCCATATCCTTCTCGTCCACTGAGGGATCAGGAAGCCCCCAACTCCAGCTGCAGCTCTGCTCCTCGCCCATCACCTCTTTGTAGGAAGATAGGGGACAGCCAACCCCCTCCCAGCTCCTTTTCCCTTGGATGATCAGGCTTCCTTCTCCAGCCCTCCTTCCCATTTAAAAGCTTTTACACAGGTTCTCCAGAGCCCAGGGCAGGGGTGGGCCTAAGGGCCAGGTTCTCCATGCATCTCAACTCCTTAATCTGTCTGCAGCATGGGACCTTGGGAGTCGCATCTTGGTTGATGGTGTTCGCCACTGGGGCACTCTGCTGACTCCTCTTCAGCTTCCTCACCAACATCCCCAGGTCCTCTCCTGAAAAGCTGCTCTTTTACCAGTTGGCCCCAGCCCAACTTTGGGCATGGGGCTATTGGGGTTATTCTACCCCAGGTGCAGGACTCTGCCCTCTCCTCGACTGAATTTCAAGAGGCTCCTGCCTGTAATATGTTGAGGTCCCCATGAAGAGTAACCCAGCCCTCTAGAGTAATGAGCAGTAAATAGCAAAGACCAGAGCTCTCAGGTCACTAATGGATGGACAGTGAGGGAACCTTCCCAGTGTAGCCCTATACAGGGTCAGGCACCACTCTGTAGCTGATCACAAGGAGACAAAATTATCTGGAGTCTCCTGGGAAAGAGCAAATTTCTTGTGTGATATTTTTCTAGGATGTTTTATGGGGCTTGTGGGAGTGCAGAAAGCCTACACTGGGATGTTCAGGCAGAAAGCCAAAGGCAGGAAAAGGAAGAGATCAAGGGGAAACTGCTGGTCAGTACCCTTGTCTGGCTGAGGTAAGGGTATGCGGAATGTGAGAGCATTTGCTTCATTAAGGTTATCTGATCACAGACCTTTTCAGTGCAAAAGAGATAATAAGCAAAGGGGGAAGCACTTAACAAAACACACAGACACAAACCTGATAGGCAAGGGATAACGGAGACTATAACAAAGACCAAAAGTCTCCAGTCACTATTGTTGGGCCATAAAGAAACTATGGGCATAGCTTGTACCTGGACTTTCTAATGGATAAGAAGGGAAAACAAGACATGATGATTTTGGATATTCGAGAGGTGCTTACGGGACTGTGCAAAACTAAGGAATGTTTAGGGAAGGGGATCAGTGAGGAAAAAGGATCTAAGACATCTTTTCTAAACTGACTTGCTGACCACTGACAGAAAGGGGAGCCAGGCTGATTCACCGGACTTATTTCAGTATCTCCCTCAGAAGGGGATGGACCATCTTTCAGATTCTCCCTGTACCTCAGTGTATAATCATTGTTTGACATGTTTGTTGTGGTTGAAACTTTGAAATAGTCTGCCTTATTGTCTGCCTGGCTTGCACTTCTATCACTTTAATTCCTTTTAGACATTGGATCTCAAATGTGTGACATCCTTTGGAGGGAAATACAGACAGGCCGGTAAAGGACTCACTGGGTCATCAAGATAGATGTACAGATGCTATGGCCTGTATCAGGTTTGATCAGTGCAAGGAAATGCTTCATGGAGGTGATATCCTCAGGACTTGGTCACAGTTAGGTGGGATGCACTTGGCCTGCTTGGTTTCACACATACCTCACATAGCATTTCAATTTGACCTAAACACCCACACTTCTGTAAGAAAGACCAATGAAGAATTGACATTTCTAGGACATGAATCACCCTGTTTTCAGAGAAACAATTAAAAACTCTAGGGGAGAAACTTCAATTCAGAGATAGGTCCAAAATATTCATGTGAGAGACTTACCCATATAGGTCAACAGGATAGCCTTCCAGGATGGCCTTGTAGACTGAGGATGGTGGTTACTGCCTATGGGAGCATGAGACTCATTCTGGGATGCTGGTAAGAGCATTTAGGGATTGTGCAAGACTTAGTAAGGGGTGTTTAGGAAAGGACCAAAGATGGGAAAAGGAAGGGATTAAGGTGTTTTGAGGGGCTACAAACATGAGAAAATAGAGGGAAAAGGGGATGAAAGGAACTGATCACATGTAAACAGTCTGCTGGTCAGTACGCTTGTCCGGTCATGCCCTGCACCTGATCCTCCCAGTCTCTCCTGTCTTCTTATTAAACTTCATTTTCCAGGATGAAGGGACTCCCTATTCTGTGTGCACGTGTGTGTAAGATCTCAGTGCCAGCCACTGGAGTGGGGACCACAAGTCATAGGGGCCCATGTGCCTGGGATGCCAGCAGCTGGAGAGACTGGAGCGTGTGTATGTTGTGTGGGTGTGTACGTCAATGTGTGTAACTGCTAGTGAACGTCAAGGCAGACCAGCCAGCAAGTAAGGTAAGATGCTTGGGAGCCAGTTACCAGAGAAGCCATAAGTCTGGGTTGGATATTGGAGAGCCCAGAGGCCCTGTGAGTTGGCTGCTGGAAGGACCAGTTGATCCAATCAGCTACTGGAGAAACTGTGGGGTCTGGAGGTCTGGTACTTGAAGGGCCATAGGTCTGGACCAAGAGGGGAAGTTGCCCTTTACATGAGAGAGCAGTGGGAATGCTCAGAGCTCTGCCTTGGGATGGATGATGAGCAGATGAGAGCTGATGGGTCAGGATTAGAAGGCAGACCCACATGGATGATGTTGTGGTGTGTCTGCTGCAGAGCATCTGTGAGGCCTTCTTCAGATAATTGGAAGAAGTCTCATGATCACAGGCCCTGATCTTCATGGCAGACTTGAACAATCCTGGTATCTGCTGGAGGAACAACACAGCAGGGCACAAGCAATCCAGGAGTTTTCTGGAGCGCATTGATGATAACTTCCTGACATTGGTTATTGAGGAGCTGGGGAGGTACCTTATGCTTACAAACATGGAAGAGCTGGTCAGGGATGTAAAAGTCAGTGACAACCTTGGCCACAGAAACCATGAGATGATGGAATTGAGGACCCTGACAAAAGGGAACAAGGGAAATATGAGTATCACAACCCCAGATTTCAGCAGAGCAGACTTTGGTATGTTGGTGGACCTTCTTGGAAGAACCCCATGGTATATAGCCCTAGAGAGAAGAAAGATCAAGGAGAGCTTTTTGATTTTCAGGGATCCCTCTTACATGCAGCAAGTCAAGCAAAGGTGGCAGGGGGCCTGCAAGGATGAACAAGGAGCTCCAGGCTCCTTGTTCTCAGACATGAAAAGGAAGCATACAGGAGGTAGTAGCAGGCTGCCCAAACTCTATGATTCTTGTGATGCTGTACCAGAGCGACTTTGTGTGCATGTATGGGTATGAGGCAACTTGGGAGACAGGGCATCCAGGGGCCAGCTCCTGGATGGACTGAGGATCTAAGACCATCTCTAGGAGGAATCCATATGGTATATATGTATGTATAATTATATATTTTTTATTAACCAGCTTTCATTTTGATAGCTGGTTATAGGAATAGGAAGAGGCTGCTGTTGCTGTTTGTGTTTGCATGAGTGTTAAGTGTTTCTGTCTTCGTTCTTCTGTGGTCGGCTGTGTGTCTGTACATGTGTATAGTGTCTATGGGTAGTATGGGTATGTATGTCTACAGGTATGTATAGTGTCATGGGTACCTACCGGGGGTGGAAGCTCAGCCTTGCTACTGCCTGGACCTGGGCACATAGAACAGCAGCAGCCTCACCTCTGTCAGGTTACCAGATCCAGCAACTTCTAACATCCTGAAACTCTTATCATTGGATTACTGGACCTCTCTTGCAAGACCAAGCATCCAAACATGTTTCCTAGGGCACCCAAAATCTAAAACAATTCATGTCCTCAAACGCATCTTGGGGGAGCTTAGGAGATGATAACACAGGCATCCATGGAGAAGGTTTGTGTTCCAGGCTGAGAGTCATTTTAACAAGCTTGGAAAGGCTGCAACATAAGGGTTGGATGCCACTGCTTACATACAGCCAAAGTACCCTGTGGCATCTGAGACACCAAGTGGGGCTGGAAGGACTGAGAAACTTCACCTTCAGGAGGGACTGCTAGAGGTCCTGATCAATACCCACCCCCAGCAGCAACAATGATGCCAGGCACTTACCTTTGAGCAAATGAACCCTGTCTTAGATGACTCTACATGTCCATTAGTAAAGCCTCAATTAAGTTGCCGAGGACACTGCCAAGGGCAATAAACACCTATGAATGGGCCACTCTCTTGAGACCTGGAGGGCAGCAGGGCCTGTATCACGTCTGGTAGTGCCATGTATAGGCCTTGGTTGCCACAGAGGGTCCAGAGAGAACCAGGAACTAGTGTGCAGATAACTAAATCCTGCCAGGACTGCATAACAAGGCCTTGATGCACTGCTGCTTCAACCTAATCCCTGGGAGAGCAGCAAGGCCAAAATGGGATTTTTCTGCATCCCTCCACCCAAAACAAAGACACTGCAACCACGAGATAGAGATGTACTGTCTGAAAATGAACAAACATGACAGATTCTAGCTTTTGGCCCTTCCTCCAGGCAGTGCTTTTTAGGATTGGTTCTAATTCTTACTTCTACTGGTTTACCTATATTTTAGCAGAACACTCTTTTAGACAAATTGCAGTAGTTTCTGGAACAGGGAGAAAAATCCTTGTCTTCCTTCAGCTCTGCTTGCCCATGACGAAAGCACTTGTGTGAAGTTTGCTTCCTTGCTCTCATGCATACGCATCTGCTTTTGATGTGTCTCTGAAGCGCCCCTTCCCAGAATTGCTCTTGCAGCTGGCTTCCTGGACACTCAGAGAGAACAGGGTTCTTTAAAGGCCTTCTTCACCTTTTCCTTTACCTCACCATCATCACTGCTTTCTACAGCACCCTCATCATTGCCTACATGCTGCTCAGAACACCCAAGCTGAGACATCTCAAGAAAGTGACTTCCTGGCTTGAACCCAGACTTGTCTTGTCACTATGGACCTGCTTGGTGATCACTGGGCTGTGTCTGATTCTGGTTACCATCACTGGACCTGATCCTGACCCTGACCTTTGGACTGACATCCTGGCTTGACCTCGGACCTGCCTAGTAACCACAAATGTGGCTGGTGATCTGGACTCTTGGTTGATTCCAGCTGCCATCCCTGCCTACCTTGCTCCCCCTAACTCAGGTGCTGCAGGATGGGTCCTGGCTGGTGAGGTCTCTGCCCTGCTGGTTGTGTTACGCAGCTGGGGTCATGGCTCCCCATCTCTTAGGGAGCCGCTGGCCCTCACTGGTCCCTGGCACAGTAGTTATTGACCTGACGGACTAAATTGCTTTTGTTTTGAACACGCACAGAGGGCCTGGACAGGCATGTGCCTGTCCTGACTTGCCTTGTAAATTTGTGGAATATTGAATTTCTTGAATGGGAAGAGTCAGTGGGGAAACATGTTCTAGTGCAGAAGAGATGTTATTGCCTTGCCTTTTTTTTTTTTTTTAAACTAAATAAAATGGTGGTCCTGCCTTTGGAGGCTGTCAAAATGCCACAGATTTCTTTGGATGTGAACAGAAGAAAGGAATTTCAGCTGAAAAGTGAGCTTGTTCCAGGGGCTGTTGTGACCACATTTTCCTAACTGTGGGTTCCTGGGATGGGAGCCCTCTCCCCAGGGATCTGCATGTGTCCAAGGTACATTTCTGTATCTCAGCCTGTTACTCTGACTCCTCTGCTTTCCTGTGATGATGCCCAGGTGAGCGGAGTTGTCCATACTCATGCAGGTGCCTCCTGTGGTTGCAGGTGCCTCTGGGTATCCCAGGCATGCTTGTGTGCTGGGCACACGAAATGGGGAGCTCAGGAAGAGGTCAGCTGGGGAGTGAGGGCGGAGAGGAAATAGAGGCAATAGGGAAACATGAGGACATCTGAGAAGGCCTTCATTCCCCATGCGTGGCCAAGAGCACTTCTGCAGACAGGGACTTCAGTGCCAGCCTCTCGATGATTCAGCCCCTTGCTGAGGCCAGTGCCAGCATAGCCCACAGGCCATGTGCCTGCAGAGCCCCTTATGTCCTCCAAGCCTTTTCAGGAAGCCTGGGGGATGAGAGCAAGTGGGAAAGCCTGGGTCAGCCTGCTGCTACAGGGGAGAGGAACTGTTCCTGAAGCCCCTCTCCAGGGCCTGCCTGGAGCCCTCCTTTCACCTGGCTCTAGCTAACTGGAGTGGCCACTGGACAAGATGTATCTGTCTCCAGTGGGGACATTCATCCATGCTGGTTCATCAGCAGAGGCTCCCTTTCCATCCCTGGCCAGCAGAGTAGTCAGAAACAGACATATTTAGTCTGGCCCCTCCTCATGCTCCAGCCCCATGAACACTTTGGTAGCCGTTTGCTGAACTTACTCCAGTTTGTCCTTGTTTTCCTTGTACTGGAGAGCCCTCAGCTGAACACAGGACTCCACATGTGGTCTCATATCCCCCAAATAGAAGGGAAATAACCCCTTCCCTGGGCCTGCTGGCTGGACTCATACTAACACAGTCCAGCAGGCTGTTGGCTTTTGCCACCAGTGCACAGCACTGACTGCTTCTCAGCTTCCTCACCAGGAGCACCATGTCATTTTCTGCAAAGCTTCTCTCACCAGTTGGTCCCCAGACAGACTTTTGCATAGGGCTGTTGGGGTCATTCCAGCCAGATGAAGGACACTGAACTTGCCTTGGCTGAATTTTATGAGACTCCTGTCAGATGAAATTCTGCAGTTTTTTGAGGTCCATCTGAAGAGTGAGCTGGCCCTCCAAGGTGTCGAGTGCTCCCTACAATTTGGAATCATCCATGAATGTGCTGACAGTGCTCTCTGTCCTATTGTCCCAATGTTCATAAAAATACTGCATGGCATTTGTACGGAAATCCAGCAGGCAAAGACATGTGGTTTGTAAGGATATGTAGGGAATGGTTATTGAACTTGAAAGACAAAGACAAGACTGCAAAAGTAAAAACAATCACACAGTTACACAAACACTAACGAGCAATATATAACAGAGACGGTAACAGACACCAGACCTCTCAGGTCACTTATGGTTGGACATTGAAGGCACCTCCCCAGTATGACTTTGGAGAGGGTGAAGCAGGGCTTTGTATCTGATCACAAGGAGACAAAATTATTCTTGGTCTCTCGGGAAAAAGCAAACTTCATGAAATACTTGAGGGGGTTTTGTGGATGTGTAGCATGTCTCTTGGGATATTTTAAGGGGACTGTGGGAATGTGACAGCTTATGCTGTGATGTTCAGGAGAATTGCCAAAGTCAGGGAAGAGGGTGGATGCAGGTGAAAGAGAGAGGAAGACGTTTGGGAAAATGGAGAGGAGGGGTGATGAAAGGGAGCAGTCCCATGCCAACAAGCTGCTGGTCAGTACGCTTGTCTGGTTGAGCCCTGCACTCAGTTACTTCCCTGCCTGAAGAAGGCTGTGAAGTGGGAGCCTGCCATGCAGAGCCTTGAGCAAGACAATCTGCTGCTGGGCAGATTTGGATCTCCACCATCCAACAGCTGTTGTAGCCAAGGCTGCTGCTGTCTTCACACTCCCGTCTGTTTTTCCTGGTTTGTCTGTGAATAGCAGGTCAGGCAAAGCATCTCCCTTAGGAGGGTCAGGGCCTTGGATGCACTAATAGGCTTGAACTGCTCTGACCACGCCCCGCCTGGGACCTGCCCTTGCGCAACCTCTGCCCTGTGCTCCGAGGACTCCATTTAAGCTCTAGGTGGGGCCCTGTGACAGACCAACAACCCCTACAATGGGAGAAGACTCAAAGGGTGGGATGCCTCATGAAGTTCAAGAATAATGTAGGATGTGGCTCATTAATCACAGCTATTCCACAGAGAACTGACTTTGTCTCAACACAAAGGGGACTGGAGGGTGACCTTGATTTTAGATAAGCAGCCATAGCCATTAATTGGACCAGGTATAAATGTTTCTCCTTGAGACAGCCAGACCAACATGGAGGGTGGGTGTGTACGTATATGTGGCTCAGCCCAACATAGACTATAAAACTTGAACAACTACCAAAGAAATTTCAAAGAGAGCAATGGGCTTGAACTGGCTTCAACCCACATATTCCTGTCTGGTGAATGGGGGACACCCAGTGTTGAGTCAGTGAGCATATTGTAGAGTCCAGTAATGGGGATCACATTGGTATTGTGATTGAACTGTATATTGCAATTGCTATGTTTCATACTAAGTATATACACTTGCACTGTGACTTCAGTATATTGCTGTATCACTCTGCTAAATCAAAAATCCTGTGTAACATTGAATACCTTCAAAGCAAACTTTTATATTAAACATTGCACTCTCTGTGTGTGGAATATCTAAAAGAACCTGGTCAGAAAGTACTGGACTCTGACACTAGTTTGCGTCACGGACAGGATATTCCTCAGGGTGAATATTTTCTACTGCATTGATAATATTTCGACAATACCAGGATTTCTGATTTAAGGTTACAGTCGCAGATAAGAGCCTGACAGAGGCGACTCATGCTGGTTGGAAAGGGTAATGATAAGACTGGCTGCAGATGGGACCACTATCATTAAAGAGGGTATAAACTATTAGGAATAGTAACAAAGGTTGAAAAACAATAGCCAATAAATTTGAAAAAAGGGGATGGAAAAATCCTATCTGGTATTTTTCATGGGTAGAAAAACACTGTACTGATCCCAGTGATATTTGGGATGAATTTGAAAAATGGAAAAGTTCTAAAAAATTGAGGAAAGGAAAGGCAAAAGCAGGCCTTTGCTGGTTGTTAGGAAGTTGCTTGAGAGCATAGTGGAAAAGTTAGAAAGGGAGATATGTAAGAATAACATGCTAAAGTGAGAGAGAAAAACAATTATAAAAGATAACATGATGTATAAAACAAGATGTACACAGATAGAAAATCAGAATGGGTTCTTAGAAGCAAAATTGTAGCCCAACATCATAGCTGATGCCCACATACGTAGGGATCACTTACTGCGGTCTACTCAAATAGACTCTGTTAAAGTAATGACTACAATGTATACTGAGGATGACGAGCGGTCAGGAGATATCTGGCTTGATTCTGATTCTCCTGATCCTCCTCCTGTTAATGATTCAAATGACATGGGATAACGAAGTAACATGAAAGTAGTTGCTCCTATGATAAAAACTGAGCAAACAGCAGATGCATCCCCTCAGACAACTGCAAGAGGTTTTACTTCCTTGGAGTTAACTGATCTCCAAACTAAGTTTTCAGCTAAAGCAGGAGATACACCCCTAGAATGGATGGCCCATATATAGGGAAAAGGAGCAAATCAGGTTACCCTCACCATGGATGAGGCTCAAAGTTTAGTATTAGAACCGGAGATTCTCCTACAAACCCCTACACTGAAGCAAGCTGACTCCCTGTGGGGCTGCACTGTGTGCTGGGCCAGGCGGCTCCCTGCCAGCAAGAGGGGTGGGAAGAGTAAATGATTGTGGGAGAGTGCTCAGGAGTTACAAACTGCCATGCTGAAATTTGCTCTCCCAGACATGCTGGATAGACCAGAGCCTGTAGATCAGAATGGGCAGCCCCCCAAAGATTAACCCTTGGCAATCCCATGCCATTCGGGGAGGGGGGGGGTGTCCTGTAGTTAGAGCAGCAACAGCAGCACTTGTACCGCTTGCTCTTTCTGCAATGACAGGAATAGATGCAGATACTCAGTAGCAGACGATTCTGCAGCAGATGCTGTCTGCTTTACCGTTATATGAAATGTCAGGCTCTAAGGTAAAGATTGGGACCATACAAACGGTTAAACCCAGCAACAACACCGCTCGCCCTCAATTCCAATCAAGAAATACTAATGGTAAAATTTCTCTAGGTGGTGTGTCTAAGGAAAATAGTCCTGTCTGGTGAAAATGCTTAGATAAAGGGTTAACGAGGTAGCTACTGCATGGTCTTCCAACTGCACTGCTAAAACAATTATCAGGGGAAACTCCAGCAGAGCGATCAGGACCCACACCAGCTCCCTACATACATTTGAAGCTAGAAGATATCACTCAGCACTTTGAACAAAGCAATTCAAATAAATAGGGGAGCCGACTCGGCTCTGCTGTCTGGGTCACGGCCGCCAAGGCAGCTACACGGAACCAGAGTCCAGAAATGTTGGTCGCTATAAATGATAAGTATGCCACAACATTTTTGACTGATACAGAAGCACAAGTTTCAATGATAGATCAGCATACCTATGAAGGTAAAGCTCCTTTAAAGAAACAAGCAGTTTCAGTAGCAGGCGTTAATGGCACGATTAACAACTATCCAGTTGTAAGGGCTAAATTAATATTGCCAAATGGATATACCATACGACCCTTGTTGTTATCGGGCAAAATGAGTATTCCAGGAATGGATATTCTGAAGACAGAGTCTTGGATAGACAGCTGGGGTAAATGGGAAATTGGTAGTCCTCCAGTTACAAGAAAAACTAATCTCCATATGATCAAGCCTATGAATCTCCTACAAATAGCCTCACTTGTGCCTAACAGCAAACCAGTTAACATTCCTCAGTGTAAGCTACCTGCTCCTGCCATAAAATTTGTGACAGAATTAGTCAAACAATTAGAGCAAGTGAGTATTATAGAAAAAACCCATTTACCATATAACAGCCCAGTATGGCCTGTTAAAAAGACAGACAGGACATGGCACCTAATTATTAACTATAGGGCTTTAAATAAAGCAACCGGCCCTTTAACAGCCGCTGTTCCTAGCATAGTAGATATACTTAATACAATAATATAGTTAATACAATAAATGAATGTGCTTTTCTGTGGATGAGAATGTTAGGTATAAAAGATATGTTCTTTATGATCCCAATACAAGAGCAAGAGAACCCAGAATTTGCTTTTACTTGGTGTGGCATACAATATGTCTTTAATCGCCTACCCCAAGGTTTTAAACATAGCCCCACCATTGCCCATGCTATTTTAGCTAAAGAACTAGAATCAGTTCTCCTCCCACCTGAAGTAACAATTTTACAATATAGATGGTATTCTAATCAAAGGGCCAGATGAGGAAACAGTTTGCCAAAGTATGGATGTTATTGTCCAGCACCTACCAGAATTAAATATTTGCATTCCTGACTCAAAACAGCAAGGACCAAATCAAGAGATTATATTTTTAGGTACTTGATGGATAGAAGGATGGAAAACTGTGCCAGAATCTGTATTAACAGAGATACCAAATATTCCGGCCCCTTCTGATATAAAAAGAATTGCAGACTTTATTAGGAACTTGAGGGCTTGGGAGGTCGCACATTCCTGGATCCAATATTCTGGTGGGACCTTTGTATGATTTGCTGAAGAAAAACATGGTATGGAACTGGGAACAAAAACATCATGAAGCTTTAAATGCTTTAAAAGATGAAATTGTTACTTACCAGTCTATGGGGCTGATCCACCCCACACACCCATTTATGCTGCAATAAGGCATAGGTGATAAGGGATATCAGTGAGGATTATGGTAACAAGATGTGCAAGGTAGAAAGGATTACTCTATTCCCTTTGGCTCTAAACCATGGCAAGGGAACTACACTCCATTTGAGAAAGTGCTATTAGCAGCATATGAAGGGCTGTTAACTACCGAGCCATTAAGTCAAGAAAGGAAAATCAAACTGTGTGTGCTTATTCCTATTTTAAATCAAATTTTAACTGGTAAACCTTCACCCCTAGGGGTAGCACAAAAGACTACAGTGCAGGGATGGGCTTTGTATATACATTAGTGGTGTACAAGTGATGGGACAAATAAAGAAAACAGATTATGGGAGAGTGCAGACTGAACAGGGATGCCTGTGGAGTGCTCCCATCTGTCCTCCTCCCCAATAACCGCCGCCCCTCCCTGGGACGGCAAGACCAGAGCAGGAGTCTGGTTCACAGATGGGAGAGCCCAGTGCACAGGGAAGCAGTGGAGAGGCAAAGCCACAGCTCTATCCGTAGAGACCAAAAAAGTTTTCACAGAGGAAATGGATGGCTTGGCCCAGCTGGCAGAGCTCAGAGCAGTGGAAATAGCCCTGGAGCAAGGAGCCGCTTGTGCCTATACAGACTCATGCTATATGGGCTGGTGCCACCTAATGGCTGGGGAACTGACCAAAAAAAAAATTGGCAAGTAAATAGTAGAAACGTATGGGGAAAAACACACTGGGAAAAGATTTATGATATAGCTCAATCTAAAAACATATCAACAGGACATGCATCTGCCTGCCAAAAACCTAAAAAAGCCTGAGGCAAAGTGGAATCAGATAGCCGATCATCTGGCTAAAATCAATGTATTACAAAATGCTGAGGCAGAACAGCTAGGCAAATGGTTACACAAATGGCTAGGACACACTGGGAGCTATGATTGATTTCAACAGGCTGCAAGGAGAGGGTGGCCTGTGACAAAAGCTCTGGCAAAGCAAATTGTAGATTCATGCCATTTTTGTCAAACAGTCTTGCAGTACATGTCAAAGGGACAAGAGCTTGCCAACCTCAGGGAAGGTAAACTACTCTGGGAAACTTGGCAAGTAGATTATATTGGGCTCTTAAAGAGAACACCTGAAGGCAGAAAATACATCCTCACAGGAGTAGAAATAATTAGTGGTATTGGGAATGTGCAGCCCACCTGAGCTGCAACTGGTCTATCAACTGTAGCTGGCTTCAACAGGGGTTTTGCCACTTTTCCCTTGCCCCGAAAAATACAGTCTGATAATGGATCACATTTTAAGGATAAAGAAATGCAAACTTGGTGTTCTTCAAATGGGGTACAATGGGCTTTCCATCTCCCTCATCGACCTCAAAGTAATGGGATGGTAGAAAGGTGGAATGGATTACTGAAATAACAGCTACCCAAGAGCCAATCCATGAATACCTCTAAATGGGGATCCCATTTGTGGAAAATTGTAAATTGACTAAATGAGCAAAACACTCCCATGGGAAGCCTCATAGATAAGGGATTCATGTCAGTAGCTGCACAAATTACTGTTAAAAGAGAAGTAAAATCCTATCAAAATCCTGGAGATGAGGTTGTGGTTAAGCGCCAAATTCAGGGATCAATCTGGGTGACTCTCTTGTTTTACCATGGAAAAGGAGTATGGGATGCTGTAGACAGTAAAAGGAGTAAGTTAACCATAACTGAGGCTTGTATTATGTGCAAGACCTAAGTGTCTTCTCTTGCAGGAAAATGTGGTGTTACCTGGTCACCGTGGGAACACCGATAACTGGAAGGTACACCTGAAGCCTGTCTCTAACAGGCTCCGCCTTTTCACAGTACCCATGGAACAACTCAGACATTGAAGGTAAGTCAAAATCCATCTTTAGAACTACAGTTACAGGAGCAATACCATCTGTAATAGCACGAGATCAAGGACTGATAGTAGGCAATAATGTTACACTAACCCTAAGATCTGTGGTTGATGTAAATTTAACTATTTGTAATAACACTGGATGGGAAGCGTTATGGGAGGTTAGGCTTGCCAGCCACCATAACAGGGTCTGACCCAAGGTTCCCTCAGAAAAGTTCGGAGCCAAATCAAAGCAAATTAAATAATTAAATTTTAATTACGCATGTGCAGTAATTACAGCTTGAGCTGGGTGCCTCCAGAGAGGGACCCCAAAGAAATCCTTAGGCAATTATAACTTTTTCAACTTAAGTTTCCCATCCCTCATGCAGTAGTTTACACCAACAGTAATTTTTAGGTCTGGGGTCTCCTGCTCCTTATTGGGTTGCATCCTTGTTCCTAGGTAGGCTGTTTTTCTCCCTTATCTTTACTGTTGCAGTTTCTGCTGACGGTTGTACCTTCGTTTCTTGTTGGGTCCTACTGTTTTCTCTCAAGGTCCTGAGGAGGAGGAAGTGATTCCAAACCATAACAATTAACACTGCCCCAGCAGCAAGAGGAGGCTTTGTCCCTCAAGGTCCTGATGCCCTGCACCCATCTTATTTCAAAGCCTTGACATCCTCCCTTTCGGAGTGTGAGACACAGGAATGCAGACTGCTTGTAGCTTCCATCTTCCCAGCTTGAACCAGCTCTGAGGCCCTTTTTTACTGAACTAGGTAAAAGTTCATTATTTTATCTAAGTGCGGCCTAAGGCTTCAGCAAATTTAGCTCCTCATGCTAAGCAAGTTTTAGAGAAGTTGTGCTAAGTGGCTACCTCTAGACAGTTTCAGTTCAATGTTTTTAACAGTGGGAAACAGCATGAGAAGGGGAAAGAGCCACAAACTGCAGTTTGAGAGTTTCAGACTGGACTTCAGGTAACAAGAATGTCACTTGAAGGGTAGTGCTGTGGTGCTACAGGACACCCAGAGGGAGTCTGTGATCAGCCCCTGGCCTTGTGTGTCAAGGAAAAGCAAGTGAGAACAGGAAGACATCAGGAGAGGTCAGGAGATTCCCGGGTGAGAGCAGGGTGGGGAAGCAGGTTGGGTGTCTACAGGCTGCAGGAAAACAGGCACAGGTGTGGGAAAGAATAGGACAGCCTGAGGTGGAGATGGCCGAGGGCACTGCCAAGGCTGAAAGCTCCCAACTCAGGTAAGTCTTTGTCCTCTTGGCTATGGCTGGTGTCTCTGCCACCGAGGCCCATGAGAAGATGCCATTCCTCAAAGCACTGTGGCCTTGAAGCCTCCTTGTCCCTTGAGAGCCCAGGAGGTGTTGTATCATGGTCCTGCACTCGGCGTTGCACACCCCTACCTGCACACTTCCCCCAGGAAGACCCCTGAGCAATGAGTGATGGAAAGGATGACTCTTCCCAGGGGCTGGGTGTCAGTGCCTGGCTGCTCTGCTTGATAACACACATCAAGCCACCTGCACATTGCCTTTGCCTGCCTTAAATCAGGGCCTCCACCTTTCTGCTCTAATCAGCCCCTGGGGAGACTTTGTTGGTAATGGCCCTCAGTGGGACCTGTTAACACTCCAAGAAACCTGGGATTTGCTTCTGACTTTAACTTCTTGAGAGGTTTGTTCAGCATCTGTGGTTCGTGGACTTAGCACCAGATACAGCTGAGGGGTCATTAAAACGCAAAAAAACCCAAGGAACCATGCCTATTTCTATAATTTTCCTCATTTTGTCAATTCTTGTGTGGCTAATGGGGAAGTTTTCAGGAGAGTATTTAAATTAGGCAGATTTCAATGAGCACCTGAAAATGAAAAGATGTCTGCTTCTGAAGCTTTCTTTATTCTTCAGTTTTCAGAAGAAGTCATACCCACATTCCCCACCTAATATTGATCCACAGTGTCTCCTAATGAAGTCTGGGCATGTAGGTAAAGCAGTATTTTTGATAGGAGACATGTATGGGCAACCTTCCTCCCCAGCTCCCCAGCCCTGCCAGTTCCCTCATCAGGCACTGGGGATCACTCTTGTTAATCTAACCTTTTTCCACTCAAGGCTGTAGCTGAATGTTACAGCTCACGTGCACCAATTCCTGCCTGCTTTCCTTAGAGAACTAGCTGCAAACAGACACAGAAGGATTTGTCTTAATTGCAATCAAACTAAAATAAACATGATCCAGCTTCATAAGAAATAAAATACACTCCTCAACTTTATGTCAAGTCCACGTTGCCTGTAGTGAGGTCTACAATATACAAGGAAATGTTCTTGACAAATAGATAGGAAAGGCTGGATAGGATCACAATGAAGGAGTTTGTTTAAGAGACAATAGGACTGCTGAAAGATGAGGCAAGCTTCAGACTCCCATAAGCTCAGAGCAGCAACTGGAGAGTTGAGAGGTATCTGAATGATAAAGAGCAAGGGGAGGAAGAAAACTGGGAAACTATGCAAAGTGCACATATCCAGATCATCTGATGCAAAGATGCCTTTAGAAATGATCAATTTAATCAAGACACATGGGAATATGTGGAAGGTTACTGAGATTATACCCATGGCATAAGACAGAGCAGCGGTAACACGAGTTAACAGGCAGATCAACATTTCTTCTCCTGAGATTCATGCCCTTCCTCAAAATTTCCAGTATCTCATCATAGGAAAACACTGACATTTTATTAAAATTATTCAGTCATCCCAGCTGATGAAAGTGTGCTTTTTTTTTTGTTGTTCTTCACCTTTCCAGGCAGAGCTCAGGTGTCCAACCACAAGCACCCAGTGGCACTTGGAGAGGCGGGTGTCTCTGAGGCACCTGCCTGGGCCTGGCAGCTCTCACAGGGACCTGTAGGAGACTGGAGCCCCTGGAAGCTGCAGATGGAGGCTGGGCAGAGGGGACCAGGGCACCTGCAAAGGCACTAGCCATCCATGACCCTCTGACTGCATCCTGTCCCAGCTCTGAAAATCACTTTTCCTTCCCCCCCCCCAAAAAAGAAAAAGAACCTCCCCAAAACACCAGTGTATCAAAAAAGAACCAAACAAAAAAAAGGGCAATAACAACACAAAGAAGTTTAAAAAGTTGAAAACTGTAGCAAAACTTTTTTTTTCCTGCTTTTGATAATTTATTTAATTTATTTCTTTCTGGCCATATTCGAGCAATACAGTAATTACTCTATGTGAGTTTACATGTTTATATATATGTATATGTTATTCTTCATGATACACTTCCTGGCAACACTCTGAATGGAGAAACTTTGTTCTGAGAAACTACTGTATTCAAATTGACATGTCTCCTCTCTCTTCTTCTGCCTCTCTGTCCTCTCTTCCTCTGCCAAGTCTGTCTTTACAGAGGCCTCATGGCCCCTCTGCCCTCCAGGGAAGTCTCCTGGGGGATCCTGCCAAGCAGGATTCAAGCTGAAATAGGCTCTCCTGCAGCCCTGGGCTGTGCTTCAGCTTTTTGTCTTACATCTCCACTATCTCATGATCATTCCAGCCATGGCTGCCCTCAACCTTTACATATCTATCTGCTTCTGCTTTGCTTGTGACTGACACAGTTCAGCTGTTGTTGGCTCATTGATTGCCTGTGCCAAGAAATTGTTTCCAGCACTCTCCAGGAATCTTCTCTCCACAAGTGAGCTAAGACCCAGGCTGTGCCCGAGCTGATCAGGCAGGAGCTTCAGAACCTGCAGGCCTCAACCAGCTCAGTGACACACTGCAAAACGTGCCCAGCTGAGTTGGACACCTGAACTGTCAGGTCAGAAATGACTCCCTTAGAGAAGAAAGGAGCACATGGAAAGGTGAGGAACGTAATTCTGAGGAGATTTGCAAGTTATCTGCACAAAACAACTTCAGCTTTACAAGCTGATTCTCAGCTATGACCCCTGAAGTATTTCCTGCTGACTTGCAGGAAAGTGCTGGAGCATCATGACTCACTGTAGGCACTGCACATCTGGGAGAAGGGCTTTTAAAGGCCAATTATCTTCTGAAGAAATACTTTGTCAGTGGAAGATTTCCTTATTTTGCACATTTTAAAATCTAATCACTGCGGCACTTCCGCTTGAAAGGGTGCCTCTGAGTGCTCCACTGTGGCAAGACCTTTTCCTTGTTAACTGTGCGGGTGAAAAAAGTCCCATGTGATCTGAACTCCTCTCTGTGGTCTCCTGCTGCATGTCAACCCCTGGGTGTCTTGTGTCAGAGCCCAGAGCAGTGCGCAGGGTGCAGCAGAGAGCCCCGAAGCAGCGAGGCCTTCAGAAGAGCTCAAGATCCTCTCTATAATTCACTGGATTGAAGGGGGACTAATCGGATTGTTAATTAAGGCTAACTGGGGGATACTACTGCATTATAAGCAAAGAGTTTCTAGGGCCTGCCATGTGCAAAGAAAAGAGTGTCTGCACCAATTAGGTATACAGGTAGTATCCTCCCTTAGCCTTTGCCTAGGAGAGAGAGGCAACTGCTATGCCTCTAGCCTAAAAAAACTTGTAGTTGGACAGATCCCAGAAATATTAACTTCAAGAATCTCCAACAAGAAAGCCTTTCAGAAAGGTGACCATTTATACTCCAAATACTCCAAGCTGCATATTTCTATGTATTTCACAGTCTATGTGGCATATCTGGCTGCAGATCCTGGCAAGAGGTGAGGAAACTCAAGGCCTGAACCTCAGTGCACAGAAGGCAGCAGGTTGCCAGCACCCCTGGCTCTCGCCACCAGGGCAGCCTGGGCCCTGCGAGCCAAGTCACCTCCTCACCTCCAAGGGCTCCCCCAGCTCCCCAGCCTGGCGGCACTCCCCACGCACAGCACTGCTCTCTCACTTCCTCCCACGCAGAGCAGCACCAAGACACTGGGGCCACCACTCGTTCCCACCACAGGGCACCCCACCACTGTGACACACCGCACCACCTGCCCCTCACCTCACAGAGGGTTGCCAGCCAACAAATGCTTCTGCATCAGAGACACACAGGGGACAGGACTAGATGTGGCAGCAGCTAGGGGACCCACAAGGGCCCCGGAACACACAAAGGCCACCTCTCCAGCCCTTCCATTTGCTTCTAGTCCTCCAAGGCCTTGCAACAGGGAATTCCTCTGGACCTCCACAACCCTGGTCCTCTTCACTTCCCACCTCCAGCACGCAGAGAGGAAGTGCTCTCACAGGGGCTCAACAGGACAGCTCTTGCCTCTCTTTTTTACCACAGCTTCTCCGAATAGGAGGCCTCTGCACACACATGGCCCAGGACTTGGGGGGAGGGGAAGACATTCTCTCCGTCTCCTGCTAGAGCCTTTGCAGCCATTTGATAGGCGCCGCACAGGCAAGCGAGGGACTTAGGATGGTGCAGCCCATAGAAGAGGGGTTTGCTCTGGGGGGCTCCCCAAGACTTAAGGAACCCGGGGGGCACCACGGCCAGAGTCACCACACTGTGCAGGTGCTGTAGCCTAGTGGCACACCCTCCAACGACCCCATGATCGCTGAACAAACCTAGTCAGCAAAGGGGAAGTGACACCACAGACTCACACTGCAGGCATCGAGGTACTGTGGAATTCTCCACTGAAGGACCTGTTGATGTGCGTGCGTACTGTTATCGACTGAGTACGGTTGTCTGTTGAATACGCGTGCTGTTGTCGACTGAGCACTGGGTTATCTCTTGGTATGCCTGTTGGTATTGACTGGGGCTGTATAGCTGTAGTGTAACCATGGTCTGGCATTGTTTGACTGGATAATGAACTAAGCCCAGGAAGGACAAGAGAGTAAGCCACATACCTCTGTGTGGACTCGGACTCACCATCAGCTGGCCTGCAGACCCGACAGCCCACCCATCAGTGAGGATGACCCTGAGGCCAACTGCCAGGGAGGACGTGAATCATCCCAGCACAGCTCAAGTATGGTGAGAACAATCTGGGGAAAACTGTTACCGGACGGGTGGCCCACATAAGGACAAGGAAAAAGAAAGAATGGTCATTGTACTGTGCATCCGTGGCTTAACAGTAGAGCTTTGATATACTGTTAGGTTTGTTAATACTTAAGTCTGTAGATTGTTTGGTGTTGCCCAATGTTTGTTATATGTGTAGAACCACTTATCTCTCATAAACTCCTATACTTGACAAACAATTTCTCTCAAGCTCAGCATGCCTGGCCTATGGGGCCTGAGGCACAAGTGACCTCACAAGCATGAACAGCAGCCATGGGCCTCCCACTGGCCTATCAAGGCCGCAGGCACAAGTGACCTCACAATCTGCATCAAAGACATGTGACCATGTCTTTGGCATGAGGCAGAAGTGGCCTCACAAGTACAAACTGCACCAATATGCCTGTGCTGGCCAATGAGGTACTGAGGCCAAGGGACCTCACCATCTGCATCCAAGCCATGGGCCTGATGCTCGCCTATGAGGTGCTGAGGCAGAAAGGACCCCACAAGAACAAACAGCAGCAAGGTGCCTGCTCCTGGCCTAGCACGTCTTGAGACACAATGACCTCACCATCATCTCCAAAGCCATGTGCATGCAGCCAGTCTCTCCAGTTCTCAGGCACAACATCCTCACCAAGACAACCAGCAGTACTGTACCTGACGCTGGCCTACCAGGTATGGATTGAAAAGGGGCCTCACATTAAGCCTTGAAGGTACTGAGTCACCAATGACCTCACAAATGCAAACAGCAGACATGTGCCTGCTGCTGCCCTATCCCATACCGAGGCACAAGTGACCTCACACTCAGCCTCAAAGCCATGTGCCTGCTGCTGGCCTATCAAGGACTGAGGCAGGAGCACCTCACAACCTGCACCAACAGCACTTAGGTGCCTCCCCTGGCCTAGGAGGTGCTGAGGCACAAGTCACCTCACAGGCAGCACCCAAGCCAGCTGCCTGCAGCTTGCCCAGCAGGTCCTGAGGATAAAGTGGCCTCACAAGCACATACCCTCCCCATGGGCCTGCTGCTGACCTGTCAGGTACTCAGGCAGAAGGGACCTCAAAGTCCACGCTACAGCTATTAAAAGGTTTCTTGCTGATCAGGAGAATACACAGAGGTGACATCCCAAGAACCTGCACGGACCACAGCCTGAAGATGGCCGATCAGCCCCAGACAACAAAGTGATCTCACAAGCAACATCCATGGCATGTACTTTCTGCTGGCTTGGCTGCTGCACAGTCCCAAATGACCTCACAAGCACATTCCACTCATGTGCCTTTAAGTGACCTATCAGACACACCAGGGGAAGAAAAATCACTTCCAACATCCAAGCCATGTTCCTCCTGGCTGCTTTCATGGCCTGCCACCTTCTGCTGGCTTATGAGGTTGGGAAGTTGGACACACTGGAATGGCCAGATGTGATCATGTCTCTTAATCTCTTTATTTCTACATCAGAGATAACAGTGGGACAACTCCTGTCTCTCCTGGGAGACCCGCTGATTATAATTGTGGCTCCTGGGTGGCCTGTCTCTCACCACTTGTCCCCCTTGGGGAAGGTGAGCAGCTCGGCAGTTGCTCCCATGGGAGGCAAATAAGGCTTTCCTCCACCTGCAGCTATGTGGCTGTTGCTTCCTCTCCCTCCCTTCAGAGAGAGTAGGAGGGCAGGAGCAGAGCAGCCCCCATGAGCTGCCAGCAACAAACCATCTCCAGAAACAAGAGCCACTGGGTCTGTGCAGCAGGAGGGGGACCAGCAGTTTTTCCAGGGTTCATCCTGAAGACAGGACAAATAAACAACAACTTAAAGACAACTGGTCATCAGTTAGAAACAGCCATCAGTCCACCTGCCTACACAGCTCTTTGGATCACCACACCAAATCCATAGGAAGGACAAATCTCCAAAGCCTTTCCCTTCAAGAGAGATTGGCTGCAGGAGAAATCCTTTGCGGGCCTGTCTGTCCCAGCTCCATCACCAGATGGGAACATACACATTGCTGCAGAACACACGCATTGCTTGGGGAAACACACAGAGGAGCTCTCCAGGCTCTGCACATACCAAAGAGCCTTGCTGCACACAGCCTTTTCTCTACAGGAATTAGCTCTGTCAAAGGTCTGTCACGGGGGGATGGATCTGGGAACATCCACTGGTTCTTCAGGCATGAGAAACATCTCTAGGCCAGTCTGCATTTCACACACACACAAAACAAAACAAAACAAAACAAACAAACAAAAAAAAACAGGTGTTGAGGCAGGCTTCTCTGATGCCCTTCACAGAGGAGAAGCTCACCTGGGTCGCCCTCATGTCCCTTGACGTCACTGTCATCACTCCTTTCATGACACTCCTCTGCAAACAGCTGTCATCTCCTGGCAAGACTCTCTCCAGGTCATAACGACATCTCCACTCTGTCACACTGGGGACACATCACAAAAGGGAACAATTGCACTTGCATTTCCTTTACCATCGAGTCCTAGCTGTGAACCACTTGTTCTGCAGCACCTGCTAAATGACAGCAGGACGCCACTTCCATTTCTAGTGCCTAGGTAAAGAGAGCAGCTGAGGGAGCAGCTGCACTGGAAATGCTTTCTGACATTGTCAGATCTACTCAGCACTGCACCAGGCATCGACCTGATGCCAGACCTTGGCTGTGGCAGCTAGTCTACAAACACACTGTCTCTGCCCCACAGAGCTGGCCGTTCTGCTTGATACAACCAAGTGCCAGCGAGAAGAGATGGACACAAGACATTCAACATTTGCACAGTCCCCAGGCAGTACTCCGCTTGCTGCCTTCCCTTGGCTTCTCAGCCCAGGCACACAGGGAAGCTCTTGTGGTAACACCAGGAAGTGGCCAAGGCACTCTGGGCTCAAAAGGCATGTGAAAAAGCTCAACACAAGACTGGAGCCAGAGCTGGCTCCTTGGGCAATGCTGCTGCTTTCAGAGGGAAGGATGCTGCTCCCTGTGGGCACAGCAGGCTGCTGCCTCCCCCCTGCACTCCAGCATGTCATGAACCTCCAGCTAGGGACGAGGGTTAAGGGATTTGTTTCGCAATGCAGAAGTTACAGACAAAACTTTGAGATATTTGGGAATCCCATAGGCCTCCTGAGCCCAAAGTAACCTCTGTCCCTCTCCTTTCGCTACCTGGACAAGGAGTGTCTGTGAAGGGAAAAGGAGTGTGGAGGCTTTGAAATGAGGCACCAGCAAGGAGACAGCCCCAGACTGGAGGTCTGCTGGAATGCCAGCTGCCCTGGGGGTGCAGGCTCTGGAGCTGGGAGCCCGGGCTCCACACCTGGGTTTGCAGGGCACTATGTGATGGCTTGGTGCCTTGGGCCGCCTAGCCCTGGGCACATCTTCACCCCTTGCAAACTTAGAAGCCCAAGCACTGTGAGACTTCTTCAGTTCAAGTTAAGGTGGCTTTGGGGCACTTAGACAAAGGCATTCAAGAGATGCTGCAGTTTATTACAAGGGTCTTTAATTTGTCTCATAGGCCACCACTACCCTCTAGGAAAGGAGGGGGCACAATAGCATTCACTGAGCAGGATGGTAGTAACAGCATTTGCAGGAGGAGGAATTTCAAGGAGAGCCGAGGTACCAGGAGGTGAACCAGCACACTGTCATCTGTGGAAGCCAGGGGCATTTATGGGAGCCTTCGCATCCATATGTAGCCTCACCTCATTCACTTGCAGCTGCTTTCACAGAGGGTCACGATGTTGGCAAAGGTGTTGACAGCTACAGGGACACACCCTGGCATCCTCCCTCCATCTATGGGGGCTCTAGGACTGCACCAGCAGCCTGCACGACCGTGGGACCTAGGAAGAAGGAATTGGAGGGTTATCATCAATTCTGCTGGCCTTACATAGTCACAACAGCCAGGGGCAAATGTCTCCCCTCCATGCTGAGCTGCATTCATAAGAGCACAGGCAGCTGGGCCACTGCAGAGACTCTACCCCTGTTTTTTGGCACAGGTGAGACCATGGTCTGGATACTGGGTCCTGTTTGAGCTCCCCAATTCCAGAAAGGCACTGACACACAGGAGGGAGACCAGCCCAGGGCCACCAAGTAGGTCAGGGGCTGGAGCATGGGGCATATAATGAGGGGCTGGGAGAGCTGGGTTTGTTCAGCCTTGACAAGAGAAGGCTGAGGCGGGAGGGGTCTATCTACTATGCACAGCTACCTGATGGAGCACACAGAGAAGATGGAGCCAGATTTTCTTGGAGGTGCACAGTAACAGCATGAGAGGCAACAGGGACATCTTGGAGCACGGGAAATTCTGCTTAGACAGTAAAAACAAACATCTTCCACCATGAGGGCGACCTAACACAAGGACCCAGAGAGGTTCCCCAATCTCCATCCTTGGAGATATTCAGAACTGGACTGGACAAGGCCTGGAGCACCCTCATCTACTGGGCCATGCCTTGAGCAAGGTGTTGGACCCCTACCTTCACAGGTCCCTGCCATTGCAGGCTCAACGAATCTGCTATTTTGAGACTCTGTTCCCAGGGGACCAGTGGCTTTGCAGCTGCCGCCTCCACTGCTGACCAAGGACAGGCACCTCAGAGCCACCCATCACCCCCGAGAGGCCTGACTTCCTGTGAGGTGGCATCTCCGCCGCCTGCAAGGGTCTGGGCAGGCACAAAGTGCAGAAGTGGCTCTGACTCCTGTGATTAATTCCCCATCTCTCTGAGGGACTGGAATGGCTTAGTGTCTGGGGTGGGAAGATGTAATGAGGGTCCATATTCAACAGAAAGGAGTGAGAAGATGACTTTCTGCAGAAGACTCAGTACAATCTCAAAGACTCAAGCAGAATCAAGATCTTCAGAAACTGCAAACATGAACCTCAGCTGACAGGAACCAGCAAACTGCAAGCATCTCTGGCTCGCACCAGGATGCTCCAAGGAGGGAACATGGTCACCAACAGTCCCCACACCACAGCCCCAAGGAGGACACCATGATGGACCCTGGGAGTGATGTCAGATCCTCACTTCGGAGTGCTCTGCATCTCCCCATCCTAGCAGGGCTACCAACGCACAGCACTGCTCTCTCCACACACCTCCTCCCATGCAGAGCAGCACAACACTGGGGCCACCCCTGTCCCCACAACAGGCCACCTGCCCATGCTGCACCCTCCACATGCATCAAAGAGGGTTGCCAGCCAACACGTGCCTCTGCAGCAGGGACACACAAGGGACAGGACCAGACATGGCAGCAGACAGGCAACCAACCAAGGGCTCCAAAACACAAAGCCAATGCTCCATGCCTTCCATTTGCTTCTAGTCCTCCAAGGCCTTGCAACAGGCACTTCCTCTCAACAGCTAGGCACAGCCCTGCACCTGCTCACTTCCTACCTCCTGGAAGCACAGAGGAAGTGCTCTCACAAGAGCTCGGCAGGCCAGCTCTTGCCTCTCACTTTTGCCTCACATGCCCTCAAGGCACTCACAAAAGGGACCTCCTTACTGAGGTGCCTTTCCAGCTTCAAGGGAGGAGGCCAAAACTCTTTGGCACTGTTCCCACACTCTCGGGGCTTGCTCAGACGGCTCACAAATGAGCACATGGTGGCACACGGACACATGGACCAGCATGGACAGGGCCGGGGTACCAGTCCTAGACATGCAGGCTTCCAATAGGGAGACTGGCACAAGGCTTCCACTGCTCTCAAGCATTTGTATTCCACTGTCTCAGCAAGGGCTGGGATTTCTCTCCCAAGAAGAGCCTTGAGCCAAGCCAGCAGGTTTCAGCAATGCATGTGACACATGGAAAAGCCAGCAAAGGCTCTGCCTACAGGGTCCCACATGGCATGGCAAAGGGAGAGTCCAAGAACACCAGCAAAGTGACCCACTGAAGGAGCTTGGGCTATGGCAGGGTGAAGCTTGTTAGTCCTCATTTTGGGTGCAAGGAGCTCTCCTCTAAACCAGCACCAGGGGCAGATGGGAGGAATGAAGACTTCTCTCTCTTTCCCTAGGAAACAACTGACTCCTAGTGCTCCACTCATTGGTACCTTGACTTCACAGGCCTGGAGGAAGACTATACCATCAGGGCCTCAGGGAGCATGAGTTGGAAAACAAGAGTGGTCATAAGGCAAAAGCTTTAGGAATCTCCCCTCAAAAAAAGGAGGAGAAACTCTGAAAGCACTCAGGTAAAAAAACGCCAAGGGTCAAGTGCTTAAAGCACTCAGGGTCCACAACACCTGCCCAAAAGCCATCTTGGAGGATGACTGTGCTCACCTCCACTCTGTTGGCTCCAGCTACTCACAGCAATGCATCTAGGGCTAAGTGGGGCTCCTCACACCCACTGAAAGCTCAGGCAAAAACCAGTCACTTGCTCATAGCAGCAGCTAACACCACCACACCTAGCACACTCGTGCCTGCACATGGGCTGCTCTCTTTTTTTCCCTGCTGCAGCACAGGAAGGTCACACTACAGCAGAATGGTGGAGGAACCTGCAGAAACTACAACTGGAAGGAAGAGAAATCTGAGCTGTGCAACCCTTGCAGGGCACTTTGGATTGGCTTGCCTTCTCAAAGGGACTGCTTGTTTAAAGAGACATATGAAGGCATAAGCCCCATGACAGTCATCTACCAAGAACAATCTTGCCTATCTCCAAAGACTGCCTCTCCACAAGGCTTTCAGTCCTCCAAAGAGCTGCCAGCAAGCTAACAGCCAGCAGGCAGAGAGCATCTCCCACCGCCTCCTCCTCCCTCAGCAAACACTGCTGCAGAGGAAATCTCTCATTGCAGAAAGCAAACAAGAGGGAAGGAGGGAAAAAAAAAACAGGCTTGTTTCACATCTCAGAGAGAGCAGAAACACTGCCTGACCTTTAGGCAGCATCCTGCCTGCGCATCCTGCCTGCACATCCTGCACAGACAGCAGCATGCTCCCAGATTCCCTTGGTCACACCGCTAGGGCAGCCTGGGCCCTGCGAGCCAACTCACCTCCTCACCTCCAAGGACTCCCCAGCTCCCCAGCCTGGCAGCACTCCCCACGCACAGCACTGCTCTCTCCAGACACTTCCTCCCACACAGAGCAGCACCAAGACACTGGGGCCACCGCCCATCCCCACCATAGGGTACCTGGCCACTGTGACACCCCACACCCCCACCCCTTGCCTCACAGAGGTTGTCCAGCCAACATGCGCCTTTGCAGCAGGGATACACAGGGCACAGCACCACACATGGCAGCAGCCAGGGCATCCTCAAGGGCCCCAAAACACACACAGACCAACTCTCCAGCTTTCCATTCCCTTCTAGTCCTCCAAAGCCTTGCAACAGGCACTGCTTCTCAACAGCCAGGCAGAGCCCTGCACCTGCTCGCTTCCCACTTCCAGGAATCCAAGGACAGAGATATCGTTCAGATCTGGGAGAAAAATCTCACAAGCCCCCTGGTATTTTGATGGGACAGAATATTCTGCAGCACACAGACACTGGAAATCAGATTATTGATCTCACTGCTCACACCAGCACTTCATTAATTTAGCAGCATAAAAATTGTAAGTGGACTCCTTCATCCACCAGGAGCAGGCTGTAAGCCTATACTTAGCAAGAAATACAAAGTCAGACTCCATGTCTACATTTCCCAGAGAATATCATCCTCATTTTAAAAGCAGCACTACTAATTCACGATGATGGAGTGGAATAAGATTTGTAACAGAAGATGTGGAATATTATTGTCTACTTCTGCTTGATTTATTAGTTGCATTTCTGTATTGCTGTAGAGATCTGCAGGTGTCACTTCCTCCTCCTGGCATGCTCACCAAACCCAAAAGTGACCTCACCACCAACATCCAAGCCATGGACCTTCTCCTGGCCTATCAGCTGCTCAGATAGAAGTGAGCTCACAAGTCCATACCGCCACCAGGTGCCTGCTGATGGTCTAAGGGCTTCAGAGACACAAGTTGCCACAAAATAACATCCCCAGCCATGCACATGCTGCTGCCCTACCAGGTACTCTGACCCAGGAGACCTCACAGTCTGCTTCCACACCCATCTGCCTGCTGCTGGCCTATCAGGGACTCAGGCAGAAGTGACCTCACAATCAACAGCCGAGCCACGTGGCTCCTGCTGGCCTGGCAGCTACTGACCAAGAGCTGATTTGACACTGGGGATCTCCTGGCCCAGCTCTCGCAGACAGCCGTGACCTCCCTGCCCACAGCCCGGCCACGCGGCTATTGCCACCTGCAGCTGCCCCTGCCTCCCCCAAGGCTCAGTCAGCTCCTGAGCGGCCTCCCAGACTCACCCCGGGGCCTTGCAATGCTCATTGGGCAACAAAACACCCTCTACGGACCAGTTACTGCCCCAAAGCAGCAGCTCTGGGAAAGGCTGGACAAGGGGTCTGCGACCCAGGGCAGGGGCAAAGCTTCCTGCCCCCAAACCCCCCCAGCCACCCCAGCCCAGCTGCTCGGGGGCAGCCGGCACGTCTGGCTCGCAGGGCAGCTCCCCCGGGGCCAGGGCGCTTTGTCCCGTGCTCCCAGCCCCACCAGCCCCTGCTGCAGCTCTGGGAGGAAAGCAGCCCTGGGGCAGCACCGCTGCCCCTGCCCCGGCGGGAGGGCACCCACTGCCATTGGGACGTGCCCGCAGCCCCGCCACCCCCACTCACACCTGCTCTTGCCTGGCCCCTCGCTCCTGCTTTGATCCCACACTGCTGTCACCTCCTTTTTTTTTTTTTTCCCCCCCACATGGTGGCCTCCGATTGGCTGACAGAGAGACCAGTCAAGCTCATCCCCGCCCTCCTCCTCACAGCAGCCAATAGGAGGCAGCACTGGGGCGTTGCTGAGGAAACATTGCAGCCTCCTGCCCTGGCGGCCAGCTCTGTCACTCCCCTCCCCCCGCGGTGGGGCGCCATGTTGTGGGTGGCAGCTCAGGGCGTCGCAGGGCATGGTGGGGCCTGTGGGCAGACCGGCGCCCTGGGGCCCCGCAGCTGCCCCGCAGGGGCTGGCCTCTGCCACAGCGGCCCCGCGAGGCTCCTGGCTGCCCAGGGGCTGTGCTGGGTGCAGGAGAGCAGCCCTGGCGCCAGTGCTAGTGCCGGCCCTGGTGCCGGCGCAGGGACCCTGGGCATGGCCAGGGCGCCGGAGCCCGCGGGCAATGTCCTGCTGCCCCCGGGCAGGGCTGGACAGGGCCTGGCAGCACAGGGTCCTCTTGCCCCATTGGGACCCTACAACAGGGCTGTTACAGCAGCCCCCACCCCATGCAGCCACCCCCACAGCCCGGGATCCACAGCCCATTAAGCAGTTAACAGTCTCTGTTACAGTCTCTGTCACAGCAGTTAACAGTCTCTGTGCGACCCCTCAGGAAGGAGCTCCCAAAGCCCTTACCCTCAGTGGAGAGCTGCAGGAGTGCTGGGAACAAGGAACTATGGTCTGGGCTGATGGTGTTGGTCCAGCAGTCCTCCATCTCGCTTGTCCCCTTGCCCTTGGCTCGCCTCTCCAGATGAGGAGGAAGGACACTCTTCCCGTCTTGTTACATGAAACTCTCTGCTGTGTCCCTGCTCCTCTGCCTGTTGGTGAGGGGCCCCAGTGCAGCTCCCATCCCCTCTCCTTGCCCTAGAGTGGCTCCAAAGGGCAGTGGCAGGCAGCACATGAGCGGTGCCCAGCAGTGACCAGGCCTTGCAGGGAAGTGCGGGTACCCCTGTGACACTGGGGAGACCTCTGTGTGAGGTGGCACATCCCGCTATGACATCAGCTCGTGTCATCAGGGGGCTCAGGAGGTCACTGGCATGGAGATGGCACAGCCAGGGAGAGAGCAGAGAGACTTCCCCTCTTGTCCTGGGAAGCAGTCAACTCCCTTCACCCCAGTTATTTTCCAGAACTTGCTGATAAATCCTTCAGGAGTGTCTCCAGATGGTGTCAAAGGGTGTGAAATATGCAAAATGGGGCACTGGAGAAGTCACTTCTGCACTCCTCTACTGGCAGGTCTCTACACTGGGCACACCTGTGCAGGAAGCCAGGGATTCAGGATTGGTTTAAGGTTTGGCATTTTTCAAAGCCAGGATCAAAGTCATGTGGGATGAAACAGCACATGGCCGCAAGCTGAGATGCTTTGGTGAGCTTCAAAACTGATTTCTGCTGTGGGTTGCTCTTTTTGTAGAAGTAGGAGGTAGGACGACATTTGACAGGATGTAGCCTTCCTCCTTTAGGCACCAAAGCAGGCTCTTTGTTTTTAAAAGTCCTCAGCAAGGTTTCTCATTCTGCGGTGCTTAAGATTAGGATGATACGCCAGAAAAGAGCAAATGTGCCCTTAACACACATCATCTGGAGGGCCAGGACAGGGGGCAAATCTGGGGAAGTTTTCCCATTTCTCATGCATTTTGCCCAGCTTTCCTTCTGGCTGAGCCTAGGGAAAGCCATTTCTCCTGCCTGGGCCTCAGTTGGGCCTTGGGCTTTTCAGTGTCCACTCAAAGCAGTGCTTCTTGCCTGAGGGTTGCTTATGCCTCTGGCACCCTGGACATACCCAGCCGTCAACCAAGGTCTCCTGGGGAGCTTTACAGACCTGGCACCCTGGATCTCCCATAGTTTTGACCCTGGGCATCTCAGGACATGCCCACACACCACAGTACTGCTGTCTAGGCTCTGGTGCAGAGCCTGTAAGGCAGTGCAATGCCTCAGGACCTGCATTTGGGCCCATTCAGAAGTTTGTGAGGTGACCAGCTCCCACCTCTGCAACTGCTGAAGCTTGAGAACGTTCCTACAACCGGCCTTCTGGTTCTTCCTAGTCTTGGCACAGTCCCAGGGTGACTCTTGCAGAAGGGAGACTCCATCCCCCTTGAATACTGTCACAGATGTAGCTTTCCAAGTCACTGCAAGGACTCGTTTGCTTTTTTGGGTTGCTTATCCAGCCTGCGGCACCCTCTCTGTGATGCTGTGAGCTCAGCTGTGCACCCTGAGGTCTCTGCCCTTTCTCTGCCCTGTCTCCTGGGTGTCTGCCCAAAGTCTTGCCAATGCACCAGGGTCATGCGAAGTGTTGCTTTAGAGAGCTCACTTGAAGCTGTGACATGTTGTGGGGCTGCAGACCTGATGGAGGCTAGTCTGGGATGTGGCCATGTCCCCACACCCCTTCCTGCTCCTGGCCAAGGCTCCAGGAAGATGTCTAGGGAGAGTAGTGGGTTTGGTGTGGGTGGGCTGGGTTTCCCTTGACATGCCTGAGTCCTGCATGAATTGCTCTGAGTGTCCAGGAAAATCTCTCTTCTCTAGGGGCCTGCATAGAGTGTTTTCCAGAATTCTGTACAGAAACACAGCCTGGTCCAAGATGCCCAAGGGCAGCACAGCCCCCAGCATGGTCCAGGACCCCCAGGAGCTGTATGGCTCTCTCTTCTGTTTCCACAGGTCCTGATTAAATTAACAATTTCTAACATCCCCTTTACAGAACACTCTCTGGACACTGTAACATTATAACTCCTTTTATTACTCTTTGTTCATTCCCATACCACGCTGCTGATTTGCGCTTTGGGGAGTTTAAAGCTTGCTCTGTCATTCAGTAGTTTGTTCCTCTGGGCAAGTCCTTCATTCTGTTTCTGTTCAGCATTTCCTATCTATCCAAAAGATTTATTGTCCGGCTATTCCTTGTGGACTTTATTGGAGGCAGCTTGGACTTGGCATACAGTTGAGAAGTGTAATTATTCTTTAGGAAACTGCATCATGGCTTTTTTTGTTTTTTTGTTTTTTTGGGTTTTTTTGGCTTGCAATTAAGAAAAGTTTTTCTCTGTCTGTTTGCAGCTAGTTGTCTAAGGAAAGCATGTGGGAACTGGGGCGTATGAGCTTTAACATTCAGTTACAGACTTCAGTGGAAAATTAGTTAGATGTTAAGAAAAGTGATGCAAGTCCCAGGTGGCTGATGAGGGAAATGGCAGGGTTGGGGAGATGGGGAGGAAGGTTGTCCATACAGTGTCTGATCTCTGGGACATTGCTTTTCTTACATGTCCACACTTCATTAGGAGACACTCTGGATCTGTAGCATTTGGAAAATGTTGCTGTCACTTATTCTGGAAGCTGAATAAGAATACTAATCATAAAAACCTTAAAAATCAGGAATACCTTTGTATGATGTTCTAACTGAAGTCACCATCTTTCAGCTACACTGCTGAAACCACTCTAATTATCCATACAAGTCTTCAAGAAAATTATAGGGAGAGACGTGGTTCATCAGAGCTTTTTGCATTGTAATGAGCCCCATAGTGTATTTGGTGCCGAGTCCATGAACCTCAGCTATTGCGAGGAGATTGAGCAAACTCTGGGTGACCTGTTGCACCACAGCACCACCCTTTAGGTAATTTCTTTTTTCTTTCATGCTAATGTCCAGTCTGAACTTCCCAAGCTGCAGGTTTGAGGTTTTTTTCCCCTTCCCATGCTGCTTCCAACTACCAAGAGAAGCTCCAGGCAGCCTGGAAATGGGACACACTAGTGCTGATTCGAGGGGGATAACTCCTGTTGTCTGGGAAGCCATGCTCCTCCTCATGCAGCCCTGTTGATGTCTGGCCTTATTCACAGTGAGCATGCACCACTGGCTCCTACAGCATCCATTGCAATATCCAGGCCTTCTCCTCAGGCCATTCCTTAGCCGTTCACACCCCAAACTGCCTAGATACATGGGGTTATTCTTCCCCACATGCAGAATTTGCCACTCGTCTTGGTAAAATGTCATCATAAGGTTTCTGTTGGCTGAATCCCCAAGTTTCTCAAGATGCCCTGGATGGAAGCCCATGAAAGTACAAAGAAAGCCTTTATATGTACAGAGTCATAATCTCTCTCATTGTAATGAAGAAGAAATCTGGAATACATGCATAGAAAAGCACTGGATAGAAATGGTAAGGATGAAGAATGAGAAGTATTTTTCTTCCTAAAAATAGAAATTATTTTGACGAGAAAACTACAATATGTTCAGTTTCAGTCTGGCTTTTTTTGGCTTGTTTGGAGATCAGGAATGAAACACTGCGCTCCTCAAATGGCCCCCAGTGTTTCACACTGCAGGTACGTAGTGTGCTGTTTACTCTGTTTTCTATATTGTCCTCACACAAAAAGACCCAGAAGCAACTGAAGCACACACACACTCTGACAAGGTCCTATGACTTTGCCAGTGGGATGCTGTGATTGTCTCAACTCCAGTTTCCAACTCTAGCTTGAAAGCTGTCATTACATCTTTACATGTCTGTCAGTAGACTTGCCCTGTCTACAACAGACTTACCCTGGCCAAGAAGCACTGGAACGACCTCCTGTGCTCTTACTAGGGCATGAAATGTGAGTTGCAGTGAACTGGAATAATGCTGAACAAGTGGTATTTTGTTTAGTGACTTTCAGCTCTTCATGTTGTATGGATTAATCTACCTCCATGACTTTGTGCTTCACATCTATTCCAAAAGCTGCTAAGAAGCCGAATGTTCATTCACCACTTCTAATGTTTCAAATATGCTTCAGAAAGGATGGGAAGAACAAAGTCTTTCCAAAGTATTCAGAAAGGCAATTTATAATATTGAGTACACCCTTTTTGATGAAAAGACATGAAAAATGGAAAAGTTAAGCCTGTGATTACTATGGTATACTGAACCACAAGTAATGTAAGTCTGTCCTACTTTTAGAATGACAGTGTACGAAGCAAAAAAACATGCATTTCTGTTTAGTGGTAACTCCTTTCTACGACCAAAATTGCAGGGCTTAAAAGCAAGCACTCAAAAGGACCATCTTACTGAGTTGAAATATAGGCTACCTGAGAAAGAAAACACATAAAAGCTGTATTTGCTAATATGAAAGATAATTTGACAGATGCTGAGAAATACAAAGAGTAGTAAAGTAAATTTTAATGTCTACAGAATGCTTTGTCTTTATTTTGTTATTCTCCTAACTTCCCATCCCTTACGCTTAAAGATACTCTTTCAAGCAGCAGTGTCACAGTGATGACTTTTCAAAATGGGCAAATAAGAAAAACTTCCAAGGACAAAGTATTTCTTCAGAAAATAACTGGGCTCTTACAACCACGACTACCAGATGTACATACGACAGTGAGTACTGTCTCAAGGGTGCAAAGCTTATTTTTGGTACTGAAAATGAAGCAAATTACAACAGTGCTTTTGGACCCTGAAAGTCATCACCTAATATTCAAACGCTTTCCTGCAGGTCGACAGGAAATAGTTGAAAATCAGCTTGCCAAGTTGAAGTTGTTTTATGCAAATAACTCTGCAAGCCCCACCAGTATTATGGTTCTCACCTTTCCACATGCTCCTCTCTTCTCTAAGGGGGTCATTTCTAACCTGACTGTTCCGGTGTCCTGCTCAGCTGAGCACATTTTGCAATGTGTCACTAGGCTGGTTGGGGCCTGCGGTTCCTGAAATTCTTGCAGGATCTCCAGCCAGGGTGCTAAATAAACCCCCACGTTCAGCTGATCAGATATATGTAACCTCACAATCAGCATCCAAGCCATGTGCCTGCTGCTGGCCTATCAGCTGCTAAGGCAGGAGTGATCTCACATGCGCATGCCCCAGCCATGGTCCTGCTGCTAGCCTATCGGGGCTGAGACGGAAGTGACCTCTCAAGCAAGAACACAAACCTTGACCATCAGAGAAGCTAAAAGGCCATCAGCAGCCACGTGGGCTTAGTCGATGATTGTAAGGCCACCTCTATCTGAGCAGCTGATAGGCCAGTACTTGGCTAATGCTTGGGGCAATTGTTTGTGAGGTCACTTCTGCCTGAGGACCTGATAGGCCACCAAGAGGCACAGGGCTAGGATGTTGCTTGTGAGGTCATTTGGAACTGAATAGCTGATAGGCCAGAAACAGTTGCATGGCTTGGACAGTGACTGTGAGATCACTTCTCTCTCAGGTTCTGATAGGCCAGCAGCAGGCACATGGCTCAGATGATAATTGTGGCATCGTTTCTGCCTGAGTAGCTGACTAGATGGAAACAAAGACCGTGCTGAGGTAATTTCCCTAAGGGAAGGTGAAAGACCAGCAGCAGGTCCATTGGCTTGGTAGGTAATTATGAAGACAGTTGTATCTGGTGAGCCGATAGACCACGAGGAGACTGACTAGTGGGGACATTTTTATGAGATGAATTGTGTCTCAGAAGTTCCTTGGATAGCAGGAGGCCCATGACCATAAAGGTGTCTGTGAGGTCACTTCTGTCTCTGCAGGTGATGGACCAGAAGCAGGCACAAGGGTGGGAAAGTGACCATGAGGTCACTTCAGTGGGTGAAGCTGATAGGCCAGCACTTGACTCCTGTCTGGGCTAAGGGGTTGTGAGGTCATGTCTGCCTGAGTACCTGATAGGCCACCAACAGGCATACGGCTAGGATGCAGGTTTTGTGGTCACTCCTGTCTCTGCAGCTGATTGGCCAGCAGCAGGCACATGACTTTGATGTTGATTTTGAGGTCCCTTCTGCCCAGTGACCTGACTGGACAGCAGCAGGCATGTAGCTGGGTCACATCTATCAGGAAGCTGAAAGGCCAGGAGCTGGTGCGTGGGCTTGGATGTTGTTTGTGAGGTTCTTTGTAACTGATCAGCTGATGGGCCACTAAGAGGCTGATGGGTGGCAAAGTTATAATGAGGTGAATTATGTCTTGGAAGTTCCTAAGCTACTAGGAGGACCCTGGCTGTGAAGATGACAGTGATGTCACTTTCGTCTCTGAAGATGATGGTCCCGCAGCAGGCACCGGGGTGCGGAAGTGCCTGTGAGGTCACCTCTGTCTGTGCAGCTTAGAGGCCAGCAGCAAGTGTACAGCTTGGATGGTCATTGTGGGGTCACTTATAATGGAGCAGCTGATAGGCCAGTACCAAGTACCTGGCAGTGAAGGTGACTGGTGACTGTGATGTCACTGCAGTGTCAGCTCTTGATAGGCCATCAGGAGGCACATGGCTTGGATGTTGATTGTGAAGTCACCTCTGCTGTAGTACCTGACTGGATAGTAGCAGGCAAATAGCTAGGTCATGTCCATCAGGGAAGCAGAAGGGCCTGCAGCAAGCACCCGGGCTTGATGGATGATTGTGAGGTAACTTCTTTCTGAGCAGCTGATAGGTCAGCCTTTGGCTCATGCTGAAGGTAATTGTTTGTGAGGTCACTTGTGCTGGAGAATGTGATAGGCAAGCAGCAGGCTCACAGCAGGAGGATGTGCTTCTGAGGTCACTTGTGCCTGAGGATCTGATTAGACAGCAGGCACAGAGCCTGCTGACGCAGAGCCTGCAGGCACAGAGCCCTCGCCCTGCTGGCAACACTCTTCCCAGGGCAGCCCAGGAAACCATTGGCTTTCTTTGCCATGAGAATGTGTTGCTGCCTCGTGCTGCTTCATGTTGTCTACCAACACCCCCAGGTCCTTCTCTGCAAAGCTGCTGTCCAGCCAGTTAGCAACCAGCATGTCCTGGTGCATAGGATTACTCTTTCTCACGTGCAAAACATTTCATTTCCCTTTGTGGAGCTTCATGAGGTTCCTCTGTGTCCATTTCTCCAGCCTACTGAGGTCCCTCTGAATGGCAGTGCAAACAACTGTTGTATCATGGCTGTATTTTAGGAGAAGCTTGTGTCTCAGAAGCTTGTAAGCTCTTAGGAGGCACATGATCATGCAGGTGACTGTGAGGTCACTTCTGTCTCTGCAGGTGATGGGCCAGGAGCAAGCACAGGAGTTGGAAACTGTCTGTGAGGTCACTTCTGCCTGAGCGCCTGATAGGCCAACAGCAGGCACATGGGTTGCATTGTGATTGTGAGGTCACTTCTGCATGAGTGCCTGACTGGATAGCAGCTGGCACATAGCTGGCTAACGTCCCTCTGAGAAGCTGACCTGCCAGCAGCAGGCATATAGGGTTGGAAGATGATGATGAGAGTACTGGTTTCTGACAGGCTGATAGATTCCAAAGCTCAGAGGCCAATCTGAGGCACATGGCCACGAAGGTGACGGTGAGGTCACTTCTGTCTCTGCAAGTGATGGGCAAGGAGCAGCACATGGGTGGGAATCAGTCTGTGAGGTGACTTGTGTCTCAGTACCTGGGGTGTGAGTTTTCTACCTGTGTGGTTTGCACCTCTAAGTAGGTGGTTCCATCCTCTCCAGCCTTTCTTTCCTGAAGCTCAGACATGTTTGTTCTGCCACCAGGGGAGATGAATCCCACCCATGACTGTTAAACCCATGCCCTGTGTTCATCCAGAGGACAGCAGGGAGGGTTTTCTCCTGCTGGCTTGCTCCCATGCCACATGGGTCTTCAGCTGGAATTTGTCTCCCCTTGTTTTGGACAACCACCATTGGGAGGTCCATCCACTCTTGCTCATCCAGGCTTCTCTTACAGCTGACAGAGGGTCTCAGCCCTTATCTGGAGTAATTCATCTTTGCAGCACTATGAACTCACCTGGCTCCTTCATCCTCTCGGCCTCTGGGAGCCTGATCAGTCCAGGCACAGCTATTAGCTCACTCATGGACTCTTCTTTAGAGGTGAACCCCCTCTGAGATGATATCCCAGGTGTGGTTCTGAGGCTAATTTGGACAAAGGTTCCCTCTTGACAGTGAGGTGTGGAAAAAGACAAGCGAGGTTCAGTTCCTTCTAGAGTGGTCCAGGTCTGTCCCAGCAGGCCTTGCACAGTTAAACTCACCCACCCATCATCAAACTGTACATTAGAGCACGCAGTGTGACTCCTTCTTGGTATCACACTATGTACAACCCCCACGGCTGGTAATAATACATCATGCACTACTTTGGGCACACTGAGCTGCCAAAGCAAACTTCCAGATCATGCCTGTGCTGTCCCTGGGCTGCAGGGGCAGCACATTGGGCTCAGAGGAGATCTAAGCGAGGAGCTGTGGGCTGCTCGGTGGCAGGTCTGCTGCAGAGGTGCGAGTCCTGAGCAGGGTGGCCGTGAGCCATGCCTGCCTGCCTGCTGGCCATGGGCTGGTGGGGTGGCTGCAGCAGAGGTGCCCTCACAATCAGCACCCAGACAGGACCCTTTCACCTGCATCATCCCCTCCTCTCTCCAAGGCTGTCATTGCTGTTGGGTGGGCTCTCTGAGGTGCTGGGTGACATCACAATGCCTACTGGCCAGCACATCTCTTGAGGGCCAATCAGGCAGCTGCAGTGGAAGTGACCTCAAAATCAACACTGCAGCCATGTCCTTTTTGCCTGCCTCTCCCCATCCTCTGCAGATGCAGAAGAAAGGACAGAGAGGCAGAAGAAGAGGTTGGAAATATGTCAATCTGAATACCGTAGTTCCTCAGAACAAAGTTTCTCCATGCAGAGTGCTGGTAGGAAATGTATTGGGAATGAATAACTGTAAGTATATATATATATGTATATAAGAAATATATACAATAAAAAAAGAAATAAAAAATCCATTCCAATTGATAAAAAAAAAGTGAAGTTGTGGAGATG